>NC_046625.1:4488190-5694644 GCF_900324465.2 Anabas testudineus
AAAAAACACCTTGGAACTATTTCCAATTACCAAGGCTCAATTTACCCATCTACCAGGTTGGCCACTCTTAATGACCCACTCAATGGGTCGGATGGGTTGTCAGAGGTCTGACTATTACATCTACTTACACCCTCCCCTTAACAAACGAGACTATTCAGGACCGGTTTAAAGTGAAAGTCGGTCTCTAACCAACTTTTCTCAGCCCGAAGACACTACTTGGATAAGTAGTGAAATGTTTTGACCGAACAAGAAGGAAGATCTTTTAGGAAGAAAAGCTCTGTGTGCTGTTTACATTTCTAGATCATCTCTGAAAGACGTTTTTCTTACTTTCCGGTGAACAGGTGAAGCTGTTTGGTCACATCAGCTCAAGTATTCAGTTTAATTTGTTCGCACTTTGCTGCCCTCAAGAAGCTAAACTACTCTGACACATATCAACACAAAAAATGAATCGTTCAGGGAATTACATTTCATTTCTGTCTTGAACATTCAGTACTTGTGCTCAATGACAGGCCTTGTTCCCAAGGACTGACGCTCTCCTTTAGAAGTCTGGAAAAAACCCTGTATGAATGATGCATCCACAACAGTTTGAACTTAAATTGTTGAAAAAAGAGAAGTGGACAGAGAAAACAAGAGTGAAGATGCTTTAGGTAACCTCACGTCCACATTTACAGTTAATGAGTTATTTCTTCTTAAAAATACAGATTTATTTAAACTGAGACCCAATAATATAATAGTTATTCATGTGTGGCAAAGAACGTGAACCTCTGGGATTATCAGTTTATTTGAAGGGAAAATTAGGAGTTTAATGATCGAACGGTCTGTGGGAAGTTATGGCTCAAATTAAGTACACTTCTGAAGACCTTTGAGTTGTTCACCAGGCTGGAAAGGGGTAACTCCACCAGTTGCTGTTTTCACATATTCACTCTGGATTGTGTCTGGAGAATCGGGTAACAACATTGTGCAGAGTTGTGCGTTCACACAAGCTGCACCAAACAGGAGAAACTGTCTGGACTGTTACCTGCTGTATTCACGCCTGAGCTCAAACGGACATTACATGGACTTTGCATTAGGGGGCTCGCAGGATAAAGTCAGGGTAATCTCTGAAATTAATAACTCAGACATTTTTGTTTTCACATGGGTAAAGTCTGGAAAAGTCCAGGGTTCCAGTGCATGTGTGAAAGCAGCTTTAGACAGATCCAGAACAGTCAGTACCAGTAGTGGTCAACCAACGAAACGAAAGGCCTCTCTAGCAAACGCTATTATCGATGTTCACCAGTTCACCAAAAGGAGGATGTTGGTGTGCACGGCAGAGCTCTAACTCTCCAGTAAAATCATTGCTACTCAAACTAGTTTAGTTTGGGATTCTTTTATCAAGTTTTAAAACTCTCATCTCATCACATTAGGGTCATATTCATGGTGAAAAAGAAAATTCTTAAGGGTTCACAATCTTTCAAGCAAACATTTTCACATCACAACAAAGCAGATTGTTCAACGTCTAATTAATAACACATACGTTTTAATTAATAATGAAAATTAAAGATAACCTGGTGCATGTCAGGTTTTGACAACGCAGTCATTGAAGAAAAAAGAAAAGGAACTAATCACGGATGGAGCTGCATAGCCATAGTAACAGAGGTTACACTAAAGAGACAAAACTAAACAGAATTACACTGTTAACTTTCATGTTGATGATTAAAACGTACAGCTAAATAAGACATGCCAACACCAGTGTAAATATTAATTTCACTGGTGTTTATATTTCTGAGCCTTGGTCGATTAATAAGTAGATTGATGTGAGCTCTGGGGTGTTTAAGTCAGCAGAGAGTAAATGGGTTGATTTTCTACGTGCCTAAACAGCTCTAAACAGAAAATAATTCTCCTCCCATCATGAACGTTGAGTGGTGCCCTACTATTTTTAAGCTAGCATTGTGACCTCTGTCTGTTTCTCAGTTTCCACCAGATAATTTCAATTAATCGCCGTGACTTTAGGTTGTAAGTGGATGGGACCGTTCGGTTGTAAATGCTCATTTGCTGATGAGGTTTTGACTAGTGCTCTCTCTAATAGTGGAGTGGAGCGTGTCTCTGTCGATCCTTTTCGGGGTGTGTTTGTGTAGTGTTTAGTCTGAAAGTGCACGTCGGTGTGCTTGAAATCTCAGAAAGCTGGGATCAAGTGTTTGTAAAATGACTGAGCTGCTTCACTGTTATTGCACGTACATATACTTTGCTGGAGCGTCATGTGGCTTTGCATGTTGGATTTTGATGCTGATGAAGAGACTACATGAGAAATCACTCTCTGGTGTAAAAGGATAGAAATAACTGGTGTACACTGCATTTTATAAGGATATCGGCTGTTTGTGTCCATTAAAAATTACATTTGATTTTAAAATATTTGGTAGGAAAGTTTGTTTTTAATCTGCATCATGCATTATTTCCCAAATAAAGTTGAATAGTTTATTCATGCATCACATTCAGCATGTAAATCAATGAAAGAATATTTATCTGGACAAATCTTGAAATATGTCACTTTGTACTAAAAGAAAATGGAGTAATTGCACCACACTGGCAATTTTTACTTTTAGGAATCAATGCAAGAGGCAAAATTGCCTAAAATGACTAAAATCATGAATGTTTTGACAGCCTTTCAAACTGCAGGGGTAGGACAGGCAATTAAAAAAAATCTATTTACAGTAAATTGAATGACTTCTGACTGATCACAACTCCCTGATCTCCCCAAAATACATGAATACAAAACAGAAACCGATTATCAGCCTGATCTGTTCGACTGACAATCGTGTTATTTTAAAACCATTTGCTCCAGTGACCTGATCCGCACAAGCACACAATAGAGGGTTTATGTGACAGAGGTCATGACCTCTAAAACGGCAACAAAGTCTATTGACATGTTCACAATAAACACCCCAAGAGGCTTGAGCTGCTCATATAGAACATAAAGTGACTGCTGATGTAGCTTGTTGATAACAGAAACTGATGAGAAAGAAGTGATGCAGACTTCGCTTTTGTCAAAGTCCCCGTTTTAAACTGACTGCGAGCTAAAAACTGCACTTTATCTCAGGCAGAAAGTTTTTTTTGTTTTTTTATCGTAGAAGTTAAGTGAGAAGCAATTGTTCATCATGGTCGCATAATAAAACATTTTCTGCAGCTGTGATACAGGACAGATGTAGGGTCTGCTTTAGTATCCTGATGTTGCGAGAGTTATGAAATAGTTTGTTGCCGCATAAACCCACACAAGGTCAGAGTTGCATTTATGATAATTGCTTAATTGTTCTATTTATAAACTGAATATAAATGGCCTTGCATCATATCAGCACAAAACAAGATAAAAAAGAAATTCAGTTCACTCCACACGCACGTGGCTCACACACACGTACACATCGCTGTTTCCAGGATTATGCTAAAGCCTCCATATCAGGGGTCTGTCTGCGTCTTTGGCCCCGCTGTTCTCGTTCCCCACACAATGAAATTATACCATAGCAAGCATCGGCTCATGGAGGCAGATTCAAGGCCCATTTATTTGAGATTGCTTTTAGTGTAATTCAATAAAGGCTTTTTTATTCATTTATTTCCATGGTGAAATTCATGCTGAGGAAAACCAGGGCTGTATTTCCCTCATTAGCAGTAATAATAACCATAATAACAATAATGGCATTAAAAAGCAATCATTTGAAAGATCCTGCCGTCAATGTCAGACTCAAACAGAAAACATAGATGGGCGCTGGACATTATTTTTTGGTACTTACAGGAGACAATTTAGCTTAGGCTTTATTATCATAGTGCATGTAGATGAATTACACAAAGTACTCTGCCTATAAAAGCCGAATCAAAAACAAGATTTCTTTTATGTTTGGCTTGACAATGAGTTTTGTCTCATTAGGTTTTCAATTAGATTTAAATTTTTGTCCAGATAAGATAATAGAAAGAAACACTAAGTGAAATAAAGGACCTGAAAAAGACATAAAGAGGGAAGGTATGAAATGAAGGTAAGCAGCAGAGAGTAGAAAAAGGGATTGAAGACATCAGAGCGGCACGATGCACAACTCTACTGTCAGATCCATTTTCCACCACTGGAGGCCAACTGGCTATCAAGATGGCGTTGTCGTCGTAGAGGCTTACAGACGAAAACTTGCTTCTCTTGCTGATCTGCAGCCTCCCCGAATGCCCTGCAAAAATAAATATTTGAATATTCTCCGGCACTCCTAAACCAGCTTAAATTGGATCATTTTATTTCGCCGCTTGCCCTTGCCAAAATGCCAAAAGAGTGTGGGTCTTGGCGAGCCTTTTCGCGCCCAGGCATGCCACCCTCCCCCCGGCCCTGCCCACCCTCTGCACTATCAGCTGACACAGAGTCTGCCCCCAGGCCTCCTCCTTTCTCCTCGGCCACACTCCTGCTGTGTGGAGCTGGCACGTCGAGCCAACACAGACACCGGTCTAAACCGGCCACGAGTCCAGAGCGCGCCAACGTCATCAGCATCAGGTGACTCTGTCATCACGGTCATCAGAGAACCAGATGAGGAGGCTGTGCTGCATCCTCGTCTGACATGCAAAGATGGTTTTAGCGTTACCACAAAGATGCAGAAATTTTTTAAGGATGTCTAAAGTCAAACTATGCTCCTAAAAACCCCAGGTGATAACTAAAGAGAGGAAAGATGTCTGTGGAGGGAGCACGGTTCAAGTTTTCCTCAATTCAAATGAACTTTTCTCCCAGAAAAGTCATACACTTGTTCATCCACTGTATAAATAATGCGATTGCACTGCAACCAAGAAAGACACTGCAAACATTGTTTAATTGCTAATTAGTAAAACTCAGTAAAACCAGTGAATTCTGCGATGTCTTATTCTTTTGTGTGTTACGCCACTGTTCAGTCACTCTGCTGCACTTTGACATGTCCCTTCACTATGAGGAAAACTCGCCTACAGTGATGCGACTTTAACATGTTGGTCTTTTCTCGAGATTTGTTTGCTGTATGAAGATTATTAAATATCTTCAAGATATTTTAAATGATTAAGCACAGTGTTTAAAATTTAGACCCCTAAGAACAAAGTATATAAGACATTGTTTTTGATAACTTTCAAACACAGACTGTGCAGTTTGTGACATTTCTGGTATAGTTTGCTGTAGTTTGCTCACTTTTCCAAACAGCCCTTGGTTTCCATTCATTTCTGTTCAGTTTATAATGTTGAGTTGTGTAATCCATATTAATCCACAGTTTGAGCACATATTTTTAAAACTTTATTTTCTGCATCAATAATGCAACTTTAACAGGTTTCTCCAGTCTGCTGGTGAATTCCTATATTACACAGAATCCACTGTAACTAAAATATTTCATCCAAAAAAAGTGAAAACTTGCTGTTTACATTTGTGTTGCCGCTCATGCAAACTATCTTGTCCTGTTGTATTTAGTCAGTCAGAGCCCTGCCGGCCTTCAGGCAGATCTTTAACAATAAGCTACAAGCTTACTATCTGCCTTGAGCATGAAAGTATTTGCTGCACTGCTGCAGGTGTAAATTAGGTACCCAAGCGTAAACCGTTTTACTGAAGCTCTTGTCTCAGTCGCTGAATTTCAGAGTGGATTACAGCTTGTGTCTGTGCACACACTAAGAAGTGAACAAACTGAGATGAGAAAAACGCTCAAAGTGAAACAACTGGCTGCAGAATGTGCTATTCTTCTCTTTAAAAATACATTTGTGATTTAATACACTGCTGCTTTTTTTTTAATTATTATTATGTTTTTTTTTTTATTCTGAAGTTTGCCCACAACTTCTGGGAAATGTTTGGCCAGCACCTGCATGATTAATATTTAATGTAGCTGTTTTGGAAGTAAGTATTTACATGGCCTTTAATTACTCAGGTCAATTCAAACTAACAGTTATTGCAGTTTTTTCCAGATATTCACTCTTTTTTTGTGTGTGTACAACTCATCAAACCGCTTTCATCAGTTGTCTATAATTGCCTCATTAGAGTCCTCCTAATTATAGTGATCAAGGAATCTTCCATACATATCCGAAGAAGAAAAAAACATTTTTCTCCTCTTTGGTAATGCAGTTTATTAGATTCATTTTGACAAAATGATCACAGTGCTCTGAGGTTCATATTAGACATGTTATTCTACTGTAATGTATGTGTTCATCTCCTTTAAAAGACTGTGTGTTGAACAACCCTAACCTTGTGAGCCATCTGGCTCCATCAGGCTCAAATTTCACTTTTTTTTTTTTTTTTTTGCGCAGCAGTCCTCTCTGAAATCTGAAAAAGATCCAGATGGCTGCTGAGGTTTCAGCACTTATGATTTGCCTTGGATCTCTGATAACAGTCTATTGTAACCACCTCGAGATGCTGGAGGAATACTGGCCATGAACTGGGGACAACCACTTTGAAACCCCTGTTTAGATATTACTGATAGCATTTTCATTTAAACTATTAACATCACAATTTTCATGTTAAGTGTTCGATAAAGTTCAGACTTCTGCATTGATTTCTTTTGCAGAATTGTTTTTAATACTTAATAATCTTTCCATTAAACACTGATTTCATGATTTGCAGGTTTAATGGTTGAATGAATAATTAAAATTTCTGCCTAAATTAATCTTAAAATATGATCACTGATCACTTGGACTCTATGTGTAACCCAGACTCTATCTAAAACTTTGCCAGTTTAGTGTAATAGTTCTTGCATTTTTGTGGTGTAAAAATAAACTGATCATGTTGATGATTAAATAATAAATGATTACAGTTTCACAGAATCACTGAACAGTGGGGAAATGTGAAAGAAGAATGGGGTGGGGGCTGCATCACGATGTTTTCATTATGTCCTTAGCTTGGGTGAATTTGGACATTTGTGGACTGAGTCAGGTTCTTTAAAATTTGAAGATGTCAGCACAAAAACTGTATGTAACACTATTGTTTTCATTCGACCTCTTTGCATAGTCCCAAAATGATATTGATCTACTGTATTAATTGTATGTTAGCATCGCTGCTAGCTGGGTGAACAGTGTGAAGTGCAGCAGAATTGTGGTTTGCATGAAAGTAAGATTTGCTACCTGTCCATCCGCTACCCTTGTCTTGAAAGACCACAACACCTGCTCTCATGATGTAAACCATAACATGCAGAATCCTAAAACATGAGTGTAATTCCTTATATAATGGACTATGGAAATGTTCTGTTTCCCAAATGTAGGTGTCAGAGTCGATTGTACTTTGGGACATTGGGGCCGACTTCTTTCCTTCCTCCTCTTTGTGTCTTCATACATCTGCGTTCCTTCTCATTCTCTAAAAACCACACTGCCTTTTTATCTGTGTGAGGACCTCGGACTACTATGCCTAATGTAGTAGATTAAACCTCCAAATTATAATATCTACATGCCTAAAATTTGTGATAATATCTGATCCTGTAAAGAGCGATAGATGTGTGTTATGGAAAGCAATATTTTACAATGTGTGATATGAATACTTGGTAATTTTGCTGTCATAAAACAGGGGGGAGTGGGAGGTAATGAATATTACACCTTCTGGTCTGTCCAGCCCCCCCTCTTCTTTTATGTCGCTAACTCTCTCTCTCTCATGCAGCTGTAGCGTCCTCGGGGCTACTGGCTAACCAGATCAGGTGCTAAATTCACTAATTGAATAATTTCACTGGGCTCCACAATGGGCCCTTTGAAAAGCGCCTGCTCTTTGTGTCTGTCCTCGAGTGACTGAAAGTGGTACAGCCTTTTAAATGAAAGAGTAACGCAGGGCTGCTGCAGTGGAGTAAATGTACTGCGATGATGTGCTGGCTTTGTGTTGGAGTGTTGTTTAACAGAACCAGCAGCAAAGTATCTTGGCCCTCAAGAGTATTGGACATTGATGAGAATGGTTTCACAGTAGTCTGTTAAAGCAGATTTGTTGAGTTTGGATGTTTGCCTGTTAAAATCCACAGATTGACTTGGAAAGTCAGTAACAACCTTATTTTTTTCAACTATCCTCCTCAGTCCCTACTATAGTGCTTAAACAACACATTTCACCCCTAATTGGCTGATTAACAGTTTTCTGTGAAAGGAGCTCGGATGTAAACTGCAGATCAATAAGGTGCATTCACGTATAATGATAACGACATACTTTATTGATCCCCTCAGGGAAATAGTTTTTTTTTTAGACCACAAAATATCAAGCATGAAACAGAAGTAACACTGCACCTTCATCAGGTAAAATAGTTGTTTAAAGGAGAAGTCAGGCTGTATTCTGTTTTCAACAAATCCCAAACAAAGATCAAGCTCAAACTGGAGCAAGTGGTACTTTTTCGGCTCCATTTCACTTCTGGATGAATATGCAGCAGTAGGATGGTGTCTTTAGGATCAATTCAAAACAAACTGCAGTGTCCATGTTCCTCATAGTTAAGGAACCTGTCAGCCAGTGCAACAGCCTGTTTTAGTTGTTTCTGGACAACAGCTGTTTTCATGTCTTTATAAGAGTAAAAAAAAAAGTGGAACTTCAGCAGTAAGATCAGTTCTTTTTCTGTATGATCAGTTCTTTTTCTGTATGATCAGTTCTTTTTCCCAAGTACCTTAAAAGCTTTAAGTTTGTCTCTTTTGTTTAAACCTAAACGTCTTTCTTTTCCTCTCTTTACGTTATATTTCATACATTAGACTACACTTAAACAAATTTAAATAAAGTCTTAAATAAAGTTTTTGTTGCACAGTACAGAACAATGTTGTTTGTATTGATTGACCAACTGAGCAATATTCTTGCATATGTTCACATTTTTGTATCTGTATCTTTATCTGATTGTTTGAAGGAGCAATATTGTTCTGAAACCTACAATTTGATCTTTTTTCATCAGTTTTGTAAATATCTAGTTTGTAATTCCAAGCGGACATTATGTCTTTGTTGGACCATCAGAAGGATTCAGCATTAAAGCTACAACAGTGTTCAACTTTTTAAAGTAGAAAACTTAAATAAATAAGTTTAGTTTCTATTTGTGTCCTTTTCAGCAGATGGAGAGAATATTTTGCAAATGAATCAACACCAATATGGCTTCATTTCTGCTTGATATCTAATCCTTAACTACTAACTAACTAATACCTGAAGACATGGGCCGGGTGGAGCGGAGTGGATTGGTTTCAAGTCTCAAACTACCTTCATTTCCCAAAACTGTATTTTGTAGCTTCAATACTATAAATATTATATAATAAAATATTGTAATACTACATCACCTGAAACCTTCAGGCCTGTTACTTTTTGTAATGTGAAACATGACAATGGTAAATGGTTGTACTTACATAGTGTTTTTCTACCTAACTTTGCTTTTACACTGCTTCTCATTCACCCCTTCGCACACACAAGTCTGTAGCTTTACCAGTCTGCTTCCAGATCACAGGAATGTTAAAGGCCACCAGCAAACAGCGACCCTTTCTGGAGGTCACTGTCGACATACTGTATACTGACAAAAGAGACTGTAGATGATGCTCGTTATGTTATGTCTTTAAATCGTGGTCTGTGAGACTTTCTAATCTATTCAAAATTATTTTGTAGTATAACGCTGCAAAAACAACATTGTGCTCTTTTGATTATCTCTCAACATCTGCTGTACATTGCCCCCTGTTGACACACTTTTGAAACATTATTCGTTACTTCACACATGAGTGAAATCAATTATTAGTTGCTCTTAATGATTTTTGACAAACTAATGACAGCGATTCCTAATTTCCTGGTACTTTGACTCTGTTCCATATTCTACACATCTCTAGCCCCTGGAGTTTAGCAGAACTCATGCGTTCTGCAGGTTGATGCTTTAAATGAATTAAAATTAATTGCAGAATGTTATGTTGTGTTGTCAGGTTCTCACAAATCCTCAGCAATGAACTCGGACAGTTAATCTGTAGGAGTTATTTTCCCTCAGCACTGTGCTCGTCCCTGCTGGATCCTCTGCCGTGTCCTCCAGCCCATCTCACAGTCGTCCAAAGCTTTGAGCCTCTTCATAACTTTCTGCCTACTTTGAAGTTATCTTTGTGCCACTTTGGAGCCAAGAGCCTCATAGTCATGGATCTCCTTGTGCAATCCATCTCAAAAATTGATCAGTCTTTGGCACCCTGCTGGCCTCTGCTCACCCAGAAATCTCTGTCCCCAATTCCCTGATTTTAAGTTTGACATGTACAGTTCCTTTACTGCTACTCTAACCAGACCGGTGGATATAAAATGTTTCCTCGTCTTTATTTTCTCAACTTGTGGCCATATTTTCCTACTTTAGATTGACCTCTGTGATCCCCCCCTTTGTGTTGGAACAAAGATTATAGGAGCAGGGCAATGAAGGGGGAGAGAGGCTGCCAAGTGGCTGACTGACGAGCTGCCTTTCCTGGGCCGCTCAAGCCTGAAACCTTGTTGTGCCATCCGCACTTCGGCCCAAGCCAGTCTATATGACTTATGGAGTTTGGGCCCCTCCACTGCCAATCCCACTTAGAGTGCAGTTTTCTGATAAACAAAAGCACATTCAAGCTTTAGCTTCTCATTTCACACTATGTGCTTTGGCTGGAGGCAATGCTTTTCTGGAGCCCCTGGCCTTGAGTCCAAAGAACAGCTCCAGTTGGCTTTCCTTTAAAAAAAAAAAAAAAAAAGAGAGGGGGGAAAAGACGCCACATGTGGAGGATTAGGCTCCATCTTTCATCCTCCACGCTCTCTGCTCGCCCTCTACTACCAGAGCGATCACTGCTCCCGGTGAGCCGGGTGAACCAGCCCCGTGGACACGTGAACTCATGCAAGCTATTTTTGTTCTACCTCCAAAACACAAACTCACCTGACTGTCTCTCTCTCTATCTCTGTCCCACCCTCATCCCCCCTCCGGCTCTTTTATTACCCATGCACAGGGATTGCAAACACATTCTCTCTCTTTCTCTTGACTCTCTTTTTGAGAGCTTGAGTTGGATTTAAACTTTTAGTTGGTGCGGGGGCGCACATATCTCCAGCTATTGTAGGAGGGAGGACTCCTGACTTTGACTAAAGCTGTGCAGTTGTGATTCTGAATATTCTTACAGTAAAGTTCGCTGGGGAAGCTGAGACAGTGCTACAGTTTTAATTCCATAAATTGTCCTCACTGTGCCTCTGAAACCTGGCAACTATAGCAAACAGCAACACTGTACATATGGTGCTTCAATCAAGGAGCTCACTGACTGAGACTGTATTCCACGTGAAGCCTATATATCTTGAATATCGTTAACCTGTTAGTGTGAATGGTGCCAGATGGATGGAAGGATGAGAATAAGGTAAACATGATATTTAATGCTCCCTCTATTAGAAATGTCAGGGCTCAGATCTGAAGGCGAGTGGCACCCGTCAAGGCCCTTTGTCTCCAGCTAAGCAGAGATACCAGAGCGGTTATTAGTGATGCGCGTGAAACGCTAGCTGAGGCGCGTGATGACCCTGGGGGCCTTGCCTGTCTCAGGGAACAGATGTGCCACCCACTCGCAACAGTTGTACCCTACCCACAGTGGCCTTGTGGGAGACGGTGGGCTAACTGCGGACTGAAGCTGATACCTCACTTAACTAGCTCCCATGTTGGCTGCAGGGAGGGTGCATCTTTCTGAGAGGAGGGAGAAGCAGGGAGGGTGTGAACAGTACACATATTTACAGGATCAATATTTACCCAAATTTTTTCTCGGGAGCCAACACCTGCTGCATCTTTGTATAAAGTCGAGAAGTTGGTGAAATGAATTCGCCTGATCTCGCCTGAAGATTTCATCTCCAACCCCCCCCCACACCCCCAAATATGAACTTGGAAACTTGATCAAGTTATCGTGGTATTAAAAGTACAGCAGATATTTCTCTCTTTTTATTTATTTTTTTGTTTTTCTTTTTTTCTCAGATAGCTCATTAAAGCAAAAACGGCTAATAATGAACATTTTAAAGGCTCATAGTACAGACTCATTTTCTTTATTATTTCGTAATCCTTAATGAAGAGTTTCATTTACACCATGCTTATAGAGAAAACATGCATTTCAATGTGCTGAAAGTTAATTCATTTTCTTGTAATGCAATAGTTAGTTTTAATTGCTTTTTAATGTAGTCGGTTGACTGTAATATTGCAGAAAACAAACTTTGTGTTGCATTCATTTCATTTCCATTTTGAATTCACAGACATTATTTCAGAATTTTTAATGGCTCGCTATAATATGCTTCATATTTGCAGGCTTCTCTTTGCAGTTTATCGTTCTCTCTTAATGAGCAGAGCTATGGAAACATGCTGCATTATGATAATTGTGTAAAATTCGGATATATTATACTTTAATAAAAGGATATTTGAACTCACAGCTTGCTGTCAGATCAAGGCAGAGATATGTGTTGTGAGTGTTGGCACTAACAGGAATGAACTGTGACACCTAAATCAACAACTCGCAGAAGGACTTTGCCCTCAAATTCATTTGTCAATAGATTGAGTCAATATGGGTTGATCTGTGTGCAGCTCCTCAGCCTTCTGTCTACCCGTCAACACACAGAGGACAGTGTCTGGCTAGACGTCTGGCCATTAACTGCATTATCTGTGAGTCTGTTGTGTAAATGCATCAAACATTGGGTAGGGTTTTGCTTTTTTCTTCTTCTTCTGCCTGTCACAATGAAACCAGCATCCCAGTTGTTTGAGTGAATGAAACCCAATACGACATAAATGGCGTCCAAATTCAGTCTTTATAAGTGAGGTCTCGACTGATTTAATTATACTAAGTGGTAGGAAGCCCACATGCGCTATGAAATATTAAAGTGAGAGTCTTGTTTTTATTTTCGCTCCTCTGGTACTCAGCTCTGCTGTTGCACTTTAAAAACTTTACTCAATCAAACTTTGTGGGTGGAGCTCCCTGTTTCCTGCGGGCAGTGCTCATCGATGCCTTTTCATCCGTTTCTACATGAAATACATCACTTCTTGTGCCCAGTGGTGGCGTCTGGGCCACGTGTCGCAATTTACTGTTTTTAGGCAAAAAGCTGATAATAATTAATCAGATAATCATTAGAGCATTGATTAAAATCACTTCCCTGACCTTTAACCTTTGCCTTCACTTCAAGCACTTGAGCATTTTTTAGCTTCTAGACAATATTAAAAACCCGTTATTTCAACCCAGTCCTCAGGAACCCCCAATTTGTGTGTAGGTAGAGGTGGGTGGGGTGTTTTCTAATTTCTTACCTTAGCACACCTGAACCTCAGGTGAACTATATTCACTTTGAGCTCACTCTGTATTTCAGTTTTACATCTTTTTTTCTAAATTTAGCTTCAAGGTTTCTCAAGCTGTAAACCATTGTTTGTCATATCGGGCTTTAGAAAACAAATTTGGTTTGAATTGATCTGATCTTGAAGATGGAGCCTTGGTAAATTGTATTTATGTAAATATGTCACACATTAATACTTAATCTCTGTGTGTGCAATCGATTTCCAAACATTAAGCAGCCAAGTTATAAAGCACACTCCTGTTTTCCCAAGGTGTCGTTTTATTAGCTGCTAATGCTCAGTTAAAGGTGTGAGAAGTTGATTTGACTAAATCTTTAAATGTCTTTTAAATAAATAAATTTGTCACTTTATTTTTGTTGTACTGTAAATTAAGTCTTTGGTGTTTTGACATAACTGATTTAAAGATTTCCTCAAGCATGCGATTGTGATAAATTGTGTTTTTTTTAAAAAACTATTTTCTGATATTACACCGTCCAGTCAATAAATCGAAAAAATATTCAGCAGATTATTGAACTGTGAAAAACCAAAACCTCACTTTTATTTATTTTTCAAGTATCAAAACATGTTTCAAAGTTTTGGTCTCCTCTTATTTTCCTAACAGATGTCCCAGTTGTTTGAGTCTTCCATACCTGATAATAAATTTAGTGAAGCTCCCAAACATAAAACCCAATCCCACCGCAAAGGAGCTTGAACGACAAGCACCCACCATAACACCGTTCACGTTTCACACAATAAATCATTAGTAACAACCATGGCATCTCTTTCCCTCTCATCCTTTCCGCTCCCCCCTCCCTCACCCTCTTAATGCCAATCAGAGCAAGATGGGAAGATTCCCTCCAACTCTTGAGATCCAGCATGTGTTTCTCCCAGAGGGGAAAAATTAATTCCTCCTCCTCCTCGGCATCCTCCTCCTCCCTTTTCTTCGCCAAGGTGCAGCGTGCTCCCTCTCTTTTTCTCTCCCCGTCTGAAAGAATACAAGAGAATGAGAACCTCTCCTGAGGGGATCCAGCTTATATACTATTTCATCCGCATTTAAATCCTCTGATAAATGCGAATGTGAATGCCATAGCGGGGAACTTGCAAAATAAAGAGAGATTATTTTCTGGAGATACTAATATTAGTCTTTTGGCAAGGGGTAGAGTGAATACGACACCCGAGCGTGGGGAAGTCTATTGATGGTGATATTTAATCTAGTGTAAGCGTTGCTTGTTGTCAAAAGAGTGGAATAAAGGGGAGAGGAATATGGGTTGTTTTTTATTTACATACCTGTGAGAATGATGATCCATTCAAATAGATGACTTATCAGGCCAGAACAGAACCTCCCTCTGCCCACAGGCAACAAAGAGGAAGGAAAATAAGTTAAGTTTGTTTTATTCTGACTGAGAGCTTTTGTTGGCAAGATTTGGTTTCTCTATATGCTGTTCAGTACAACTTTTTACCGTGTTCAGTTGCTATTTTTTTTTATGACAAATAAACTGTTATTCCACCTGATGGTAAGTTTTTAGGTTGTTGAGGAATTCCAGGCACTGAGCAGCACTTTTCCTTCCCACTTTGATGCGGGGAAAAACATCAAACGCATCCTTAAGACACCCATAATAATCTACGTTTTTATTATGTGTTCATTGTTCCCCAGGACTGTCATCTCCAGCAGCTTCTGTGCGAGGAGACGTGAAGGTTTCCGTCACAAATATTCCTTTCAGGATCTGTTAGGCCTTGCTTGTCATCTGGATGAAAAGGAATCATGGGGATTTTTGTGCTTGCCCTTAATCTCCCTAACTGATGCTGGAAGTGCAAATCAAATCCAATTATAGGCAATGTGGGCCTTCAGCCTCTTTGAGGAAAGATATTGGAGACCCTGATGGTTATCTAATGTTTTTTTCTTCTCTCTTTGCTTTGAAACAAGCAGAAAGTGAGTGAGGTCATGGGAGTAGATCTGAGCATTCACAAGAGAAGTTTTTTTTATTTTCATTCTTCCCATCAGGCCATTTACTACTTCTTTTTATAAAGATTTTTAGGCCTTTAGAGACTTTTACCAAGACGAAGATTCTGCAGAATAAATGATTCAAGTGTGATTACATTTGTATTTAATAGTAATTATCTTTATGAACAAATTACATTTCTATATTGATAACTGCAGGTTAAAAAAAACTCCCCTCTCTTATGGCCCTTATGACCCCCTAGGATAATGTAAGTTGAAGAGATTGACAAAGTGTTAAATTCAAATGTTAAGTAAATTCATACATATATTTGCACCAAAATGTGATCAAAGTATCAAAAGTAAAAATGTGCATTTTGCAGAATGGCTCATCTTAGTGTTACAGTGGATTATTATACACAGTAGTGTCTTATTATTATTGATTTAATCATATACAAGCAGTACATTTGTGTTACAGTTTATCGAGATGGACCTCTAATTGTTTCATACACTACTGGGTAGTTTAATCAATAACAATGCATCATCTTTACTAAACTCTAAACTGGAGGAAACTGTACAATAATTCTGGATGATGTATAGTGAACTAGAGACGTTAAATCTAATGGATACATCCAAATACAATTACAAGGACAAAGCACCCATGAGCAAGGCATTTAAAGTCCTGCAGGCCAGGAGAAAGTTTCCTTTGGGAAATTAGAGGCCAAATCAGAAAACACAAATTTGACCAAAGGGAAGAATCTTCTACGGTGCAGGAGATCTAATAGGCCCTGAAATACTGATTTTAAATTCAGTGACACAAACTCTTATCTGCCTTAATCCTAGATTTGGAGAGCATGGTTAAGAATGTCCCTGTTAAAAACTAATCTACGATTACAAAATATCTCAAACTCAATAAACTGAGATTATTCAAATCCCTCATGGTGTAATCGCACCCAAGTGCCACCATGTAATCTCAACTGAACGTGTTTTGCATTCATCTGTCTCTTTCTCTGCCTCTCCCAGACAGCATGTAAATAAACCTTGCTGTGGTGTGGGTTGGTGTAAACTTCAGAATTCGCTGCTTATTTTGTATCATTAAAATATTAATCACAGATTAAGCCCCTTAATACCCTATGGATTGGCATTTTAGAAAACAAATACAATAGTTCCCCCACTCTTTTCTTTGCAGAAACCTCCTGGCATCTCAGGAATCAGCCGCATGTTTCGGTGCTGAAAGAAAGACAGGAAAGGATAGAACTGTAATCCCTATCAATGCACTTTAGAAACCACCTTCTTGCTAAAATGTGTGACTAATGGGCACAAATCTGCGGCTTTAGAAGCTGTCAGCGAGGACTGCCTAGGCCGTTGTTCCACTATTCACTGCATAAACGTAATAAACCATCCCGTTTGTTTTTGCCTTTGCTCGAGTCTTTTTGTCTCTGCTCAGAGCAAATGTACCTTGAGGTCTTGTGTAGGGTTTCTCTTTTCAAGCTGCAGCTCTTTTTTTTTTTTTTTCTTCTTCTTCTTATTTCGGTTTCCTCCTCCCGCCTGGTCTGTATGCTGCTTCGTGGTGCCGCAATGACATTAAAACATGAACACTTAAAGGGCTTTTGGTGAGGGCCGCATTGTCTGATGTGAAGGCTTCCAAAAAGAAGCTTTTATTTTGTTGTGGGATTTAATGCCAGTGTGTGTTACCTGATAGCATTAAGGCAGAGCAGGGAAGCAGGAATATTCCCTGACTGGCAAAGCTTCAAGAATATTGACCACCAACAGGATTGCAGCTGATGCCGGCCATGTATATTCATGTGCTCAGAACGGCCTGATTATAGCTATTACAGAATTATATCCAGGGAGGCACAATTCATTAGTCCTGATTTCTCTTTATCTAGCGTCAGAGCGTCAGGCTAGCTTAGTGCAGCAGGGCTGGAAAAGGTTGTGGAGATGCAAGTTGTGCAGAAAAAACTGTCTCTGTAGTTGGAGTGTTGGTGTGAAAGGCACCAAAGGTGAAGACTTCCA
This sequence comes from Anabas testudineus, assembly GCF_900324465.2. Taxonomy (NCBI): domain Eukaryota; kingdom Metazoa; phylum Chordata; class Actinopteri; order Anabantiformes; family Anabantidae; genus Anabas; species Anabas testudineus. The sequence goes on from NC_046625.1 coordinate 4,505,315, forward strand.
CATCCAAACTCCGAGTTTTAAAAAATCCCAAAAAGTTCCATCACAGTATATTTACTGATTAGATTTTTTTTTCTGGCAGGTGAGATTTTGTGGTTCCAAATCAATTTATGTTGTTGTTTTTGCGATGGCAGTTAAATACACTTTGGGAAATGAGGTGAATGAAACCTATAAAATGAAGTTTGCTTCCAGCTGAATAGTTAATTCAGTGCATCCAGAAAAAAAAAAAGCTAGTCTGTTTTTTTTTTTTCTCCTCCCCTCGTTGCCGTATGTGAGGGAGAAATAATGACAGTGTTTCGGCGTTGTTTGATCATCCTTAGCAAATTTGAATGCCAAATTTGTTTTGCAGGTGTTGCTCATGGAATAATTGAGCTGCATAATGTGGATAAGGTGTTGCTACCATACTACACTTAATACGCATTTTAAGCACCAAAACAGCTCCAGCCGGTACAGAATCATTACAAGTTGAGTTTTTGATGCAAAAATGGATTCTGCAAAGGACATGGTTTGTCTTTATTTTTAACATATTTTTTTGGGAGCCAAGCATAAAATGAAATGGATTAAGAAGAAAAAGAGTGAAATCTCAACATGTTTGTTGATCATGGTACATACGAGTGCACACCAAACACGGGCTAATCAGAAAAAAAAATTATTTTAAAGTGGTAAAATGTGTTTCTTTCATATTTTGTAGGCTTCTATCGCAGTATTAATTTGTTTCAACATGTGCATCAGCATCGAAAACAGGAAGCTGGAACAGTCAGCTTGAATGTATTTGAAGTGCATTTTCTTTTCTTTGATTGGCAACGTATCTGAACCTATCACAACAGGGCTTACCTGAGAAACCCCACCCATCCTGTGCACCAAACAGGAAAAACAAATGCTGAGAACAATTTCTGGACCCTTTTCTCTAAGGTCTAGCTTGTGGAGTGACTGCAGCAGTTTTAATATAGACTGAGAGGCTTCACCACAGGTTTATGATGAAGATATTTGCTGCATGTACACATTAGAATCAGTCTGCTCTGGTGTCTTGGGTGCATTGTGCTCCTCCTCTTGTCTTCCCAGGCAAGAGCTCTGTAAACACACTGAGCCACATGTAAATACACACACGCAAACACGCGCATGTGCACGCACATTCAAGACAATGGCTATTACCATCCACACCTGGGTTCCCGCCTGCGCCATCCTCCTAATATCTTTTAAATCTTCACATAAGGTATGCCTTCCATAGGGCTTACAATACCATTTGCTCTAATAAATTCTTTTGGCAGCGCTGAGTGCAAGCTGCTTCTCTAAGGCCCCAAGAGGGGAATGGAGGGGAGCAGAAAGGGAGAGGCAGCCCAAAATATGAGGATAAATAGTGGGGAATCCTCCAGGACCCCAGCCCTGGTAATCAACATTCTTCCAACTGGAAACATTTTCCAATTCTTCATCTTCATTTAGCTTCCTTACCTAGTAATTCTTAGCAGCGGGCTGCAATAATTTGTACTGACGCCTGAATCGAAAAAGCAGGAAGGGTCCAAATTGAAGGTTTTTGGAGGATTGAAGGGAGTGGAGGAGAGAAAGAGAACAGAGGGGGGTGATTGTGATAAGCAAATGGAATTAATGATGGCGAGTGTTTGTTGAGTGAAGATATGAAAGAGCACGGTGTCAGGTGCCATGTTAAACACTCCACACATGGTAAAGTAGCTAATCCAGGCTCCCTCCTTCTCAAGTCTCTGTGTGATTACAGTGAACAGTCTCCTCATTGTGAACACCGCGGAGCAAAGTGGCGGCCCTAGTTACCTCTCCAACAAGAGGCTCATTAAGACTGAGAGAGAGCCAGAAAGGGAGAGAGAGGGAGAGAGAGAGAAGGAGGGAGAAAAAATGATTTTTAAGTGTTGACTAATAGAGGAGCTCCAAGGTATTTATTTCTTATTGTTTCCCAGCAAAGTCATTATGCCACACTGGAGGTTCTTCTTTCCACTCCCCAACAGAGAGCAGGAGAGCAAAGTAAAGGGTGTGTGTGTGTGTGTGTGTGTGTGTGTGTGTGTGTGTGTGTGTGTGTGTGTGTGTGTGTGTGTGTGTGTGTGTGTTGGTGTTTTCTTTCCTCATTTCACCTCCCCTCACTCCCACTCTACTTTAAGGGGGGAGGCGATGGCTTGAGGCAAGCCTTGATCTCCAACACTGAGATGCACTTCTATTGTGGCTCTTTGCTGCTGCAGCATATGAACTGTCACTTGTTACGTTAAATTATAGATCGCCTCTCCTAATTCCCAGCCTGATATTTCTGGCAGAGGGGAGGAACAGGCGGACAGGCAGCATCTGTTAAACCCTCTGATGAAGGCCAAAAAATCTTTTTCTGCGTCCATTTGTCACCTGCTCTGACAACAGTCCGTTCACCTAACTGTAGGCATTCCTGCTGCCTACAGAGCGAACTGGAGAGGTGAATTAACTTTATCAAACACAAGATAAATTTCACAGGGGGGAAACAGATTTAGCCTCAATAAAACTATTTAAAAATGCACATTTTATCTGTTTTTCACCTACTCTAACATTTGATTATTCTTCAACTTTATACCAGCTGCCTGTTTGAGCTTCCCTGCTGAAAATATTTCAAGGTTAAATGGTTTAATAGTAATTATAGTAAAGCAACATTTGAATATTACACTGTCTAAATACAGTTTTATCAGTTCTCAATTGTCTTAACAATAGTTTAATTGTTAGCTCTGCCACCCACACAATGGTTGGGCAAAGACAAAAAACACTAATGGCTCAGCAAAGAAGAAGATGAATAAAATTAAAAGACACCTGCACACCTCTTCTTTTCTATTTGAATAGATTTCTTTGTTAATTTTGGAAGCGAGTTCAGTCATTACAAAGAACACCTACTGTCCCCTAAGCTGCAGTTTAAAACATTTAAGCATTTATCAGCACAATAGCCTATTCAATTACACTGATAACAAATGCAAAGTAGTGCATCTGTTGAGTTTTGGAATTTCTTCTTCTTACTTAAAAAAAAAAATTGAAACTTGACATTATGAAATGAAACTTAATCTGAATTAATTTCCTTCAGTATAAGCCAGAGTCTGCTGTCATTAATCAGTCTGTAAATAGTCTGTGTGCAGTTAATTGTCGAGAGGCACCCATGACTGAAATAATCACTTTGACTTTTTCAAGCATCAGAGCCAAAGGTCAAAGGTGTTTCAGAGGATAAACACGTTGGGGAGGTGAGAAAAGACATCATGAGTCAAAGGAAACAACAATATAGAAATGCATGATGGGGAGTAGCTCCTACTGGTGCCCACGTTCCTCTTCACTGGAGTGATTTGTAAGTTATTTGCTATATTTTTAGCTACGTTTATTTCAGGTTAATTAACACATTTAAACTTGATTCTCCAGTCCAGTTCAATCCAAATTAAAAACCAGAAACAAAAAAGCAGGAGGGTGAAAAAACTGAACATGAGCATAAAACTGGAGTCAGACAAACACACTGACACATTGTTAGTGGAATGGATGAGAGGAAAGCCTGGGTGACAGCATGAATAACTTACATGCATGGATTGACTTACAGTTGCTGTTACAGATGGCGCAATATTCATTGCCCTCTAAAATATACATAAATAAATATAAAAGAGAATGCTATACTTTTAATACAGAAGAAATATCTCAATAAATACACATTCAAATGCACAGAGATTTGAAGATTATTACTGAATATGTTGTCAGAATATTTTTAAATTACAGTTTGGATAAAGGACTGTGTGTTTTTGTACTGTGTTGTATTTTCTTTTGGTTTCATTTTGAAATTGTTCTACCTGCATATCCTCTAATATATTATCTGTGTTCTAGATGTGAATAATAGAGCATAACATTGTTTGCATACACACTTTCCGATCCCGTCAGGTGTGTGTCAATTGCTGAGTGTCAGGTGTCATTAGCTTTCTGAGGGTGTTATGCTCGACTCGCTCTCCTCTCTGCAGGAGAGTCTCTGCCTCCTCTGGCTTGTCATACGACACCTCCTGGTAGAGACAGAGGCTGCAGCTCGAAGGCATCACGCTCACTCTGTGGTCTGTGTCTGGTGTGTGTACGTCGGAGTGTAGGTTGTGAATGTGTACATATGTTGGCAGTGTCTGTCTGTATCGTTAAGAAGGAGACAACAAGGTGGTGTGTGTTTGAGGAGGCACGTGTGTGTGTGTGTGTGTGTGTGTGTGTATACATTCAGTACATACCCCCACTTAGGAAAGCCAACCACCCTCAGTGTCTCCAATGGCTTAGGGCCCTTTTCTCTCTCCCATGGGGGCCCTTGATTGAAGCCAGAATTCCTCCACGTGTGTGTATCTGTGTGAATTTGTGAGCGAGTGTGTCTGCCTCGCTGGGATTGCATTAGACAAAAGAGACGCACTTGCCAGCAGCTGTGGTGAAGACAGCAGCATCCCCACCCCACCTAAAGCACCCCATTGGTTCCTCCTTCCACTCGCAGCCTCCTTCGGTCCAGTTAGGCAACGGGAGCGGCGATGGCGCCTGCTCTGGAGAAGAAAAGGCCCCTCAGGAGGCTGGAAAGTGAATAAAGGAACCCGCAGAAAGAGAGAATAAGCATTTTTCATGCTTTTTTGTGTTTAATGCCATTTCCAAAAATAATGTGGGCCTCAGAAAACAGAAGGTAAAGATTTTTAAGAAAACACTCACACACACACACATGTGGACACGCAGACACACACATGCACGTACACAAAATGCCAGTTTGGGGAGGGTAATTGTGAATACCTGATTCTTCCCCCTCTTTTTTTTCTCCTCATCTCCCTTTAAAAATCTGCAAATCCATTTGCTAAACAGCTGCACCTCTGTAGTGCACAGATAACAACCTGGGCCAGACTGGCTTTGCAGCAGCGAGTGGAGGCAGATAGGCCCAAATCTCTGGCCCTTTTTTCAAAAATGCTAATGACGAAGGAACCACTTCCCTGGCCAAAAAACGCAGAAAAAAAAAAAGAAGAGAGAGGGAGAGAAGGCTCTTGTAGATCTGTCAATTGCTATTTTGACAGATATTTGCTTGTAAGTACACACAACACTTGTTCTCTGTGTCTTATCTGGTGCTGTGCAGAACACTGACCTACATTACATCAAGCACAATATAATGCACAAACATGCTCAGTTCAATAGCTTGTTTTTTTTTCTGTTGTTTTGTTGTTTGTTTTATTTTTTCCCACTCCCCCTCTCCTCTCTTTTTCACCTTAAAAACAGATGGATTCAAATGAAATGGCTGCAAATCCTACGAACAGAAGGTATTCTTTCTCAAATAAAACCTTGTGGCTTAAAGGGAGAATCTTCCGACCATCTCCGGATGTTTGATTGCTCCTCAAAGGCCCGAGCAACTGCACTCAGTGGAGGAGAGTAAATATTGGAAATATTGCCACAGCTGCTCATTCACTCTCTAGCTCCCAACACACACTCTTTGAAACACACTCTGCAACACATGACAACCATGGTACCAAGTGTGTATGAGACAGATCATTATAAAGCAATGCTGCGTTTATCCCAATAAAGGTAGTTTCTCTTTCAGCTTATCGACTTCCAATGAGGTCAGAAGTCAGTTGAGGAGCAGCAAAGCCTGAAGCTGGGAGAACTTCAGTGTCTCATACAAGCACACGTTATTAAAATGGATGATTTCCACCACAGAGTTTTAAACGGAGGTGCTTCAGTTGACAGATTGGCTCTCGAATCACCAGGGGCTGCATTACAGAAACTTCCTCACTATGAAATCCTCTCTTTATTTGTTTGGTAGCCATGGAAATGTGAGTTATTACCTGATTTAAAACTTCAGAATTTGTATTAGACAACAATTTGGACTTTTAGAAAAACAAAATACTTTCTACTACGTAGGCCTAGAATTTCATTCAGTCTGAAGTTTGAAATACTTTCCATTTAGTCATTTGGCAGACGCCTTTATCCAAAGTGACTTACAAGGGTACAGTGTAAGGCTAAGGCAGGGTAAGTGTAAGGAGTTCTTGCCTAAGGTCCTCTACTAGAGGTAGGCCATAGCCAGGGTCAAGTTCCTGGTGCAGCAACAACAGCGTTCTCAAGATAGTAGAGCTGACAACATACTTTCATATACTGACATTGTAAGATAAGTTGGCATTCGACTTACGTCACAGGTAAGCTGCCAATATTTGAAAAAGGAGAAGATAGTCTTGAATAAAAAGGATGATATCTGGTTCCACTGTTTAATTTTCATCACAATATGAGTCCAAAATGTTTATAGGAGTCCAGTGTACTGATCTATATCACTATCCTTATTTCTCTTTTGCCGTATATGCAGTCAAAGAGTAATGAAAACAATCTGCATGTCAAACTTTGCCTGAACCTGAATCAACACACTTACAGCTCAAGTCATTCTGATTAGAGTCAGAGCGGTGTGACGTGATTTAGTGTTTCTGTTTAATGATGTGATGTATTTGGCAGTTTTATGTTCATCACTGCCACTTTCTGTCTTTCTTTCAAATCATCTAAGTGATTGTGTAACAGTATTGATATCTAGATTTGTTAGCTTATGTGGCTAGTGTAGATTCGTGCTGTATAAAATAAACAATTTGTTAACTCATAATGGGACATTTGGACATAAGTGTCTTATAAAAACTGTGAAAACCTTTAGATTTTACCTTGTGACCACTCAGGGCCACATTAGTATCTGTAACTTTATTTCAGGTGCTCCTTTCAGCCACTCCCACCTCACTAAGAGATTGGCTTCACCTGTTCGGAGTCTATAAAAGCTAGTTTCAATCCAATTCATCCCTCTTTTTTGTGTCTGTCCTGGAAACTTGATGCATTGCAGACATTTCTTTTAGTTTTGGTTTGGTTGTGCAGTCCAAAATATACTTTTAATTCTTTACAAATACAATTTCAGTGTGCTCACAGTGATAATAAATTTAGGATCTACAGTAGAAATGTTTGTATTTCACCTAGGTCACAGTTTTATTTCCCTTCATTATACATTCATGACTGTAAACTATAAACTGACTGAACTGAAACTACTAATTTACTATTTATACGCTGCACTCACAAGTTGATCAAACTCGCTTGACAGATAAACAACAAAGTGACCACACCAGTATCTATAACCAGCCATTACTTCCCATCAGCTGAAGTTCTAGGCCTCAAAGGGATAATTACAGGTTCTGTTTTCACTGTTATTATCAGTTCACTTAATTATGTTGCGATATATTGGAGAATGTATAGCTTATTCCCACCTGCCAGTCCATCTTGAATATATTAGATCGTCTGTCTGTAGAACGTTTTATAGTCGATACCCTTTGGGATTTGACCCCACTTTATGTTGAATGGCAGGTGTGTTTCTAGGCAGCAGGAGTGGGAGGTTCAAGAAAGGTCTGTTTGTGTCTATATGTGTGTGCGTGCATGCAAATGTGCCAACTTTATGTTCTATACAGGGTGTATAGATGTTCACAGGTGAAAAAGGAATTCATTTTGTCAGTAAAAACTTAAAATGTAATAAATGTTGTTATCAAGCCATTTAACATGTTTTGCTTTGTTCTATGTCATTCTCTGTAAAAGTGGGAGACAAATAAATAGACAAGGGGACATGAAGTGTATTAGTCCAGTTTTGGGCATTCACAATCCTCTTTTCACAGCTTTTCTGTGGACATAAGTCGACATAGTTTATGTATTAAATATCTGACTAAGCTAAGCTCTAGAATAGGTAAACTTGGCAGTTCAATGTTTGGCCATAAATAAAAACTGGTGGCTTATCACCTTGACAAAGTAGTTAGAAGACTCATGCCGACATCCGATTCACCATTTTGAGCAGCTGGTTTTCGAAGGATGTGCAAAGAAAAATATTTACATAAAAACATTCATCCTATATCAGTTAAATCAATAACTACAAATGAGCTAACACTGTTTACACCTGCACCTCACCTCTCAATGCCTTTGTTTGTACTGTTGATTGTCTAATTTCTGACATTGAAATCTTGATGACATTGATAATGTGCAGACGATACATCAACAGGTTTTGTTCCCTTAGGCCAGTACTTTTAAAAAAGTAGTAGTATTATTAGCAGTACAGTGTTTTGAGAACTTCACAACGAGTTCAAAATCCCACTTGTCAATTTGAACATACTGTATTTCCATTTGAAGTTGTGTTTCTATTCAAGTCCACTCATCACTCTCCTTAAGGTTTATTTTTTGGTCATCACAAACTCAACAACTAAAGAAAATATCCTGCTGCTCTTTAGCTGCTAAATGTGGCACTTTATTCACCAGCTCATGCAGTAGGAGTCATCAAAAACAGTCTCCCAATCTTGGAGATCTAGTTGGTTTAACCTTATTATTTTTATTGCGGATTGTTTGCTTACACATTTTAACTTGACCCAAGAACATCATGCCTAACAAGACTTATTTTTAGAATGAAAATTCATCAGCAATAGTGCCCAAAGTTCTTCTCTGCTGTTATCAGCCTTTAAAAAGAAAATGTGATTTAATCTAGTTTACTGGAACAGTCACTTGGCTTTTACTAAGTTTACCACTTACCACACAAACTTTTCACTGCATGTACGAAATGTAGAATATACTGTCTGATTGTAAAATAATATATCTTATCCCATCCTATGTACATTTAAATATGTATCAGCGTTGTCTCATAGTCCACAAAATAACATAAAAAGCGGGGTGTTGGCCTCAATCAGTACAGGAGGCCTTGATATCGCATCTGAGAGAGGTTGTCGCTGCGTGCAGCCCACAGAAAGCAGACAAGACAGAGTAAACAGTTTGCTCCTGCGAACAGCTCGATGCCAATCAGCGATTAATGAGGCGACGCTGGAACCACCGGCTGAGAGAAGTTAAACTGAGCTGAATTAAGGAGCAATATCATCCCTCATGCAGGTGCTCGCCGAACGAATAACTGCTTTAATTACTGTTATTCAATCATTCGCTTTTTTCCTGCCGCATCCAAATACCACTCTGGTATTATCCCTTTTTCTTGTCAATTTACAAATGCCTATCACAGACGTCCTACCTACATGTTTTGCTCATGGCTCTAAAGCATATGCGACCTCTCGGAGGCAGAAAAAAACAAGAAGCAGCTCCCAGTCTTGAAGTGTGTATTGTAAAAGACAGAAAAGCTCAATAGCAAGGTGCAGTTTGCAGAGTCCCCCTGTTTGAATGGGTCCTTATCTTGGTTTACATACTCGGGGTGGAGAGGTTTGTGGGTGCCTTTGATGGGAAACATCTGTGTGTGATATGGGGGTTTGTCATGGATGGGGGAGGAAAAAGTGGGCGTCTTTGCACCTGCTTCGGTAGACTGCTCCACAATGCTTATTATTTCTGCTGGAGGTGCCTCGTGTTGTTTGTGCCATCACATACTGTCAACATGAATAGTATATACTGTACACAGACAGCACAACGCCTGTCAGCATTATTGATACATGTATGGAGTACGACAGTGTTGAAGTAAGGTCTCAAGGGTTTTAGTCAGGTTACACAGTACAACAAGCATTTGTCTGCTTTAGCACATGTAGGTGTGTAAGAGTGATGAAGTTTGTTGATGTCACCCACCAGCTTCAAGTTTTGCATAAGCTGTGAGCGAGTGAGAGTCTTTTGAGTGAATGCACACACGTTATTTTCACATCCAAACGAATCAATATTCACTGTTACGCCACATTTTATTCTTTACAGGAGGAGGTGAAAAACCTTTGACAACTTAGTCACTAGATGATGACTTGACACTGTAGCTTAAACATATTAGTTTGCTAGTGTGCAACATAGAGGGGATTCAGTGGCAGAAAGAAATTAATATTTACAGTGACGAAATGTATTTCTTGTGAGGCCGGCAGACAAACACTAATATATACTGTAACCAGACGGCCACGTGTCTGGTGCACACAATAAAAGATCAATACTGTATCATTACACTGATCATAAAAGGTAAGCAGGAATGCACAAGATCCTATAAAAATATAGTAATCCTCCATGTTAACACTACACTAATCAATATTCTTTACAGTGCTAATAGATCAAATGACTATGTGCTATGTGAATACAGTTGCTTGTAATGAATCCACCGATATTATCATCAGTTCCTCTCAGCTCTATAGAGCATTTTTGTGCCTTTAAACTTGCTGTTTTCATTGAATCGCTTCAGCTTTGCATCCTCTTTTATTGAAACCAATGCACACTACCTCTTCAGCACCAAATAGCATTTATAGCAGTTTAGAAGAAGCTGGTGAAGGAGCTGGTGCAGACCATACACAGAGCGAAAAGAAGGATGAATATTGGACTGGACTGTCTGCCAGCAACACGTCTGCAAATGACTGCCAACATTGCTGCATGTCTGCTAAATGTATAATTAACTGTTTCCTACTATGTTTTCTTTAACAACTTTACAAGGTAATGATACAGCATGGCAGTGTTGTGTTCACAGTTTGTTCTGCTGTCTACCAGTTCCAATAAAAAATAAATAAAAAATCAATCAATACTGCGTAAGACAGTTCACTTTTACAAATGTTGGGGCAACTGGGGAAACAAGGAACTAATAATTAAAAATCTAGCTAATGAGTGAACTTGTGCAGGCCCAATACTTGTACGTATGACAGTGATTTAATAGATGTTCAGATAATTTTGATATTTTAAACTAAAATTCATGTCAGCACTTTGTGCTTCTCTGAATAGTGACAAAAGTAAATTTCTTCTTAAGATGTCACTTTGGCAAATTTGAAGATTGAGGCTTTGGCTTGTCTTAAAATAAACTTTGTAATATATTCTTGCACAGAGGGAGGACTTGAATTTTGTGTTTTAGGAAGAGAGAAATGATTAAAGGAAGCAAAACCTCTTTCCGTCTTCATATTTGCACCCGAATTTTGTATTAAGACAGCGCTTATATGTAGCACTTGTCCTTTTACAGATTTATTCAACCAACCACAAGCAAGTATTTTCTGTGGCAATGGTGTGAATGAAAACATGAAGTATTTACTGCTTATGATTATTAAATGTGTAAACTCTATTTCTCTGTATTGTTACATTGACCTTTTTCACGTGAAGACAGAAATAATGTAGACGGTTCTCTCTGGGGAGAGCAGGGGAAGGCCAAGGCAGGCGGAGCACAATAGCGCTGTTGGATTTGAGTGGATTGACACAAAACAAACAAGGTGATTTCCCTCATAGTCAGAGGAGGGATCTATCTCTGTAGAGCTGCACGCTGACAAGTGCCGGTCCCCTGGGACGACAAATAGAGATGTTACTGCTCCACAGGGAAACAGGCGGCTTCCCTCCTTTCATGTTGCTAAACATGAGGCACGGTGAGCAAAGGAGGGAGGAATCTGAAAGGCTCGTTTCACTTTTGTGTATGAACACGTTGACTTGGAGTTAAATTAATAATGTAAGTTTCACTTAACGGAGAGCTGAGTCATGATTTGTTGAAATCATTCTGCAATTGTTGAGCAAAAGCTGTGCATTATGTGTGAGCCATACCAAATCGCACTACATTTATCTTACCACTGCACCTCCAGGGTCACTTGCGAGAAAAAATGTTTTCCTGGTGTAAAGATACTAAAACACATAATTTTCTTTGTTGCACAGGGTTTTTCAGACAAACCTCCCACATGCCTGCAAATGAAGGTGATATTTCTGTGTGACTGTCACAGATTTTTACTTTATTAAGGCTGTATTTTGTGTGATGTCTTCCTCAAACTGCAGGCAGGGGTAACTATTTAAAGCTTAAAGACTGCAATCCCAAGACATCCTGTACTGTGACATGAGTATAAGGCAGAAAATATGCTCGTTTTTATCACCTCAGCAAGTCTGTGATGCTTTATAAGAAAGTAAGCCAAACATCCAGGTTTGTTTGTACAGAACACGCCGTCGCATCTTCAGATGTTCTAAAAAATGTTCTTCCTGGTGTTAGAACATTGTACATATCCAACACTTAAATTTAATTTGGGTAAATAAGAGACATCATCAGTGTCTTACTTAGGAATGTGTGTCTTCTGTGCAGCAGCTCCACTTTGTGCTTTGTGCTGATAAGAGAGGTGGATTCCCAGGTAAAATCTTGCCACTAGCTTCAAACATGAATCAACACCTGATTGACACAATCTGGATACTTGTTTCCTCCTCAGCTGGCACCAGAGTTGGTGACGTGATGTGTCCGACCCTGGGGGTTTTCTCTTTGGCTTTTTGCCACAGCACAACCTCACAGGTGAGCTGGTGCACACGCCCTGTTTGCTCAAGGGGGCGTCATAGCAGCTCACGGGAAAACAAAGACCTCTGACTCCTTCATCCCTCTGGAAATCTCTCTCTCTCTCTCTCTCTCTCTCTCTCTCTCTCTCTCTCTCTCTCTCTCTCTCTCTCTGTCTCTGTCTCCTGCTTTACTATGAAACAAATGATTTTCTGTGGCTGATGACTAAGGAACACATGCCTGCTCAATGGGTTCTTGTGTGATCCAAAGACAATGACTTCCCCTCCCTGTTGTCAGTGCATCTTGTTCAGTCTTGGCAACATTTATCTTCAGACATTTTTTGCATTGTATTTTTCTATTGTTCATGGTCAATTTTGCAAATGAATGTTTATTCTCCCTCTTATTGAAAATTGAAAAACTATTTATTTCCTTTGTTTTGTAACTTTTTTTTTCCGATGATGGTTTGTTTGGTGAAAATAATTTCAAATGTACAATAAGAAGAACTACGGTCTTTGAATTTTTCCTCATATCATAAACGCTCTTCAGAAAATGTCATCTTTTGTTTAATGCTTGGCTGCATGGTTTGATGGCTGCTACTTTAATTTCGAAAGCCTCGTCATTTTGGCAACAATGCTGAGGTTTTTTTTTTTTTTTTCAGAAAGTTTGTCAAAAAGAAAATGTCACTCACATCAGAGAATCTTATCTAAGATACGTCTGAAACTTTGTACAGTAAATCTTGAGATTATTAAAAATGTTTTTATTAGCAATAAATAATAAAAGCCATAAGAACAAACCCACTGTTTCTCTGTTATGTTGGCTGAGTATGCACATTTGTTTCTACAAAACAAGCCAAACAGTCTTCATAGAAAATAAGATTATATGTACGTTTGTATTTATCGTCAGTCATGTCACTACAAGCAGAGATATTAAAACTCATGTGCTAGATATACCGTCCGACTGCATTGCACCACATTAACTGAACTAACTATGGATTGTCAGAACATTTTGTACTGACCTTTCCTCCAGCAGGTTATACAGTAGTTTTCATTTAGACTGTGAAATATCTCAACATTTTCTCAGTGGATTAACACAAACGTTTCTATAGATACTTTTAGTTTCCATATTATTTACTGATTTTGATCACTTGACCTTTGTTCTAGCTCCACCATGAGATTTTCATTGAATTTGATTCTGCGGTCACAGCCTTAGCTTTTCACCCAGTGCCACCATCAAAACTGAATTCTGTCCAGTACTTTGGTTTATGACAAAATAGCTGCAAAATCAATGACGCTTATGGTAAATAAACAAACAAAAAAAACTTGCATATTGTTAACATTATACCTGCTAAACAACTGTTATTGTTGTTGAGCATGTCAGCATCCTGACATCCTCATTAGCCCACAGTACTCCTGTGCCTAGTTAAAGCCTCACAGCACTGTAGATTCTGATTTTAACTACAGTAAGCAACATACTCATGACAATTTGCAAACAAGTTTACTGTACTTGTAGGCATCACATCCAACCCCCCCCAGTCGTCTCTTATTTACTTTTGCCATGTTTACCAGTCATTTAGGGTCAAATGAAATCTAAATAATTAGATGCAAAATAACTGACACACTTAACAGGTAGAAACTGAACCATCTTGCAGCATCTGGAATTCACATGACTGCATTTTCTTACTGTTCACATGCAGCAGACTAATGGGTCCATGGGAAGAGGCATCGGTGAAGTTTGAACATCAGTGTTGAGCAGAGTAATGGGTCCATAGGAGAATGAGTCAGGGCCACGGCATGCTGGAGACCCAGCCGTCTTTCTCATTCTCTAGTGCAGTGTTGCACAAGCCTGCTGAGAGTACAGTGTCATTACAGCTCCCACAAACATGTGGAGACAGGGGCTCCTCATTTAGCCAAACGATCACTTAGCTCCAAAGCTGTGATGAGACACTGAAGCCCGTGGAGAGCAAGAAGTGTTTGAGGAGTTATTCAAACATTTGCAAAGCCAATAACTCCACTAAATCTACCAGGATGCCTCGTATTTACATTTCATTCTCTGAACCCTCCCCCACAAAAACAATAACATGGCATCTGAAAAAAATTAGCCCTAAATAATTTAATGGCATCCTCTTTGAATCTCGGTTGGTGTCAAGTTTAGACATTAAGCATATTGAGTTTTGGATGGAAGTTTATTAAATGCAATTGTGCTGATGAAGAAGAAATTGTTCTGCAGGCATTAAGCAGAAAACCGCAGAGATTATAAGATGAAAAATGTCTTTTAAAGGTGTGAACCCACAGAGCAGTCGACACCCTACAGGAGCTCAGGTCTACTTTGCTCTTCAGGTGCTTGTTTTGATTTACTCTTAACAGCAACCTCCTTTGCTTCAGTCATTACATCTTCCATCAAAATAACCTGTGTACCTAAAAACATTTAGGAATGTCGGCATGACCGAGCTGAGGCAACATTTGACAGAAATGTGGCTCAAAAAAGACACTTTCTTTATTTCACTGTGGCGGTTTTGTTTATTCAGCACCAGAATTCATCCAATATCTTATCTCAACTCCACATTTCGACTGTTAAAGTCATAAAAATGAAAATATTTTTCAATGACTTCATCAGCTATATACTGGAGAGATGTCCCCTTCTCTGTGATGCCATGAACAACACATTTACATTTTTGTAATATAGGCACAGAAAAAATGCAGCACATGAAGCAATTATTCAGTCATTGGTGTATATCAAAAACTACTGAACGCTGCAAATCCACTTCAACACGCTAAATTGTGGTCATTTGTCAATACAGGGACCACTTTGGATTTATGGTTGCTTAGCTAATCACTCTGCAATTGAACATAAATCTAGTCCTAAAACACTAAAAGTTAGGAAACAAAAGCAAACTCAAACAAAACACAGATAAGACGAAAAAACAAACAAATTAATTGCAACAAAGAGAAGCATGACAACAAGTACAAAAACCTGGATTGTTGTGTTGTGAAAAACTGCTTTAATAACGCTTTTATATTTGCACAAGAGACTGATTTGATGTCAGACGAGTGAGCTGAGTCATACTGCAGCCGTGAGATTCACATATCTGAACACCAAACTGCATCACCAGGGAACGAAAGATCCCATTTAATATGGCTGATGTGAATGGTTTCCCATAACAGATTTTCAGTCTTTATAAAGTAAGAGAGATTTAAATGAACATGCTAGTCGCGAGACTGGTGGCAGAAGATGCAACACAACAAAAATATGATCTCCATGTCAAAAAGAGCAGTTAATAACGAGCTTCCAGTGTTTCCTGTTAGAACCTCCTGAGAACATCAACGCTGTGAATAAATTAATACAGTTTAGAAGTGTTTCCCACTACATGACAGGGCAAAAGTGGATTTTTATAAACGTGGTTTTATTTATGTAGTACTTTTAATTCCAGGTGGAAGCACATTACAGAGACAAAGAAATGGACAGAATACCCAAAATAAAAAATAAGAACAGTAAACACAATCATAAATATTTTACACAGTATTATTTTGTCTGTTAGGTTAATGTTTGGACTGTTTCCAGTCTTTATGCTAAGCTAAGCTAACTGGTTACTGGTTATTGTTGCATGATGTGAATGGAATTTACTCTTTTATGTAACATTACACAAGAAAATGAACATGTAGTCCCCAAAAATATACCCAAACAGATATTAGTCTTGTTGAGATGGTTAAAGAAACCTTGTTGCTTCTTTTGGAACAAAAATGGAGATTGGAAACCAAACAGAGCGCAGCAGCATGTACTGTACGTACTGTTCCACAAAAACTCCTCTTCCATATTTAATTAGTGTGCGCCTTCAGGCAGGATGTTGTGTAGATGCAGCTGCAGCAGAGGTATAGTGGGTCTCCAGCAGTTTGTTGGAACACTGCACAGACTGTTGGGTAGACTCAGAAACGGGATAAGATCACTGTGGTGGATGAGGAGAAACAACCAGCATCCTCTACGCCATTTTAACGATGCTCTGTCTTCCAATATGGTGACTCTGAGGCAGAGAGAATCGAAATAAAAAAAAACATCTATTAGGCTAGTAATTGCTGCACGATTAGCAGACGTGCTGCTTGGCATGGCTTTAGGTTTTTCTGCAGAGTTTGGAAGAAATACACCTACTGGTGCCTCCTGATACAATAGAGCTGCCTGGGCGGCCATACATCCTACATGTCTTACTCCCTTTTCCCCTCTCTTTCTCTCTCTCTCCACCCACCCCTATGGGTCTCTCCTTCTATCAATCCTTCCCCCTCCTCTGCCTGTCTGGACTGGGACCAGCTGGCTTCATTAGGGGCCTCCTCCATTCCACATTCCCTGGTTTTGTCTGTTGCACATTTTTTGACTGTTTTATCTTAAGCACTGTCCATCCCCGAACCCTCATACATATTTTCTTGGCATTTCTGCAGCCACACAACTGGCTTCTAATGAAACAATCCATGTGTCCATTGTACAGCTTTTCTTTTTTTAATTAATCTTTGTGTCTGCCACCTCTTTTTTCGCTTTTGGATCCCCATTGTTTGCAATCACCAGGAGTGAATGAATTTTAATGGCTTGAGAGAGCTGCCGTTGGATTTTCAGGCAGTAGTTTGAAAGAATATCCAAAGTCAAACACTACCTGTGCAGTTTTCAACTTTATATTCCTCATCGTCGAAGTATAATGTTAAAATTAACTTGATTAACCATTCCAAAAGCAATAAAAACAGTTTACAATGACCTTCTTTACCCACCAGCTTTTTAAAATTCTCTCTGAATCCACATAAAATCTCTTAAAAGCTCCCATTATGACTGAGAAGTCAAACAGTATTTTCTGTCACTGTGTTTCTGTTTGATTGAGCTCTCTTGTTGGATGACATCCTTCTTTGATAGATACACCAGTGACTTACTCACCCTGCTTTCTCCAGTTTGTCATTATTTGGTTTGGAGGGATAACAGGACTGGTGACTAGACCGCAGATGGTTCTGTTGATTGTTTCTTGATAGGGTAAGGTTGATAGGCAGATGGCACAGGGAAAACTGATGTCTTCAATGGGCAGAAAACAATGCAGTCTAAGAAGTTGCACCATATAAGTCTATCGTATAATTTCACAGCATTACTTGTAAAACGTTGGCTGACAAACAAAACCCCTACTGGGTTAAGGAGAACTTAGATATGCTTCTGCCCTTAAACCCAAACAAACACATACTCCTCCTCATACATTATTACTGACATGCTGACGCTATTTTGACATTTTTGACTCTGGACTGTTTTGTCCACTTAGATGCTGCAAGGAATTCATTCGAAATTATGGATCCCACATGTGGGGGTGCCGTCATTATCCACTGAAACAAAAGGTTGAGTTTAAGCAGCTTATTAGATTAAATGATGCTGCAATAATAAGCATGCTATTTTAATCTTAATAATTATATGACTTGTATGTGAATGGTCACTTGTAGCTAAACCCATCATCATCTTACACAGTACCCCTCAGTTGTGCTCAGAAGCATTTTTCAGCTCATTGTTTAAGTTTTCCAGCCTCACTGGTTTTTCACTGGCTGTTTTATTCAACACAAAAGCCCTAAAAATCCATTGACACCACTTGACTAGAACCAAACAACAGACAGCCACAGATGAATATAGTGGATTTTTTTAGCAGGTAAAGAACCAGAACATGCTGACAAGTCACAAACACTTTGATACTGAACATATCAATCACATGATTTGAAACTATTAAACATCATTGAGCTTTTTTATGATAATATTTTAGAAGGAGACTGTGGTTTGTCTTACTAGAGAAAAATAGTGAATACAGACACTTTTAAACAAAACCATGATCTTTCCTAACCTTAACCAAAGTGATTTTCTTGTCTTAACTTAACCACACAGCACTACAGAGTGAGACTTTAGTATGTGGTGTGTGTTTCACCACCTACTTGCAGCTTTGTTAAGTGTGGCACATTCTCTACAAAAACTTAATTGCAATGTAGTCTAGTTGCATAGGAACACACTTTTTAGGAGGCAGAGTGGCTCATTTATTGGGCTCATTAGTTTTTACTTTTACCAAATCTTAAAATGTTTTCTGACTTTTGAAACTCCAATTAATAAATTTATAATAATAAAAGTTTGTTAGTTTGGGAGGGATTTAACCTTTTCTAACGGACATGCACGATAAGACCTTTGTGCATAATTAGTACATCATTTGTATTTTTCCCTCATTTACCTCATTAGTTTCTGTAATGGAAACTTGTGTTAGATGTCATGTTAACAGCCTGATTGTGGGTTATAGTTCATGAGAAAAACAGGAACAGACATATAATAGCAAAATGTACTGAAACATAATTGTTTTGTTTAATACTAAATAACAAATGTTTTAGCATCAACCTACAAAAGCTAATGTCTGTGTATGTATGGTGATTAACCGGACACACATCTCAGTATCTACATGACAAACAGTGTGAATGTTGCATTTGAAATAGGATTTATCCTCTAATATCCTATAAAACAATGGGCGAAGCCTTCTCTCTTGTTCTACTTTTTGTTGGTGTTGCATCTTGCACGAGGCTGCCTGGTGGAAAGATTTAAACTGATGCTTTATTTATGGTGTGTCATTGTTTATTTATTTGATTATTTTGTAAATTATTTATCTATTGAATTATTAATTCTTCTTCATGACTTTTTCTTCCATTATTCATGACTTAATTTGAGATTATTGCATCAAGATGCCGCATTGTTGCAGTGTTGGGTCGCCTTTTCACATCAAGTCAGACAAGGATATTAAATCTACCTCTCCGGCTATTTTTTGTTGAAGTGAAAGAAGTAGAAAAATGATCCTGAAAGCTTGCTATTAACATACAAACTGCCATCACATCAGAAAGAGGAGGAATGATTAGCCTCACGACAACCACTGAATCAGCCCTTGATTGATCATCTAAAGACAAGCGCTGCAGTAGAAATAGCAATCTAGTCTACAGCAGATACAGTAATGGGCAGCCATTGTGCAATGATGCACATTCTAGTACAAGCGTTGCTGCACCGGAGATGCTGCATTGCTCTTAACCTGGAGATGAACTGTTCAGCATAAGGAAGTATGCACTATACTGTGCTGCCATGTTTAGATTACAGGGAGCACAACAAACATAGGTTTAGTTCTATATACATGTAGAATAACTTCTGACTGAGAGTTAGTTGTACAAATGTTGTGTATACATTTGTATAAATTAAACTGTTTCCTGAAAGTACATATTATACATTGTATATTTTGTTTTATGGTTTTAAACTGAGTAAAATATGATATTTAAACCTAAGACTAAGTGGTTTTGTGGCCGCTTCACTGTTTCGAATTAAACTATTATAGATGTTCTCCTGGCATATTTCATATAATTGAAGAATTTGATTTCTTGAATTTAAAATAAAGTCCTGTGAGTGTGAACAATGCCTGAGTTTGAGCAGGGTGTTTCAATAGAGGTCAGTGAGTTTTACTCTAAGAGGTTAATGTAACATGATATAAAAAAAAAAAAAAGGAGAAGGATCGACTGTTAGAAATTCACACAGCTAAACTAAATCTTTTACAATTGAAACTTCACATTATTTTAATTTCGGAAAACTGAATCCAGCTCATTTCATGAAATTTTATTAAATTCCTTTGAGAAGTGATGCTTGAATAAACCAACCTGGATTAAGCTCAAAGGCATCGTAGATATGATAATTTTATCATTGACAGCATTTATTCACCCTGTATATCCATTAACTGTTGGCTTCTGTTCTATTTTTATGTAAATCTGTAATCTGTGTAAACATTAGCCGTGCAGCATACATAGATTTTATACAGGAGACTTTTAAGCTGAAACTGAAAAAACATGAAGTCGTCTGCATGAGCGTCATTATACTGGGGATGTGGAAACTTTTCACACTTATTCTCATCTCTATTAGCTGCTTTTAATCTTAAGTAGAAAATTGCATTCCACTGTTGCATCCATTGCCACAGTCAGTGTTGAGAAAAGCATCTGCAAAAGGCTCTTTAAGATGTAAATATAAGTGTGTGCTGTTCCGAAAGGAAATCAATTTCCTTGCTTCTTATGTAAATATAAATAATCAAAATTTTGGAGGCTCTCTTGCATTGTCAATCAGTTCTTGAATAGCGCTTTGCAAAGACACCCTGAACACTGATAACATAATCTCTGTATCAAAGAATACACATATTCTTTGGGACCTTGTATATTTTAAAAGCCCTGTGTTTTGCTGTGCACATTACTGACAGTTCAATTCATATCAGTCGACATCTCTTAAGCGCTTCATGCCGAATCAAGACTGCCGTGTTATCTGAATTGGAAGTGGGAAACTAAAGGAACCTGTCATGTTGCATTCAGAGGGAAGAGGTGTGTGCATCAGTGTCTGATGTATGTGCAGCAGAGATAACAGTCCCATAGCAGCACGCTGGGGCAAAAGGAATATTCCTCTTCATCACTCCAGCGCTGCCACTAGTACTGTGACACAGATAATAACTGTTTATATGCAGCCCATCTCAAAGCAGCAGCATCCTTTAAAAACCTCTCAGGAAGCGATCTGTTCTCGTGCAGTACACCGTGTCGGGTGGTAACATGTCAGATGTTGGCAAATGATGTTGTCACATCTTTAGCTGTTCTTATCAGGATAATCCAAGAATACCACGGCTTATGCATTTATATTTCTCCCGACATTAAATCCAGTTAATGGATAAAATAGTCAACGTTGGCTTCTGTAGATCAGGTTAACAGAGGACTGCAATGACCTGAAAAATAAGACCAATCATTCACTATGATGAATCATAGTACATATTACTGCAGTTTCAAGCTTGTCTATAGCATTTTTAAACTTGTTTGCGAATAGTTATTATAATTTATTAATTCTTTTTGAACTATTGTATTTACTTCAAGGATTTAATTGGCATTTCGGGGTGAGCTCTCGTCTCTGTGACACTGCGCTGTTGAGACTGTCCTTGAAACCCTGCACACTGATGGCTCCACTCTGCACCTGTGCCTTTTCTTACAATGTGAAATTAAAGGAATGCAGCGGTTTATGTGAACTGTTCTTCACCATCCATCTCAGTCAAGTCAAATCAAAAACAAATGGTTTTAGATGAGCCCACACACACAATAACACATTACATTGACGATTTGAATCCTAGCGTACAGGTTGTGTCACTGAACATAGATTTTCCATCTAAAATCTCTTAGTTTCAGTTAATGTTACAGTTTTTGTTTTTAATTATAGTTTAATTTATAGTTATCAGTGATAGTAGTAATGTTGATTTGTTAACATTATACAGTATATTGTCATTTTTAATTGTGGTCCATTGACTTTTTTATATATAATGTACAGTATGTTTGAACATTTTATGTGACGACAGTGAGGCCCACAGTGAACTCTCAGATAAAGGAAGCTCTTTGGTGGGAAATCATCTTTTACCATATCATAAAATTAAGTAAAACCACCTGGAGGATGAATTTGAGGTTGGTAACCAACTATCTTCAGAGAAGAAGATACTTGGATGAGTTAACAAGAAGGACGTCCAGTTGCCATGACTCAAGTTTCAGATAACTTCACCTGGACGACTGAAGATCTTCATCAACATTGATCACCACGTCTACAACCAAGTGAGTGGTGGGGAATACTGATAACCGATGAGTCTTACTGAATCTTACTGATGAGTAAGAAATTTGACTTAGTGTTTTCAGTCAATGAATTATGAATTTCATGATTTAAAATATGGATAACCTCCACTGTGCCAGTTACTGTGTGATGTAGATCTTTTACAGTATAAAGTCTAAAGAGCAGTAAAGAAATTAACGAGTTTCACATAAATCAAACGCCCCCATGTGTCCTCATGTTATTTCCCACACGCATGAAAAATGGCATCTCAAAAACTCTGCATTTAGCATCTTAGAGGAATTGTACATACATTGAAAAAACAACCCTTTAAATGCAGCACAGGGAGACCTGCGATCATTTCCTCATGGGGCTCTTTATGAGTGACAGGGGACTCGGGCTCTGGGGTCCAAACACCCCTCACACCCACCTCACATACGAGCCTGATGTGCTTTGTATGAACGCATGTGCTTTCACAAACATCTGCCTTAATGAGTCTTCCCCCACACTTCTCCCCTCAAACTTGTGATTGACTTGACAATAAAAAGTAGATGAAACTGTAAATCATGAGACGTATTGTAAAATGTACTTCTGTCTTCCTGTGCTCCATAATGAAGTAGTCATTATGATTATTTTATAGGACCCAAGTTTTTAAAAACTACAAGAATGCATTACTCTGCATAATGAACAGATGTTGTGGCAACAAGCACATACATTATGCATAAAAAATTATTTCAATTTTGATTGTAGACGCTGATTTATTGAGACAAGTCTAGCTTACAACAGTAATGGATTTAGGATGTGCTTTTGTTGTGTTATTTCCATAATTAATAATAGGGAGGCAGCACATTATATATGCTTTGTATTCATAAAGATGAGAGAGCTTGAGTTATAACAGATAAAACACTGCTTGCTGAACTTAAAACCACAGCGGATTAATTATACATAAACCTTAAAACCTTTTGAATGAAAAATAAGGAAATAAAATTCCCTTAATGTCTTATTTTTTTGTTGTCAGTGTTTTATGCTGAAGAGAAACAGCAGAACTGATAAGATGACATAAAATGACGGAAAAGGGAAGATAATTACCACATCATGGAGCGCTGTACATCGACAGGAAATCATCCCCCAGAAGCGAAGCCAGGCTCGTCCATGTACTTATTTGAGAGCTATATTAGAACTTAAAGTAGCAGGACATGTGTGTTTTAGTCTGTAACAGTCCACTTATACATGTTAAATGCTTTTAAATGCTCAGTTGTTCAAGTGGACGCACGTGTGTTTACATGTCTCCGTGTTCAGCTGTGTTTCTGCATCGAATGCCACCAAGACAAGCCTCTCTGTGTTTACTGTCCATGGCAAAAAATAAATAAATAATAAACTTTATTTATATAGCACCTGCCTTACAAGAAACACAGCTAAATAAGACGCTAATTCCTTTGTGTGCTTTGCTTGTCTGAAAAATCTATTAAATCATTAATGAGGGACAGTGTTGCACTGGGTGACACTACGTGTCCTTCACTATGATGAACATACAGTTGTTTTATTTTCAGTTGATCATACACTATAGAATCACTATAGAGCACAAAATGTTTCTTATACACACATACATTTTAAATCTTACTGTATTTTGACTGGATGTGTTGCTTATTTTTCTTCAGAGGGAACAAATATGGTTGAGTTGAGGGATGCAGTCAGTGTCAGGAAATCAGAAACACTTTCATGGCGTTATTTCGACATCAAGACATCTGTAGAATAACAGCAACCTTGAAGACAAAGTAGATTTAGGTAGGTGGTTGTTTTGTATTTGAAGTTTCAAATGAACAATGTGACAAATAGTGAAACGTCTCACAAGTCACCAATCATCATTCCAAAACATTCTACTAGTGTTTTTCTTTTTCATCTGCAGCTTTTAAAAAATATTTTGACCAAGTGATGCTAAAACTCGAAATGCTAAATAATAATAAACCTATGATTTCCATTCGCAATCGTAATAAAGTAAGTAAAGTAAAATCATAAAGCCACCCAGTATAAATTATATCTTTCATATCGGACACCAACTGACTGATCTCCAATTCTTTATTAAATTAATATCAGCCTGATAAATTAATACTTGTGCTGAATATGGTGATATCTGTTGTTTCTGAGCTTTTAATTTGTTCTGCACATGCACTGAATTCTAATCACTTGAAGACTACATCTCGAGGTTTATTGTGGTAAAATGAATCAGACTGGCTGTGCCATTTGTTCATCTTCATCCTCGTCCTCGGCTTCAAGCGACCCGGTGTGACCCTGTCCAGGACCGACACGTCTGAGTGTTTCTCTGCTGGACGCTCAGATGCAGATGTCTACCAGATGGAGCAGAACCTGGTGGAACAAGTCCAAGGGTCTGGTACATGAGGAGTTACATGAAGTGAGACGGCGTTTGGCTCCACACAGTAGAATTAATGATTTGAAGACACATAGTTGGTGAATAATTGATTCCAGCCCTGAGGATGGTTAGGAGCTGAGTAAAAGACTAATAAATCATTTGTGGTGCTGCCAGTTGTCACTTTCAATTATTTCTGGGTTTGTGATAAACTGCTGCACCTGCCAGCTGCTGGTCCTACGATTCCTTGGAGCAGAAAGTGACGACTTTACCCAAACTTTGCTCTCTGCCATGCCTGACACAAACAGCTGCCCTTTAGGTGGCAGGGTGTGTGTACACAAGGAGACGAAACTATAAAATAAAATGAAGACGCAGGATTACCTGTCAGGATCTAAATACCTGTACATTAACATCATACATTAAATTTTGAATAATTACATTTTCCAAGAATCAAAGAGTCACAGGAATGGACACCTGAATATCACTCTGTCTGTATGGCTGATGGGCATCTCATTCCAAAACCATGGGCATTAATATGCTGCTGTAACATCCCCCACTCTTGTGATTCCAGACTTCTCTCCAGATGTTTGAACGCAGAAGCAGGAATTTGCTCTCATTCAGCCACAAATCAGGAAAAAAAGGCAAATTATTTCCATGAACTGTTATGCAAATATTAGAAGCTGGGTCCTAAACATGGTGATGCTACAGTAATTCTCCATGTGGGTGCCGTTAAATCGTTGGTGGTGTAACAAGTCTAAAATCTCAAATGATGAAAAACAGTTTAAAAGGTGATGGAAATACACAGAAATGAGTGTTTAATCCATCAATTTGAGGAACTTTAAAGAGCAGAAGCTAGAGTAGAGGGACAAATACCTGAAGTCAGGTTGTCACTGAGTTGCTCCTTCAGCATTTAAGATTAATAAATGGTCGCCTGCTGCATTGTAGGCTGCTCAAAAAGTATCTGTAATCATAAGATGTGTGGGGAGAAATCAAGTGTAGGAAAATGTAGAAGCTTGAAAACACAGTATAGTTTAAAGTATGAAGTCATCGTTGCTTTTTCTTTTTCTGTCCTACTTGATTGACTGACTGACGGATGGAGACTGATTGATTGATTGAGTTGTTTTAGGAGCCTGGTGCAGTGAAAATGTGATAATTCACAAAATAAATAAATAAAATCGGGTCTTTCACCTCCTCCCACGTCTGACAAGTATAAATCCAGCTGATTAACACTGTTGTACATTCACATATTGCCTCATGTTTATCTGAACAGATTGCACACTGTGACATTATGAGAATAGGTCTGTAGGTGTAAGATGTCTTTTTAATTTGGTGCTGCATTGTTAGCATATGTGAGATGTGACCAAAATGCTCACGTGGTGTCACATGTTTAAATGAGCCTAATGCACATTGTACTACAAGAAAGACCTTGTCAAGTGAATAATTAGAGTAGCAGATCACAGCTTTCTCCTGGGAGAAGGGCTGGTCGAGGTAAACTAGGTGCACAGCACAGTTCATGCTGCTTGAATAAGGAATTTTAAAAACACCCAGTTGTACCAACAAATATTGTGTTTTTATTCTGAAAATAATTTGATCAATGCTTGTCCCTCTAGTGTCTATTAGTCATTCCGCATGGGGCTAGTACAGTCTGAGAACAATCAGTGATTTGTAATTGCTGAGATCAGTGGTGTTTTTTTTTTTCCTCTCAGTTGCTTTGGGATTATTTTTTATTTAAAAATCATTATTTCTCAGAACACTGTGAAATATTCTGCTGAACCCCGTCTTCTCACAACAGTGTGAGCATCCTTCATTGCTTTACTACTGAAACATGTTTACTGTACTTAAATATTAGAAAATCAAAGTGTGTATGGTAGATGAAGTTTCATTTATGTATTGTTGCTGTTATATTATATAGGAGAATTAGCGTTTTTTTCAATATATGTTGAGTTTTCTTCAACCAAAAAAGTACATTTAACTGAAACATCCTCATTACATGATTACATTCGCTTGTTTAGTTGTATAGGAGCATCATTTTTGGGAGAAGGGGCGGCACTTGAACATTAAAAGTGTGTATTATTCCTCAAGTGGCAATACACTACAGTAATTATTCATTTTATTAACTTTTGCTAAAGAGTTAAGAGTCAATAAAATAATTTGTTAAGTTGCTAAATTCAATCGATGCTGCTATTTTGTCAACATTGTGAAGTCAACAATTGGCAACAGTCAGAACATTAACCCATTAGCACTGTTGAAAATACACTCAGCATTCAGCATTTGTGTTGAAGCTCCTGTTAAGTAATTGCTATTTTGGTTATATTGCAGAGTGATAACATTGCATTTGACAGCTGATAGAGAGCAGGGAAGCACTAAGTAGACAGTGGTGCCGTGTGGTCCATCTGTGAAGAGGAACAGAGAGACGGAGGCAGAGTGTGAGGCAGCCCCCCAGGGGCCCCAGACAGCTCAAACAGCATTAGCAAGAGGTGTCCCTGCCTTTACCACAGCTTTCATGCCTCACTCCTCTCCCAACGCAAATCAGAGGCAACATAAGTTATCCATTTGAGATATTGAGTCGATACGGAGATAAAGCCTGCACTTATGAGCCGCATTCATGAGAAATATCAGCAAGGGACCCGCAGCCTGTTCATCTGTCTCCCACATTAGTGCGAGCAGGCGTTCGCTGCAGGTGGCATAAAATATTAAAAGGATAACCTCGTTTTGCTAACTGACCAGAGCAAAGTTGTCACATGTGTCCTCAGGTTGCGTGAGGTCTCTCACTTATTGATTTCTCTCCCTCGTTGTTTTCTGTTGGGATCCATGATTCAAAATAGTCCCTGAGGCCTCTAACTCACCTTATTAAGAACTGTATAACTTCTTTATGGCTTTTCTGTGGGGATGGATTGTTTTATTTTTAGCAGCTGAACAAATGCACTGGAGAAAGAACGCTGCAGTATAACCAGAGAGTCGGTTTGTCCGTATGAAACCAGTACAAACTGGTAAAGGCATGAATGCATTAGAGCAAAGTGAGAATCACTCGAGATCATACTGTAAGATACTCTGATGATAAACAGGACTATGGTAGACATAACATAGGTAGGATACATGTAGTGATTTCTAATATGTGTTAGCTGTGAGAGAAGCCTCTTGGAGAGCACTTTTTACCCTCCACAGAAGTTGGAGGCACACGATCTGATTCACAGCGTTAATTGCTGGCAGTGGATCAGCAGCACAGAGAGCTGCCAGAGCAGCCCGGACACGTGACTGCCTGGGAAGCGTTGACGGGGCTGATGGGTTTGGATTGAGTGGCAGCTGAGGCAGGCAGGGGTTGAGGGGGGCTGTGAGTAGAGGAAATAAAGTGGGGGGAGGACTGTGTTCTGGGGGAGGAGTTGGTGGGCAGCGGTTTGGGATCTGAGAGGAACAACAGCGTTGCTCCTGTGCGTCTGCTCCCTGACACTTCCCTAATCTGATAACGGATGAGGACAGGTTGCCTTCGCTGTACCTGGCAAGTACCTTCCCCAACCTGCACAGGCGGATTTCAGTGGATAAGGCCAGGCTTGGCAAATGCTGGCTTCCTCTGGAGAATAGTTAAAGGGTGATTAATCATTGTTTAGGCGCAGAATGCGCAGGGAAGAATGGGAAAGCGGCGTTCCACACCTCTGAAGCAATTAATCCCTGTGATCTCCACCAGGTTTGTCTTGTAGATAAGTCAGGGTACAAAACTGTTCCTAATTTATCAACCCAGTCATGCCATCCAGCATAAAACACACAATTTATTTCCAATCATTTATAGTCAAATTTTAAAAAGAGTGACTTTGCCACATCCAAGTGTGCCTTATATTAGCTTCATATAAACTAAGTACCCCAGATTACAATGGGAATCTTGTTTTATTGTGCACATCTGGTGGAGTCACAATACATTTTCACATTCACTGTCTGAATTTTTGAGTGATTGTGGCATAAATCATTTTGCTAATCAGAAACATAAGTGACATGAAGGCATCTCCCCTCTTGGAACAAAGGAGCAACATATGGCTCTAAAAGCACTCAGGTCTTTTATTTCCAAGGTATATAACCTGTGCATAAACCAATATTATTGGACTGATTTGCATTTTTCTTTCATTCTGGGCTCTTTTTCAGATCTCATATCTTTGCAGATGACTTCAATAATGGATAAGAAAAGCATTTCTCCCTCGTTATATATTTGATTCTCAACTTGAGTGCAGTTAAGCAAACCATAAGACTCGGCTCAATGGATGGTTGCAAGGTGAATTATGATGCCATACTTTGTGATTTGAAGAGTGCACAGACCAACATATGCACGATAGATTTATGTAAATATGTGAGCAACCACAAAAAGTACAGTTCCTTCCTCTAATAAACTGCATTAACACATAAACCAAAAACGACATTGATATGACAAGAAGAATTCTTTTATTACGAGTGGGTTCTCTCTGGATGTCTCTGCATTGCTTCCAAATCATATTTGCCTCCTAAAATGGGAGGGGGGGAGACACACATTCTTGCCAATAATAGTAAAATGGCTCCTGTTTTAATTGCATCATTACGTACCCAATATCAGCGGCCTGCCTGCCAATATCAATATTGCCATAACATGGGTGGAATATAGATGACCCAGGGTATGCGTGGGTCTTTCATGAGTGCCGCCATGCCAGGCTCATCCCATTGCCCGCTGTGCAGGGAATGGGAATGTAGGCCGGATAGCAGCTCGTCTTTCTAATGTCCCCCCGTATTCCCTTAATTGCTGACGGATCTTGTTTGGATTTTGATGGCGGCTTGGAATCTGTGGTTGCTACACATAGGAATTGATAGGTCTTGAGGGAAACATCATGTTACTATCTGTGTGTGTGTGTCTGTGTGTGAGTGTGTGTGTGTCTGTGTGTGAGTGTGTGTGTCTAAATCTGTGTTTCTGCATCTGTTGGCCTGTACGTGCAAAGATCAACTCTACTGAAAAATCACAAGGCGGAGGGCTCTGCATAATACATTTATACATCACGATGATGTAACTAATATAAATGGGGGTCAGTGGGATCAGATAGGCTGCATAGGGACACACAGAGCAGCTGGTTAACGGATGATGACAACACACAGCGTCTCCTGGACCTATTTGTACAGGCTCTGACTTTTCAATAAGAGAAAACACTTGATAGATCAGAGGAAGGTAAAAAATAAATACGTTTCTTATTCAGAAATGCTGCACATATGGCACGCCAACAAACTTAACAATTAGTAACGGCTTTGATGAAGGAAAATTACATCTTGTAGGTCCCACTTTGAATGCACTTCACATATTCATATTAATGCATTCAGGACTGGAGAATGAAAGAGAGTTTTCCTGTTTAAATATTTTATTCTAGCTTAAAATTTAGCCCATAATTAGAGCTCCCTAATGGCAAGAGCATCCAGTTTGTCCATTTTAATTAGATTGTGTTTAACTATTAATTATGTATCTTTGTGTCATATAGTTTTGATCCTAACAGATGGTGCAAGGGTTAGTGACAGGGTAGGGATGGGTGATGGTTTATTTACCTACATTCTGTTCATGAGATCTACTGTTTGCACTAACGCAGCAGTTGTTCACTGAATGACCAGGTCAGGTCACTGTATTCTGTGACCTAGGGTAGTAATCCAGTACCGAACAGGGTAAGATGTGTAGTACAATATTTGCACAGAGCTAAGATAAGCATGCATAACGCTGTTGATGATTTTGCCTATTAAGTTTGGTTTGTCCAAACAACCACACTTTTTGCAATGGTGTAAAACAGAAAAGCAGTAAATCCTAACATTTAAAAAGCAACAACTGGGGGTTTTGTTCATATAATTTCAGCGCTAAATATGTATTGTTGATATATTTCTGAACAAACATACATTTGTGTTGCACTTCTCGTTGCTTCCAGGCAGCACCATGTTCAGTATGGATATCTTTGAGTTGAAGATTAACTTCTATATTGTTATTAGCAATAAATTATGTTATTAGTCAACAGTATTAAAAATATTCTATGAAAACTATAGCAGATCTTAGCAGGAAGCTGCACTGTTGAGCTTCTCACCAAACACACTGAGACCTTACAAACATCGAGGTTGAATCCTTCTCAATTTTAAAATTGTCTTTTAAATGCGTCCATGTTTGCCAGACTGGGTCCTTGTTCTTCACCGCCTTTTCCGGTGCGTTACCACCGTATGCTTCATGTGTGTGTGTGTGTGTGTGTGTGTGTGTGTGTGTTAGAGGATCACAAACTGTCAATCAGTCGAGGAGCGTGACACCAACAGGAAGAGTGGATGTTGCATCATTTGCATGTTCTGACTTGCACAGTCACAATATTACTGGTCAAAAGACTGTTTTGTTTTGTGACATAAATGATATCATATATATGTGTGTGTTTTAAAAACATAGATCCAGAGGTCAGCGTTGTAGAAACTAGACTTTCAACAAATAGTGTAGTAGTAAACACTAATGCATCATCATGTAGTTATTAAATGAATGATCAGGACTGTTGTGTTCTAATATAAAAGATCAGCATAAGTCCACTGGAGAGTTGTACTTGTTCAGGTACCTACGTGAAGAGAAGCATCATTTCTGTTTTCTTGCTGTAGGAACATAAATGGGATCATTTGAAGCCTCACACAACAGTGAGTTCATCCATTTGTTTTAGCACGGCTGACCTGAGAGAATCAGAGTCAAACTCACAACCTGGCAGCTTGTTGCGATGCTCTGACTAAAGCAGCACATAAAACTTCACACACTGCTAAACTTCTGACCTTCCTAACAGTCTGCTGACAAATACACGAGACCCCGGTTTTCATTCTGAAGTTGAGTCGTGTTTTTGCGTTTGTGCCTCAGTGTTTTGTTGCACCTGGTTTGACTCTGAGCTGTACATTTGGCTGACTGTTATTTGTTTTGTCTCCTGATGATGGGGGCCTGTGATTGATGGACGGGGTCCAGGACATCTCCGATCGACAGCTGTTGATAGCTCTGAAATCGAGAGCAGCAGTCGGAGCGTAACAATGAGCTCATTGCGCTCTTGGCTTGGTCGCCAGCCCAGCAAACCCCAGCACTGGTGGGACTTCATGAATTTCAACTGGGGCCACAAATGTGAGTGCACATGGAAATTGTGCTGGGTTGCAGGGAAAGGTACTGAACAAGGAATATAACCCTGATAATTAAAATAATCACGGAGAAGACAAGGGAACGTGGAAATGGAAAGCTGAGCACATGTCTGGAGCAGAATCATTTTCCTTGAAAGCACAAACATGTTTTATAAATTTTGTTTTCAAATTTTAAATGAAAGACCTTCTTAATCTTTCACTTCCAATGTGAATGTGAATGTGCTCCAGCAAAATGTGAGAAGTTTCCAGTATCACAGGGGTTTGCACCGACTGCCATGTGAAGGCCTGTTAGAAGGAGTCTGTAAGGGTTGAGAACGAGAATCATTCACTGTAGTCTGAGTATCTAAAGGTGAGACCATAAACAGCTCTGTGTCACTTCCTCGTACACACCTGGTGTGAATAAATCCTTGTCGTGCTTATTTTGTTTAATTATTTGACCAGTTTACAGTTGATGCAACTGAAAGAAAAGAAAAATCAATCATCCACAGACCTGCTGCTGACGACAGCTTCACTCTGGTCTCTCATCCCCGTGCACTAGGTTAATGACAAAGGTTAAAGAGTCAATGCAAGAATCAAGCATCGCTCCATAATGTGTTTTGTCTTAAAGCCATCCATACTTCAGCTTTAATTGGACAGCGTCATGCTGTAATAAGCTGCGGTTGCATGGGTTTGACGCCCGAGCCCTCTGAGGTTACAAAGCACCAGCACCACATCTGAGCTCAAATTTGCATTCTGGGCAAGCAGAACTCCCCAAGCTTAATTAAGGTAAATTCAACATTCTAGTTCATCATTGGGTTTTATATAATCTTAAAGCCAGTTGCACTTGGTTGGCAGCTGTTTATTTCTTATATTAAAAAAGAAAATATTACACTGTAGATGGTTTGGCATACCAGGATTTTGAATTTGAGCCTCCTATTATGGGAAATCTGGGTTTGCGCAATGATTAAATGCTTAATAAAAAATTCATTGTTGTTGCCAACATCTGTATTGTACAGGCTAACAGCTCACTGGAGTGTGCGAGACTTGTAAAGTTTCCAAACGCGCCGTTGAGAACCCTGGAAAGTTCACCTAAGAGTTTGCCTTCCTCATTACCAAGCTACTTCTGTGTCTGCGATTAGACTGAGAACATCTTTAATTGCTTTAAAATCTGAATGCATGATAAGAATGGATTAATTTGATTTTTCTGTTCCTACAAGTAGCAGATGGTTTATGTCTTCAGAATGCTCATGTTGTAAAATGAGATCCCCAGCTTGTCTCTGATTGGTCACTGTTAATGAAGCATGCTGGGCTGATTATTGATTTAGAAAATGAGGACGACACAAGTATTGTGTGTGTTGCTGTAATAAATTAAAGACAAGCTTGTTGTTTAGAGTTTACAGAAACCTACCTTAAATAACACAAAATATTTGATTTTCCATTCAGGTGGTCTCTGGCCCCTCAAAGTAGTTTTATTGTTTATTTTAAAACAGACACTTTTATAGTTGCCACTAACAAGCAGATGGTCGACTTGACTTATTTGTGTTTTGTGTTTCTGAATGACCGATCAGATGCATGATGGGAAATGCAATGAGCTGCTTGTCAGGGAAGAGACAATTCACGGGAGAGGGCCCGTGAAAGCTGTATACATTCCCAATTTACTCCCATCTCTGCGGTTTTTAAGGTTAGTAATTTTTTTTTTTGCATTATTATTGGCTGTTGCGAGAGCAGCTGTTCCCCAGCCTCCTTCCCTCCTGAATTACCATCCTCACACTGACAGATAGGCAGCTGATGGGGAATCTCGCTGCTTGCATGAGGAGAACCAATTCAGAGATGAAACTAATGTGCTGCATCAAGGGGGACAGGAGGCGGCCCTGGAGGAAGAGGTGGAAGTCCAGGGTGAAACATCGTCTGGGATAGGCTCAGACGGGGTCTGGGTGGTGACTTTGCCTCAGACGGGATGTGGTTTCACAGAGTCAGATCCTTTATTTATTTATTCATTTATTTATTCTGTTCCCCAGACGCCGTCTTGGCTGTAGATTCCAAGCTGGCAGCCCTCCACTCCCTGAAATGAAAGCACTCAAAGACCACATCTACATTTCTGATATTCAAAGGGAATTATTGCGGGTGGACAGAATAATAGAAACATCTGTAGAAAACTATCTAGTACACTGTGACAACACCACAACTGCAGTAAAAGAATCCCCTAGAATTGAATTTATTTTCACTGGTTATTGTGTTGGATTAAATTTGATGGTTTTACATTGTGTCTGTACAATTTGAATCAATGTGTGAAGCATAAAGGTATAATTTATCTTTTATTAGCAAAGGCTGAGCAGGAAAGAAGCAATGGAACAAGTGTTAAAGCAAAAAGAAACGAAAGTGAACATAATGTAATTACCAATTAGCAAATCAGCAAAATTAAGACAAAATACAAATGTACTATTCTACTAATACTCAAAATATTATCCACATTCATTCTGCATTCTCTAAATCTGTGACTCGTACTGACTATGTTTTCTGTGCACTACCCCTCCTAAGTCCCAAATAAGTTTATTAGGTTTCATGTTATTGGAGTTTGTTCATTAGAGGGGAGGTAAACCTGTCTGCGGTGCAAATGTCTCCAAACATAAATAATGTCACTATGAAGAAATGCTGCAAATAAACAAATAAAAGGAAAATAAATGCCTGAAAACATGTCCCTTAAAATATTAAATCATATTAAAGCAAACACGGTTAAATACAAAGAAAACATAATTTTTTGTTAATACAATGATGCAAAATTCTAATATTGTCATCATCATGTTTAATATAAGGCTAACTCCTTTTCAACATTACAGGTATAGTAAAATGATAACTATCACGCTACAAACCATATGGAAAAAAATGTAATTAACTAAATTAAACACTTTCTTTGTCCAGACAAATAGTCAATTATAGACTGTCATGTTTCATAGTTTCAGCTCACCTGCTGCCAGTAAGGGCACAATATCAGGAGACAGTAGTTGGAGCTGAAGCTGAAGTTTGAAGCCGTTTGATGCTTTTTCTGAAGTAGTGATACAATAAGTTGGTTTCAGGTTCAATTCCAGGTCATGCAGTAAAGATGGAGGTATGGAAAGAACATAAAAAACATGTTAAGTGTAACAGAACACACTCTAGCTGTCGGTGTGGAATTTATTCAAAGCTGTTGTCACAAATCAATCGCGATTCTTCCCTGATTTGTTGCAACATAAATAACTCGATCTGGGAGGAAAAGCTGTTGAGGTGATTTAACAGCAAAGTGCATCTGAGGACTGAGGAGGATTTGGTTTACTTGCATTATTCAAAAAGTAACAGCAGTGGATCCCTACTGTGATCCATTTCTGGACATGCAGGCCTGCAGTTTGTCCAGCACAGCAAGCCCCTTTGAGCACAAGAACAAAGAGCTTGTTGCTTATTTGCTGCTCATGTCTTGTGTTCATGTGTACTTTTATTGACATGCAGTGCAAACATTTATAATTACCTTTAGCACTGTGATATCAGCCTGCCTTGAATAACCTGCTGTGGCGTTTTACCACCTGTTACTAATCGCTCTGTGAATTCGTCACGGCACAGGCAATGATTCAAGCGAACACTGAGCGCCCCACAAGACCCTCCAGGAAATGCAGCAAACGGCTGCAGCACAGTGTTCAGAGAGCCGAGGGAGCGACTTCATGGATTTTTTGCATCATTAACTATTTATGAGTTGCCACTTCATGTTATTTACACTGGACTGATGGTAATGCTGTTCAGAGCTCAAACGCCATGCAGGGACCCGGTGGGATAGCGGGGTGGAGGGTGAAGGGGGAGGCAAAGGCATGTGTGAATCTGTTAAATATTGTACGGAAACGCCACCTGCAGCTGCGAACATGGCGCAGGGTAAAAAGGGCGAGTTGGGAGCAACTCTGGGGGGACAAAGAAATGTAGCAGCAGACTGCAGTGCATGCAGACAGGGCTTTGTGCAGGAGGGCACACTGTGACTATATAATGTATAAGTCAGAGCCTTACCACAAAGCCACAAGGAATATTCAGTTGACCTGGTTTATCTTTAGCTTTAAACCACAAGGACTGTTTGCATCACCATTTGCAGTAAATGTGTCATAGATGATGATGGATTATGCATCATCTGCTCCTGCACTTCAAGTCTGTAGAGTTGCTAGTATCTATCTACTTATCTGCCTATCTATCCGACTGTCTCATGTGATTTGACATCCCTTAATAGGCAATACATTTATTACTAGCATCCACACATCCGCGTACCTGCCCGTGTCTCTTTTAACGTCTCGTTCTCTCTCAGACTGAAAGGCAAATAAACAATATGTGCAGTTAACTAGAAATGTATCAACACGGAAATGTGTCAAAATCAGTTT
The DNA here is from genome assembly GCF_900324465.2 of Anabas testudineus. NCBI lineage: Eukaryota > Metazoa > Chordata > Actinopteri > Anabantiformes > Anabantidae > Anabas > Anabas testudineus. Next base: position 4,540,932 of record NC_046625.1, read on the forward strand.
CGCAACATGGCATGCAAACTGTAAATGAAACACTTGGAATGTCCAATCAGACAAACAGCTGTCACACACTTTCTCAGTGCAGATGCTCAAAGAGAAATGGCTGGACCTGTCAAAAATAAGCACAGGAATGTGAAGTTGAGTTGTTTTTTTTTTTTACCCACTTCAAGGGAGAGTCAAGCAGCAGCGACAGACAAACAAAAAAACTCATTTTTGGTTGACATGATGAGCAACAGTATCCTTGGAGTTGCCTCAAAACTGTTGTCTCGAACACTGTGGGATTTCTTGTTGCCAGGAAACATTTGATATAATTTTTCATTTTGTTGATAATTGCTGGGAGTGTTGCCCATCCACACTGTTTTAGTTTATCAGCACCCTGAGGCTTTTATATATGTTTGCCAGGAGGCATAGGATCTTTGTTACTGTAGGATTTTCATTAGGTCTCTGTTTGTTGTTACTGCCTGTGGCTGTAGTTTTTATCATTCAGGCCTCTGCTGTTGCTGTTTGTCAGCACTGTTGTATTAGAAGATTGTTCTGACCATTAGCTTAATATTCCTCTAAGGTTGGGCTGTTTAATAGAAGGGAAGGAGATGTGGTAAGTCAATTGTTTTATTGTTTGATTTAGATTTTACACAGCATCTCTTAAACTTGGTCTTAGTGTAAGTTGACTCAGCATGTATCACACTTTTTGTACAACTGATGCACTTTTCACTGCAAGATCACGGTTTTAGCAGGAAACTAATTACATATTTACATCCAAAAAAACATCTTACCATCATGTTAATACTGCAGAATTAATTTTCTATCAACATAATGACAATATCTCAGGTCTGCAGTGATTCATGTCTTCAAAAAATACACTGCATTGACACACAATCGATTGACACAATGATTACAATCCCTAAAAACATAATCACATTTAACTGTGTGGGAGCTTAACTTTTAGGAGACAGGAACAGTCAGACACAGCGACACATGTCACTACTGGTTTACAAGCTCTAAAGCATGGTCTGCTATTTCAAGACAGTCTGAACTGGCAAAAATGGGCAACGGTCTGCTTTTTGGCTGACTGTAATGTGAACATGCACATGGTGAAAAGATGAAGTCTGGATAATACAGTCAGTTATTTGTGTCTAGCACAAGTTCACTCATGATTCATGGAAATCAAATTCAGGTGGATTCTAAACAACAAAATCTGTCCTAATCTATAAAGTATCTGTCGAGCATCGTGTCATTAAGTTTATCTGCAACATGTGTGTCCATGGAGGTCATACTGTGTAGTGCTTTTCACTTCGAACTCCGAGTTCTTGCTTGTTCTGCTGGAGGGTGAATTTCCTCCGCACATAAAACTGCTGCTTATTACCAAAGATATAAAATAGCATCCTGAGTGAGCACCAGGTCTGAGTCATTCCCATTAATTTTGTAGAAATAAATGCTGAACATGCTCGTCTAGCCAAACATCCCATGCCTGTATCCACTTGTCCTCACCTGCATCTTCTTGATAATATTGACTTCACAGCCTATAAGGGCCTTGATGTTGGCTCATTAAATACCCTTTTCTACCAATTATTTTGGCTCCTTTAGCTCACACTTCAGCACCACCTTGGTTTCACCCACAGAGATAAAACAGCAGAGATTCATTCATGATCCTCTTATCTTCCTGTTGCTATCATTTGAATAACGTGACGTGGACTGTAATTTGACCAGCGTGAATCGGGCTGGTGCTCCTCTGCAGCAACAATCCACAGTCATTCTAGTGTAATGTTGACTGACTAATCCACGACCACCAGGAATTCCCTTTGAACTCGCATGATTGCAGAGCTAATTTTTATTAAGTAAGAGCACACATTATTTGTGGCACTCAGTGAAGCCTTAAGAAGTTGTTGTGACAAGACGAGCCCCAGAGCTTAAACTGCCAACTCCCTCCACTAGCATGGCTATAATTAGCCTGAAATTCACAAGAAACATTTGCTTTGGTTGCAGTGATATTTAAAACCAGTCAAGGCTGAGATTGAGTTGTAGTTTTTATTGTTCTCTTTCTTTTGTTGATGTCTTTTCACGTACTGATGTCTTCACACTGCGGCCTTCTGCAGGCTGTAGCTGCTGCATCATCAAACACACTTGTGGTATTATTATTATTATTATTATTATTATTATAGACCTTCTCTTAAGAAGTCTGGCGAGTTTGTTAATCAACTCTAAAGTGAACTTTAAACCATCTGCCATGGAAAAATGTTCCAAAGGAAATTTGTTTTTGAGTTTTTGATCACAAAACATGAGAAAAAACAAATTAAGCTCTGATTGTTCAGCAACATAATTTACCTTTTTTTGGCGATGTATTCATGCTACGTTGAGCAAATTAGAATTAGCTTCTACTCACATTCACTCACGTCTTTCCACTGATTTTGTATTATTTGATACCTTGTTAATGTAAAAATACCCATTTGTTCAGTTTTCATCAGTTAATCCAGCTTTTGTTTACAAGAGGCGACTACACTCTGTGGAGTTTCTTTTATTCACACAAGTCGAAAACTTTAGTTTTCTAGTACTTTCCTCTAATAGACACTGTCTGTATAAAGTACTGTACGTGTGTATGAACAAGACAGTCTTGTGCATATGCATTTATGTGTCTTGTTATGTTATATTTACTAGCTAATTGTCTTGCTAATTTTGACAAGAAGCCTGTTCCTGTGCAAATAGAGCATAATACGTCAATAATGTGTTTTCCTAAGCTTTGTCTATACTTTTGTGTGTGTGTGTGTGTGTGTGTGTGTGTGTGTGTGTGTGTGTGCGCTCATCATGACAAATATTTCACCTCCAGTTGAGGTAAAACAAAATACAGTTAAAAGTAAATAACACACATCTGCTCATTTAAAACAGTCAACTACTACATCTAATGACCGAGTTTGTCATCACACACCAACTTTAACAAGAATAAAACTGATAAAGTACACTACACAGCAATTATACAACTATACTGCAACTACACGGCTACTTTGCCGTAACTACGCCCATTAGAAGATTTGTGGTTGTCTGTCGGGTTTTGATGTTGTTGTTTATGAATAAAATGATTCACGGTTACTAATGTAAAGTGTCAAATCCAACATATTGATTGCAGAAGGATTAATTGAAGATGACATTGTGTCTTTGGCAAGGGTACAATTATGGAAGTTCACCATTTATTAACACAATGTCGACCTGAGGCGATGAAGTAATCTGTTTTTTGCACTCTAAATGCAGACTGTGTTAAATCCATTATAAAAAAAAAAACAAGGCGGGGGAGAAAACAGCGCCCAGAATCTAATGTGGCTAGATTGACATACAGATAAAGGGATACAGTAATACAATGATGGCATGACAATCTTTCCACGCATTTTATGGTGACAAATAATCAAAAATCCTTTTATCGATGACACATCAAGGAGCATTTAGTTTATGCTTTGGTTAATCCTATTGACTATTTTCCGATTTCCCTCTGCCTTACTTGTTCCAATGTGCTATATTTGTCTCATAAATAACTGGTTATTTTGGCTTGACAAATTGCTATACAGGCACAATCCTATTAAGAGATGCGGTGTTGTGTTCCCTGCCAGTGACATTCTGTTTGGGTGTTGCATTAGCGACTATGACTACTGTACTGTGGTGTCATTAATGGATAATAAGAGTATTTTGTATTTTTAGACATTTCTTTCAGCGCACCACTATTTTTCATTATCCCTTAACAATCCAGACTGCAGACTTTTGTTGTTCTAATGTCCCACAAGATCCCTTTCACCAATCAATCAAGTAATTAATCCTTATTAATCCAGCACTTCACTGAAACATAGCATCTGAGATGAGTCCTCTACAAGAGACAGCTGAGTAGTGCAAACCCCACAGCTGAATCAAAGAAGACACTGTGTCAGATCAACCAATTAAAAATGAAGTGAAGGGTTTAAATAAATGCTTTGGTCGATCCGCGAGGATGATTTTGTCGATCAGGACAAACTGTTTAACTGTTATGTCACAAATGTGTGCAGCCGCCAGTAAGTGCTGTTAAATCAACAATTTAATGACGAATCAGGAAATATAAAATAAACGCGTCTTTGGCACTTTATGAGACGCAGTTGGCCTTAAACTTGTCACAGACTGGTTCCGATTCAGGCCTACTGTCATTTCTATAGATTAATTGCATTGGCAGTGGACAACTTGATGCTTTGGAAGCTTTGGTCACACGATAAGAGGGTGAAGACCCGGGTTGGAGGGAGTTGTTTATCACGTTGTGTGCTCTGCAGCAGAGTTTCATGTGTTGTCAATGATCTTTTCTTCTTTTGATTCTTTGTGGTTTCCAAGCCAGACTGTTCCTCACCTCTGCTTAACACTCATAGTGTCATGGGTAATGCAGGCCTTGTCAGAGATGTTCCTAAAACCTGTTACAAGTACAATTATGTGAAAGGAACATTAGAGGAAAAATGGACAATAGTCAAACGGTGCATTTTGGATTTTCTCTGCACTGCAGGTGAATGTTTGCAGCGATGTAATTAAACACTGCTGAGAGTCTTCTCTGCACTTGTGTTCTGTCCTCTGTCTGTGTTGGAGTTTGACATAAACACACCACAGCTACGCTGGAAAAAGACCTGTCAGTGAACAATCAGTGTTCGGTCGAACGATTGTGTGACTGGTTTGTGACAGATGCTCGCTGCCAAGCTAATCAAACAGCTGAGTGGATATTTCTCTGTACTGTCAACGAACGATGGCAGTCAGGATTGATGCTTCCTCTTCTTGTATGTGGATACTTCACGTGCCCTTGTGCGTGTGGATCTGTCAGAGTAAAGCTGTCAGGGGTCGTACAAAATGTAGGTCATCTGGGTGAGGCATTCAATGGGGGACCTTAGTGTAGGCCATCCGTGTTTCGAGAACACTAAGTATATTTGTAGATTAAGGCCTTTTGAATTGTCTTGTGTTTTTAAATGTATTACATACCAGCATATTTTGCTCTTTCCTCCTTGATTTCAACATACCTTTATCAAAAATACAGAAACAAATTTATGTTTAGATATTTATTATAAACATTGGGTACAACACTATCAGACTATTGGTTTCAAATATCTCTACCATGATTGTTTATCCCAAACATCTAAATATACAACATGTTCACTGTGTGTTTATTAATATGTATTTTGCAAATTTAATAATTTTATTACAAAGAAAATATTTTTTAAAAATACAGTAGAGAAGAGAAGAACATATACAGTTTATTTTGAAACAAAATTGTAAGTAGAATATAAGGGACTGCAAAGATGAGTAAAGGAGTCTGCTGTCCATTGGAAGTAGTATACAGTAGAAGTACTACCATTGTATTAGTTTAAATCGCGAGTATACTCTGTTTTGCAGTAATTATGGTAATAAAAGTACTCCTATTAACAAGTGCAACCTAATTCCATAACCAAGCATTTAAATGCTGAAAGTAACAAAAAAACGTTGTGACATAAATACAACACATGTCGAACGCATGGAACAAAGATATTTCTGTCCCCATCTTCGCACTCATTTCCTGCGTTTTACACTAAAATATTAACATTGCTTCCTGCAGACTACGTGACCCAGAGGTGTGGTAATGTGGTTGTAAATACAAGGGGGAAAAAGCACATTACAAACTCTAAAAACAACATCAGCCCAGTGTGCCACCTGCATTTCACTTCAAGCTCTGTGCCTCACATTATATCCGTCACAGAAAGTAGAGGGATGCAGCTGCAGGTGGTTTTGAAGCTGTTGTGGGTAGAAATAAACATCTTGACAGCTTGAAAACCGCCCTTGTTGTCTTTGTTATGGTGAATCTGGTCTTTTAAAACACTTTTTGACGTTTTCTTTCGTGCCTCTTTTGACTTGGACCGGTCTGGATAACGTCTTTTGTGAAGAGTTAAAGAAGTGCTTGTTTTTAATCACGTCTTCATTTTGTCTTTGGTAAAATATCCGTAATTTAAGGTATTCCTTCTATTAAACATAGGCATAGACATGCAAAGATAGTCTTTGTATGCATACGTTCTTTCTTAAATCTCTTAACCAAACACTGTTTTCAATTATTGCAAGATTTTATCTTTTTATTCACGCTTTTTCTGCCATGATGGTGGTCTCGGCTGCAGCTTTGATCTACAGTAAACATAATTCAGTCAAATCATGTTGCCTTCATGGCGTGTCGACCTTCTCGCCACCTTGATTGGCCATCGTCTCTGCCTGGGTCACTGACAAGAGGAGGTGGTGAGGTCCTGGAGAGCATTACTGAGTTTTAAGTGACATGAATTGTGATAAATTATCAGTCAATAATTCCACAAGCGTGTCAGAGTATATTTACAGGACCACCTGGTGTTGCCTGAATAGAGGTTACACTATAGGGAGTAAATAAATAATACAGCTTTTTTTTACCATGCGCTTTAATACCATTAAATATTCAGCTATTTGGATGATCAAATTTTCTGCTAAATTACAGCTTCCCTGTTGATAGGACTGGGAGGAGAGGTGGCCAACGGGTGCTGCAGTGGGAACCTCGCCAGCTAGGAAACAACACACTCACAGATATACACAAACACATTCAGACACCCATATGCATGTCTGTGTGAGCTAGAATAACACACAGGGAGGCACGCAAATACATAAGCAAACTCTATAGATGCACACACACACACACACACACACACACACACACACACACACACACACACACACACAGGCACAACAACACATAAACACATACAGCCCCAGGTGGCACATGCTGGCACACAGTGTCTTACCTGATGATGCTGTATGCATCAATGAGCGCATCCAAGATAATGCAATGTTTACCCGAAGAGGGCTGGTTCGGATTCTGTCTGAATATTTCACATAGACAGAGAGGATTATTTGATAAATAATATATGTAAAAATACATTCCCAGCCATCTTGTGTGTCTCTATTATACAATATAATGCAGCGCTGTGACAAGCTTAAATTTCAGCGACTCTGCCCTTTGACAGACTGGTGCAGTTATTAGTATTAACCAATGTCATCAGCAGTAAAAAAAATTGGCATCCCTAACTATGATATGAGAATTGGTAAGCAAAATGAGAAATGAAGCAATTAGAGAGGTTCACATACATTATTTAGCTCTCATTAGCTTCCTGTGACACTGTAGGCTCCACACCAATGAAAAGTGTTGGCCAGGCTCAGGCAATTAGTAAAATTAGTGGCACAGGATTTGGCGTTGATTCAGGCCACATGGCCCAGAAGATACCAGGCTGGTGTCAGTCGTGTAATTTATAACTTTGCACATGAAATAATAGGTTTGAAAAATCACTGGGGCTACCAGTGTGTCAACCTGTATTATCCAGGCAACAAGGGTTGTCCCTTGGACAGAGGGAACAGCAGCAGCTTTCTCCGATTTCTAGGGGAGTGCACGATGCAGTCGGCCATTTTGTGTCTCTATGAGAAAAACAGGGGACAGAGGTCCAAGCGGATGGTAATTAGCAGTCTGGGTTGTGTTTGTTTTCATTTTGCGCATGTTTGTGCTGATAAAGTTTGACTTGCCAAAAATCCCAGTCCCGTGCTGGATTCCGCTCAAGCTGTTCCCCAGCATCCTTCAGGAACGATGGGAAATCTTGTACACTGCCACTGGTCACAGCACAAACAGACGGTGGTAATCAGTGATTAGTGGACATGTTACAGTATACAGAGATAAACCCACACCCCAACCCTTCAATCTGAATCAATAGCAGCACATGAAATACAGAAATGTACATGTTTGGTGGTAGATATTCTACGATTAACCAGCAAAATAAGAACTGAGGGTTTGTAGCAATCAATTTGTGTCACTTAAATTGTGTATGAACGTTTGTGTCAACTTCAAAAACAAACATTATAAATATTTTTTCTGGTCAGAACACAGATACAAAGCCATTCTGTTTAATTGGACCATTTTAAAACCCAGTTTTGATCCCTTTAGGTTTTCAGCTTAAGGTCTTTGGCCAGCTTCAAATAACTGAAGGTCCACATCCAACACCACAGCTAAATAACACTTTGCAGCCTCTTGATCATTACAGAGAGAAAAAGGGAAGGCAGAGAACAAGCAAACCAAATAAACAGGTGTTGTGTGCTTTAGAAAAAGCTAATGCTAACGTGTTCTGGAATAGAGAGGCATAATTATACTGTGCTGGATTATGGAAAACATTGTGCATGTTAATTATACCAGGTATGCTCATTGATTTTCTGTTATAATACTTAAATGTGTCATTAATAATTCATTTTCCTGCCAGCCTGTTCCATTTTTCATGCACCTGTGTTGTTGATGTGAATGACGCTGTGTCATTGCTGATGATGGCTATGTAGTTCATCATGGAAAGTAATTTCTGCACTGACACCTACTTATTTGTCTTTTGAGCCACTGACAATGTCCATATTGTAAGGAACAGCTCTCTTCTCACTCACTGACCGAGAGCTGTTTCTTTTCTTTTCCTTTTCTCTTTGAAAATCTATGAACTGTGTGGAAAAAGCCTTTCAGTTGTTCCTTTGCATGCAAACGCAGCTTTCGCAGGTTAGTCGCAAATAAAGGCAACACTTTAGTAAAAAGGTCAGAGTAGCTGCTCTAACTTATTGTCAATAAACCTGATAAATGTGCTTTTGCCAGTTCAGTTCTCTCAGCCCAAAAGGCACTAACGAAGCACTTGATTCCTCCGTGCTGCTGCTTCAACAATCGGGCCTGTGGACCCGACATCCCTGCTTGCTGATTTCCTGCTCTAAGCTCAATATTTGATGAAGACTAATTCCCTTGTTCTTGTCCTTTAAGAGCATCCATCCTTCTCCTATCATTTTAAAGGACCATATCCTTCAAGGAGTGAACAATAGTAGAGAGACAAACACAACAAGCAAACAAACCCAGAAACAACAACAGCAACTGCGGGCACAATCAAGTTTGTCCTTGAATTTCCACACCTGTGAGCGCTGAACGTAGCAGGGCCATTTGTGAGTTGGAGGGAACGCGACATGTTTGTCCAGCATCAACTCGGCAACGTGTTTATCCCCTCGTTTTTCCAGCATTGTTTGTCTTTTCTTTGTGGCGCTGAAATGCTCAAATTGCATTTCTCAGATGTTGGTTCCCTGGAGGTGTGCGTTTGGCGGCAGGTGTCTGCGGGAAAAGCGGAGCGAGGAAGGGGAGAGGAAGAGGGACTGGAAGAAAGATAAAGAAAAAAAAGATAGAAAGAGAAGAGAGAGCACAAGCAAGAGAGAGCTCCCACTCATTCTCTGATGTGGAGCTGAATTTGTGCCGGAATGCCATATATGCTTTTTAGCAATGTAAATGCATGCTGATGAACTTGGATCTTGCAACAATATGGCACATGTGTCTACGGCAGAAACTTTTTCACAGTTAATTGTTTGGCAGACGATGATAAACTATTCTGAAGTCCTGTGAGCAACTTCCAAGTTATGGAAGTTTACAACAAACATGCGTTTTATTTATTTATTTTTCCCCGAGGTGAACCACAGACAAGTGAAATCGTGCTAAAAAGCATGAAAATACAGTGCTACATCCCTGCAATAATAATTCAATTTACCTTATTTTGTTTTCAAATCAATTAACTAACCTTGAGATGAGCTTCGCTGCCATGTGCTAGACAGTACAGCTGACTCCCCCTCTGCTTTGATACGGGCTCCTTCTCCAAGTCACTGAATAGCATATAATAGATATTGAACTGTAAATTTGAATTGAAAGCTCGGGTCATTGTGCCTCATTGACTTCCGACCACCAAAACCAAATGATGTCTTAGTTGAGAGAAATATATCAAAGGATATCAACAATTACGAGTCATAAACACGCCTGGAGACGTGCCTGGCGGGCGTATAGCAGCGGGAATTAGCATGTTGAGCTGATAAATATGCATGTAAAGACGCTCCCAGGGGAATAACATGCATGTGATTGATAGCTTTGGAATTGAAGGATGTGTAAATTCCTTTTATTTTGGGGGTTGTGCTGTTGTACCACCGAAATACATAGCACTTGTTAAAAGTTTTACCAACTTTATAATCCTTAATGCCACATCTGTTTGCTGTCTTTATAGCGCCTGTAAAACGTCATTAAATTATTACCACCAGCTGGCCTCATTGCACAATAACCTCACTTATCTGTTACTCTCTGGGAATACTTTTGATTTATAGACCCTCTTAGAATAAATGATATTTTATACATATGTATATATAAATAAACAAGGGGAAATGTGTTCTCTTAAATAATTCATGAGTTGTGCCTTGAATAAGTTACTTAGCAGAAGTTTTTTTTTTTCCATCAAGTATAAAAGAGTTGTTTGTGGCAGATACAGATTGAAAGGCGTTTGATTCCAGTTTGGACAGCAGAGCAGGTTTGTCTGCTGAGAGGATTTTACTCCTGTCACATGTATGGAAATTGATTTTCAAATAAACCACAAAAATGTTAGGGATTGTTTTTCGAGAAATGTTGTACAAACACCTTCACAACATCACAATAATTCTATTAATTCTGTCTCAAACTTGAAACTTTTAGAGCTGATGAACATGATTTGTGCATTTTAAATTTTTAATTTTCGCCACATTATCACTGGACATTAATTTAGTGTAAAACACACACAACAGATATATTTATATATTTTTAATTTAATTTATATTTAAAGTAAAAGTCATAAACATTAAATGTTTTTTAACTGTAGTCCTGTAGTCAGTTTTTAACACCGCTTCAAATTCAGCACCTCATCACTCAACTCTGAAGAATTCCAGCACCCCCTAATGTCAATACGAAGATACTGAAATTAAACGGCAAAAAAAAAAAACAACAAATTAACAAACTGACAGGCATCATTTCACCACACTAAGAGTGTGAGAAAAGCAGACAAATCTGAAATGATCCGCACACAAACAAATGTAACTCAGGTAGAGGAGTGATCTCTGTGGCTATGTGGGAGCTTATAAATAGCACTCACCCTGGAGTAGCAATAAAGGCTGTTTGCATAGCTGCTATATGTTTAGTATGTAATGATATATTATTGCTCTAGGTAGTGGGAGCATGTCCTATGTGCTCAGTCCTCTTGGGTATAATTGCTTCAGAAGAGATAAACTGGAGAGAGGGAGAGAGAGGTGGAAACAAGGGGGAGCACAGAAAGATATTAAAGATTAATAAGGTGTGTGTGTAAAGCTCTAACTCTCGAGAGTGACTCTTTTCATTTAGTTATAGTCTTTTATTTCCCATTGTACTTATTTTTCGCTCACTTTGAAATTCAGACTATTTGGAGAGACCCTCAAAGGCCTCATTGTGGCTGCTGTGTAAAGCAGAACATTTTCAAGCTGTTTTAAAATCACTTTCAAGCGTCACCTGTCAATCATCACACACACAATAGGAGAAATTAATTTTTTTTTTTGCTGTGTTTGTTTTTGAAAAGATACAACTGATTAAGAAACTGACCAAAAATAAATAAATACACGTGGACTTTTTAAATATGTGGTTCGTCTATAGCATAAAGCTCTGTAGAGAAACAAACGGGTATAGTTTGGCACTATTCTGGGGTGCATTTTATCCAAAACTGTATTGAAACTTAAATTCCATAATGTTCCTCTCTTATGCAGCAAAGAAGCTACGGTGTTGTTGTTCTGTTTTATAGAACAGCTTTAGGTATAGCTTTAAAGAAGGGTTGTGCATTTTTACAAAAATGACCACTTTCAGTGAATTAAAAGGACGCGTATTATGGGAGCGTATTGCTTTAAATTCCAATTAAACAAGTAAAGCATGTGCACACATACAGTATATTCATGTAGACGCACACACACACACACAGACACACAAACACTGAGAGTATCAGTGTGAAGCGTAGAATAAAGGAGTCTGTGAATTTGGCCAGGTTTCCGTGTCAGAAGCAGCCTGTATGTGCGTTTGCGTTTGCAGGCTTTAGAAGGCTCTTTTTTCATACCCTGCTGTTTTCTCCTGATAATTTAATGTCCATATTCTTCTCTTCAGGCATTAAAACCTTCTGAAGTTCATTCTCTGTCTTTGTACTCTATGAGGCTGCACAGTGGGGCTGCGAAACACACACCACACTCCGTAGGTCCTCTGTTGTGCTGCCTACCGAGTGCCCAACCAATTACCAAGTTCAAACACGCAGATATCACTCTGTTTTTGCTGCTGTCCTCTGATTTGGCCAGTGTTTGTACCAGACTGTTTTTTCTCTCTTTTCAAACTGAGCGTCTATTAGAGAGGGATGTTGATCGCGGCATGTTACTTGTTCTCACAGATGACAAGGCAAATATTCTCAACTCTCCCACATAGATTCTTCAGACTGTTATTCTCAGACAAAGTCAGTGTTAATGTGTCAGTGTAAAAGTCGATGTCAACTGTCCGCACACTGTTTGAAATTAAAACATAATAGAGCTTCACTTGTAAAATTATGTCAAAAATATAAAAAATAACTCAACACGTGAATGCACTGAAGCTCAGATGTTGTATAGTTTGTCCCAGTAGTTAATCATGGCAGACAAACAAACTACCGTACTATTATAAAAACCGCCTGTAAAACTGTAGATAAGACACGTTTAATGCCAAAGCACATGTGATGTGCAATGATACATGAAATCATTGTAAAATGTTGTCCAGTGTTTTAGGTGCAGGATGTCATCCCAGTATCTGGCAGGGACAGAGCAGATCTGATGGAAATGGACCACGATGGGAAATTTACTTTGTGTGCTACAGGAAAAAAGCAGGAAGAAAAATAAATAGCTTGATTAAGTTGATAAGTGTGAAGTGCAGGTGTGTTGGAAATGTACATCTTTTCCTTGAATCTGTCTGGAACCTGGAGATCACCAGATTTTGAGGGTCAAAGGTCAATCAGACTAAACTCTGCACAAAGAAAATGAGATAAGTGTCACTAGTGGAAATCCAGGGTGACTACAGTTAAACCTGGTGTTTGCAGTGGGTCATACATCAAAGGAGCAAACCAGTCAAAGGGGAAAGGAGGATTTTTGGAGTTTGCCATCTTGAATTCTGTCCAGTTCTTACAATTCACCCATTAGTGTCTGTAAAAAATCCCCTCTCAAACTTAATTGTTTCTATTTTTATCAATTTCTTTTAATTATACACTCAAGAAGAGTTGAAGACAGTTGGAAGAGTTCCTCTCAAAGCATCACAAACCCTACAGAGCATCAATGAGGAAGGAATAAGAACTTAAATAAAGGTTAGGTCACAATATTCTCAAAACAAACTACAAAACAACAAGACGGAGAACACTCATTGTTCCCCATCATGTGTTTAAGTGCTCCAAGGACCAGGCCTCCTCTGGGAGCAGCAGGTTTCCTTCTTCTTCTTCTTCTTCTCCTTCTTCTATGTTATCAAAACGTTAATTTTCAGAGAAGAGGGCTTCCCCTGATTTCCCATGCGAGCCCCACATGGCCTGTAGAGATCTACCTGTCAGCACACCTGAGCTCCTCAGCACAGCCTGGCCTTTCTTGCTGACTCCACTGGCTCTGTTTACAGAGACAAGACAGGCAAAATGCAGCAGGGGTCGTCGTCATTCAGTGTTTTGGGGTCCGGGGAAATCACCTGAGCCAAGACAGTGTAGCGCAAGCAGCATCATAAAAATGGGCTTCCTCTAAAAAGTGAACAATGTGCCTCAGGAACTAGATTTTAGCACTTGTCTCTATGTAGAAAACTCCAAAGATGGATTACAGGAGAATCATGCAGCACTGAATAGCCCATTAATTTGATAAAGCTGAGTTTGAATGCTTATAAAACTATGTTGACAGCCGCAGGGAGTGTGACAGCTTCTTCAATTAACAATTGATGCTTATATAAGAACATCCGTCTGTAAGTTATTCATGATTCCTTGTGCCAGTTGTTGTCATAAATCCATATGTATGCAAGTTAATAGATTTCCGCCGCTGTATGACAAGACTTTCCTTCTCCATCTGACCCTGCCATATGCCATCAGACGTCTTTTTTGTCCATATTCACTGTTTAATTATAGACAGGCTGTTTTGGTTTGATAATACACCTGTGAAGAAAAATGACAAGAAACTGTACTCAAACTATTAATGATGCTCACAATTTTACTTATCGTGTTTTAAACAAACTTATGTTATGAGCTGTTGTGTGCAGAAAAGTTAGCATCACTACATTTCTCTTATTTCAGTCAACAGCTGGTAAACATCCACTGATTCACAGCAAACAGTATTCTCTCCTTTATTATTATTATATGATCCACAAAATGTATAAAATTTGTAATGCAAAGTGCACGGCTGATGTGGTATTAGAATCTGCTGCAAATAAGCATCTAAATGTTCTAAAGTTTGCAGGTGACTAAGTAAAGCATGGCAGGAGCATGACGTAACTCACCTTAAACTTCTTACGTTCACTATAATCATATTATTCGATAGTCAGTGAAACGGTGAGCGACGACGTTTTCAGTTTTATATTGTACAATACTCCTAGCGGAGGTAAGTTGACACTTTTGATCCCATTCAGATTACACATGTGCCTTTAACTGGTGGTATTTTGTAGCTGCGTGACCCTACAGGGCTTTTTACATGCATCTCTGTCACAGCATTTTTTTTTTTACTGAAGTTCTGCAGTAAGAAGAACATGTTTATCTGTCACTGGAACCGGAAGAGACGAACAATCTGTGCCAAGTGAAACCCAGGCATTAACATGCAGTTGTGTTTGCAGGTTCATACGGTGACAGAAGGGTGGATGCATTTGATGCTCCCCCATCCTTCACTACACCCACCGAGCCGCATATTAACTATGTCTCCTGCAACTGCCAGCGTATTGATTTCTCACCCACCATCCCACCTCTTCTCTCTATTCTTAGGGACATAATGTCACAACACGAGCATTTTACGATTTAGTGTGAAAGAACAAGGAATTTGACACAGTCGCCTCGCACGTTATTAAGGCATCAAGTTCACTAATTGCGGGTTGCAGTTGAAAAGTGGGTTTGCACCTTATTCACTTGAGAAATGTGAAATATGGTGGACAGGTGTGAATAATAAAACAAAGGAAAGAGGAGAGAAGCAGTTGGATGTGTTGCTTTGTTGTCATATATTACTGAACTCTAATATAAATTAACAGGAAGAAGAAGAGAACTGTGCACATTCAAAAAGTCACGTGTGACATTTTTCTAGTTCACTAAAGTAAAACAGTAAAAGAAATTAGGTTTTTGCAACAGTGAAGTGGTGCAACAGCATTGACTGAAACCAGAGGCAGGTGCACTGTCAGCACACAATGTGCTATGTAATGAAACAGCAGGTAGAAAAATTTAGTCCCACGACCTCTGTGGGAAAAGCTTCTTTTTTTTGTGGAAAAGTTTAAACTACAATGTCTCAGATGTTCATATTTCTGATTTCAACACCTTTAGTAATATTTAAAAAGTATGGCAGAGAGGAAAACACCACAGAGCTACATAGAATAGATAGAGCAAGAATAGAGCAAAGTGGTTTGCATGGGACACTACAGATTGACCAATGTCTTTTGCAAAACAAGCATAGTACCAAAAGTGTAAGCTGCTGCACTATTGTAACTGCAAACATTGCAATTAGAAAGCTAACTTACTACTACAGTAACTGAGCATTAATGTACAAACTGTTTCTTTGTTTCCATGTCTTCAACATGGATCATCAGCTGGCTTTTCTTGGCATTGGGACCTCAAGTGAGCTTTAGCCACAGCTACAAATAGGCCTCTTTATATATTTATCCATCAGCCCTGGCCCTGATCTACTTTTGTCTGAGTTATCTACTAATTTATTGCTGTAAACTGCACATCTGCCTGGAAGGAAAGCTTGGCAAACCATCAATAAGAGCGCGAGGCTTAGCAAATCTATTTTAGAACAATCAAAAACTTTTGTCATCAAAAAAAAGTACACATCTTCTTCCAGCTTTGATCTGAACCCACTTTAAAGAATAGAATTTAATACAATTTAGCTTTAAATGACAGGTCACACGCTGTAGTATCAGCTATTCTCATCAGATCATATGAAGTACTGTGAATACTGACCGTCCCACAGTACAGTGTGATGAGCTTGTTAACAATGTCTGCTGCAATATTATTCCACGTCAGCTCCACTTACCATCAACAAACAGTAGCATCATTGCTTGTTTGAGGACACAGTAGTTGTGACAGGCTGAGGTTAAGACAGGGTCAGAGCTTCAAATCAGTCTTCTGTGAATACAATAAAAAGCTACTCAAAGCTGTTCAGTTTTACTGAATATCAGAAATACAGAAAACCGGAATACATCTCCCTTCAAATGATTTAGTTTGGAAGTTTACTGGCAGTGACTCAACAAACAGGTTTTATTGCACCACAAACAGAAGCTTTTTTTTTTTTTTCCTCTCAGAAAGAAGCAGCTTCACCAACTTTCCAAACCCGGGTGTAAAAACTAGAGCGTGACAGCTGCATTTAAATATGAAATAGCTGCAGATTTGGTTTCAGACACCTTGTACTGTATGCAAACAAAGCCACCATTTCCACCAGAGAAAAGAAAAAGCATTTAAAGCACCTCTTTGTCGTTGTTCAGAACTGTGCTCCCTTTGTTTCCATTTGTCTCTTTTTTTACGGTGAAAGAATGGGATGAAATATTTTTAAACAGTAATTACCTGGCTGGAGTCCGACATGCAGGGATTAATGGGTGACTGCGGAGCACCAGGTTCGGCGGTGTGTTGGAAGGTAAGGGGGTGTATATTTGTGCGTGGTGGAGTGGCGGTGGTGGTGGCAGTAGTGGGGGGATGCCGAACAGAGAGAACCAAAGACTGGCAGAATTCTGCTGCAAGTGTCTTTTCTTTATCCAAGCTCAAGTCACTGCTTCACGCCAAGTCTGTCACAAATGAACAAGACAGATTTAGCCCTCTCGCCTCTTCCTACTCCTTCCAAATCCATTTGCAAAACGTCTGTTTTCATGCCTCCTGAAACAATATTGTTACATGTTTGGGGTTATTTTTACCTTCTTCGCTCTGGCCCACTCTGTCGCACAAGTTGAGTTTTTACTGAGTAGTTAAGCAAATTTATAATCGTGCTTTGTTCAGAACCCTGTTTTGCATGTAATTGACAATCACAAACAATTTATGATCAATTCGTGTCACCACAAAGCATAAAGTGCTGCTCGGCCAAGCTTACATCACTGAAGTCGAAGAAGAAGCGGCAGTGCACTTTGCGCTCAGAACTCAATTAAGCGTGTCCTTGGAGTACAATATCTCTGGATTCTTTAAGTCGTTTGGATAGTGCAGGGAGGCGATGAGGTGCTTTTACAGATGGCGTGCGACTCAGGTTGTAATTAAACAGATCAGTGTCTAATACACAGTCTGATATCCAGCAGCAGTGCAGCCAAATCTCTGTGGGAAGAACTTCCTGAGGTTCTCAGGAGCTGCTCAAGGTCGCTGCACTGACTGGAGTTTTTTTTTTTTTTTTTTGCTGTTAGAAGCCTTGGCCATGTAACTGAAAGGTTTTCTCCTCTCTTTTCCTGATTCTTGTTGCTACAGTAGTAAATTGGGCACACATAATTTAGCAGTGCAATAAACTATTTGTGGCCAAACCAAAAGTAAATGATCCAGTGATATTTCTTGCTTTGTCAGTTGAGTTTAGTTTGCACAGTGAAACCTTGTCCTTTCTCTGTGTGCACACCTCTTAAGGCCTTGATGATATGCTCAGGCACAAAGTGGGTGCCATCTTGTCAGTACAGTAATTTGCAGGCCCAGTCTGGTTGTAACTGAGATGGACAAGTGTCAGCTCCTTGTCTGTGTGTCACTGAGTGAATAATCTGTCAATCAAGCCCTTAAACATGCTCCTCTCTGCTTTTAAAGTCATCTTAATCCCAAGGAGCAGTTAAAGTACATCACCCTCATGTGCTATCCTACAGCTTTTTAGTAAGTATAGGGAACTTATAACTGTGATGAGTAGAAATAACGTGGTAACCGTGTCTTTCTTTCTCTGTGTGACAGGCTTTGTGCAAGTTACAGCTGAAAATATAAGTACATATAGGAAGACAAGACACTACAGGTAAATGATCCAGTATTTGATTTTCCTGGTGTGTTTGTGTATAACGTCTCCTAAGCTTTATTTAGGGATGATGTACCAGCAAGTTTTAAACACCCATAGTTGAGTTTGGTCATAAGCCAATCAGAAAGTGTGAAAGAGAGAGAAACTAACTGCAAACACTTTGTTAATGCAGGTATTACTGTAGTTTTCATGCAGTTTTACTCTGACATTATTAGCCAAACATTTTTTTCATTTGAGATATATTGTCATTGTTTGTGAAAGTTTATTTAAAATGCTCCCAGTTTTTATTATTTTCCACCAAATTACATAAAAATCACTCATGACTCTGATCAACTAATTTGGTTTGATGAGCTACACAACCGTTACACCTGCCTGTTGCTGGGTGTAAATATTTAGTACCAACTACTCTCTGTGTGGTGCCATCTGTTTTAAACTCCTATACTACTGTATGTAATAGGTGAGTATCCCCTAGTGTATCACCAAACCATGTAGAAGTTAGAGAACATAGGCAGGGATTCAATATATAAAAAAAAAAAAACATGGAGCTGAAGTGTATTCAGCAGTTATGATTTGGAGTGGAGTCATTTTACTGCATTAATGTGTGAATGTGTGGACTATTAAAAAAGCAAATGAATGAAACGTTTAGGACAGCTGCACAACACAGAGCTCAGTGTTAGATTGAATCTTAAGACTGAATCTTGATATTGATCTTCAACGTCACTGAATAAATCACGTAATTTAAAAGGCTCCTGCTCTTGTCCTGTTTGTTGGAGGTTAAATAGACAATTGGAGCTTGATTTAGGTTGATAAAAGCTTTCTTTATATAAAGTAAATGCATTATGTAATACACCAGTGAATGATGCACTTAAAATTCAAGGTTGGAACTTAATGTCTTTTTCATCTGTAATTCCAAGCTTATGCATGAAAGTCACTCATTTTATGGTATGAGATGTCAGGTGTTTTCTCTTTTACTTTCAGATTTTATTTTCCTGGCAGAGTTTGAAGAGACAAAACAAAGCTGCTGAAAAGAGGAAAATCAAAGCACATATGGTTGGACTGTTAAGACTTGTGAAATTGTCTTGCCTGTCATTTGAACAGAGCCCAGGAGAAGTTTCAAGGTTGCTGGAAGCTTCATGAAGTGTAACAGTTCAGTGCAATTTGCTTTTTTTTTATGTCAGCTTCTGAAATTCTAAGAATTGAATTGATGAAAGAAATGTCATCTTGCATTTAGCTTGTATGTGGTTTAAAGTTCAACTGATTTTCTTTAGTGTTTTACAGTGCAAAATGACAGTTTTTTGAGTTTTATAACTATCAGTTGAGGAAAAGCAAGTTTTAGTTCCAATTTTTTTTTTATTTAGTTTTTTTCTTTGTCAATAAAACCACTGTTGTTCATCACAGAAGCAGGATAAATATTCTGGATTTATATCAAGTGATAAAGCAGCAAGTCTCATAACACGCTCCAATAATCTACCTGCTCTAATTACAACAGCAATCATAAAATGTCAGAATGAAAAGCAATATAAACAAAGCATAACATTCAAAACGACAATATTGCGCTGATTAATATAGCAGTGACGATGTTTGAAGCCATTTCTGTATTTAATGCAGATACCCCAGAGTAAAAACAATGTCAAAACTTGTACACTGAATTTCAAATGTGTTTTTATTTCTTGTGTCAGTTTGTACAGTTTAGCCTGAAATAAGGCAGTTTGTTAATGACAACAAACAAAAAGTGACAAAGTGCTTAATTAAGACAATGGAAAAGATCACATAAAAAGGGAGACAGATATTTTTGTGAGCAGATAGGCTGTTATCTGACAGTCTAGCTGATAAAATCACAGCCTTAAGAAATAATATGTTTTAGGTAGGGTGAGTCGAGATCAGCATTAGTGTGATCCATGCCATATGCCAGTAAGAATCTAATAGACTGATAATCTCACATCTCTCTGCTGGCAGAACCAATGTGTGTGAGATAAGGAGCTCACATTTGGAGCTGATCAGCTGCATTGTCACATCGGACCCGAACGTGAAAATATCTTCCATTAAGATCTGAAAACAACAAGAAGAAGCCGCCAAAGCGAGGAGAACACAGGAGATGTACAGATACACTGTGGGGAGCGATAACATCTACGTCTGCTTTGAGCCGTTAAGTCACCTAACTGTCAACACGGTGTTGTTTCAAGTTGCATTTTAAAAGTACAGTCAATATAAAATACTGTTCAAGTCAAACGTCTCCCATCAAACGTAATTGTTGTGGTTTGATTTAACACCTTTAACAACACATAAATTAAATAGATTTACGCTCTATACTTTCCGGTTCTCTTTCACCTTTGATATGTTTACACTGCTGACCCTTATTTGACATTTTCTTTGATATGATCGAACAAAGCAGTTTTCTCCTTCCATCTTTCCTTCTCCATTATGGAAAAATTATTAACATCTGCTACACAGACATCAGGAGAAGTCATGCATGCCTTAATGGCCCCTTGTTTAGTCATTTATGGTTAAGCATGTCATTATTTCAGGATTTATGATCAACCAGATAGAGAATGCTTTCTCCCGGAGTTTCACCTAGCAATTATTTATTTTGATTTTTATGGCAACAAAGTTTCCTATCCTCCCTCACTATCCAATTAATGCTGATGATCAAGCATGTCTTAGTGCTTTAGCTGTTTTAGTTATTGTTGTTATCTACGTTTATGTCCTTTGTCGGAATGTAAGACATTTTGTGATGAGCCTGTTTTGGAAAAAGTGATGTATTAATAACTCCGGAGTAAATGCACAATATATCCAGGAACTGCCAAAGAATTTTATTGCAAATCTTTAAAGTAAGTATGAAAATATGTTTTTAACATCTGTATTTTTCACTTTGTTCTGCACAGCTTTTGTTTCATTTAAATAGTTTATTCAAATCACTAAAGGGCATACAGCTCTTATTTACAATTAGAACTAGCTACAGGGTAATGATTTACTTAATGAGTTTTACTTCATGTGGTGATATTGTACTGTAGAATATTTTGTAAATTTCTAATGCTAACAGTTCACAGTGAGGTCTGTGGATCATCTATAGTAACTGCAACACGCAAAAGGATGAAAACATGTAATGTTTCAAAGAACAATCTGTGTGAATATCTATGTACTGTCATTATATTGTGCTAAAATAGATATACAGACTGCCGCACACAGATCACAGTACATAAATGAAGTTACTGGAACATATTTCTTTCACCATTATCTTAACAAAGTAGATCCATATTGTACAGAATTGTAGTGTGATTGGTGTAAAACTGTAAAGTATTATTATTATTCCTTCAGTACACTTCACCAGCTGTTTCTATACCGTATATACTGTATAAGTATACTATATATACTGTACTATTTTGTGTCCAGCTGACATCATTATAAAGCATTTATAGGTTTTGTTGTTCTGCTTTTTGCAGACATTCAAAGGGGCCTAGTGAAAATACAGTATGATGACTAATGACTATACAGTGTGAAGACAGGCCCACAAGGAGGTGGCATGAGCAACTAAGACTCATGCAGCTTAGGTTATTAACATGTACCTTTACCCTGACACACACACACACACACACACAAGAACACACTCATTCTTGTAGTAATGGCATCTTGCACAAACCTCCAGTGACATTCTGTCCCTCTGCCCTGAAGCACCCCCGAGGAGACCACCTCACATCAAGGTCATCACATCATTATTCCCTGAAGCAGCAGCTAGAACATTCAATGAATGTTGTAATGGCCTGAAAATGACGCTTATATCTACAGATTACGAGTCTGAGTTTAATTTGTGACATAAAGTACTCCTGCTGCTTCAGAGTGACTGACAGGACAAAAGCTTAGACAAATTACACTCTCGATGAACTCAACTGCCAAAATAAAACCATTTGCTAAAGAGTAAGGTGCTGACTTTTGATTCCAAAATGAACACAGAAATTCAGAAACTATTTTTTTCAAATTGTATTTGCAATTTCAAGAACACAAACAAGGCCTGGTTGGAACCAAAATGAGGATGCACTGAGGGTGTTTAGGGGGTTTCACTGCAAAATCCACCATCTGGTGTCAGTGTGTGGTGTTGCTCACCATGACCAATTGTGTCATTAGATTATTGAATAATTAGAGGAGGGATCATATCCACCCAGGCAAAATGCCTTTCAAGTGTATTAGTTTGTGTGACTGAGGCGCTATATGACGCTAAAAATATATTGGGACGTATAAATCAGAGCAAAGTCTGAGAGACTTTTGAGAGAGGTTGGGCCTTTAATGTGAGAACATACAGTAGTAAATGCTTCCCTATAGTCACCATATCTCCCTTTGAGTAGGGTGTCCCCGCTGAGTTGAAGGAGGACTTTAAATTAGTCTACGTTGCTCTGGGCAGTGAGAAATCTTTTATTAATGAAGGTTGCACTTTGTCTCAGGTGATATTGTCTCTCAAGCATCAAGGGACTGCCTTAGATGCCACCCACTGCTACAACACCAAGCTAAGTGGGTTTTCTCCCACTTTATATCATACATTAACTGTTTAACTCTGGGAAACTGTGGTTTAGGAACTTTCTTTGTGGTCAGGTGGGACGCCTCAATGAAAATAAGGATATGTGTGAAATCCCAGACTCTTATAAGGAAAATGAGATTAGTGTGTGTGTGGGGAGGCAGCTCTCAGATTTTGAGTCAACCGCAAATCTCAGACGTGAGAGAGTGATCCCAAAATGAGATATGCACCATTTGAAAATATTGACACCTACAGTACTCCTACGAATGGTTGTTAGCATGAAAATAGAGCATATCACGGTCTATTGAAGTTACAAGTCATCTTGAGATGACTGATGTCTTCATAGTTTGATTTTTAAGATCTTTGAGATGCTTTTATTTTCAGTGCAAATGCTCCTTGAATTAAACAACACTAACTTCAAAGCTGCCTGGGAAGATCTGTAGACCTGCAGGAATCCTCAGCTGTTTCAAGGTCAACGGGTCAGTCTCTCAAAATGCTTTACCTACAAAGGAATCATGTGAAGAAATGG
The DNA here is from genome assembly GCF_900324465.2 of Anabas testudineus. NCBI lineage: Eukaryota > Metazoa > Chordata > Actinopteri > Anabantiformes > Anabantidae > Anabas > Anabas testudineus. Next base: position 4,563,965 of record NC_046625.1, read on the forward strand.
ACTGTGTTATTTCACATCTTCACCACATCCAATACTTCAGATAAAGCGTTGGTTAGTTCAGGGTTAGTAACCTACGATCAACCTGCAACCACCCTTATGTAACCTGTAGGCCACAAATCACAAAAAGGTGAGCTACAGTACATAAAGAAACTATAAACTAATCTAATTTAGAGAGTGCAGAACCAATGTGTATTAAAGTCCAATCCACCAGAGATTATTTAACAGTTGATAGAAATTAGCAGCTTTAACAGTCACAGTTTCTGCAACTCTACATACTTGTAATTAAAACCACAATTAAAAAGCAGCCTATTTAATAAGCTCACGTAAAGTTGCAATACATGATGTATTGATCATAACTAGTTATGATTTAAAATACGAATTTTGCTAAAACTACATTGGGTTTGATCATCCAGGCTTCAAAAATCACTATGTGATATTTTTCAAAAATGCAGATCAGTAAATACGGGTATGGTTTTAGATTTTGTGGCTATTTTTATTTTTAAAAAGTAAATTTAAAAATAAAAAAGTCTTATTTACTGGGATCACCGACCGGAAGTAAAGCTTAAGTTAAAAACAAACATGGCGGACAGAGAAAACGCGCGGGAGCTTTGAAATAATTACACTAATACTGAATTCAGCATATAGCCTTATTTTGTTTTTATTTTTTGGATACAACATTTGTACCGTCACCTTTTCATCATCGCATTATTGCTTGCGGTATAACCAACGTTGATCTATCCAATCGTCTGTAGTGGCGATGGGACTAACGCGACTATCGTTACAGCTAGCTAACATTGGCATTGCTAGTTTGCTAACAGGTGTAGCGTTAGCTAACCTGGAGCTTGGACTAAAACTGTGTAAACCGTTTATTTGGATATATATTTGTATGGATTAGCAGCTGTACAACACAGTAAAGGATGCTGGTGTGTGAAGAAAACATAATCTAAGCTAACAGTTCTTGGTGAAGGCTGAACGAGTCCTGCTGTGAAGCTAACTCAAGAGCTAACTTATCTGATGGATGGGGTTACTGCTGCACAGAGAGGTAAGCTACCAAAACAGTTCACTTCATTTACAAATTCAGATATTCATGATGTTCAGGTGATTATGCAACGTTAGTTCATGGTGATTTATCTTTATGGTCATTTAGATGTTACAGCGTTGTGTATTGTTGACCTGAGATGCTTTATACTGATTTACAATGCTAATGATAAATGCTAATGTTATTGTTATGCAATTGCTTCTTCTGGTAATACACATACCACAACACATCAGTTAGCACCGAACTGACTTCGTAAGCTGTTTAAAATCAGTGGGGCTGGAATTAATTTTTATTTTCATTGTAGATTAATTTAATTGTCTTGATTAATTAAATAAAATGAACCAAGGCCGCATCATTGTTTTTTGTAAAACAGTCAGAAACTCTTAAATGTTCACTTTACAAAAGTTCGTTATAAAAGTTCCCTATTTAAGTACCTGTGTTTGGCCATTTTTGAGGTAAAGTACTAATTACTAGTTTCAGTCTACCTATTAATTAACAAATGTACTTCTTTAATTGAGCTGTGCAAGGTGTGCAGTAGTGATATTGAAAGAAAGACATTGGTCTTTACCTGTAAAATCAAAAATATTATAGTGTAGGTACAAAGAACAGCCATAAGTTCAAAATGTTACTGTAGTAAAAGCATCTAAAAATTGGTATAGTACAAAAAATAAAATGATTGAGTTCTTGGTCCATTATTTTGGCTGATTCTATTTTACTTTATGACTAATATTGTAAAATATAATTTTACCTTAGAGATCATAGCTTCATAATTTAAATCTACAAAGAAAATAAACAGCTTGTTCAATGAGAATGTTAGAGGCAGGAATCTGTGTTTATTTTATGTCTATAAAACTTTAGTTAATAGTTATTGAATTTAATAATAATCTGGAAAATTTAATCAAATCAAAAAGAAAATATATTAATTTTATAGTGAGATGTGTTAATTTGAACCTGAAAGTTCACACCAATATATTTTAATAGTATAATTCTGAAAGCTTGCTATTCTTGTTTGAAACCTTTTCACAATAATCACTTCCATTCTTCACTCATGTTTGACAGTTTGTGGTCTATGTTGTGATCATTTGTTGTTATGTTGCACCTGCAAATCAGGAAATAATGCAGACAGTACAGTGACCTTTTCATTTAGTTTTCATGTGGTTTTGTGAAAAACAGTGTACGTGACCCGGTGTGCACTATGTCCCAGCAAAAACTTTCAGCCACCTGCATGTCATTGCCCATGAAGTCTCACAGTTGATCGTATGTCTTGTTTCCTTTGCTTTCAGTGACTATGTGGTGCTGCCCTTTAACGTGTGTGTCCTTTAAGCTGTGTTTGAAAAGAGCAGTCATTGCAAATGACTCCTCGAAGATAAAAATACAACAAAAACACAATTTGACTCTTCATACTGTGGGATCTCTTTCATATCTTAACCTCTGTGTGCTGACATTCTGGTCATGTGCTGAGTTTTTTATGTCACCAGTTTATTTAGAATAGCAAATTAAAGTGGCAGGTCTAATGTCTTTTACCTTGTCATCCATGCTGCCCTGAGATGCATTTGACAAGCTCTCCTACTCATAGTTTTACAGGTTTTATGGCATTTCAAGCCTTTCGTTGAAATGATTTATGTGGTTGGCACAGATGTTGCTCAGATCCGGATTTTTCATTCAATTACTGAATCTATCTTGCTGTTTTAATTATGGCTATGAAAAGTCCCATATCCCTCCTCGTCAGCTGCACTGCCCATATTAAGAACATGAGAATATGTGGCAGTCCATGCTGCTGTTAGGTACTCTTTGCTCTTGCTCTTTATTCTTACTCTTGTTATGTAGGCAGGATCTAGTATTTAGGAGGGTGTACTGTAGGTTAACAAGGTCCCTAATAAGTTTTTCAGTTAGATATACAATGATAGGGAGGACCAGGGTGTGATCCATAGTATACTAGCTGTAGAGGAGGGGTCACAATTGCTGGTTTGTATTTAAGTGGGCGCTCAAACAATCTTCGGTCTTTTGAGACAATACAATTAAGCAATAGGACTCCAGGCATCATTGTCATTAAATATATTCATAAACATAAGACAAGTAATGCTGGCAATTCAAATATCTGGACCCAGTTTGTAGTGTAGAAGTTTTAGAGTGCTGGAATTTTTCTGTCACTCATTTTGGTTCAATTAAAGGTGTAATTTTCTTCAAACAAGGGCTAAGTTGTTTATAGGGAAATTTCATTCATTTCATTCCAGAGTTTGTAACACTGCACCCTGTTCATCATTATCACTTTGGCTTCATTGGAATGATATTCAAACATCCACAGAGCATTACTCTTGACAGTCAAATACCAGCTTGTGTGGCATAACAAGATGACACATCTTAAGTTGATAAGATAGATAACAAGATGCACATCCTCAGTTCTCGGAAGTGCACACCAGCAGCCGTATTGGCGCTGCACTCATCAGAAGCTCTCTCCTCAGTCCTTGGGGGATCAGCTTGGCGAAACACTCTACCTGCTTTTTTTTTCTCTGAGGTTTTGTTTTTCCTACTTAAGTGGCTGAGCTCTTCTCCACGGTTCCAGCAGACCTCATGCATTTTTATTGCCATCTGGAGAATACCAACAGGTCTTAACAAGAGGGCTCTTGCTGTAGAAACTACGTACCGTTGAGACGGACTCGGAGTCAGCTCAGCTCATTTGACTGACTGTGACCTAGTGTGTGTTCGCATGTCGTGTGCATGCATGTGCGTGCATGTGCATATATATTTTTGTTAGAGGGAAATTCAACATACAGTAAAAGCAGGGAGAGAGCTACAAGCTTATTCATATATGGATCAGTACATTTTGTTTATGTTTGTATAACACACAAGCACAAATGATTATTTTCTTGTGTCTCCTCCCTCCTCCTCTCCCATCTCTTTCCCAGGAGCACCAGAGTTTGATGGGCCATCCCAGACGCTGGTTGACATTTTGTCCCCAGTCCGACCGGATGCTGCATAAAAAATTCAGTCAGGCGAGAAGCCAGGAGGAATACCCAGCTCCTCCCACCCCGAGTGTGTGCCTCTCAGTGGGGAGTGCAAGGTGAGCAGAACTTGAGCTTGTCATGGCTGCATGCCTCTGACAAACATAAGTAGATGCTAATGGCAAAATCGTGACAGAGCAGAGTCCCACCACCATATGGCTAATTGCCACAACAATATCCTCTGTGTTATTAATCACGTTTTCATAGCGTGCCATGATAATTGGAATAATTAGGAGGGGAACAGGCACTGGGATGCCTCTGCAACATCTTTTGCATGGAAAAAACACAAACCAGAATTTCCCTCCCTTGCCCCCCCATGTTTGAAGGGAAGGGACGACCTCTTCTGCCCAGCTGCATTATTATACACCTTCTACCTTTTCTTTTGCCTCATACTGCTTTTTCTGCCCTCTTTTCATACTTTGTCATTGCCTTTGCCTCCTTTACCTCACTAATCGCTCTCTAGTTCCCCATTTCCCCGTCTTGTTTACAGATTTGTAGTGAAAAATGGAGTTGATAATTAATGAATATGGTGACTTGCCTATCATGGGGACCTTCGCTCTGAGTAGTTCTGGGGCATGTTGGGGGCATTACAGGTAGCTGAATGAGGCCACATACCCCACTGAGTCTCAACAATGAGTGTTTGGGGTTAACCCTTTATGGGCTTGGTAGTTGCTTTCCTAGCAGTTTTTACACTGCAGTTGTGTTGTTGTCTTTTTATGAAGCATTTTTTAGACAGCATTGTTATTTATTTCTGTGGAAAAAGAGAGGTCAGGGAATCATAGCAACATGCATATTACAGGAAAACATGTTAAATACGTTATGCAATCAAGTGGACCTGAAATAAAAACAACATTCAGTAAGTAATTCTCTAGCACTCCTCTACTCGGCAATCTGCGGTGCTGTCTGGCCCACAAATTTCCCTATTTATCCACGAGCACCCTTAATATAACTCTAGTCTGGGCATTTGGGAAAAAAAACTAAAAAACAACTTCATTGATTTTGACAGCGAGTCAATCAATAGGACATCTGTAGCATTAGAGGGCTAATCCAGTGGTCTAGGCTCCCTCTGCCAACACAACCTGAGAGGGAGAGGCAACTTTTGGGCCAGTAGTAATGAAAACGTCTTTCCTAGAACTGCATGACCCCCATCTGAAAAATAATGAGCAGGCAGAGGGGATACAGTGATGGAGGTCATCAGTAGGATAGAGAGGAGATATCATAGATTATGAAAGTAGTAAGCAGGGTAAAAGTGTGCTGTAGTATGGAGTTGCATGCAGTGTTGCAGTGGTTAGTAATGAAAATAAATGGTTTTAACCACCATAGAAAAGCACTGTGAACTGCAGATACCAGAGGTTGCGTTTTCATTACACCTTTTTTGGGCCAGATCTGAGTCCTTTATTGTCAATATCTAAAGACTGTGACCCCTTAGTATATTTAAGTCCAAATTAAATATATATCTGACACAGTGCAATAACAGGCGTATCCTTCTTAGTCTGACACACCTTAATTTCCAGGAGCTACTTGATCCAACTACTGAGCTTCTGGTTAAAGATTAGGCATATTAACTAAAAGCTTACATATTTCATAGGATTAAAAACAGTAACTGGGAGAATGTGACTTCTGAAATTGGAATGACAGGATCCTGGACAGTGAAGATGTGTGACTCTGCTTGATTTTGTGGAGCTACTTTAACACTCAGTCTCATTGCACTTGTACAGTGGAGTTACAGAGTGAAGCATCTTCTGTCACATATAATCTTTGAGTATAACTATCAGCTACAGAGACACTTAACCAGCATGTTACTCATGGAATTAAGGACAGCAGCTACAACAGCAGCAGGATTTGCTTGTCCTGTAAAAACATCCCTACTCACATTCGCTTGTTCTTGCCTTCCTAAAAGCATGTATGTGTTTTCCATGTTCTGGCCTGTTTTGTCATCTAATTAGGTGATAGTGGAGCAGAGTTGACTCACTTGAAAATGAATCATCAGTTTGTCATTGTTAGAGAAATTTTCAATGCAATCATATTGCTTTTATCACCGATCTCTAGTTAGAATATACTTCTGAACTCACATATGGACAGGATATATTATGGTTCATGCATACATCCCCTTCCAAGCAGATTAACTTCTATTAAGTATTTTTAAGTTTTTGTAGGTTGGGTTGAGGTTTCATGTCCAGCCTGAAAATCAAATGAGTCATGGAATTGGTTGTATGCACTGATCTCTCCTTCGGAAAGTGTCCAGATCCCTTTATCTTTTGCACTTGGACTATACTTTTTGGCATAGTGACTGTCTGTCTCATTGAGTTTGAACTTCTAATCCTAGTACTCAGACTAACTTGCACCAGTGCACTAAAATAATTTTTACATTTGCATCTGATGCATCTGATTTTCACTTATCAGTGAGATTAAAAAACTTGCACAGTTGAGCCTTATAATGTCCTCTTGGATCTTCCGGTCTTTTAGTGACATTGAAAATTAACATGTTGGTCAATGCACTGTTATAAGGAATAACAATTAAGGACCCAATCCATTACACAGTTAAATAAAGCGATAAATCAATTATTTTTCAGTCATTGTTTAGTTTTGATATTTGTCTTACACACACAGGTTGATTTTACACTCAGCATCACGATGTATTCCTTTATGATGAATACCTTTTGGCTTTTTCAGACCCATAACCAGCTGATTCAACAGAACAGTGTTTTGTTCTGTAAAAACTATGTGCAATAAAGCTGAACTTCGGGAATGTACGGAAAATGTAACTTGCATCTTGCCCTCAGAATACCATTGATTCTGGATTATTTGCATTACTGTACATTGCTTATGGAATTCAGGGTTTTGAATGTTATTGAGCAGAATCTTTAAGTATTTTTACTTTCAAGTTAAAAGATTTGCGGGATCATTTGTTGTATATTATCATTTCACTGTTTTGTCTAATGACTCAGAAGGTCTCTACAATGACTAGACTCTCCATTTAAGCAATTAGCCTCTCTAGGGCACCCCGTTAACACCATTCACACCTCCCTCAGTATCACTTATCAACACTTCAGATGATAACAGCCAAAGACCAAGCTATTTTTTCACTCCCCACTTCCCACTCATTCAGTTTTCTTTTTAACAACTCTCTCTCATTCTCTATCTTTCTCTCACTCTGTCATATGCAGATACATGTAGCCTGCATGCATGTGAATATAGTTACACATGTTAACATTCCACTACATATGCCCACACCTTACCAATCAGACTGGCTCTTAAATCTGGAGCAAGAAAAACAATTGTGTTTGTTAGTTGATCTTAAACCTCTGTCATACGGTTCATTACTTTCGTGTCACTGCTGAATGTTCCATTACTGAAAGACACCTTGGGATACATAAATAGACCTTTTGAGTTTTTATGAATATAAAAACAACTCCTTACGCATCTCCTTCCATAGTTAGATGCTAGTATGGCCAAGTAAGTTGGCCTATACAGTAGTAAGTTAAATGTCAGGGGATCAGACTTGTAAACTGTGATAGTATAGATTTGAGCTTCATTATTACTCCTTACTGTGGCCAATTTGGGAATTAATCCACTCCATATTTGGGCTACAACCCGTTGACACTTGTCATACAGTATATAATGATGCCTTAACTGTCATCATACAGTCTGTGAGATTGCTGGAATATAAAGGATGTGACCTTAATGTGTTTCTTTGATAAAGACTTGAAAAATCAGCATGAGAAGCCAAACAAAAAATTATTTCAACATACAGACTCAACTCAGATCTGGATCCTCAGACCACAGAAAACCAACTGTTTAATATAGTTTATACGTAACTACATTAGCAAACTTAATCCTTATAACTTAACTTCTGTATATTGTATGTAGAATTATTTTTTATTCACTATTAACAATAACATTAATAATCATTTGATTTACATTGTCAAGCAATCCAATAGCTCCAAGGCAGATTTTCTAGTATGTCTGCAGAAAGTCCACTTGACCTCCAGGCAATCCCCCTGAACATTTGGATTCATTATAGGTCTTTTCTTCTTGCAGCCTTAGTACTGTATGCACTGAGAAATAAACAGAGTTTAGCTTGCCCCCTTTTATTTGTTTTACCTGTTGCCTCTTACTCAGGACTTCAGTATGCACCTCCATCCAGGGAAAGTGATGCATCCTCATTATTTGGGCCTTGTTAGCATCTGCAAGCAAGAAATGTTTATAACTGCAACTCTGATCTGTCACAAAAACATAAAATACTTTTGGCTTTCCACCAGACTTGTGTCATATATGCTGAATAGGCAGTAAAGAATTATGGCTCATATAGATTCAGGAGGAGGGGCCCTGGATGCCCTTCTACCCCCCATGTCATTTCAGACAGTTATGGACCCAGAAATGGTAGAAAGCAGCTGCTCCTATGACCATAAAGCCCTGAGCCGAGCCCTTAATTGTTCCTGTGTAGAGAGGGAATTATCTCCACCAAGCCCACCCTGGGGACCAGGCAATGAGAATGGAAAAGGAGGGGCCGGAGAGTATGTGTGGTTGGACAAAACAGCAGGATGGATGGCAAGGTGTGGGCAGATTTTGGCATAGCCACCTGAGGGAGTGGGTGGCAGGTTGAGAAGTCTCCCTCATTCATAGCTCCTCTGAAAACCAAAGACTTGAGAGTGAAACTGGGTCATGACTGAAATCATGGCGCTGTGTATGGATGTATGTAGGCAGGTGTATGTTTTTAAATTTTAAAACCATAGCATAGCGCTATTTGGATTGAGATTAGCTTCTTCAGACTAGAACAGTTGTATTGAATGAAGGAAATGCTCATTTTTGATTGGTTGAATAACAGGACACCTTAAATTTATGATCGACAGCTGAATCCTTACTGGTGAAACTGACCTAGCCAATAAATTAAAGATACATTTGGATGAAAAGTCTGAAAAAAAAGTCTTTGCTTTAAAAACACTTTAAAAACACACTGATGAAATGACAATTTATATCTAGTGTCTTGTTTAAGGACATGGTATACATCAGGATGTGTTGTCTTCTTACAGATTGTAAAGCACACACAAATTTGAGATTGATTGCATGAGGATTGTTGGGCTGAATTAATTGTATTGTGTGTTATGTTCTTTGCATGTATTGCATTTATTACTTCTTAAGTTTGTCTTGCAAAAGAGATCTTGAGCTCGATGACTATGACGTGCAAATAGATGATGTATGGAGTTGTTCTTCTAGTTGACAGTCAGCACTTATCAGGATCCTTCTGTATTATTCTTTACTTAATGCACTCAGTCATTACCTGTCCTATTTAATTATGATGACTTTTCTTTACTCATAATTTTAGCAGATAGATAGTGGAAAATGCACTAGTGATGCTTTTATTATTAATGCAGCTACTACTGCTACCGCTGTTTAGAAAGCAACAAATAAGTTGCACTGCTGGTAAAATTGCTACTACATGTTCAAAGCTGTAACAATCACTGTACTCTTACCTTTACCAACTTGGTTCACTGTTTTGTCTAATGACTCAGAAGGTCTCTACAATGACTAGACTCTCCATTTAAGCAATTAGCCTCTCTAGGGCACCCCGTTAACACCATTCACACCTCCCTCAGTATCACTTATCAACACTTCAGATGATAACAGCCAAAGACCAAGCTATTTTTTCACTCCCCACTTCCCACTCATTCAGTTTTCTTTTTAACAACTCTCTCTCATTCTCTATCTTTCTCTCACTCTGTCATATGCAGATACATGTAGCCTGCATGCATGTGAATATAGTTACACATGTTAACATTCCACTACATATGCCCACACCTTACCAATCAGACTGGCTCTTAAATCTGGAGCAAGAAAAACAATTGTGTTTGTTAGTTGATCTTAAACCTCTGTCATACGGTTCATTACTTTCGTGTCACTGCTGAATGTTCCATTACTGAAAGACACCTTGGGATACATAAATAGACCTTTTGAGTTTTTATGAATATAAAAACAACTCCTTACGCATCTCCTTCCATAGTTAGATGCTAGTATGGCCAAGTAAGTTGGCCTATACAGTAGTAAGTTAAATGTCAGGGGATCAGACTTGTAAACTGTGATAGTATAGATTTGAGCTTCATTATTACTCCTTACTGTGGCCAATTTGGGAATTAATCCACTCCATATTTGGGCTACAACCCGTTGGCACTTGTCATACAGTATATAATGATGCCTTAACTGTCATCATACAGTCTGTGAGATTGCTGGAATATAAAGGATGTGACCTTAATGTGTTTCTTTGATAAAGACTTGAAAAATCAGCATGAGAAGCCAAACAAAAAATTATTTCAACATACAGACTCAACTCAGATCTGGATCCTCAGACCACAGAAAACCAACTGTTTAATATAGTTTATACGTAACTACATTAGCAAACTTAATCCTTATAACTTAACTTCTGTATATTGTATGTAGAATTATTTTTATTCACTATTAACAATAACATTAATAATCATTTGATTTACATTGTCAAGCAATCCAATAGCTCCAAGGCAGATTTTCTAGTATGTCTGCAGAAAGTCCACTTGACCTCCAGGCAATCCCCCTGAACATTTGGATTCATTATAGGTCTTTTCTTCTTGCAGCCTTAGTACTGTATGCACTGAGAAATAAACAGAGTTTAGCTTGCCCCCTTTTATTTGTTTTACCTGTTGCCTCTTACTCAGGACTTCAGTATGCACCTCCATCCAGGGAAAGTGATGCATCCTCATTATTTGGGCCTTGTTAGCATCTGCAAGCAAGAAATGTTTATAACTGCAACTCTGATCTGTCACAAAAACATAAAATACTTTTGGCTTTCCACCAGACTTGTGTCATATATGCTGAATAGGCAGTAAAGAATTATGGCTCATATAGATTCAGGAGGAGGGGCCCTGGATGCCCTTCTACCCCCCATGTCATTTCAGACAGTTATGGACCCAGAAATGGTAGAAAGCAGCTGCTCCTATGACCATAAAGCCCTGAGCCGAGCCCTTAATTGTTCCTGTGTAGAGAGGGAATTATCTCCACCAAGCCCACCCTGGGGACCAGGCAATGAGAATGGAAAAGGAGGGGCCGGAGAGTATGTGTGGTTGGACAAAACAGCAGGATGGATGGCAAGGTGTGGGCAGATTTTGGCATAGCCACCTGAGGGAGTGGGTGGCAGGTTGAGAAGTCTCCCTCATTCATAGCTCCTCTGAAAACCAAAGACTTGAGAGTGAAACTGGGTCATGACTGAAATCATGGCGCTGTGTATGGATGTATGTAGGCAGGTGTATGTTTTTAAATTTTAAAACCATAGCATAGCGCTATTTGGATTGAGATTAGCTTCTTCAGACTAGAACAGTTGTATTGAATGAAGGAAATGCTCATTTTTGATTGGTTGAATAACAGGACACCTTAAATTTATGATCGACAGCTGAATCCTTACTGGTGAAACTGACCTAGCCAATAAATTAAAGATACATTTGGATGAAAAGTCTGAAAAAAAAGTCTTTGCTTTAAAAACACTTTAAAAACACACTGATGAAATGACAATTTATATCTAGTGTCTTGTTTAAGGACATGGTATACATCAGGATGTGTTGTCTTCTTACAGATTGTAAAGCACACACAAATTTGAGATTGATTGCATGAGGATTGTTGGGCTGAATTAATTGTATTGTGTGTTATGTTCTTTGCATGTATTGCATTTATTACTTCTTAAGTTTGTCTTGCAAAAGAGATCTTGAGCTCGATGACTATGACGTGCAAATAGATGATGTATGGAGTTGTTCTTCTAGCTGACAGTCAGCACTTATCAGGATCCTTCTGTATTATTCTTTACTTAATGCACTCAGTCATTACCTGTCCTATTTAATTATGATGACTTTTCTTTACTCATAATTTTAGCAGATAGTGAAAAATGTACTAGTGATGCTTTTATTATTAATGCAGCTACTACTGCTACCGCTGTTTAGAAAGCAACAAATAAGTTGCACTGCTGGTAAAATTGCTACTACATGTTCAAAGCTGTAACAATCACTGTACTCTTACCTTTACCAACTTGGTTCAAGCCCTTTACTTCAAACGGCTCTCACAGACACAGTTGCTGTGTGTGTGCGCGTGTGTGTGCGCGTGTGTGCGTGTGCGTGTGTGTGTGTGTGTGTGTTCATTTCTCTCTCTCATCTCTAGAGGTGAGCTCTAGGTTGCTCCCCATATTAGTTTGCTTTCCACTTAATGAGGCGGCGGAGCATGAAGGTCCAAGCACTCCTAAACACTGCGTTCATTAGACCAATGGTGCTTAATGATGACGGCAAAGGCACCCGCGACCTGCTGGCTCCTACTGAGGGCGAACATTAGTGTTAGAATCAGCCAGCTGGGGGGGAGACAGTAGCACGGAGGGAGGGAGCTGTCAACTGTCAACAACACTGTCACAAGGACACTTAGCCCCTGGTAAAAGGCCACAGCAGAGTCAGTAAAAGATACTAAACATAAGCGTATTTATGATACAATATGGTATTAGTTATGCATATAACCTCGAGGGTTGAGCTAAAAAAGTCTGCACTGTGGCAAGAAAAGATTAACAGAAACTATATTTCTGTTTCCTATTTCCTGATGTGTTCTGATCTTTGCCAAAGTCACAAACAAAACAAACACAAAAGCTGATAAAACATAGTCTGGTAAAACCACTAGTAGCAACCGTAGCCACAATAGTTCTTCCCATAGTCCAGGAGGAATTTTGGACCATTCTTCCTCACTAAACTGCTTCAGCTTGGACATATTCCTAGGATGTCTGGTGTCTGGTGCTCTGACTGGGATACTCCAAAAGGCAGATTGTGTTTGTGTTTCTGAAGCTGTTGTAGATTTACTTTGATGTTTAGGGTCATTGTTGTGTTCACATTTGTCCACAAGACATTTTCCCAGTAGTGGTGTGCAGTGTCAAGGTGGTCTTTGACAAACTTTGGTGTGCTACAGTGTTTTGTTTGGAGAGCCTTGGCTTCCTCTGTGGGGTCCTGCCATGGATACCACGCCTGTTCAATGTTTTGTGTATGGTTGGCTCATGAACAGAGATGTTAACCAGCTGCAATGAATCCTTCAAGCCTGTAGCTGTTATTCCACAGTTCTTTTTCACCTCACTGAGTATTCTGCATTGTTCCTTTTGAGTGATCTTGGCCAGGTGCCCACATGTGTGGAGAGTAGCCACAATATCAAATCATCTCCATTTATAGACTGTATGTCTAACTGTGGACAGAAGAATATCTAAAATTGTTTTAGATTTTCTCTGTAGCCTGTTCAAGCTGTGTGCAAATCCACAACTTGATTGTATGTCTTACAAGTCATGGCTCACATGAGCTGATGGTGTCTGTGAACTGACACTGTTCAGGTATTTGCATAAGTTAAAGTAGTTCTAAACCACACCTAATTTTATTGAGCAGCCTCCAGGTTTGCACCTGACTGTTGGTGTTTAGTGACATCAGTATCCTTGTGTGTGACTCACCTTTTCCACCATCACTTTGTATGTTTAATGGTGGAGAGGATAATCTCCCTTTAACGGAAGAAACCTCCTGCAGAACCAGGCTCAGGGTAGGCGGCCATCTGCCTGGACCGGTTGGGATCGATGCAATAAAGACACTGAAGCTTAGAAATGTTGTTTGTTTATGTTCGTGACTTTTTTTTAATTTTTTTTTTTTTTTTTTTTTACTCAGTGTACATTTAAGTCACATGCTTCATTTGTCATGATTTATTTCCAAACTCTCTCTAGTAGTTTGTGGTGTTTTGCTTTTGCTTTTGTGGTGTTTTGGTGAAAGACCAGTGTTTTTGTTAGTTCAGATTTTAAGTAATAGCATAAGCATCAGTTTCAACATGAATCTTATCATGAATGTTGACTTGGGACTTTAAAAAGTGATCAAGTCTAAGAAGTGTTATGTTGAAAATGCTTCTGGATAGTTATTTAGTTTTAATTTTAGATGTCATCTGTGTTATAGCTTCTGTCTAGTGTTAAATATGTAGCCATCTTTAAAAAGGCAGATTTTGTGTGATTACTAGCCACTGGCAAAGGAGTGAGAAAAATACCAAATGTTTAATAGTTATCAGTTCATGAAAATATTACTTTTATATTACTTTCTCTGTTTAAGCATTGGTAGCATAATGAGCGACAAACGCTCAGTTGATGTTTCTTTACATTCAGGACCAATTATTGCTGTATTTTCCCTTTTTTTTCTTCTCCAGACAGAAGTTTAATGCTGAAGTACTCCATCTAAGGTACTTTATGGGATATTTAACAAAAGCTTTCAGGAAAAGAAAAGTCCACTCTTCAGTCCAACGCTCTGTTGCTTTAAATAGTGTGTGGCCACTTGCATGCACGCACTCACACACGGGCGAGCGCATGTGCTCATTTGCGCACTCACACACAGACTGCCTGTGATTTCCATGCAGCCCTCAGAGGACACACTAATGTATACAAATATATTTACAACAGATGTTGCATTTTATTTTTCATGATAAAAACCCATTTCAGAAAATTTACTTCATAATGGGCTAAGCAAGTTTTTCTTCTCTCTCTTTCTTTTTTCGTCTTCTCTAGAGGTCTTTTATATTTACAGTGAGAGAAGTGCACCACCTAATGGTAGCAATTGTCAAACTTATATTTTGCAGGATTCATTATCAGTAAATGAGTATTTTCTAATTAAAATGACTTACTAAATGATTAATATTAAAAAGACTGCCCACTCCAATTTGTAACAAAGGTCTTCATAGGCAGGGTTTTGCAGTGACTGCACTGGATGGTGCTGATTGACAGCCCAGTTGAAATGTACTATATGGACTCAAGTCTTCATCACAGTGCAGGTAACCAATCCTTAAGGGCTGCAACTACAATTTGAAAGCCCAAAGTGATGTTCTTAGATGCCTTGATTTGTCCAAAGTGGGATCCAACTAGATATACATTTTAAAATACATATAAAAAACACAAAAGCAGCCAACTTCACATGAGACTCATAACCTAAGAAAAGTTAAAAAGATGAATCAATAATCCTAATTGATTGATTAATAGTCCTTTTGTTTCAGCTCCACCAAACAGTAAAAGCCACCAGATAACTACAATTGGTAATTGCACTGATCAGTCACAATGTTAACACCACCTGGTGGTTTTAATATTTTGGTGGAGGAGGTTTAGCATGGGGAAAAAATGAATGCTGGTTATCATCAACAGGTGTCAAAGGAGAGTGTGTTACAGCTTGACTGGTCAGCTCATGACTGACCGGCTTCATTAAAACCACTAAGTGCTATTAATGTTGTGGCTAATTGATGTACATTGCATGCGTTTTCTATAAAAACCTTTCTATATTCGGTTCCCCATTAAAAAAACTCAACACTGACAAGTTTCCATATGACATTTATAGATTTTAAGGCATTAGAAGCTAATAAGTTAAAAATCAAAACAGCAATTTAGGTGCTGAAAAAGCTGATTTGACTTTTATATTTTATTGAATTCAAAGTTTTCATTTGTATTTTGTAACTATTTAACAGTTTTTATATTAATTTTTTTTAACATCTTTTTAATTAACTAAAAAATACTTTGTAAAATAGCACATATACTCACCATCATCTCAGCTACTTTATAGTTTGTTTATTTGATTTGGAGGGTGGCGAGATGAGAAGATTGAGAACTAGAGGGGAAAAGAATAGATAACTGTGGAGGACAAATGGTGAAAAACGTGAGAGGGCTTGAGCAAAAGAAGAGGAGGAGATGAGGAGGATTAGGTGAGGAAGAGGCTAAGAGGCGCTCTCCGTCTCAGCTAGCCAGATGGGAAGAAAAAGTGACAAGAGAAAAAGCAAGAAGAGGAGGGGAGGGCGTAGCAAAAGAGCTGGAGAGACTGTGAGTGTGTGTGAGGGCTAAGTGAGGCCTTTATAAATGAAAGCAGATGCCTGGCATTATGAACTTGTCGGGTCGCAGATGGGGATGGCGGTGATGGAGCACTTGACTCCCCGGATGGTTATCACTCACTCTCCTCCTCTTGCCTCTCGACTGCCTTCTCCAGAGCTCGGTGGGTGAGAGAAAGAAAGGGGGAGAAACATAATGGGATGTAAAGAAAGAGAGACAGAGAGAATATCTATAGTGCAAGAAATAAGAGGACAGGAAGGTGGACTTTTCTGTGTGTGATTAGTAGACCTATTTAAGTAAAGAACATGAATACAGTATAAAGAGCAAATCTTCAAGTCTTCCTCTTTTTCCTCTTTTGATTGATCTCAGCGTCGGTGTGCTCTGATTGATTGGATTGCCTGCGGAACATCATCCCGCTAACTAGTCGCTCTGAGAAGGGTGTTTGTCACTGCCATTGATCTTCTTGTAAATGAAATGTTCCATTTCCAGTGCATTTTATTGTTAAATGCAGTTCATTAGCTACTCTGAGATTTATGGCCATGTCTCCTCTCTTGAGCTGGGAAAAAAAAGAGAGAAGGGCTTGAACGAGACAAGGGGGGAGAAAGGATGAGAGAGTAGAAGGGGAGCAGGGCAGAGACAAGTGTTGATGGTAAAGAGCTGCTGCAGACTTGATAGATATGACCCAACTTTGCCAAGAGATGAGAGATAATGATGGTGGAGAGGAACTGAAACACTGAGCTTCCTGATGCACTGTAGTTACACATCTTGTCATCACTTCTACACTAGCCTTTATAAATACTGTTAGGCCTAACAAATTCAAATTAGTGGTTTTAAAGACTCTATGAATAAATACTGTAGCTTTTCTGCTTTTTTAACTGAAATGGATGAGATGGAAACAGAACTTGGACACTATTTGAAAATAAAATGTACGTTTACAGTATGTGGTTCACTTCACAGTGACCAACACATGTAGAAATCTAATTATATAATCATATTGGTGACTTCCAGGGTTCTGTTATATGTTTAGGCAGTGGTTGTAAAATAGTGGTAGCATTTTTACATTTGAATAGTCCCACATATGTGATCAGTAGCCCACTGGTTTTGATCCCCTGACCAGGAGCAGAGATCTGAGCAGAGGAAGCAAATGAACAACTCTATGCACTCCCTCAGCAATTATCGCAGAGATGCCCTTGATCAAGGCACTTACACAAAAGCTCAAGGCTCCAGCTACTTCAGTGGAGTGGTTGAGTGGCCAACAGAACAGGATTGTGGTTGTACTGGGCAGCTCCCAGCTTTAGCATCTCATAAGCAGTACATATCTGAAAAAGGGTGCATAACAAGGATGGGTAACCTACCATAATATATATAGGGATATCTAACAGTAATATATACTTACATACGTCAAATCAATGGAATAAGAAAGGATGTGTGGTATAGCACTACCTTGACTTATAAAAACAATGTCAGTCTGTGATTCATAAGCAGCATCAGCAGATGTGAGCCATGCCTTGCAGAAATCTCAGACGACCTACAATCTAGAGTTGTTGATTTGCATGAATCTAGACTTCCACAGTTTGGTACTGTGGCTACTGTCCATAGAAGTGGGTGCCCAGCCAGGATCTCTCCAAAAACACAACACAGAATGCTCAGTGAGGTGAGAGCGATAAATATTTCATGAAATCATGAAAATTTCATGACCAATTTATGCAAACAACCAGGAAGTACTTTAGGAAATCATGAAATACTGCAACTTTGTCATTGTGGCTTCTGTTTGTCGTGCAAATGACGACATTTTGTTAGTTTAATCTCTTAACTGCTAACTCATGATTAACCTTTTAAATCTCCCAAACATAGACAAAGTATGCAAGAAAGTGTATCAACAATAACATCAATGTTGCTGCTGTTATCTGCACCCTATGTATTGGTAAACAGCAATTACAAACCTGCCCTAACAGAGCTTCAGAAGTCCTTTGCAGAGATAGAAGAATGTGTCTAAGGACAAACATCTCACTAACTCCATCAGTCAGGTTTTCATGGTACAGTAACTAGATGGAATACACTCTTGAGTAAAAGACAAAACAGCCTGCTTAGAGTTTGCCAAACACCATTTAAAGGACATAAGGATGAGAAAAAGATTCTGGTTTGATGAGACAACTCTTTGAACTCCAAGCATTGTGCCTGCTGCCTTCACTCATCACCTGGCTGATACCTTCCAGATGAAGGATGGTGGTGGTAACATCATACAATGCATCTCAGTGGCAGAGAGAGGTCATTGAAGTAAATGTTAGATGATGGGTCTCAAGGACAAGTTGGGGCTGTAACTACATATGATATCAACCTCTGTAGTATCATGTAAATATGTACTATACAATGCTTCAAACTTCAAAATAATATTTATTTTTTTCAAGAGTTGCTGCTCTGTAAATGCAATTTTGTGTACCAACTAACAACTTAGTAAAAAGTTAGCACCAGGCTGATTTATTAACCAGTTTTATGCTTTTGTTTCTGTAAAACACAACACTTTGTATAGAGTAGTGTGCTACTTACAGATTTATTGACTCCCTAAGCTTGCACTAAGACTGTGTTAGGCGTATTAAAACTTAAAAGCAATAGCCACATCTGATAAAAATGCCAAGCTACTTTCAGGAGTGTCACCTTTTATTTAAAGGTATTCAACTTTAAACAGATGGGTTGTCTTGGTCTCTTTAAAAGGTGGTATTAGGCACAGTGGAACAATTTGTACTGCAAGCTCACAACACTAAGCCTACCCTGGCATTTTCACTGGAAATTATGCTTTTTGTGGGCTGTTGATAAAACCTGGTGGAGCAATGATTCAGCTAAAAGGGCAAAAAACTCTTAGTAATTTTAAGAAGAGGCAAGGTCTGGGATAGTAACTTCTAACACAACATAAAGCCAAAGAAACTCCCTTGAAACATTTAACATGCTGTATATGTGATACATTTATTATGCAGATTAGTGTATCTACAGTATGACTGTCTCTTGGGTAGAAATTTAGTAGAATACTGTAAGTCAAGGAAGCCAGTGAAACTGCAGGGAAAACCAATTTGGACACTGCAATGAAACCCAGGGGACATTTTGTAATCTGCACTTACATTACTTGAAGCATTATTGTTAACAAGTTTATGAAATAAGCAACTGTTGTTTAAGTACAAACACAAGTGAACCACAGCAGCATTTTTTTTGTTGAACGTGCTAATGGGAGCTTGTAAGTCAGACCCTACCGTACACCGGCTGTTCTTATCACTGACCTGTTCATAAAATTCAAAAAGCAGGAAAATTTTCCTCCTTTTGTTGTTGTACTTGGGCAAGAAAAAAGGCCAATTATACACATTTGCCTTTTAATATCTTAATCTCATAAGATTTGTACTGCATACTGTAATGTGTCTATCCTGCTTGTAATTAACACCCGTTGGAACTGTGTTTATAATTCACTGTTCCTAAAACATAAAGAGAACAGTGAATATTAGAAAAAACACCTTTTCTTAATCATTTAAAGTGGTAATTCACAAGATTCATGTTTGTTTTTGGCTTATACAGTAGCATGTTTAGCGCTAGGTGTTGATTGCTGTTGTTTCTGTGTTGCATTTTCCTAAAGATTGCTTGTCAATCAAAAAGTTAGTTAGGCTGTTAGATTGATGTGTTTTGGCAGTCGGGGACATTTCTTCCTTGGATTTTCTTTTGATTAAGTTAGTAGAACACTACAGAGAATGTAAAAATCTAAAAAGACAAAGTTGGTTATGGCATGAAGCAGTACATAGTAGCAACATACAGTTTATAACAATGCAGTACAGCTTTATTTAAGAGATTGGTTAGATACAATACTGCCATTTTAATTGTTACCTTAAATAAATCTTGAATCATTCACCTGAGACAGATGTCATAATTTTGTAATAATGTTTTTTTGGGATATTCTGTAGCCTGGATAACAATGAGAGAACAGCTGAACCAAATTCAAATATTGGACTCAATGAGATATTAATTTACAGAACTTGAAGGCACACACTGTATCTATTACTGAAATTAGAGCTGAGAGACGTAATGTCTTTTACCATCAGCCTTAAGGCTTGTTGACTTAACTGTCAACTTATTCTGTTACACGCTAAATACATGTAGAGATGAATAATTCTCTCCCATCAAACTCCAGTTCATGGTAGTTCTTCAAGAAGGTTCCCTGTGTGGTGATCCTCTTGTCCAGAGCAGCTTGTACCGAGTACAACTACAGCAGATAAACACGAGGCCAAAACTGATGAATCAGTTTTATCTTCATTAAAGGAAATCTTTGTCAGTTTTGCAGCACTGGTGTCTACAACTCTTACTCACTGATAATAAATGAGTGTTCGTTGTCACAGTCTAAACCTGCTACTGGTAGCCACGCCAGGATCCCGAGTTGTTTCTCATCCATATTCAATCCTTCTGAATTGGGGACGGTGACATATGGTTGGTACTCATGCTACATCTCCCTCTCCTCTGTACGAGAGATACAAATTCAGAATTGGATTTAACACTTCAATTCCCCACTGACCAGCAAGGCTGACACAATTACTATGCTGGAGATGCAACACACACAAACACACACACACACACACACACACACATACGGGTGTAATGCAGTTAGACCACAGCCAGTGTTTAGGCTGGAGCGTGTGAGGTGGGATGTGTGTTAGAGAAGCAGTTTACTAGAAATTCATGATGTCAAAGGATTACAGATGTTTGTATTTATAATATAATAAACATTAAGTTAAATCTGAAATAGGAAAGATGGTAGCTTAAAATATTTTTGGTAGTAATTTGCCCTCAGCTTCAGTAATACCTGAAACACGGTTTAACTAAGTATGTGAACAGAGATGATTTGGACGACACTTTGAGATTGATTTGACACATTTCATGTTACACCTGAAAAATCCTAATGTGATGCAGACGTAAGCGAGGGGCACTAGCATGAAACAAGAGAAACAAATGTGTTAGGGCTACTTCAGTTGAGAAGTGTTTTTATACATAGGCATATTTATGATGCTTTATCTCTCCATTCGATAAGAAACGCAGTCACTTTTGTAAATGATAACGTATCATCTCAATGATACTGTTTCCTTACCAAAGCTTTGGTTCTTTCTTCTCAGTTTAATATGCAGCAGTGTCGTGTAACCTGTTGTTTCCATCAATGTGAAACTAACATCATATGTCACTAAGAAGACTTAAGAAAAACAGTTAATTGTTTTACTGCTTTATAATATTGATTGGTAATTAGCATAAATCTAATGTAAACACTTTACATTGACACAATGTATGTACGTAAATGCAATGTTAAAAGTTGGGAGCTATTATTAATAATGTGGACATAAGCATTGGAGCATTAGCTAGCTGTGGACTTTAATTCTGAAAATCTGGCTGTAAGTATCCTCAAATGTCCATTAAAAGAGAATTAATGAGAAACACCAGGACAAGTTAGGATCAATATTGTTCTTGAATCAATCAATCTTTGAAAGCTGGTCTATGAGGAAACAGCTCAAACGCAGCCACACAAACACTGAACAGGCTGTTTTAGGGAACTTTACTGCCTGTGCTGTTTATACTCACTTCAGTTCATCTTCTGTTAATCCCCCTGGCAGCAATTGTTTTCCAGGTGAATAGAGCACCAAATCTACCAGCAAACGGCACTTTGACAAACTTCCCATTGCACACACAGTTTAATAGCCCACACTGTATGATCTATGGCCATTGTGCAGCACGTCCAACTTCAAAGTTCAGCTCCCTGCTGAGTGATAAAAATCACACTTAATTCCTGTCTTAAAAGTCACTGTGGAGCATTAGTGAGGACGCAGTTTAGAAAATCTGCCACTGAGGCATCAGCTCGGGTTTCACAACATTACATCACCTGTCTAATTGATCCGCTTGTTTGGGCTCATTTCATACCTGCATGGAAGTGCTGATGAAGGGGGTCTGGTTTCTCCCCCTGGCTCTGTGTGTGTGCGTGTGTGCATGGAGGCAGGTATTAGCCCTGACAGATCGCACTGTTAATTGCTAATTGTGTTTCTCATTAGGCGCAGGGGTGACAGGTGTTGTTAGAGTGTTGTGAGTTCTTTCGACACTCTCCCATGAATTGCTCTTGCTCCCCGCGCGCCACATTGCTGATCCGCTCGCTAATGGTTCCCAAGAGAACTCCCATCAGCCCCTGGGCTCGGTGCAGCGAGGGGTTGGCTTTAGATACTGTGTAGCAGCAACAGCCGCATTGGGAGGTCTCTGAACAGAGTCAGCTTTGTCAGCTTGCACTTCTTTAAATCACAGTTGGTATAGTACTGTGTATGTTGAGTGTATTTGTTTTGTATTTAACAATAAGGCTCTAAATGAAGTAAAAGCTAACTACAGAAAATCACACAGATTAATCTAATTTGTAGGCATTATCTTTGTGTTGTGGGTTCGGGTGTGACTTAAAACTTAGAAAGGCCAAATAGGTGAGTTGATGACTATTATGCCAAGAATTTAAATATCTCAGCTCACATCAAATCCTGACACTTTCCTGTCACCCAACAGGGTTTACATCAGAAATAAAAATACTTAATAGGATGTCATGTCACTTAGCAGTGACAATAAAATTTTATACTTAATATTCCTTCCTAAAAATGTATGTTTTTGAACTCGAGATTATAAGATTCACGGCTCTTGTGATGGATTAGAGCACACTTAAAATAAAGACTGTGGGCCGTTTGAAACATGTTTGATGTCCTTACGACCACATGTACTTCCACATTAAGACAGAGAGGATTCTAATGTAATGCCCGTAAGACGTGTGGCATTCATATTTAAAACTACACTCAGGCAGTTGAGCATAGGAGGTCAGTAATTCCACAACCGAATCCTGTGCACACTGGGGACAATGAAATATGAAAATGTGCGCTGTTTTATTGGATGTGGTAATTGCATCTTAGACCATCAGTGAGGACACAAATTGTGCCTTGGTAAAGGCCTGATATGTATTTTGAAGAAGGATAATGGGCTTCTGCCTCATTTTTGTAAGATTGCTGTTAAAACATTTGCACTTGATATGCACTCATTTCTCCTCTCATCACTGAAAAAAGCTATTTGGAGCAAAATGAAGAGTGAACTGGTTAGATGCTTCATTTCTTTTGTAAATTCTAAGTCAGATCTTTGTTTTCTTTATTTTTGTCTATTGTTTTGTTAGATCATTACTTTTGCTTATTACTTCACAGTTTTTATGAACTAGTGTTGTTCATATCAAGATAGCTTCAGAAAGAAATCACCTTGCACACTTTGAATTGTAGATTTGATTTTAAATAAATGCAATTGCAGTTCTTGCCCATTAATTTGCATTTCATAAACTACAATAACAAAGTAAAAACATGTTTAAATCTGGCAACTTCTCCCATCTGTGCTAAAATCTTCATAAGCTCTGTTACCCACAGACTCTGTCCCACCTCTGACCCTTTGTGACCCTTCTGGTTTTTCAGTTTGGCCAGATTTCCAACTCTCGGGAAGAGACCTACAGTTTTACTTCTTGTTCTTACAAGTCAATATCACAGTAAAGACTGTACTGCTGTAGTACTGTTACTATTATACAGACCTGGATCACAATATATTGTGCAGCCTCTATAGTTACAGCTTCCTAAGGGGTTTCAAAATGGTCAGAGTTACTTCTATAAGAGTGACTTTGACATGATTTTGGTTGTTGAACTGTAGCTGTGTTGTTTGCTAATCAAGATTTCACACTCACACCTATGTTTTAATATAACTCTAGTTCATTTTCCCGCTGGGTGCCGTTTGTTTCGCCTGGGGTGAACACAGTAATCGCGCTATGGTGCAGACCCAAACCACTGCACCAAGACCTGTGAAGAGAGACGCTCTCAATCAGAGTGATTTACAGTCTCATGGTGAGAAAACATACTGAACCAAACAGGACCAAAAGATTAAACACATGGTTTCGGGACATTGGATTATATGTAGATTTTAATTTCACTTTGTGCACCCAAAGCATGCTGCAGGATGAATTGCAGACAAACGTGGAGTCATGAGGAACTGCGGTGCCTCATAGACATTTGCTCAAATGACAATGTACAGTACAAGTGATGTAAAGTAATAACCAATCACCAGCAGGACGAACAGACCACGTAGGGGTAACCTACATTGAAAAGTTATCTCAACAACAACATAGTCCACAACAGAGGATCTTACTTGACCAGTAAGCAGGGAGGAAGTGACGTTTTTTGGTACGCTTGGATTTTTCACTGTGTGAGGGGGGAAAATGAAATCAAGGAGAAAATGCTACAAGTTTACAAACTCATCAAGTCATTCGGACCAGAACAGACACACTTAGGTGTAAAAACGCCCTAGAAAACTTAATATAATAGAATATTCAGCCCTGGGGGTTGATTATTTTGGTGACTGGTAATTATAATTGTTGTACAGACCCTTGTGTACCTGCTTGGCATGCTGCTTTTCCTCTGTTGAGTCTTGTTGTCATTGGCTACTAATTACAGCCTGAGGACGAGGCCTCTGCACGGCCAACTGTGAGTGAGGGGCATCCCTATGGTGTCACCTGCCTGTCCCTCAAGTTATTAGCTCAGTATCCAATATTAGCCTGGGTATTAACGTCTAGCTGACTCACTCTGATACCTAGATGAGCACCTGTCACACCCATGTGGATCTTCATTGTTCTGGAGACCTCGTGGGGACATGCTGCAGCTCAGGGTGCTAATAATAATAATTACTCCTCAGAACACCATTGGGTCCCTGCTCGTGCAGACGTGTTTACAGTCAACTCCATCTGGATCCCTGAGCGCTGATAAGTCTTTGCTCAAGGGATGGGTGACATTTACATGTAGATAGATCAATGTCATTTGGCGTGGGGACAGTAGCAAGTATTAGTGCAAACAAAATGAAGGGCATTTTCCATCCTTTACCTTTAACTGTAGTAATAATAATGAACGTAAAACACATTTTACACTATGTTAAAAGGAGAAGTGACATCTTTAATTTGTAATTAACTCTTTAAACCTGAGAACAAAGGGTGTAATGGCCCAGCAGAGACACTTCTAAGGTATTCACATGTAGTTGAATACCGTGAATTTTCACTTATTCTGCTCTTGGCTTTATATGAATGTTTGAGACGGTGAAGTTTCATGATGATTTCCTCAGAGCTCTGCACAAAGCTGCTGGAAACTGGCCTGTTTGGTGTCATTGTTCAGTTTTGTCAAGTGACATCACTCATGAAAATCACCTACATGTAAAATGAACACATACAGTTGTTTTTACAAGTTGACTCATGACTGCATGTGGTTTTTATAGTTTAATATGTATCAGCTAGTTTTAAACTCGCCTTTCTTGCTTTTTTAGTTTTATTCGAAGCCTCATAGAAGTTACTCTTCAGTAATATATTGGATGTTTAGATACATGGACCTTGTAACTGTATGTACTGTGAGACTTGATCTAAAATTACTTACTGCTATAAACATGTACTTTCACTACAAGACCGATATATTGAGTATTCAAACTAAATGTGAGCTGTCACTTCAGTACTGTTATTGGTGATACAATTGACTTTACTGGTGTCATCACGCTTGTGTGGTTCACTTCTTCCTTCACACCACTGAAGCAAACACACACACACACACACACACACACACACACACACACACACTTTGCCAGCATCTCCCAACTGGAGGAGAGTTCAGGTCTCACAGGATCTTTTTATTTTCCAGCACACACAGCAGATCTGTCCAGTGCCAATTAGCTCATTATCTACACCAACAACTTAACCAACTACTCACCCAGGATGACTGACTGCGGGTTTTTATTAACAGTTAATCCAGGTGGGGGGAGTCCCTCACCCTGTCAAAGATATGCTTGACATATCATTTCTGTTCTGTCCTTTTTTATCCTGTGAACAAAGTAAACAATTGAAAGTACCACTTTGTAATTGTTGTGTTTCAGTTGATTCATATCAGCTTTATCTTTGTATCTCTGCTAGATGTTTTTTAATGGCTTTATTCAGTAAAAACTCTGTTGCCCGTCTGCTTGCCTCTATTGTTATGTAATCCCTCACACCTTGCCTGTCGGACAGAGTTAATAATAATTCAGAAACTATTTAAATTTCCTGGCCTTATATAATACATTCTTACTATGCAGAGCTTGTAACTGTGACGCTGAGACTGATCCTTACATGAGCACCGCTGTCGGTCTGCAGAAGGGTCGCTACCCACTTAGTGAGCCGTCCTGGAGCGGTGGCTGGTGTGAATGCACCGCTCTCATGATGGGATGTGACAGCAGATCCCTGAGCAAGGCTGAAGTGTCCACACACATCTTTGTCCCTGTCATACACACAAGAGTGCAGTCACATCACACAAGCAGTCATCTGGGCCTTTATTTCTGCTTTTGTGCAGGCTTATCTCTGTGTCTGTGTGCACATATGTCTGTGTCTGTGTGTGTCTTTGTCTGCACATGCTTTACTAAATGCTTAATGTTTTACAAATTAAATGAACTTGACATGCATATTTTGCACACTAACACCATAATAATTCCACAAAATTGATAAGTCAGTTTGCTTGCCAGCAGCTTATTAATGGTTTAGTCGATTGACAGAAATTTAATTTGCAACACTTTTGATACCTGATTGATTAAGTAATTTAACTCGCTTGTTCCAGCTTCACAAATTTGTGGATTTGCTGCTTTGTAAATTACCATTGAGTTGGGCTTTGGGTATTGGACTCTAGCAGACATAACAGACTGCTACAAGATGCTGCGTCTTCTGACATTTTATAGACTTTAAGAGAACAGTAAAGAATTAATTAAAAAATAATAATTACAATTATTTCATGATGAACATGTCCTTCTAGTTCTGGAGTGAAGATGAGTATTATACACCTATAATATATATAGGTGCCATATAGATTGTTTAGAAAATTAGCTGTGTCAATTGCTAATAGCGACGCTTAAAGAGGAGTTTAAAAGGGTAAAGATAGTTTGATGATGCATAATAATTTCTTATTTAACCACTCGTTAACAACCAACATTTATTTACTGACAACTTTTTCCTGTTTTATGTAGCATTCAGTGTAAAGATGTCTTAGCTTGGTGTTAATGACGTTATCTCAGTCATCTAACAAAACCCATTGACTTTGGGACGACGGGGGGCTAAATGCAAACTTGTTTCCGTGTTTTTAGACTCATTCTTGTGTCATTCTGCAGTGGTCATATGTCGACTTGCTGCAAGTCATAGTTTTAAAAGTGGGCAAACTGGTAAACACATGGATATAGCATTTGTGATGTCCCAACTGATCTCAGAGGCTTTGAGTCCTGAGTTTACTTTTATCTCGGCAGCTACTGAGATCTCTAAAATCGAAGTTTTATTGAGCAGTGATTAAACGAGCTGTGACGTACTTGTACTGTGGGTAGGCACATGGCTTTAAAACAATACAGAAGAAAAAGAAAACAGCATGTTCTGTTACTCAGCCAAAGACTAACAAAGGAGAATCATACTGGTGATCTGCCTCAGTGTCATCACAACTTCTGGATAGTATGCCTCAACACTGTGATCTTCACTCTGCTGATTTAAGTGAACTATTGAATGGACCGTTGGTCTGACATTCATGTTCACCTCAGGATGAACTGCAGTTACTTTGGTGAGATCTTAACCTTTCGTCTCGCTCTACCATCAGGTCAAAAAGTTAATTTTTCGTGTGTGTTGCCAACGTACAGATGTAAATCTGAACTATTTTTCACTGGTTTTTGCTTTCAGCCGCGGTGGTTTCCTCTTGGTTTGAAATATTTAATATCTATAATAGCACAGTTGCTTGAACCTCACTGAATGCCCCACTTGAAAACACTGGCAGTAACACTGGGAAGCTTCTAACCACCAGGAAGTATCTACAAAATTATAGTTTATATTCCAGAGTAGATCTAGTTTCTTGTTTGCTTGTCCTCCTGCATGTTTTTACCTGACTTCATGTTCATTCATCATATCAGTCCTCAGCTAGCTGAAGACTCCCTCCTCCTCTCCCTGCCACCAAACAACAATCCATCTAGATTCCACCCTCTCCTCCCAGCAAACACAGTTTAAACAACCCGGTAAACATGTCTGTCTTCATTCATTACCCTGCTTCTCATCATGATCAAGCCTCCCGATTTAATGAGGCAAATAGATATTTCTGCGGTGATTGTCTCGCTCTCCCACAAAGTATTAAGACTATTAAATGGACACATCTGTTTTTAATTAGGAGCTAAAGTCACCTCGACGCTGCCTTCCATGTTAATGGACTCTGATTCCATCAAGGCTCCCTCAGCCTAACAAACAATGCAGTGCAGTGTGGTTTGCAGTAAACAAAGGCTGAGCATGTGATAGGTAAAGAAGTACCAGTGATACTCATACTCAGTCCAGGCGAAATAATCTACATCCCCTTAAAGCTTGCATTATATGTATCAGAAATGATTCATGAGGATATTTGTGCATTCAAATGTTCAGTTTGTTGTAGTGATCTAAATGAAATGTGGATGCAGGAGGCCCAGTATTGAGCAGTGTATGTTCCTAAATCAGTGAAACCTGCAGGGAAAATGTCCAATCAGAGTTCAGCGCTGTTGCTCTTCTGTTTGTTAAGACTTGAATTCACTCAATTAATAGACTTCCAGATGAATTACATTCATCCCGTTAAGGTGGATGTGATGGAAAATATATACAGTATATGAGCAAATCCTTCCCCCGTGGATAAATATTCAAACAAGGCACAATTCTCATATTTTCTGTTTTAGTCAAATTAATTACAATCACATCAAGCTTTAATGAATTGCAGGTTGTCGCTATAGAATTTCTCTCTGAGGAGTGATGGTTGAAGAGTTTCACTTTTGTAACTATCATACTAAAAAGTTTCATTCCCAGTTTAAGCGTGTTTGCATATGAAAACAAGCCCATTAATATTTTCAAAGGCAAAGTTTAAAACAAAAAAGGAGTCACCTGACGCCCTTGAGACTTCAACATCCCTCACTCCCCATGAGCCTCGGCGCCTGTCAACATTTACACACAACAATTCATAGTAAAGGTTAATTTCTGACTTATATTGCCATATGCTCACAGCGCCACTACAGTGTTTCTTCGTGGAGGGGAGCTACAGTGCATTGTGGGAGTGGGTTACCGCATTCCCCTGTCAGGGGAGCAAAAAAGAAGTGGGCAGGTGTGATTCTCTAGGAGGCAGCTCCCAGCAGAATAAGACATGATTAGATGGAAAACTCATGAGCAGCTTCAGGGGAAAGAGACGGAGGCGTTGTGTCTGAGTTTGACCTGCCATCTAGTGGAAATCATATCTAGGTGCACATCAAAATTATATATTATATATATATTTTACACAACTGTACAAACATAAGCAGCTCAGGGTGGAATCAGATTTTCATGATGAGTCTCTATCATGACATAAAGATCAAGTTTTACATTTGTAATTAACAAGGTATTAAAGTACTTCTGCTGAGCTGCGTGAGCTGAAGACGTATAGCTGCATCACCAAATGTGCTGACGCTGTTCCTTGCTCACCTGCTAACAGCAGACATTAAACCACAAAACAGGCCATGGCTTTATTTAGAATAGAAAATGCTGTGTGGACAGGGTGCAGCAGTGTGGAAGCATCAGACTCCCCTGTGACTGCACTCCATTTGCAGTACATACACAGTACTTTCTTGTAACCACTAGGTGGCAGTAGAGGACCAGTTAATAGTGCACGGCTCCCCAGATAAATGTACCTCTGATGTGTCGAGGCCTGCATTAGCCGAGAGTTTTCAGGCTGGTCGTCATTGTAGTTCTGGTCAAGAAGCTACTTGATTGATCATAATTGTATAAATAAATTCAGCTCATGCTCTTAAAGCAGATTAATTAACAGTTAATTAAGTTTGTGACCAAAACACTACACAAGAGTAAGAGGAATGCAAGAGTCGGAGCCTCGCAGTCATATGATGCAACAAGAGTCATGTGATTTTTGAGGAAACTATTGAGGAACAAAAAATGTCAATGCAGCGTAAAAATAAATAAATAAAAAAATAAAATGTCTTTTGGAAACGGTCGGAATCGAAGGTTCAGGCGAAGCAACAGAAAGCTGAAGAGAATTCAATTAGGAAAGTAGACACTCAGGAAAGACCTTGGCAAGGACACCGTTAATGTTCGACCACGGGATGTTTCTCATTTGATGTCTGCTGACAGTTTCACTGAAGGAGACTCTAACAGCGTTTACCATGGTTTAAATGAAGACGTTTCATTGTTGTGATAATAGACGAGGGGCCTTCACTCTCAGCCAAACTGTTTGTTGTGCAGACACAGTTTTGTGGACTTCCTCTTTTTCTCTCTCTCAACAAATGGCTATTGTACCGCACTGTTTCCCCTCTGTCTCTGATTACCGCTCTCTGATTTTCCCCCCAAACAATGGATCATAACTCAGACAGGAACCAGCTGCTCTAGCAATTACATTAATATCTATCCTAGAGTTTATTGGTGCGCCGACCACTCCAATCAAGACAGAGGAAACTAGGCTATCCCTCTTTATAACGGATAGCTCATCCTCAATCTGCCTTGATGGAGAATGGATGTCATTCCTCTGCCATTAGTGCTGTACCGTACAATGTTCCTCTTAACCGTTACATGCGGGCGAGGCTGAACGTGAGTTATGGTGTCAGACACGCAGGCTGCTCCGAGCAGCTGAAGAGAAGCAGTTCAGATCCTGCCAACGTGCCTCTGAGCAAGCCAGGCGAGACTAACGGCTTCAGTGGCTGCAGAGTTACATCAGCTGCTGTCACTTCGCGTACTTTAGTGACTGCATTGTGCGAGAAGAAGGCGCCATTATGTGGCCGAGAGAGGCAGAGTATAGTCTGTTTGTTTGGGGAGCCGGCGAGGGGAAGCAAAATCCTGACAGCACAGTTATGGCAGCAGTCCAAACAGAGCCACAATGTTCAATGGCAAGAACAAGTCGTTATTGTGTCACGCTCTGAGAAAAAGTGTGGGCTGCAGTGTGACATTGTCCGTAACAACAGGTCATTCAACACCACTTCCTTCCTGAAACCTCGGCCAGCTCAGCATTCTCGCTTTTTGCTGTGGCGCTGATCAGATGCGAGTTGATTATTTTAGCTTTTGCTCTGGCAGAGGTTTGGTTAGATTTATTTTGGTCAGAAGATAATGTAGGTTGCCGTGTTAAAGGAATAGTTCCACACTTTCAGATAAACAAGTTACAAAATTAGTGTCAGTTGGTCTGAAGTTCACAGAAAACACCACCACGCGTCACCCCTCCTCCAAATAGCTGCTGTGATTAAAGAACCAGCGGATTTTTACAGAACTTTACAGAAAGTTTCGTACTACTGCTCAGACGAACTATTGGAAAACTCACTCAGGAACCTGGAACTTTTAATGTTCACATATTTCCAGACATTTTATAGAGTAAACGATTAGAGCAGCTAATCAGTCGATAAAAGTCTATCTGCATTGTTTGTAAAGCAAAAATACCAAATGCTTGTTGTTGCTTCTCAAATCTGGAAATTTTCTGCTTTTCTTTGTCATAATTTATTGAACAAACTAAATAATTTTATAATCTTGTATATTGTGTTAAAAGAACACTGAAATGTTATAAACAAAATAATTCAATATAAAATAAATCTATTGAGAAAACAGATTCTCTGATTCAAGACAAAGGCAGGGTAAGTGTAAGAAGGTTTGGCCTAGAACATAAAGTAAACTTTAGAAAGAATTCAAGATTCAAGATTCAAAAAACTTTATTAATCCCAGAGGGAAATTATTTTGCCTCATTACCATTGTTCTCAAAACAGACAGAACGAAAAGGAACCACGACCAGGAAAGATCCAACTCCGACATAAATACACAATAATATCAATATGTGATTCAAAGTGGTACTTTAACTTTAACTTTTAGTAGAGTACTTTTTTAGAAAAGTACTTTTGCTTTTACCTAAGTTTTGACTTTGTGTTTGTATCTTCTATCTACAGTTCTTGAGTTTTCAGTTTGAAGTTAGATTATTTATATAAAGAGGGGGTCTGCCACTAAAACACTGGTAGGTAAAGATAAAGCCTTTCTACCCTATTTGGTGCTGGTCAGGCTGAACCTGGTCAGTGTCCCGTTGACAGTGGGAAAAATAAATCAAACTCTCGGCTGCGTGTTTAAGCTCTGACGGGTAATTGTGATAAAGATTTTTCGATTTCCAGACAGTATCTCCTCCTTCCAGCTCAGGGTGTTCTTCTGGTATTGCTGCTGCCCAGTTTCTAGGACATGCCTCTTTGCTCTAGGAAGAAAAAGGTCTTTCAGCCTTAAGACAAACTGTGAGAGCGTGTCTGTATTCAGGGATCCTCCTCTGAGCGCTGCTCGTATACGTCTCCTCACTTTCTTCTTTAACTGCGCCGTGGGGCTCGTGGCTGAGCTGCGATCATGGCAATGTTCAATCTGTGGAAGAGGCACTAAGTGCTGCTGAAGAGAAACCACTTGCTTTCCACAAAAGAGAAAGACGGCGCTCTGGGACAGGCTGTTTAGTGACTAGCAGCGCATGAAATATTCACTAAGAAAAGATACGAAGGGTGCAAAAGGTATCTGTGTGTGTGTGTGTGTGAGTGCATTGTTGATTTACGCCAGGCCTGGATGCCTCGAGGCGAGGAATCCCTGAGCTGAAAGCACAGAAACGAGTTCAGATACAGTAGAAGTATGCAGTGATTCCCGGGCTCACACGTTTGGACCAGTTTGTTCATAATAAGTATCGGCAGTGAGGAGTTTTTGGAAAAACCTCTTTGAGGTATGTAAGATAGATTCTTTAAGATTTGATCCACACAAACACAACTTTAAACAAATATTTCCCACCAATATAAATAAACTCAGAGATAATGGAGCTCAGAGACAAGGTCGTGCATCGTTTGTTTGCACAAAGGCCCCTCTGTCTTGTTCAGATCAACAAGAAATAACTTTGTTTCCCTTCCTGCACGGTTTGGTTTCACTGTTAGTGACCGAGCAGAACACAGAGCCAGAAAGACGAGCAGCAGATTGGACCGTGTTGAGTGTGAGTAAAATAAAGACAACGTCTGAAAGTTGAGGTACGGAGGGAGAGTGGTTCAGTGGAAACAAGTCCGCTTGGATTATATCTGCAAATGAACATGCTGAGAAAGACCAAGTCTTTTCTGTCCACATGTGTTTGATCCAGTTTTGTGTGAAGAAAGAAGAATTTCACCAAACTGCAGAAAGGGTGCAGCACAGCACTGAGTTCAGATCCTCGACGTCTGGATTAGTTTTTAAATCAAATCTGAAAAAGTAGTGAAATAATTTTTATTAATAGAGAATTCAATCTGTGAAATCAGCCCAACAAAACAGGACAATGATCTGACACATTCAGCACCTGTTGAAAGAAGCAAATCTCAGCTCCCTGACCTCGATCCCAGAGAGCACTTAGAAAACAAACCCAGCTCGTCACTGTAGTTTGGATGAAGTTAAACATTTAGTAGCTCAGACTGCGACCATGCTATTAAAGAAACTGGGTGATTCCACGTGAAGACGGTGTCTTCGAGATGGATGCTGTGTATCTGTCTTATAACCATTAAAATCAGAATTAACTTCTTTTATATAATTTTTGTGCTTCTTTCTCATATCTGAGTAATAATAAATTTACTTTGATGTTTTGTGATCTAATGCATTGAAACGTCTGCATTTTAAAGTGCGGCTTAAGAATAAACACAACCAAGGTCACGCAGTTAAATATTTAAAAAGTGAATTTGAGAGACTTTTTTTAATGAAGCTTCATTTAATTATGAAGATAGTTGTTATTATTATTGATAGTGGACTTATGAATTTGAATGTCATTTCAAGCCCAATTTCTGAAGCCAAGTAAGAGTCTGTGTTTCTGAGCTGAGCGTGGTGCGTTCAGAGGACGGATCAATAACCTGAGTGAATGAGTGAGTGCCACAGGTTGTAGAGATACAGGATCAGTGTGATGCATTCGTTGACCTTTATTTTGTTGGGAACTTCATCTGTAAAAGGTACCTGGAGGCTGTCGCAGCACGTCAACACCAGCAGCAGACACACTCTGTCCTGGCAGCGGTGGAGCTACCACAGGGTACAGAGAGATCTACTGGGATGATCTAAACAGAAAACATCTTCTTTGAGAGCGTGTGCTGCACAGTCCTTTGTTTTACACCTTGTCCAAACATTTCCCGCACAACTCATTTGAGTGCCACCACTCTGCTGTAAACACGCAGACAATGATTTAAAAATAGACGCAACACTCAGGACCAGACCCATCCATCCATCTGTAGATTCATCTTCAGCGCCCTGCCTCTGCTTACTTCTGGGAATCTGCGAGTCCTTGTCTGCTGCCGGTTGCTGATTCTGTTCACTCTGTTCACTCCTCTTTACGTCTAGAACTCTAATCTTTAAAATTACCCAGACTTGACACATTGAGGTTTTGGCTTCTTTTATTTCATTGTCACATTTCAGGTGAAGGAGCTGTTAGAGAAAGCTGCATTCAAAGACACATTGTGCATAAATTCAGTTTTGTGCTACAAGAAATATGTGACTAGGCAGAAATATTTTACCAGTAGAGAACGAGACCTGTTTAATGTTTGTCTGTGGCTTGAAAGGTGCAAATAGAAACCCTCACTGTGAACTTTCACACAGCTAATAAAATCCATTTGACCATATCAACATTTTGTGCCAAAGCTTTTTAACGAGTGCATTAGGGAGCCAGTCTGCTTGGTTTACCTGCTCCTTACACACATTTAGCTGATTGCAGAGCTGTCTGATGGGGGAGAGGAGCAGCAGGAACAGTCCTGTGCATATACATATTTGCACTGCTTATCGGTCAGCGATACAACAGCTTGGCTTTTAACCTGAGATAATGGAGAGAGATCATAAAGGTTAACTTCCTTATTTGTTGTTGTTTGCACTGGCAAAGTGATTTTAAGATTTTAGTGATTACATTTCCAGAAAAATTGCGAGTTAGTTGCTTCTGTCATATTTATGTAAAAATAAATTCCCAGACGAATCTCGTGACTGTTCCAGGTCTTTATTAGGGTCAAATTGTTGTCAGGGGCCATAAATATAATTTACTCTGCACGGCACTTTGTGACTGGTTGTACAAATAAAGTTTACAACCACCTCCCGGTAACACAACTGGCTTGTTCGTAAAACGGGGCCTGCTTGTGCCTGTTCCCCCGGGCATGCATGTGCGCGTGCTGGAGGCAGACTGACATGAGCTGAAGCTTTATTTCCCCAGGCGGACACACGGAGCCAATCAATACTGATGCAATGTTCTCCTTCAGCTTTGGAAAAACAGCTGCGAGAGTCAGGACCAGGTGTCTCTGTGCTTGGAAATAATCAATCATGTTCACATGTGGCTGTTTGCAGCAAACACGATGCATACATTCGTTGGTTTTTTGTTATTCTTCATATTCTGCATTATTTCCTGTTCTGGGCTGTTTTAATTCAGCATGACTTGGAATGATTGCTTCACTTGCTGGATTAGAAACCATTATTCAGGCAAAGCCACAGGGAAGCAAAGAAAAGCAGGTGAAATATTACTCTGACCCAAGAGTTTCATTATTTTTTTACTCTTTCAGTTTTAGCAAGTTGAAAAGAGTCATTCAGTGAGAAGCTGGGATGTGAACGACTTCACGTCGAGGCCAACGAATTGGGGAAAACGGGAGAAACGTGATGCTGACTCCAGAGAGGGAAGGTCAGTCCAAGATGGTGCAACCTTCAGGGAGCAGAGGGTGGAGCATCGACCCGGTTACTGAGAGGTGGAGAGCGCTAATCAGTGGGTAGTAAGAGAGCAGAAGATGTGTGGAGAACAGAACAGAACAGAACATTAGCTCAAATAGTTGAATTACACAAAACATGAGACACAACATCTATCCAACATTGTTTATTCAGAAGTTTGTTTGTTTTTGTGTTTTTAATTATCGGACTTGACAGACAGATGAGACTGGAGTACAGCTGAAATGCTTTTTTTCATTCTCTCAACAACAATTATAAATACGTCGACTTGCACAGCACAGACTGGTTGTTGTGTTGTGGGAGAGCTGCAGCAGGAGTGGACAGAATCTACTGTAAAAACCAAAGTGCACAACTTAAAAGAGCTGCAGACAAACATTAAGAAATGTGTCATTTAACAGTCCAGCTGCCTGGTCGGGAGAGTACCAACTGTACTACATGTTGAGAAACAGTCTGCGTGATTCAAACTATTGATTTCTTGCTGGTAATTAACATAAATCCATGAAAGTTCTAATGTGTGAGTTGGTTTCTGCTCAGAAGTTCAATGCAACAACAACTGTTGTTTTAATTAGAACTCAGATATTTAAATGTGTGTTGAACACAGCGGCTATAATGGCGACCGTCGCTGGCATATTTACTTGGCTCTAGTTAAATAACATTTATTCTGTGAGTTGGCAAACGACAAGAAAGAAACTCTCCCTGATGTCTGGTTAATGTGCTCTCTGCACGTCGGTCTATTTGTTTATGCTTTGGACAGATAGTTTGGCTGAAGAAGACAAACCGCTGTGTGTCATTTACATGTTGGAAAAGGTGTCTCTCTACACGAGCAAGTGACAGACTTGGCTGGATCTCACAGTTTTTAAATATTTTTAAGCACGTAATTTGCTTGCTGTAAGTTGTTAACGTAGGCCCCCTTCCTAACATGCCTCCAATTTAGGTGATGGGTGACAAAGTCCAGTCCTCCCTCTGTGGGAGAAACTGTAAGACATGAACCTTTCAGATTGGTCACATTAAGAACAGACTGTCCACTTTTAGTTTCTATCCTTCCTCTGCAGTGTCCAGGAAAACACAAAGTGGACATTTTAAACTAATAATTAGACTAATAAGACTTTGATTTGCTCAACAAAGCAGCTGAAGCCTCATATTAGCTTCAGATACACGTCGTTATACGTGAATACATCCATTGGAAAAGCTCCTGTTCATGGGTAGAACAGGAGGAATGATGACAGCATGCAGAACCCCACTGAATGTGCCTTTTTAAAATCTCTGGGTTTTCGAGGTGTGAAGCAGCTCCTCCTGTCAGGGAGTCGATGTTAGCTCAAACAAGCGTTTTATTTGTCAAATTGTTGAGTTCTACTTTCACATAGATCAGGTAAAGATGACAACTAGAGCTGCGGCGAATGGTTGGATGAAAGAAAAAGACAAAATAAATTAAATTATTTGAGTTGATTGATGAACAGAAGTGAAGAGTGACATGTTTTCACGTTGGATAATTAGTTAAATAGTGAATTTACTATTGTAAATTGCAACTATCTGAAGATGTTATTGCTTTGAGGTGTTTTACAGTTGATAATGAAGGCAGTCGCTAGTCACTCTAAGGACAAACTTATCATGTACTAATCTTTGTTCAGTCATTAGAATTTAAAAATGAAGGCAGTGAAAAGCAACTTAGACGACTAATGAAGCAACATGTGGGGAAAGAATGTTAAAAGAATAATGTCTTTCCTCACTTCCTGCCTGTTATAGCAGGTGTTGTTAGCACTATTGAGGCACAAATAAATAACAGGCTAATAGTGGATCAGATACTACTGTTGCAGGAATGCTAATGAAGCAGTTATTACTCTGAAGTCCATTCGTTAACCACCATCTCCCCAGACCTGAGATTAAATTCATAAAAATGTTGGGACTCGATTTACTTGCTGGGCAGACAGGAGCCATGTGAACTATCTACAATATGCTAATTCTGACGGGTGTTTCCTCAGACTAAATCTGAAAACACTGTGAGGATGGTTTCCACTTTAAAAAGTAACTACAGCAAAGTATTGAACAGGAAATCAGCTTTTTGTGATTTATAGCTTAAACTTAATGCACCCTAGTCTGTGTTTTAGTTCATGATCTCCCATTCAAAGTTTATTAAGACATGTTCGTTTCCCAGATGTCCACTACCATTCAAAAGTATGAGGTCACTTAGAAAGTAATCCAATTTTTAGTCCATTAAACTATAACATTAAGCTGATCAGACATACAGTCACTCTACATAGATGTATGGAGGCCCATTATCAGCGAGTGGCCCGTTGTTTGCTAATGCACTTTTATCCATATACAATTTTTATTTTGATCATTTTACCATTTAAATCAAAACGACCAAAGACCAAGAAAATCATTGGTCTGTTCTTGTTTTAGGAAATAAAGGCTTCATGCAGCTCTGTGCACTGCTCCAGAATAGAAAGAGGAGTGGGAGACTCCAGTGCACAACTGGGGAAGAGGACAAATAATACTAGTGTTTAGTTTGAGAAACAGGCAGCTCCATTAAACGGTGCCCAATAAAGACAAGTCGCAACGTGAACAGTGAAGTGCTGGCCTAGCATTTTATAGTCATTTCTTATTTCATATATTTTCATGGAAAACTTGACCCAGACTGGTGAATGGTAGTGTTCAGGATGACTCTGAACCAAATGACGATAGATATCTGCCACTTTTCTTTAGGTGCAGACTTTAATTAGGAACTGTGGAATGAGTTTTAATCAAATAAATTAATAGAGCGTAAGGTTTTGCTCTTTTAACACCCTGAAATGGGAGAACCATGAGCCAAAAATGAAGGCCTAACATAC
The DNA here is from genome assembly GCF_900324465.2 of Anabas testudineus. Taxonomy (NCBI): domain Eukaryota; kingdom Metazoa; phylum Chordata; class Actinopteri; order Anabantiformes; family Anabantidae; genus Anabas; species Anabas testudineus. The sequence continues at coordinate 4,602,450 of NC_046625.1, forward strand.
TTGCAGATTCAGTGCTAATATGAAAACATGTTAACATCAGTCGTGGCTCCTTTTCATGCAGTTGCTGGTTGTAATTTTTGACACTTTGCTTTTGCACCAAACAAACATGTAATGTATGAATACATTCTCTTATTCGTGTAGGAGCTCTCCAGGTCACTTTCCCTAGTGACAACTCTCAGTATCAGATATCTACAGACACACAGATAAAACTGTTTCTATTTTCACAGACATGTTCATATATCTTTTATAAAATAAATCTTATATTTCCCAGTATACAATAATAAAATGATGCACTCTGCAGAAAACAGGTAACCGGAAACTCCATATATACACATAGTATATTATACTATTTTGGCAGACAAGAACATGGACAAGTTCGGCATTGTAAACAGCTCTTTACTCTCATTCATAACGTGTTTGTCCACTTTCTTTACGTTTTCTGTTTCCTTCTTGTTCCATTTGCTCCCTGTGTCCTGTTACATTCATAGCTCCAGAAAATTGTGCTTTAAGAAATCTCTTACGATCCAAGGGCTCTTTGTTGCCTCGGTTAATACCCCAGTCCGCTGAGTAGAAGTGCTTTGTCTCACAACAGTAACTCAATGTCTTTATTAATCACGTGGCTTGTAGCTCCCGCTGCTCTCAGCTCGCCCGAGAAATGAGAGGTGGGGTCAAGGGTTAGAAGGAGGGGGATCAGACCTCTGCATCAGAGTCCATAGTTTTGACTTTATTATCAGGGAATTGATCATCAATTTACGTCTGTTACAAATAATGTGCTGCTACGTAGTGTCCCCCTTTTATCTCTTTTCCTAATTATTTTTTATGTTCTTTAATTATTTTTGCCGTTGTTTTCATTAGATCTTTATTCACAGGACAGGAAGGTAGATTCCCACACACATTATCCACTCATTGGCCACTTTACTCAGTACACCTGCACAATCTAATGCAGTACTATACTAAATCTACTAGATTCTTTTTATTTAGGTCATAGTGGGTGGTGGAGTTTGAGGCGTTTCTAATCTTTTGGTCCCATCATTTATGTAAATAGTGGCTAAAAGATTAGAAACACTTCTTACTATAATGCATTCCAGGATGTCTCCATCCACTCACTAATAAACATTAGTACAGTAGACAGTAGACATATCACCAAAATTGAGAAATTCTAACCTGAAGTATAATGTTAATTCTAACCTACAAGTAAATGTCATATCAGAGCATTAGATTGTACAGGTGTACCTGATAAAGAGGCCAGTGAGTGTGAGTGAGGGACTTTTCCAGCCTTCAGTGTAGCTACTGAATATTTCAAAGGTTAGACAGTATGTTTCTCTGGACTACAGTAAACTACACTGAAAAATTACTGCATCTTAAACTGGGGCAGGATTTGTGTCTCGGAGTAGTGGTGGCATTTGGTTTGGTTGGTGATTACAAGGTAGATTTCTGTGAGAGGTTACATCTGTGCTTTGGGTGCAGGAATGTACTCAGTGGAATGTGGAAAAACGTGTTTGTGTGGAGCGTGAGGATGCCAGGGTTAGAGCGAGGGGGAGAGAGAGCTCTGGGTTTTGAGCTTAAGAAGCAGAAACAGGCTAGAGGTCTGAATGTGGGTACCAGGAGAGCACCAGAGCAGGTCTGTGGGTCTTCAGTTGTCCTCATCTGTGAGCTCCTCCTCAGCAGTGGCCTTTTCAGGAATGGCCTCAAGGCTGCGTCTGCTCTTAGACTCAGAGCCAGTGGAGCCGCCCACTGCTCCACCTTTACTCAGGTTACTGGTGAGTGCAGCATAGTGGATCTGCTTGAGGTTCTCCTGGACTTCACTCCTGGCATGTTTAAGTAGGTCCGCTTGGCCCTGAGGGGGTAAAGAGAGATCACAGGTTCAGAGCAATGACAGTAGCACAGTGCAGTGGACACACAGACAGGGACAGAGTTCCTGCAATATTTAAAAAATGCAATGTATCCGAATTCCTGAGTGTAAATTCAAACCTTTCTCACAGGTACAACAATAAAAGAGAAAATCAATAAAAGCTGTAATTATTTATTAAATACCTTTATTTATTTATACAATGAACTGACATTCACTTTGTGTTCGCAGTGAGACAGCACGATCTGTATAAATCCTACACAACAACAGGTTAGGGGTGTCTGTTACTATAACCAGTTAATAATTAAAATTCTGAATAATTTAAATAATTATAACTATAACGTATATATGAACCAATAAAACGGAAGACTAGAAGTTTAAGGAAGTCACGTCATTCTGGGAAAGATTAAAGGAATAAAATTAGGGAGGATGCTAATTCACTTTGGGACATGTTTAATGGACTGGCAACAATTATACTGTATAAATCTTGTTCACTATCAAATAAGAAAATCAAAGGTAACTTTGAAAGATTTTAACTAATGATAATGTAGAAAAACAAAAACGTTAAATTCAGATCAAAGATTGGATTTGATTTGTAATTTTATAAAAGCACTGTATTTTAAAACTGACAACCAATTATTGATTGTTAATGTGGCTAATTATCAATTATGGGAATTACTCACAATTTGCTTTCCTAAAACATCCACATCTTTGGAAATTAAGTAGCCCACAGCTTCAGTTATCAGTTGTGTATTCTAAAAGATGCTGCCAACTACAGCTTGTGCAGTGTCAGATATCAGGGGATACTGATAATTCATCCTAAGGCTGAAGGCAATATAAGTTTTAATAACTGATGCATCCTTGGTACATTTTTTTCCACCTCAGCAGTTCCTCAGTGTCTCATACTAGATGCCAAGTACTGTGCAAGCATTTTTTTCCCCATAAAATACATATCAGGTCTGAATAACGTCATAAGGAACTTAAGCAGAATGGCCAACAAGCCATCACTTTCACATTTCCTGTAGCCAGTAAGATCTTAGGAGTCTTTTTAATACAGTGATTTAATACAGTTTGTTTGATAGAAACTATTTTAATCTGAAGTGAAGTCAGTGACGACCAAATTAATAACCATTAAAAAAGTAAATGCAAACACAATGAATTAATAAATACCCAGACTCATCCTACCTATGACAAATAAATATGCAAAAGGACGTTGAAACCATAGGTGTGGTAAATAAAGAGTGACTGAATACAGATCCAGTTCAAACCAATGAAGCCAAATTATACAACTGATGTCTGCAGTTTTTACAGGTAACACCTCACCATTAAGAAGCTGTTGAAACAGGATTTAATATTATCAACATGTGAGATCGTGACAACTGCTTAAGCCCCCATGTGCACACACTGATTCAAATTTCTACAGGAGCAGTTTGCAGGTATATGAGAAGTAACACATGTCAAATTACAATGTGGAAACTGCAGAGCATTACATGTTGTGAGCTGCACAGTTGTCTACTGACTGCTGTGAATCTGGATCTCACCTTCAGTATGGTGATGTTCCACGTGAAGCTCTCCACTGCCTTGTGCAACTTCCTGCCCTTCAAACCTTCCTTCACAGCCAACTCGTGTAGGTTCTCATGAAATTCCATCGCTGAGAGAGAGAGAGAAGAACAAATCTTGAGTCAGTCTTTATGGTTAGAATTCATGTTTGTTTGTAAAATAGAAGAGCAGCTGTGAGATGACAGGAGTCTGGGAGCTAGTCTGGGTGCTAGACATGTCACTGTGAGGAAACACATTAGAGCGAAGACCTTGACATGTACTGTCAACATTTCACATTCCCCTGCTGCAGCAGAGGTATTCTCAGACTGCAGAGGAGGATTTCTTTCTCCTTACTGTACGTCTGTAATGTGGTAATATTTCACAGTAACAGTTGGGGCAGGTGTTCTGCAAGTCAGGTCTGCAATTGTAGTAACTTCTGAACACATAAGACAAGCTGAAGATCAGACTTTAAATTTAGAAGCAAATTGTAGACGTAAAGGAGAACTTCTATTGTCAGTGATTTGATGTGGGAAATTCACCATGTCTCCGTAGGGTCTCCTCTAGCAGTAATTAATCAATTAGCCTGTCCATACAAAACAAGAAGATTGTCATAATGCAAATAGTTTTACACTTGTTAAATAAGGTAAATGAAAGCAGGCACCTTTCACAATTTTCTCATATTATAGACAAACGGATCAATGGAGAAAAGAACTAGCAGATTAATCAATAATGAAATTAGCTGTTGCGCCAGTCGTCTGCAATTTGTTTTAACAATCCAAACAGTGCTGCATTAATGTTTGATGTGTTGTCCCTGTCAACTGGGAACCCTGTTCAGGATGTCTGTGTCTTCCTTCAGCAACGCCTTGCTTTCACTGTCACAAATTTCATCTCTTTATCCTGGAGTTAAATGTTAGTAACCAGAAGGTTATCTGCAGGTAGGCAGGGTTAGTAGGGAAAAGAGCATCGGAAACAGAAAGGCAGTGCATGACTGAGTCTGAGTAAGAACATGTTTCATGTTGAGTCTGTTTTACAGAGGAGCACTGACACTGCAGCAGCGGGCAACTCCAGCCCTCTGAGGTAAGCAAACCAAAGGGGGAGAGAGCAGAGCTGCTACTACACACAAAGCCTCTAACTGTAGAACACGCTTGTACCCTGGGAATTACTGAGAATGAACACATTTCAGCTTGAAGCTCTGATATCAGCTTCAATTGGTCCTGCCCCCCCCCCCACGTTGGTGCTGTTGCCATGGAAACGTGGTGTGCACACAAGAGAGACCCCCTTCGTGTGAAAACACCATAATAGGTGTTGAGCTGTTTTAGAGCCTCTGAGCTGAGGATACACATCTGCCACCAGACCTCAGTTCTGAACAGAATTCCCTGTTTATTGTTTCTGAATATTTTCCATTTCCTGTGTTCCAACCACATTTAACATTATTTCTCTGTTCCAGGGCACTATTCTGTAACTACAGAGCTGCTGCTGCTGCACACGTGAACCATCAGTGCTGGACAAGGTGCACAGCTTCCTTTATTCTTTCACACACACACTCACACACACACATGCACAGAAGGTTGCCTAGCAACATTTTATGGAGTCTGGCAGGCAAGAAAGGGGGAAGCTCATTCTCTCATTCTTAGCAAGACACTTCAGACTCTGATCTCTGTGAGGTAATACTGCAAAACAGCAACTGTACAGTGAAGGCTGATGCTTGTGCATCTCACAGCATGAAACGACTACAGTGTGTGGTTGCAGATCACAGGAGCGATTCAGGGGGTTGATAATCGATCATTCCTCCAAATAGACGTTATATTTAATAACACTGAATACCAGCAACAGAGCACATTGTCAGACAGAATACTAAGGACCAAGCTAGACAACTAGGGTGGTTATTGATTAATTAGTTACGTTCTTGAACACCGAAAAAACAGAAGCCTGTTTTAATCCGACCAACAGTCCAAAACCAAAAGCTATCAATTTACTACAATGTACAACACTGAAAAGCAAGTAATACCCACATTTGAGAAGCTGGAGCTGTGCATTTTGCCATTTGTCATTTTGCCATTAATAAAGAATAAAACACATTGATTGTCTTTGTTCTTATTTGTTATTAGCTCTTCTATTAGAAAAGTACATCTGATAGTTTGATAGTTTCAGGTTCCCCAATAAGAGCACCAGATGCTTATCCTGATATTACTAATTACTGTAAATTGAATAGTTTTCAGTTAGATATTTAATTATGTCAGCTTTTTCTGTAGATTACTACAGATGTTAGTTATGTAATGTTACAAATGGCATGTTTTACTGATCTGATGTTTTATAGAAAAAGGGCTGTTACACTTATCCCTAAAATGTTTTCTAAAGTATAGTATTAATTAATTTACTGGCTAGTATACAGAATGACCAAGGCCAAAGATCTCATTAGATTGTTTCAAGTCAGAGCTGAAAACACCTGACTGTGCCTATTACTACTGCCAGTGTGATGCCCTTTCCAAGCTGATGTGATGGATTATTCACAACTTTAATAGCAGTTGGTGCTGGAACGTTGTGCCTGCTGTAAAGGGGAATTGGGTTTGTACTGACCCAGTTTCTACATAACAGGCGAGTGCACAAAGCCATACTGCATGCACACATTGAAATACAAACATGTCCATGAGCACCAGACACACCACTGGGATAAAATTATCATTTCTGAAAGGAAATAAATCGATGTTCAGGTTCATCACTTTGCCATCTGTTGTGTCCTGTGATTTTAGATGAGAACAAAGTCCCTCAGAACATCTATAGTAGCTTTTAGGAACAATATTTGTCTACTTCATTTTCACTGCTGTGTTATTTAATTGACTTATTTAAAAATAAAACAACTCTAAGTGTATTTAACTCATTGTGTCGTAATACACAATTCTGACAACTCCTTCAGGCTTAATATGGTTTTCACAAGTGAGTAACACTGTATGTTCTCTGGAAGCTGGCGCAACAAGTAGTTGCCAATACACGTGCACAAGTGCTCTCAAAATCAATCAATGTATTGAGTCAATACATTTGCATCCTGTACATATTGTAAATAATTTCATACTGCGTATCTATTGACTGACAGCAAAACAGCTGGAGGAAAGCTTGCTTCTGGAGATCGAACACTACTACATTCAAGCACATCTTTATCCCACCAGCTGGTAATTAGTGGTGAAACAGAAAACCTTTGATTCACATTGGTTAAAAGACGCAGTCCTCCCCTCTGATGTGCCAAGACAATAGACAATTAATATTTTATAACTCATCCATCTGGAAACCAATAAAGCTGAGCCATGGTAATGACGGTCGTCTTTTCTCCCTTCCACTCTCGCTTAGTGCTTCAAGCAGGCTTACTGAGTGATAAATGAGCTTTCTATGCTATTTAGATGAAATTCATTGCAAGAAAGTGCTGCGTTATGAAGCACATTAATGTCAAAATGGAATTTCTTCTGATTAACAGGTTTTACTCATGTCTAGAATGAAACACTTGTTTGCTACAGACTAAAACTGAAACACTAGCAGTACATACCAGAGAAACAGAATTGCATTCAATGTTTTCCCTCATGAGTCAGTCTTCTTACTAAATTTGCAGCATTTGCCAATAAGCTGCCAACCAGACTTTCTTTCAAAGATAAGCTGGAAAGATTAGCTCACCTTTGGGCCTCATTAGAACACAATGAGTGATAGGCTTACTATGTATGTATGTATATTATAGGCTAGAAAGCCAGGTCAAGAGTTTCTGGTGGAGACAAACTAAAGATGGACTGATGTCCTGCCCCACTTCACTCATCACGGTTTTATTAAGCTAAACTCTGAAATTCTAATTGGAATAACGCTCCGACAGTGTCACTGGTGTGAATGTGATAACTCATTTCAAAGCTGTAACACGTGCTGTACTTGAACATGAATCAAATGGTAATTCCACTTATTCGAATCAAGTATTATTTCTCTCATAGTTCTACTGAATGTGTATCTGTAGTTGTTTTTTTGTTCTTTGCCATCTAGTCTTCTCTTACCTGCTTTTTGGGTTTGTAGGATTCTTTCATACACCCCGTCAAAGTTCTCTAGCAGAGTCTTGCTGGTCTGAATCACCTGCAAGGATACAAACATATTGCTCATATTTACACAGGTTTTTCCACATCAGCAAAACTGGCAACCCACAATAAAGCAGGGACCAGTCTCTGTCTGGAAGCCGGGCTTGTCTATCCAGGGAGGGCTGTGAAAAACAAACTGTTATTACACACACGCTGTTGGGTGTAGTCGCTGAATTGCACTTTTGAAAACCAAAATTAGGGGGAAGGAGACACAAGCAATTAGGGTATTTATTAAAAAGTGTGTGTTTTTTTTTCTTAACAGGAACTGTGTTGTGTTTAAAGGATGCTTAGTTTGGAAAGGAGAACACCTAGGTCATGATAATGATACAAGTAAAACAGAAACGTGAGTCATTCTGAAGCAAAGCACTAACTTGTTATGTGTGAAATGAAAGATGCTGAAATGGTCCTGTTGTGTTATGCTTCGCCTTAATTTAGTGCACAGACTCTGCTGACATAGAGACTGTCAAAACTCTTATGGCAGCTGTTACAGCAGACCCCAAAGCTTTGGGATCCCTTTAAATATTAAATGTCTCCCCACATGAAACTAAAAAGAAACTTTAGCTTCCTTACAGACAGAGGTGTTCCAGAAGTGTATTGGCAGAGACACCAATTAAACACAATATTAACATCACTTGAAGGCTTTGTTTTTATGATAGACAGAGGTCAGCATGGGCACTCACACACAGGAAGCCATAATGCACACTTAACGTCTAACATGGCCAGGAGCAAATGTTTCTGATGCTGTCTCCAACATTAAGCCAACAAGTGGTGTTGATTTTGTGGATTATCAGTGTATGTAGCCTGTCACAAGCAGAGGTAAACAGGGTACCTGACTGATCACCTGGATCTTTCTATTTGCATATTTTACTAGTAGGTTGTTATACAAGGAACTGGACAAGAGTTACAGGGATATTTCTGTTCTGATCTTGTTGTAATTGAAGTGTATAATCACTTGTACACTCCCTAATTGACTTAATTGCACTGCAAGGCCGTGTTATGCAGCCAAGTTGCCGTGCCAGCTGCCAAAACTGAAATCAAGGACAGAAACTAATTTATTCAAACTATGTGTAAGAAAGCTACCGTGCAAAAAACAGCAGTGAACAACACTGAGAGCAATCGCTGGAGCATGACAGCTCTGTGACAGACAGGTAGAGGAGGGAGACTGATGTGTGTAGGGAGGTGTCAAAAACAGTAGATAGGGAAAATGGAGAAGAAAAAAAAAAAAGAAACGTCATAAAAAGTAAACATATGAGTATCGTCTTTGGATCCAAGTTGACTTTTCTTATAAATATCTGACACCGACCTCATTTCTTGTCCACAAACTATTAAATCAGCTGAAAATCCCTGAAAAATGGTGTCAGGTGTCAACTATGAAACAAGTCAAATGCACACACACCAGGGGTGTCCAATCCTGCTCCTCGAGGACCACTGTCCTTCCTTTTTCTTTTCTGTCCCTGTCCTACCCACTGCTGATGTTTGGATTTCTGAAGCTGGTTCAACAGCCAGACAGTCTCTGTTGTCACTTAGACCAGAAATATGTGTCGACAAACACAACAGAAATTTGCATCTGAAAAGGTGACATTACTGTCCATGCAATACAGTATCACAGCTTAGCTCTATAACATGGAGAATTGAAGGGATTTTCTCTAAAGAAAAGAATATATTCATCTGGAGTCCAGGCCCTGATACTGTGTACTTCATGGGGGACAAATACAGCCTCACAAACACATTCTGATCACTTGCCATGTTGAGCTACAAGCAGTCATGACTAAGTGATTGTGGCTGTTTGTGTCACCATGCAGCTGCAGTCGCTGTACTTAGAACTGTCTTGCACACTGTGATTATTTCCCTGATGGGTGAAGAAATTACTGTCTTGGTGGCAGAAGCTGCATCTGAAATGTATTTAGAGGCACATTCTAAGGTAAGTGGGTGGACTGTGCCCCATTTGCACACTAAAGACTACCTCCCATAAGTGGTACTTCTAGTTCTATTATTATTAATGACTTTTAACAAAGACGCATATTCTAGTTTATTTTTAAGGTGATATTAGTTTAGCAATACCATTATGCATGTAACTAGTCCCTAACCTAACTAATTCAAATATATTAAATAATACACAGACGATAGTATATAGGACTGAATAAAGCTATAATTCAGATATTGCCACGTACCAAGGGAAGATTATTAGATTATTACCAACTAAAGAAATGACAAAAATGGATTTTAAAAGCCTCAGAAATATTTATTTAATTATTTTCTCCATCTACCACTCTCTGCTCTTAGTTCATCTGTGTAAAACAAACTCAAACTATTATTATCTAGGATCAGAATCTGGCATTGTGCTAAGTTTCTCCACCTTTTTTCAGCACACAAATGGGCAGGGATTGAGACCCAGATTCTATTTTTATCAAGTAGGAAGCAAAAGTCTGGTTACTCCCAGTGGTAGATTTTGACACAGTGCCTGGATTTCTGTTTGTACAGTTCCATACATTATTTACAACTCTTCAACTTTGTCTCTCTGTGTTTGATTTATGCATCTATACTTGTCAGCCCCCCTTCAGATGGGCACCTTCCTCCCAGTCTCTGGCATTACTGATGATCAAGGTCTGCAGCTTCACACCACTTACGGCCTTGCTCTTAATTTATTCAATTTTTATCCCCAAACGTGTCATTTTCTTCTTTCCACCCTTCAAACTCAAATTTTCAAGCACTCTCTCCATCAGGGCCAATTACCTAGGCCTCTCAAGTCTGAATACAGCAGAGAGGTCACCTCAATTGGGCGGTGTCTGAGTCTTTTCAGCATCATCTCCCTTTTCTGATGTTCGTCTCATCATTCCTGTTGTTTCAAGGAATAAAATATATCATAAAAATAACAACTGGTTTATAAGACATTTAACGGGGCCATTGTTTTCCCTTTCCTTACAGTTTCACCATGTACTGTTTGCTTAGTTTAGTAATAAAATATTGAAAATCATAATGTTCACATCAGTGCGCCCTCACACATATAACAGCATATTCTCTCTCTATGTATATTATAAATGTGTGTTACCAAAACAACTGGGCTCAGACACTGATGCTAAACAGTGCATATCTTATGGTCCCTAATACATATTCTGGGGAGATAATGCTACAGTCAACAAAATTTAAATAAATCAAAGTAGTAACTGAATGCAAAATTATTCAAAATAGTTTACTTTTTGCTCTGCTCCTGCCTGTGGATGTTTGCCTACTGCCTGAAATGATGGTGGAAAATCAACTTGCTCATAATGTGCCAATATCAATGTAGGAACAGGATGTGTTAAGGGTAATGGGGTTCCTCAATGGCATGTTGCATAACTTTAAACATTGATTTTATTACTTAATAGAGTTTCAGCCCCATTACCTAACCATCTCTGTGTCCCCATTAAGTCTAGTAAAGCCAGAGTATTGATTTAATTGCAGTCAAAAGCTAGGTTGCTTGGTTAGGTCCTTTTCTGTTTAATGCATGAAAGCATAGACAGCTGCATAACCAGATCGATAACACCACTGCCAAATTCCCCAGTTAACAGTTTATGTCTTGAGAAATTGTTTCTAAATGCATACCCCTTTTATATTTTACCTGGACACGTCACTACATCTGGTACTTTGTTGCCAAGTGTTATTACTGTGCAAATAAAGTACACAACTCTTTCCTAGTAGAACTCACCATCTCATAGTTGGTGGTGACTTTCTTGAGGACCTCTGGTATCAGGCCTTGGGCCTCCATGTTGGGGTACTGGTCATTGAGGTTAAACACCAAAAGTGGGCTGTTGTCAGGTCCAATCAGTCGAGGGGAAAGGGCCAAGATGCACTGCTTCAGGTTAGCCACTGCTGAAAGGCCGCACAGCTCTTTAAAGGACACTATGGCATTCTGCGAAGAGAAGAGACTGCAGTTGTGTGCAATTCTACTGGTTTATCCTGATGTTCCAAGCAAAACAAATAACCATCAGTAGAAGTCTGAAGAGGGAGAAACGTAATATTCCATGTTGTTGAAGTCTGGCATTGATCTTTATAAAACATATAACCACAACCTCAAAGAGTCCCTGTGAGAGGAAGTGGCTGGATGCTCACTTATTACCTGTGAGAGCTTTCATTTTGGCACTTGTTAGCCACTTATAAACACTCCATCCTTTTGGACTGACACCAGCATCACATGGAAATGGAACAAACACACAAATCCTAACCTTCCTGTGAAAGGCCAGATTTAAACCCTAGATAAACAACCGGAGGCACAAACTGACGGGACGGCCGAGATGTGTTATAGTCTCAAGGCCAGTGGTTTGTTATCACACAATGACTGCAATATAAACACAGTTACCAAAATAAATCCTAATACAATGTCCGAAGAAACACCACATGAGACCAACCACAGAGAGATGTGACACTCCAACGCAGCATTGCTCATATAATTTCCCAAATTTCCTTAAAGATACTCCACGAGGATGAGATAAATTTGAATTTGACAAAAACTGCACCGTGTTCATGACCCTGTGGGGGGCGGGTGACAGTCATGCCCAATAACAGAAAACTGACAAACAGGTTTGGGAGGACACTAGACATGCCTTGTGCTTTGAGTTGTACAACTTGTTAAAGCTGCGTTAATCATCTGTAGCATTAATGATGCTGATTACAGCAAGAATACCTATTACTCCTTCCATTCCACTGTAACCTCTACACATACATGCTTACATATAACTATTATAATGTTTCTCAGCTTGTTTCCTTGCATCGCTTTTGACTACTGCACAAACATAAGGATTAGATCAAGTATGATTCAGTCGAGCCTGGTGGTTTTGGGTTTGTCTTTCCAGGGAGGGAGCCTTTTTTGGGAAGTTCAAGATTCTTTGTAGTGAATCTGGTTATAATCTATGTTTGACTTAGGGTTACGTTTTACTCCGTCTACTCTTTCAGAGCAAAACATTCCCATGTTGGAAATGGCAAAAAATTCATGCAGTTACCACATGTATCCATGATGAAATGCGTCATCCACTGTTGGCTCAGTGTTGATGATGCAAAAGAAAATTTAAAAGATATAAATTTTAATGTCTTACCTGCATGTTTTCTCTGAGGTCCGTGGCTTCTCTCAGTGGCACTATGGCTGTTTTGAAGACATCATCAACAGCCTTGATCAATAGAACTCTCATGCTGGCATACTCTCTACTTCTCTTGCCCTTTCGTACAGACAGTCCTCTTTTGTGTGGTTTGCCACCTCCTCTTCGATTGGTTATGGCCACATGAACAAACAACAAGGAATGTGGCAGAAGTTCCCCCGTCAGAGACTGGAGCGGTATATGGCGGAAGCCTGGCTGAAGACACTCGAAGGGGATCGTATACTGGCCAATAAATTCATCCCCAATGTAGTCATCGTCTAGCACCACAAAGCGCACCATCGCAAGTTCTGGGAGATTAATCTGGAATTCAAAGCTCTCATCAAAGAGAGGGTTGTCCCCATTCTGGTTAACCGTTTTAGTCCTTTGTTCGGCACAGTCAGCAGGAATGCCGTGTATCTCCACATATACATAGGGGTCTACTACATCTCCTTTGGCACCTGAGCCTTTGGGTTTGGGGAAGTTTTGTCCACTGATGATCTTGATGTGTAAGAGCTGTGGAGAAACACCAGGCACTGAATCCTTAGTGTTGGCACTAAAATATGAAACCTGCTCCCTCATGATTGCTGGACGCAGCACATAACCACAATTCCCATTCTGACGGAACCAACCGATGTTCAAATCCATCATCAGGCCCGGAGTCTGGTAGTTCATTGCCACGATCTGGCAGCCACACTTCCAGAAGTCTTGTGGATTCATGTTGCTAGAGTCAATTCGCATGGGACTGGGGTAAACTCGTGCTAGAAACCTCTTGTTATAGTTAACAAATTCACCTGGGGAGTCGCTGGCACAACGACTAGCAAAGACCTCATTAAAGGAGCAGAGCTCCCAGTACTTCTGGCACTGGAAAGATGTTTGGAAGTCTTTGAACTCCACAGACTTGCACAAAGTCACCAGATCAGAGAGGTCTTTAGAAAGCTGGAATTTCTTAGGTGCAACAGTCTGTTCATCAGACTCGATGCTCACTCTCTGAGACATCTCCGCCCCTTCGTCCTCATCTGTCACCTCACCTTCTGAAGCAGTGCAGTTTGTGCTCAGTTTCTTACCCTTGAGAAGGATTTTTCCCTTCAGATCATAGGGAGTGGGGAGGTAGCAGTCCTCAGTTTTAGGAGTATCTAGGTAGAGCTTGTCTCCAAAGATCTTCTTTAGGTGCTGAAACATGACTCTCTGCTGTTTTAAGGAGCAATGGTTTTCCAAACACAGTATCAGTGGAAACTCAGATGCAACAAAGGCATACTTGTTGATGACATCAATGACGCTGCGAAAAACAATCTGTGAAGTCATTGTGTGACCAGTGTAAATGACAGGTTCATTATCAGGCCCATCCCACACATCCAGCTCTACACTGCGGCAGCCCATCTTAAGGGCACGGATATACCCCGTCACATCTGAGGGACCTCTGAACTGATCTTCTATCAGGTAGGTATTGTGGGATGAATTGATGTAATAGTGGGACAAGGGTTGGTTCATGTCTTGGCAGACTGTTTTTTGTTCTGGGTCAAATATATGGCACTCTGGTGACATAAGATAATTGGTGAAGCCATGGAGAGATAGCCAACCCTTGAGCTGGCCCTCTTTAGATGGTTCATATTTCTGAATGACCTCTAAGCTTGTGTCTTCACTAACTTCTGCCATTCCTTGTTCAGCCTCCAGAAATATCATTAAGTCTTTGCTATCCATAAATTCTTTGTTGCTAGAGAACTGAACAAAGAGAAAATAAATTTCTGGCCTGGTAGAGAGATCATGAAAGACCTCAATGAACTCCTCTTTTGTTACATCAGAACCTGTTTTGTCTTTTGCTTTGTGAAGTTCCTTGAACTTTAGCTCTATTTTCACATTTTTAAGTCCTGGGTTTAGCCTCTTGACAAGCTGCACAGCAGCACATATGGTTATTTGTCTGCTGTTGTTACTGTCAACCTCATCAAAAAATTCACCTAGCCACGATAAATGCATGTTGTTCTGACTGGTCTCCATCATGTTTAATGTATGTTTACCATAGGAAATCAGGTACCTCAGCCCTGTAACCCATATGTTGGCTACATCTGCAGTGTTTGCCACCAAGTCCAGAGACTCATAGTTTTCCCCAAAGATGATTGAGAAAGCACAGTCCTCTGATATCTGATCATAGGTTCCATTAGTTCTAAAAGTGTCTGTATTTTTTCCTGTCCGAACCTCCTTGATGGATTTTACATCTATTTTGGCTTTTTCTGATTCTTTCTTCGAGGGTTCCCATCTCAAGGACTGCATGTCGGCATCAAGGAGAAAGTAACGGTGGTAAATGCGTGAATTGGACCGCACTTTCTTCAGCTCGGAACCATCCACCATTGCACTGATGCAGTCGCTCGCACTGCTGATTTTCTTCTCAGTGGGCATGCTGCTGAATGATACAGTCTTCTTTCTTTCTTTACGTTGTCTTGAGCCATCCTGCAGTGAAAGAGAAAAACATTTTCCATGAACTATTTATTCATATTTTCATAAGAACTGAACAATTCATAGACATATTATTTCAGACTCTTCAAACAATGAAACATTATTTATGTTTAACCTTTCTTTATAACTGAAGAAACAGAAACATTAAGATCAGCTCTAAACTGTTTTATGGCGAAGCTTGATGGTACTTGAAGTATAACAGTATAAACCCTTAATGTTCATTTTCCAGTGGGGTTTACTGAAAGGTTGGAAATCCTCACATCACATGTGATCAAACTCAGATATGCATATGTCAACTACCACCTAAACTTCACTGTCAAGAAAGGATAAGCAAAGTCACAATATGATGGATTACATGTATAATTTCCATGTGTCTACATCTACAGACTCGCACCCTTTAATAAATTTTCAGTGACAAAAATTGACTCTTTGTGGTAGTTCTGAAATCTTTTTCATCATCTTTTTCCTCTCCACTGTCACTTAGGGGAGATTATTTGTTAGGTTTCCTATATAATTCTGTAAAGTTTTAACCTTTAAATGTGGTTTTCTATATTTGAATACAGAATTTACAGATTGGAGAAATGATAAATAAAACACACAGACACACCTTCATACATAATGTAGATGTAAATGTAATAGTCACATTCTTTTCTGAGTCTTACACTTGAGAGGATTTCAGTTTATAAAAGGAAAGCTTAGAACCCAAATGCATGACTGCAGATAATCCTTATGATCAGAGCAAGAATGTGAACTTCATGTTAACCTTGAATTATAGTCATAGTTTACTGATAGATATGATGTGACTGGTTCCTGTTGTATTACCAGGACTGCTGCCAGCCATTCTCCTCAGGATTTCCCTCTACTTCCTTTACCACATTTAGAAAACAATATGGCACACACCCATCTCTCTGTTATAGCATGTGTTATTGTTTCCTGAGAAAACTATTTCTTATGCAACAGTCTCTGTATTGAATCTGGTCGGCGTCAGGTGGCGCTAGATGTTTTTTCTGTTTGATTTATTTATTTTTTAGCATTAAGTGTAGTTTTATTGGTCCTTAAATGGTATGAAAAAAAGATTGGTTTATTTATAGTTATATCAGATATTTACTTTATAGGGTAGGATTCCTTTTAGACATTTGTATCATGTAATCTCAGTTGAAGTTCGACAATAAAAAATGAATCATGATCAAGGTTTCTTTGTTAACCAGGCCAAAACATATCTCAAAACAGCTTTTAAAATGGAAATATCTGAAAGGTCCAAGTAATTCCAGCATGCTACCTTAATTATGATCTTGGCTTTTGTTATAGAACATAAGTTGACTAATGTACCTTTAAAATTGATCCAAAGTCGGCACGTCACCTGCATAATTTGACTATGTGTGTATTTACCTCGACTGTGCAGCATTTGACTTGGAAAGTTTCTTTAAAAACAGAAATTACAGGACCCCAGCAAGTATATACTGAGTCACTAATATTGATCAACAACAATATCCAAACCCAACTAGTGCGTGATCATCATTTTGTATTAGTACTGTCACTAAAGAGAACACTGCATTTTGGCAGGCAAGTACACAAAACACACTGTTGTACGATAAAGTTACTCATCACCTTTCTGAAATCTGTATCTTTTTACCACAACTTCAGGGGAACTAAGGTTAAAGTCTGTCTTACACTGTTAAAGGAATTTTTGCATAACTGTTGTTTAACAGAGCTCATTATCCATTACCCCGTCACCAGGTTTACTTTTCTTTTAAGTTATATACAGAAAGAAATTCTTGATAAAAAAAAGTGAGATGAACATAAAATGAATACAAGGTGTTCTCACTGTGGTTGATAATAAAGAAGCAATAACAAGACTAAACCTAGTTGGCACACCCTGAAAGGAGAAATTACTTTTAGGTTTACTTTTTCAATATGTTTGATGTGTTTGAGAATGTGCACGTGTGTTGGGTGAGTGAAGGACACAGAGAATGAGTCAGCTAGAGGCAGCACAGGAAGAAACAATGAGAAAGCAAGATGGAGAGAGTGACTAAGTAAGAGACAGTATCACCAAATGCTCACAGATCCCATAGGAATCTGAATCCCCTAATGGGCTGAATGCTGCATTTTTTCTGGCTCAGTGAGCAGCTATGAACTGTCTGTACAACTTAGGACATCACAGGGGACCCATTACTTTCTGCGTCACTGTTTTACCTACATCCTGAACAACAGCAATATGAATCATATTGCAGCATAAGCCTGCTTTCAGCTTTCAGCTCCAGATATGGCTTAATTTCACAATAATGAAAAGGTAGAAATCAGATGAGAGAATTTCATCCAAATACACACTAGGTACAAATTTTGCTCTCTTATATTAGCCTACAACAACCTGTTGTTACAATTGTTGGGTTACTAGTAATGCTTAAATAGAAACCATTCAGGTATCAGTCATTCAGTCTTTTTCATGTGGATGTAACATCAGCCAATGCACTTAGAAAGGTATGAGAGAAACTGAGTTTTCCAATTTGTGATTAATGTCAGGTGGACATGACAGACTTTAAGACACACTGACATCCACCTACAACAGAGACAACATATAACCTCATCTACTGTTCTACAAACACAAGCATTCTTCTTTGTTTTGCCTCTAGTTAACAACATGACTGATGTAATCAGGAAGTTGGCTGTACAAGGGTCTGTACATTTGACATAAAGTGGCTTTCATCTAGTCATTCTATCATAAAGCCTTGATTGATGGACTGCTGCTGAGCTGGTAGTTTCTCCATATCTGCAGAGGAGTTCTTAAACTCTATTAGAATGACTGGTTTCTGTTCACTCCCCTGACCAAGGTACTTCTTGCCTGGTTACTAAATGAAGTCAGTGTGCTCCTAGGAACACTAAAAGCTTTAATGAATAAAAAGAAAGAATTTTGATTTATTATTATTATTATTATTATTATTATTATATTTATTTCCTGTGGATCACAAGGTTTTATGTTACCAATCAACATGAAGAGGACAGCCTTTATTAGAAGTGTCTGCACATACACCCACGCTTCCTCCTTCACCCACTGTCTATTTCTCCTTCACTTGTGTCTTTCGCAGAACATGTTCATTCAGTGAAACTGATTTGATAGTGAACTTTACTGTCAGTCTAGCCTCTGCCGTTTTGTACGAACCTTTCTAAATCAAACTTGTAGGAAACACCTGCTGTAGCTGACACAGTTTACCAATCCTGCTCCTCCTTTACTTGTGTTGCACATTAAACATTGCTACTGGGTTTGTCTTTACTCATGTTCATCCTGAATCCTGTTATCCCAAAGGGAAAACACAGGAGCAGGTGACAGCCAAAATATCTGCAGTTTGAGTGTCTGCTTAGGCATTTGATTAAATGATTTATTAGTTGGAGCAATATATAAACTTTTTGCTGTGGTGGCCAAGATTTTGGCGTGGCAGGCTGCCAGAAATACTCTACCAGTGCAAACATGTTTTTACTTAAGTGATGGCCGAAACTGGACATTAAAATTTAATTATATCTACATGACAATAAAATGTGCAAAAACTGAAGGTGAATCCTTTCTGAGAACACAGTTGTACTTCTAGTCATATTTCTTAATTGCTATTATAGTTCAATGTTAACAGAGACATATTTTACATTAAACTAGACACAAAGAATTTCTTTCAAAGTAGCATCGGTAAATAGCCAGGATGCATTTCAACCACCTGGTAAGTTCAACAAGCAGAGGAGGTTGAGATGAAAACAAATCTAAAGTGTGAAAAAGAGAGGAGAGCAACACACTGATAGAAGAAGCTTTAGAGGAACAACAAAAACTAGAACAAAATTAGTCACACAGAAACCTCACTGGTGACGAGAAAGAAGAGGAAATAAACATATCGAAAGCCAGTACATTTAGCTGGTACATTCTGCTCTGACACCTATTTTGCACTCACTGCAATGCTTATGCCACTAATTTATACAACCACACCCTTTACTACTAATTACAACCAGACAATGTTGTCAAGGCCAATGAAACGAAGTGAATATCCATTCTACCTACAGTACAGAACAGTTTAATACAAACATACCTTTGCAGTCCAATTTGTTAAGATGTAGTAAACATTTTCTAATCTCACACAATTTTTCAGTAAAGACTGATGTTTAAATAAATGTAGCATATGGAGACTTTTTGTACTGCAGTCAAATCCCCCATCACTTTGAACCTGTTAAAGGCCCAGCTGCTGCTGTTCTGTACCGCAAGATATCAGTTGTTGAAAAGGGCAAGTACCCTCGGAGTAAACTTTTAAAGCTCTACTATTTCCTGAAGAAATGTAAATGTCTATTTCTGGAACACTGTGGTTTGCGACTTTTAGTAACTAGAGTTCAACAAGTGCCGACTCCAAAAAAGGAGCTTAATTTAAGATGCATGCCCCTAGGTTTGACTTTTCATTCTTTAGTTTGTTGACTGGTTTCCTATTCTTTTATGTTTGACTTTTTTTTTTTTTTTGGATGGCATGATATGCTAATTGGATGCAGCACATTGCCATGGCCAGCACCAAGATTCTAGTTTATATTTACCCAGCCTTCACTAACACTTTAAGACCAGGTACTCTTTCAAAGTACATGGTGACTTTCAAGACCACATATAATACTATAATATATTATAAGCTATAGTATTGCAAAACACTAGGACTAATACTAAAGCATATATTCAGTTCAGTTGGGCACATGACTTAATGTCCTTTTGTGGAAAGGTTTTGATGTGTTTCTCAGCTTCTCTAACCAGATATTGCACTGCTGTTTATCCAGCTTTAATAATGTGAATTAATGATGTTCTGACCCCACTTAGCAATAATGTGCACTGTTCTATCTTGTGCTGACATTGCACTCTCCTTGCAGTCTCAAACCTTTATGTTTTCAACAGTATTGCTCGTTTTGGCACAACGTGGGACAGACATCATAAAATTGCATTTACGACAGCATTTTCAGTTCTGAAAAAGTAAAGTATATCACTAAACTGAGAAAAATCACTTTGGGCATTCTAAAGAAAATGTCATTTTCTCCGACCTGTTCTCCGTGGCACTGGTCCAGATTGTACACCTCTTAGAATATTTGGTTCTAGGTTTTGGAAAAAAGTGTTCATGCTCATGTTCTTAAATATTGATTAAGCCATTAACCACAGTTACAATAAATTCAGTTTTTAATTAAGTAATATTAATAAGTACCTTTATGTGGTGCTGATGCTGTATTCATTTGGTGACTATGTTCTGTGCCTAAAGAAGCATGGTAAATGCCTTCTCTGGCACCAAAGCCAGCCTATTTTCATTCATGTCACATCATACATCATCTCATAAGTTTTTTACAAAAGGTTTGTTTTATATAGTGGGAAGAGGAAAAAAGACAACACAGTAATAAGGCCATTGCATCTGTATAGCATGACAGATGGTCGAAATATGCTACCGAGTAATACGAGGCAGTGAAAATCATCATTGATCTCCCTCCCGTATATAAGCTGTAGGAAAAGAAAATAATGGAGTTCCTCATCCGCCACTGTTTATTACTTATTTTGTCCTGCAAGCCAGCTTTAACCATGACAATCCAACTTTATACGAGTATCCTAACATTTTATGGGTAGGGTGAATAAAATATTTAACAGGAGCCAAAGAGAAATGTCAAACAGCAAGCCAAGCACAATGACGCTTTGAATCATTACGACTACTATTTCTCATTACATTTTGCTGTGAGCACATTTCAGTGTGATGGGCCTTCTTCAGATGGAATCAGACAATAATGCTCAGCTGAACTCCATTAGCATTACAAGGATAGGCGGCCACTCTTGATCAGTTCAGAAGCAACAAAGAAGCTTAAATCGTGGTCCATAACATACATTAGTCAAATACTGCTTATTCTGCTGGGTCTACAAAATACAAAAACTGGCTTAAATGCAAACACCCACACTGAAGGCAAAGCCATCTCTCCACAGCCACACAGGAAACTTATGGCTATCTTTTACTCAAGTAAAGACTGAAATAATCAGTTGTTGTTGTTTTAGCTTTTTAAAATATGGAATGTCAGACCTTGCCAGATTACCCTCTCTGTTCATCAACTATAAATAATTCACAACAGTGTGGTAGCGTTATTAATTTGTAGATGAACCCCTCTGTATCACAGTGTCCCCTGTAGAGTGCTACCTACCAACTTATGCTTTTCTTGAGCAAGATAACGGTGATCAGACCAATGGTACACACACAAGGTTCACAAACCATTAATTCTGCTTCTAAACTTTTCACTTGTGGTAAATTAGGACAATACACAGAGACATGAGGTTTTGTCAGGACTGCCATTATTATTCAAGGTTCATGTTTGCACATGACTTGCTTAAATATGTATTCTTCTTTCTTTGATTCATTGTTTATTACAGTAAAATACAGTATTAATGCAACTCATCACAGGACAAGGAATCACTTCACCCGTTAACGTGTCAGAACTGCAATCCCTGCCAAGTAATTTAAGCTACCCTTGACTCTGTGAGGCAAGCAGTGTAAATCAATGACACCTGAGCTGATGAATGAACAGCCAATGATTTAAGTAAGTGACTGAGTGCGGCTTCGAATCACCTTGAACATGTGCCACAACCCATTTTTAGACAGAGATTGTAGAATCAAGTGTCTTTCTTTAGGGCTGTTTTTGTTATTTACACTAAACTGAAAAACGATGACAAAATACGCCCACAGTGTTCATTTTATACAGCTGCTGGCATCACTGATGTGGCGCTTAATATGATATCCACTGTGAAGCATAATACACACATTAGAAACACACTGCGTATCACTATCAAAACAATAATGATGAATGAATTGAGGATTGATGTGTTTTTGATAATTTAACAATTTAATCGTGATTATAAGTTGTTGACGTGACCATAATTGACGTGTGAAAATTGAGGACTCTTGGGACTACAACTGCAGCTCAGGAGGAGGCAAGCAAACCAAATAGGATTGTGATATGACTTGGGTGGGTTAAAGCATTATAACACACTGGCTGGCTATGTCACAAAAAGCTGACCTCTTTCTGTTGCCTTCATCTAACCATCTCCACACCATAGCAATCAAGTTTTCCCATCTCACCTCCAGTGTAGCATTATCTTCAATCGCTCAACCTTGTTGCTTCCACAAATCCAAAAGTGATGATAATCATTAGCATGTTGTACATAATGCATAACAACTTCACAGCTTCATGGCAGAACCACTTTGCCCTCATAGTGTTCTGGTATCCAACAGCAAGGCAGCGTACTGGCGCAGTAATTTCACTTTGAATGGGAAGTGTAAAACTGTGCCAATAAGAGAATGTGAGCTACAGAGTCCCTGTATCAAGGATGGTTCTCAAAAAAGCTTGAATACATTTTCCAATTAAATAAATGCTAGCGGCACTGGACAACTGGATTCATACTCATGGATTCAAACTACACTGCTTAAAGATCTGTTCTGTAGTAGTAAAGGCAAAAGTTGAGTTTACGTTAAATGCCAAACTGTTTATGGCAAAAGAGTCATAAGATGTAAGTTTATGTGACATTATAAATAATTAATTTGACTTTTGCATTAGCACATTCTTAATGGAAAACATTTTGCCATCCATCCATCCATTAACTTAACCGTTTTTCCTGCAGGGTGCGGAAGCCAATCCTAGCTTTTACTGGGCAAGAGGCAGGGGACACCCTGGACAGGTTGTCCATCATGTCACTCATTATGCCACCAAACAAGTAAATCCAATATGTTATAGACACTTCCCACAGTTTTTTTTAATCTAGGGAAATTAAGTGAACATTGATGTTCAGTGTAAATATTATAAAGTAAGCTTTCTTGTCTGAAGCCACATGAACAGCCACTTCTCATTTTGGTCCAACAAAATATGATGAGCAATGGCCATTTCTTTACATATTCTTGTGAAGGTACTCATACGTTCTGCGGCCTAAACAACAGTAAACTACACAACTTAAAAGGCTAGACAGTGTAGTGGTAAGATCGCTGCCCTCCATGCGGGAGACTGGGGTTCAAATCCCAGCTGCCTACCTCCAGTAGAGGTCCTTAAGCAAAACCTCCTTACGCTTACCCTGCCTTTGCCTTGTACCTCACTTTAGATAAAAGCGCCTGCCAGATGACTAAATGTAAAATTTCAACCCAGACTAAATGACCTCACCGGTCACCTTTTATGTTAATATCTACATGTATCAAACTTACAGTACTTTGCCTTGCTGTTAGGTACTAGAGCACTATCAGGGCAAAGTGGTTCTGCCATGATATCTGGGAGTGGGGGTGAAGGGCTGTGCTCCAATTGCTGAACAAGTGGGATGTTTAAAACAAGCCAGACAAAGAAAAGGGAATTGAATTAAGTGAATTTAAGGATAAGTAGCAGGTTTATTGCAGCAGAGAAGAAACAGCATGAGTGGCAAAATGTCACAACAGCACCAAAGAGTCACATTTTGACCCAAACTGAAACATGATACCAAGCTCCATGCAGGTTAGGTGTAAAATTAGCATTCACTGTGTAGTCTGAAGACAGAAATATGTTTTGGGTCCAGAGTTCTGGATCTATGCTGCTGTTGAAAGTCTGGAAATGAACTTCTGTGATTTGTATTTGAGTCCTACTAATCCATGGTATGCAGAAAACTGGTTAGTATACTAGTTGTACTAGTTAAAGGGTGACTGAAATAGCTAAAATACCAGTAGACCACAATGAGTGATGTGATACAATATGATGACAGCCACAGAAAAACTTGTTTGGACACCACTGCTGGTCCACCATAATTAATAGCATATTATTTTTTCTTTTTTAACAGGGTGTTATTACAACCCTACGTTTGTTTTCTTCTCCTAGCAGAGCTATGAAATAAGTGTTATCTACAAAGCAATGGCAAGATCATCCTTATTCAAGAGGACATGAGGTAAGACATGGGGTGAGAACTTGAGCGTAGGGGTTCATTTTTTTCCTGCTATGGGCCACCCACAGACAATAATTTACTGGTAAAGAGGGTTTAAAATGAACCAGCAAACACATTATTCAAGCTACAGGCAAGTGTTTCACATAGTCACTATTGGAGATGGTCCAATGCTGATCCAGAGCACCGATATCGGAACCGATACAGTCATTGTTTTGAAGGGCTAGTATTGGCATAAAATAAAGTCAATACCAATCTGATTCTTTCCTTATTGATCTCTAATGATTTTTCAGTCAACTTGCTAGTTTTGCAGTCCTGCTGATGTCCTTCACAGTAGGTTCTACAGTGTAGCTTTCTGCTGCCATCTGTCATTACAGATACCATGATATTTTTGCTTAAGGTTATCATACTGTCAGGTCAGATTCTCATATTGGCCCATGCTCACTCTTAAGTCACTGAGATTACTCTGTGACCGTTTCAAGCTGCATGCAAATGAACTCTCAATCTTAAGTAGATCTCTAAAAGAGGAGCACACAGACACAGTTTGAGTGCTTTCGTAGATTATGGTAACTCTAAGCCACACCTTCATTTTTGTTTTACTGACTAGAGTCCAGGTTTGCTAACACCTGACTCCAGTTGGCATTTAGTGCCATCAGATGCCTAGTGTTTCAATGGCTGTGATGTTTCCAGCATCACTTTGTATGTTTAATGGGTGTAATTAAATAAGACATGTTCACTGATCACTGTGTATTATCAGTTCAGAAATACTGTGTTTGTTTACATTTCTGACTTTGCTTTTATGGAGAAAACCAGGAAATAGCCAATTGTTCACTGACTTTCTTGCCACTGTATGTTAGATAAGATACTCTACTTTGTGACACTACTGTACAACCACTAGAGAAGCAGTAATGACTGAAGTCCACAAAAATCCAGTGGAAGGGTTCCTGTTAAATCTAGAGGATTCTATCATGTGGGCTACAAAAATCATATTCTCCCAGTTAATCTTTTATGCATGTCATGTCATATCAACAATAAGCAGACACACTTAAAATTTTGGAACAAAAAAGGCTCCTAAAAATAGGGTGTGTTTGATTATAAGATAGATCAGAATATACTGTTAAATGTCTGAATACCTAATAAGTATCTGATCAGTACTAGTTTTGTTAGATACCCAATATTAAAGGTACTGGATCGGTATTGGGGCCAGAAACTAGATTGTGCCACACCTAATCACTATGTAACCTGAACATACACTGCTCTATCTCTAAATGTATATATTTGATATATTAAGGACACAGGTTATAATTTCAAACTACAATGCACACAAAATTTGCCAAGCTCTGCCAAGGCTGCACAAATCTTAAAAATTGTTTTGAAGAACAAAGGCAATGTACTGTTATGTGTGCATAATGATTCATTCAAATAAGTGCAGCAGTCCATGAGAAACTGTGCTCATGTGCTATGCTATCAGAAAGTCTTGGATCTACAACAACCAAGTTGCAGAAGTAACCACTTCTGTCTTACTCCACTGCTTAATTTTCAAGGTTAACATATTTTGAATTCTAACACACCACCTTAATGGAAGAAATTACAATATGTTTCAGGTGTGGAAAAGCTTATGTTAAAGTGGTACTTCACTTAAAATCTCTCAAGTAGAGTATCAAACCCTGTGTGGGTGGCTGTCAAATGTTGGTAGTTTCATCTTTCAGTGAGAGGATGTGGTCATATATTGTGGTCAACTTGGAATTGTGTCAGTTAAAACGGTTTCCAAAGAATCAAAACAACCATAAATAATTATCCAACCACCTCTGCAAAATTATAATCTTTTCTAGTATAAACTAATTAATTTGTCCAGCAAAACAATTATAATTAATGAAGAAAAAAGAGTTGCCCTTCTATGTTTCACTGGGACGATGAGATATGTTGACATGTAACCAGTGCATTTTGCAATATTTTTATAAAAACAACCATTTAAAGTATATCAAGCATACAGATAGACAGAAAGCTGGTCAGTGTCAAGAACTGTATCGATATAACAAACGTTTTTGGGTTGTTTTTTTTCCAGGCTGGCATGAGTGGGAGGGTAAGTGTGGATTTTTGGGTGGAGTACCACTTTAAGTTCAGTGTTTAACAACCATAAATTTAAGAGCTCTGCAAAGGTGCTATTTTGTTATCCTGCATTACACATGCAATTTTGGATGAAAGGTCTCAAGATGCCATGCTATTACTTTTTGTCCTCTCACTAAAAACGCATATGCACACATGCCACAAATTAAGCGTAACAGAAACCTTTATAGAACTCAGGTTGTTGTTAAGCGCCGAGTATTACAGCTGTTACTATGAGAATGTGGTTCATATTGTCCCGACCACATCCTTTCATCGTTTCAGAGAAGCAGTTTAACTAGAAGTAAGGGCTCTGACTGACAGTGTGAAACAGCTTGCCTTGTTAACACTGGTCCAACCCCTCACAACCACAGTCTCACTGCAATATTCAATCAGTCATAGTTGTCAGAGGCAAAAATACCTGCCTTCAAGAAAATACTGGCATGCAGAAAAGGGCACAGTTTGCTGAATATTTGATTTGCCTGATAGCCTTTAGTTAGGAAATTCAGTCTCGACTCTGCACAACTACAAAATGAATGATTGTAGAATAATATTTTTACAATCTCTTCAATTTTTCAACTTTAAACATACAGTCTCGACATTATAAAGAAAGAGTTTATGTAATATGAATTCTAAATCACTGTCACCTTTTTAACTATGACTGCTAAATGAACACATATATTTGATCTTGATTAGTAACTGAATTTTCCTGCATTACCAAGAAGCCTGTTAAGAGCAAATGCTCTCTTAATGGTAACTTGACATTTATTTTGGGTCCAACTTATCCTAGGTTCATCATTTCTGCTGTGACTCATTGGATGTTTATCTGTGTGTTGTGTTGCTAAGCATATACACAATATAATTTCAAGCTGATCTGTCTGCATTTGCCTTCTTTCATATGCTCTGTTATCAATGCTTTTATTGTATAGTGTGATATAGCACTTATTGAATTTAGTCCATCTTTGGTCTGCATGGTTGTTCGACAACCATGTAGAAACTTCTGGGCAAGTTTACTAAAAAGGGGCAATACATCTATGAGCAAGTATTTCAATAATTCATAAAGAGTTCAACTCTGTCTTGATATCTATAATAACCAACTAAGATTTCACATGACTTGACTTTCACCTGAGTGGACATCCCATTCAAATAAGTTGCACTCAAACGACCTGGGAAGTCAGACATGTCCTTGTATAGTGAGAGATTACTTAGAACATTACAAGGCAGAAATGTCAATATTGCCCCTATCAATCTCCAGGCAGAGGGCACGTCAAAGTTGAGCACCCACGATGTGCCAAGAATGTGTTGCCTGTTAAACCTGTCGGCTAAAAAGTGAGCAGCTGCACCCATTCACTGCTGGATAGAGTACCCAAAGCAAAGAAATCCCACTGAGGCATTAAAGCATAGCCCTAATTATGGAAGTGCTTTTGCATGTGATAATAAAAGATAAAGCCAAATTCACTCATGCACCAAACACTGCCATTTGAAAAGTGCTTCTCAACAAATTCTTTAAACTAGTCCATGCATTAGAACGGTGGCTGTTCCTTAGAAGGAATAATCTCGAACTCTACTCTACTACTCTTAAAGCCAAATGTTAACATCGTCAAGTAAATGTGTTTAGGGCATTTTTTTAAGAATCTATTTTGGGTCTTTGCTATAGTAATTTCCTGTAGGCATGTAACTCACCCCACTCCATGTTCCAACTAGTTTTTTTTTCCTACAGTCTTATGACTGACATTATGACAGCTACACCAGCAGAAGCCAGACTTGCATCACAGAGTTGCTGACATTAGGTACAGAAAAGAGTCTTTCAACATACAGTAGATTGATGCAATCTGAGGAACTGTCATCATTGCACGCCTTAAGCAATAACCTCAGCGTCTCTGCCGTGGTGGCAAATTAGGATCCAAACAGTCACAATCACAATGAGTCTCAGAACTAATTGTTTTGAATTATATAAAAGGTATGCATATCTCCCCATAAATGCTGCATTCCTATAACATAAAGGAACATAAAGGATCAGCACCTAGAGTATATTCAGACTTGCTTAAATCTACTGACCCCTGGTACACCTTTTTTTGTCCAGCAACTTGATTATTCACTACTACATTCATATTCATCTAAGAGTGTACAACAACCAAAATGTTAAGGCAGACCCCATCATTAATCTCTGCATATGAGATGTCAACATGAAAACAAACAGTAGCCCTGCATGCTATTTCATTACCAGCTGTCACTATCATTCTACATTATCTGCTGCTGTACTGAACAGTCTCAAGTGTGTATACTGTATACTGCTGTTCACTTAATGGATGCTCTCTCATTCCACTTAAGTACCATATTTTATTATATGTCTTTGTTACATTTGAAGTATGTGTTGTGTATGTATTTCCTCCAACAGGGTATTTTTTCCTTAACTTCTGGTCCTATAACACTTCTCATTACTCATTAACAACCATAAAGCTCATCTTTTCCTATCTGAATAGGCTAACACGTTATAGACAGAATAATAATGTTCAAGAATAAGGAGGAGCTCTGTTGTACAAATTCAATGCAATGAAAGTACAGGATGTGCTTCTGCTGAAACCTGGACTGTGAAAAGCACCTAAATCACTGAAAACGTTAAGTGAAACCACGCAGTAGGGGAGGTTAATGAAAAGCATGCAAAAGCTGGATACAAAAGAGGCTAATTAAATTACAGTAGGGGTTGTGCATTGTAACTTCAAACGCCCCATGTTCTGCGTAGATGAGCAGGCTAGGTTTTCGAAATGAATGACAGAACACCTACTTTAACTTATGTGTTTACCTTGATAATGCTGCTCCTGCGTGGTAAATCAGATTTGCCATCCAATCCGACTGAGGTGTTGGCCGTATCCACCCCGGCTTCGTTGCCAGGTGCGACTATGGATCCAGAACCGACCATATTTTCTGACATCCCACATTCTCCATTCAACACCGACACTTCGCAATGCGTCTTGCCAGTGTCCTCGTCGCTGGGCACGGCCGTATCCCCCAGATTTAATGGAGGCAGGCTCCCGTCCTCCCCGCACTCCGCCATAGGCACTTCGAGCATACACAGTCACACGCAGGCTGGCAGGCTGCTGGGTAGCAAACCCTTATGTTTCAGCTTTACCCCAATTTCCTGCCTCGTCTATCGCCTCTTAGTATGTGCACACATTTCTGCCATATCATCTCTCGGTTCACATTGCTGTCAGGCTCCTACTGGCTGCTGGGTTTGCTCCGTGCATTGTGCTCTGTGAAGAGAAACCACGACTGTTAACATGACTAGAAAACATGCCATTAGTAACGTTATCAGATGCAGTTATTCAACACTGTACAGTTTGTGTGCACTAAAAGCGGATGTTCACTTATAATAAGTGAACGCTGTCATCGTAAATGCAGCACGATAAGCGGCACACGCTTCCCTTTATGTATGGGCTCTTTTCTTTTCAGCATTTTAATTTAAGTTCACCCTTTCAGCTCCTATCCACCGTGTGCATCCCACACATGAATCCAATGTGATGATTTTTTAATACAACGTTAGTCACTTCATCTTAGCAGCGCTCGCTCACGTTGACTTAGGGAAACAACGATAACTTCTCAGTTCGTAATTAGCTTAATGATGTAACTAGCTACCTTGTTATACTAGCCTTTATGTGTTTACCTTTTGAGCTGCCTTGTCTCTCCATAGGAAGCACAGCCTTCCTTTTAAGTTGTGGCTGCAGCTGAGAGGAGCCAGACCACCGTGTGGTGCCTGTGCTGCTGAGCCGAGCCGAGCTGAGCTACTTAGCTAACCAGCTAACCGCGCTCGCTAGCTAGCTGGGTGAAGTTAGAGTCCACACAGTACCGTCACTGTTGTAACCCGGCGAGCCGACAAAGGAGGACAGTGCCTGCACCGGCACTGAATCTCGGCAGTCGCCGGGTGTTGAGTTTAAGTGAAGTTAAAACAAAGAGAGAGGCAGTCTGTGAACGCGGCTCCGGTTACCTCTGAACAAACCGTCAAGTGTCGTTTCTAAGGAACAAAGTTGTGTACGTCTCGTGAACGCGCACAGGGCACGACTCGGCTGTGCTGTCAATCAAACGTCCATTTCCAACCTGCTCCTTGTTAAACTGAGCTGTCTGCAGCTCTCACAGCTCAATTAACGTGTGTGTGCACCTCAATGATTAGATAAAAGCATTGACATATGGATGGAAACTGTGCATAAAGTGATTCAAATCAGCTCCACCTGTGACTTTAATCCTTTAACTTTCTTGAGTACGAGTACATTTTAAAATGCAATCCACTTTTAATTTCTTTTTAATTCTTTATTTTAAAACACTTCAGGACATTTTTGACAAATGT
Organism: Anabas testudineus; assembly: GCF_900324465.2. Lineage (NCBI taxonomy): Eukaryota > Metazoa > Chordata > Actinopteri > Anabantiformes > Anabantidae > Anabas > Anabas testudineus. The sequence goes on from NC_046625.1 coordinate 4,632,847, forward strand.
CCATCTTCTTCTTGTTGTTCTTTGTGGCTGTTTCCTTCCAGTGGTCACCACAGCCAATCATCTGCCTCCATTTAACTCTATCCTCTGCATCCTCTTCTCTCACACCAACTAACTTCATGTCCTAGCTCACTACATCCATAAACCTCCTCTTTGGTCTTCCTCTACACCTCCTGCCTGGCAGCTCCAACCGCAGCATCCGTTTACCCATATGTTCACCATCTCTCCTCTAAACATGTCCAAACCACCTCAATCTGGCTTCTCTGGCTTTATCTCCAAAACATAGGCTGTCCCTGTGACCTACTCATTCCTGATCCTGTCCATCCTCGTCACTCCCAAAGAGCAACTCAACATCTTCAGCCCTGCTAAATGATGATGATAGTAGAAACGGCAACACAATTTCCCTGTAGTAATAAGGGAAAGTTAAGCTGGCATTGAAGACTTGATAAAAAAGTTAATTGCAATAAAATAAAGTGAGAACAGAGATGAACAGGGACATTAGCCAACATTCAAAGCTGTGACTTCGAAGCAGATGCTATGTTGAAATGCTGACCACACATGGTCTTAAGAGGATAAAGGGAGAACACATTACTTTCCGTATGATCAATACTGTTATGGTTGTTGTCAATTCAATTCAGAAGCTACAGGAGATCTCTTAAGGACAGTTAGCTTCCAGAAAGGCTCACATGACAATTGTTTTAGTGTTTACAGTCACACTGTGTGTCAGATCTTCCTCTTTATAAGTGCAGTGCATAAAAATGATGGACTAATCGCAGTGGTGAAGTAATAGTAACAGCTTCTTGTTTGCATCAGATTTCTTGTGAAAATAAACCCACCCTATTACTATTGGGTCAAAAGTAATTCATCCCAAGTCATCCATTCCTCTGCACATACTGTGTGTCATATGTAGATCATACCCTTGTTTTATTAGGCTCACAGAGAGTCAGTGATGAATCATAACGGTATTTTCCATGATTTAATGCATGATTTAATAATTTTATTCACAGGCCACTGGTTCTGATGAAACCACTTTGGGACACAATAGCTGGAGATGCCTTGAGTTGTACACCAGAGACATCTGCTGGTTTACAAAGGTTATTGATAAGAATACAGTATATTTATTTATTCAGTTTAGTTTAAACCACATTTTAACTCATCAAAATAAAGTAGTATCAGCTTACAACCCCTCCTTACTCTTGTCTATGGCTGCTGGTTGTAAAAACATGAAACCATTTTTTTTCTGCACTTAATTGAAGCAACCCAGAGAGGTTAAATTAGTTCATACTTGAAAAAACAAGAATCAAAATGTTAATGTGGTTCGTATTCTGTCAACAATATTACAACCCCTTCCATTTATCTTGGAGACCCCCAGCCTTGGAGCTATTTAGCCCACTAAATAGTACAAAAATGCAGCATAGTGGTTCAGGAAAGCTTCAAGGTGAAGAAGGCTGCAGGCCAAACACGTTGGCCTGACAATAAAGCTGTTTGATAGTCGGCAATCTTTTTTTAATCTTTACAATTTGCTTTCCCTCATCCATGCACCTTCATAATAGGTGAAGTTGTGTCAGGAATTTCTGCTGTAGTTATGCTTGTGGATATGTTGTAATCAGTATCAGTATATCAGCTGAAATGTGTAACGTTTTCATTGTTGTTGAACTGTACTTTCTCCCAGTAGAAGTGTTTGATTACTCTACATTACTGAAGTATGTTTCTTTGGTAAAACAAGTCTTATCTTCTGTTATCACCAGTTAAAGATTTATTAAAGATGGGGCATGGTGTTATGGTGGTGTGTTTGTGTGTGTACTCAGCAATCCAGAAAGACTTGACTCAGGTCTGGCTGTTACAGAGGAGTGAAACCAGCTTTTTATTGGCAACTGTTATGCAAGACACTGCTAAAACAGTTTTTAAATCTTTTTGCTGAAGGATTATCTAATACTACTAATAATCTAATAGCACATTTACTGAACTGGGAGATTATTTCTCTGCTCCAGCTATTGAGAGAGGTTGATCAGGGGTTAATTTTCTCGCTGCACCTGCTCTGGTTTTATTTTTTACTAAGTTTACTGTTCTGTTTCAGATTAAAGGGTTAGTGTTAATATTCATATCAAGTAACTGGCTCTCCAACAGAGCTTCAACACAACTTCAACCTTGATCACAGCTTGTTCAAGATTCAGAATTCATACAACTTACTGTACACAAATCCCTACAGGAAAAAATAAACTGCTGCACTGTTCAGTTACAAACAAAACCAAAGCATTAGCTCACAGGTGCATATACATTTACATTTATTTATTTGGCAGACGCTTTTATACCTTAAAAGTAAGGTACAAAGCAAGCAAAATATCTAAGCCAAGCAGAAGAACTTTAAATTAAAGTGCTCTAGAAAGAGGAAGAGACTGTTTCAAGTGCAAGTAGGTAAGTGCAAGTTTTGGTTTTGTTTTTTTTTAAGTGCAGAAAAGATTTAAGTGTAGAGAAAGATTTCAGTGCAGAAAAGGTTTGGAAGAGCAGTTGTGGCTGGAATCTTTGGGGTGAGGTGAGGGAAACACAAAATACTGTTCACAGGCAGAGTGCAGTGGGTCCGAGGGATTGTAGACCTGGATGAGGGAGTTCAGGTAAGCCAGTGCTGTGTAGGCACTGGTCAGGGCTTTGAACCTGAAGCGAGCAGCTACAGGAAGCTAGTGCAGAGATCTGAAAAGTGGTGTAACGTGTCCTTTTTAGCTGTTCAAAATTAGATGTGCTGCTGCATTCGTGGATTCTGGAGGGCTTTGATGGTAAATGCTAGTAACCCTATCAGTGAGACTTTGCAGTACTCCAGACAATAGAATTAAAAAACAAACCATTACCAAGGAACTGCACTACACTAGCTGTTTTTAATGTAAATTTTATTGTGTGATCATTTGTAGAAGGTATATTTGAAACAAAGAAGATGTGCATGCATGTGTGCATTTGGAAAATTTCTCAAAACTCTAGTGACATGTTTCAAGGGGCTTTGGGTTCAACAAAGTTTCAGACATGTCTTTTTTTCATTGCTTGTGTCATTGTACAATACCTTCATATATGTTTTATGCTTACAAAGAGCATGCTTATTTCATATAGTACAGTTAGTTTACAAGTTTATCTTTTCCCTATTGGAATGATTTCATTCTCTATGCATTTGCATGAAGCAGGGCACCAGGCGTACACCAGCCAATTTCTGCACCCAGTCGTCCTTGCCAAGGTTGGACAGTTGATGAAGTGGTCTATGTAAGGACAAGGGTTGGCTGAAATGACACATGAAGAGATTAGCTCATTGTCATTGTACATTATAAATTTATATCTTTCCCCTTTCACCTTGTTTGTCTCACATTATGTGCATAATTATAATATCTCACACTTACTGCAGAGGTTGTCTTCACAGGCATTAGGACAGGAGCCACATGGGGGTCCTACTTCATAAGGGGGCCATCTCCTAAAGTTTCCTCTGATAAATACAAACAACATATGTAAGCATTTTTAGCTCAAAAAGCGCATTAAATAACTGGAGGGTTAATGGGGGAAACTCACGCTCGATAATAATGGCAACCATAGTAATAAACGTTAGAGCACAGTGTCATTCCACAGCCAACTTTGTACGAGGTGTTCCACACCACCTGACCAAGAACAAAAAGCAATTTCAGTGCCACTTTAAAGTGGGAACTTCTAAAGATGTATATGCCCATATGTATATTAACTGTTTAAACACTGTCATGACTCATATGTTTGTTTCATGTTTCATTTTTGAATACCTCATTCTTCACAGTTGAGCAAACACTTGAGAAATGTATTGTGTTTGTGAAATAAATCAAATTGAACATTGGACATTGGGTGTTGTAGTCAGTAGTCTGGTCACGAATGTCAATTAATTATTCATTCTCTATTTGATTCTTTTTTAGTTTCCACTAAAACGAGTAAAATAAGATTAACCTATTTGCTTTCTAACTTTGTTTGCTTACTGTTTCTTTTCATGCTTTACTAATTTTATATACCATTTAAATAAAAATAACTACTACAAAAGAGGCAACTCATAAACATAAAAAGACACAAAATGACTGCAAAGGAACTTAAAGTGACCATGAAGAGATAGAAAGTTATAATGAAGAGACAAAATGTGACAAATTAACATACAAGACATAAAATTACTACAAAGAAATCTTTGTCTTTTGACAAAAGACACTGAAAGTCTGTATTGGCACCATCTTCTACGTGAAGTTGTCCAACAACAATTAATCCTTGTGGATCAATAAAATACCTGGGTGTAGTGGCCAATACTTTGCCCATCAGCGGATCCATTAGGATACGTGTAGTGTACCACCTCACTGTGCCAGGCATCAACGACATCCTTCCATGCGTAAGGTTCGAATGCATAGAACAGATTCTCACCCAACTGATATCCTGGTCAGTGTTAAGAAACACACGGCAGCACCAATTAATGAAAGTCTTCAGATACAAAGATTACATTATTTAGATAAAATAGGGCTCATTAAAAGGCCTATTGATGGTAATCTCCTTATTGATAACATATCATATGTGGTGTCATTTATTATTAAAAGAATGTATTAAGTCTGCAGATAAGATTATGTTCACTGTGACTCCAACCATCAATCATGTGGTCAGTCAACTCACATGGAACCTTTGCATTTCTGAGGTATAATGCCCTGGGATAGAGGGAACGGTGAAAGGGAAACAAAGAGAGAGAAGGAATAAACAAAAGACAAATATACCATTTAGCATGCGAGTACTGGGTGGCCCATGATTCAGAATGCACTGGTCAACCCAGGCCTGAGCACTGGCTGCTACGTCTTCATCGTAGACCTGTATCAACGAACAGAAGAAAAGCAAAAAGAACAAAACCAATGCAGGTTCATTTCAAATTGACACCCACAAGGTGGGAAAACATCTATTCTCTTCCTAAATATTAGTTTTGATTTTGAATCTGCAACCCTTAAAAAAATTTTAAGGTTTTAACTGAAGTGGTCTTTCCATTTGTCATAAAGCCTAAATCAGAAACTAATAACCACCAATATATCGATTAACACCCACCCCTGATTTAAACACTGTTTATGACTTTTGTGATTTAGAGGTGCTGTTTGCAACGCACCTCACCAGCTTTATTCTTTATGTTTTCTCCTCACAAATAGTAAGAATATTTACTTATTTGATAATTACTTATTTTAAAAATGTATCGGAGACACTTTTACTGTGTTATCAGTAACACCTACCATTTTAACCATATTAGAAGCAGGCGGCTTCACTCCTCTCCTAAAGGCATTGTGTTGGTCAACGATCTCAGCCTGTATTACTGTGTTATCTGGGCAAAGTTCTGCACACACACATACACATACACACAAAAACATGCACACACACTTAAAACCAATGTAAATGCCAGATTACAGACATAATAATGAAGAGTGATATTTGCTCTGGTGGCTTAATATCCACCGTACGGCTCAAAAATATATCCTGGTTTAATTACACTGCAATTACTTCACATAACAAAAGATCGCACAAAGATGATTGTGCTAAATCCCATAATCTTACTGGCAAGCATGTTGGCATTGTCTGTGAACGGATGCTGTTGAATACAATGGCACTATGAAGTAAAATATATTTGGTGCATTTCACTTTGTACTTACCATCCTGTGGACACCGTGACACGTAGCAAAGCCCATTTGAAGAGAAGAAATTCAAGTTAGGTTCTCGTCAGTGGTCGTCGACCATATATATTCATATTTAAAACATTTAGTTCTTGTTTTTAAGTAACGCTAACAAAGGAAGCAATGACCTTATTACACCAGTGGGAGGCAGCAATGTACTAAAATGTTCCTTAAAATGTAGAAAACTAAATAATTGCAAGTTTTACCAGGGTCACAGCACCCTGGCACAATTTAGACATGATGCCCTGAGTTGAAAAGCCAAGAACATGACCTTTTTATTTCCTTGAAACATCCCCTGTTAGCAATGAGGGAGGATTAAACATTTCTGACATCACCAGTAACAATATCATAATATTTAATAATAGTAGTATGGTATGGATATTTTCTGTGGTAATGCACATTAATCAACATGGTTACCAAACAATAACTAAAGTTCATATAATATTTTAAATATAATAAGATGTTTGAACCAATGAAGCTACACAGGCATGTGGTATTTTTAAGGTAGTTGGTTTGCAGGATTATAACAACTAAATCAGACTGCAGTGATCTTATCTGATATGTTGCTAGCCAAACTTAAATAAAGTAAAAGTATATTTTAAATGGTAATTCAGAGTGGTGAATAGTAAGTCAAGAGTAAGTTAAAATACAAACAAAATACAGTTCTTAAGAAAAGTTAAGTAATTAGAAATGACTGCATATAGGTTCTTTCATATTGTTATTATTGTATGATATTAATATATATATATATATATATATATATATATATATATAAGTCTATATATATAAGTCTGACAAAGTTGAAGTCAACTTCAATATAATACCAATACGTCAAGGCTGTACACATTACAGTGGTTGTTTCCTGACACTTATGTAATTCATAATGTTTTGTAATCAAACCTGACAACATTCAAAAACATGTTTCTGTCCAGTTCATTTCCTTTCAATCTTATTTTAAACCTACTCACCACATTGCAGTAAGCGTTGACTTGATGCACCGTCAAGATGCAAATTAGGAATGCAAACATATTGTCAACAAAAAGGTAGATGCCTAAGGTATGAAGAAAACAAGGTGATATGATCATGATGTAGGACAACTATTATTTATATTTTCATATTTTAAGTCATCTAACAAAACAGTAAAATTGCTAAAAAATAGTTTACATAAACATGTTGCTGTTATTTTCTATCCACCTTAGAACTTGAAGACGTACTTACACACGGGTCTCCAGGAGGTGCAGGTGAGGTGGCACTTACAGTATCTCTCCTTCCTTTTATAGACCCAGCTCACAGATATTAAACATTCTCTTCGGGTTGTAAATGATCCAGAGCTTAACACAATGGCTAGTGAACTGAAACAAGTCACATGACACTGTGGATAATTTGTCTTCTATCGAAAGCAACTGACATGAGGTAAACAAGGAATTGTTAAGCTCCAGGGTGTAGTGACTGCCTGATGGACTGTCACAAGTTTACACAGACCAGAATGGGGGAGGCGTTTGAGGTCAAAGTAAATAAAAGAAAAAGAACGCTGCTAGATTACAACATTGAACTGTATAGTTCTGTATGCCAATGGATTAAAGGCATCTAGCATGTATGGGCTGAAGTCGCACCCATTGCTTGCTTTGGCAGAAAAAGTAAGACACAAGAAATGGGATTCAGACCCATGTGTAGATTGAGAGACAAGAATAAGATGTCCCTACTGGTTGGCTGTTTGCCTAAATCAGTGATATTCACAATTTTTTTCAGGAGAGTTGCAAAACACCAAAAGCCACCTCAATTATTTAAACATGTCTGCTGACTATTTAGTGATCCCGCAACATGCATTATGTAGTTCAGCCAGTACAGTCCTAATTAAATAATACTGAGATGCATTTCCTTCACTTTCTTCATGTTATACAGTGGCAAGAAAAGTTATGTGAAACCTTTGGAATTTTAATGATTTTCTGCATTAATTTCTCATAAAATGTGATCTGATCTTCATCTAAGTCAAGAGTATTACCAAATATAATGTGCCTAAAATAATAACACAAAGGAACATTGATCGTTCATGTCCTCATTGAGAATAACCATAAACACCTCATAGTAATAGTGGAAAAACTATGTGAACCCATAGAATTAATTACTGGTTGACCCCTCCTCTTGGCAGAAATAACCTCAACTTCCTGTAGCTGCACATTGTTCAGGAGGAATTTTAGCCCATTCTTCCTGCAGAACTGCTTTAGCTCTGTCATACTGTTTGAACCTCTCATGTGTGGCTCTCTTCAAGTCGTTCCATAGCATCTCTATTGGGTTAAGGTTTGTGCTCTGACTTGGCCACACCAAAAGGTAGATTATGCTTTTCTGAAGCCATTCTGTTGTGGACTTCTTTTCTTTTTCAACTAGCACTATGAGGTTTTTATGGTTGTTCTCAGAAAGATCAGAATTGTTTTTGAGTTATTATTGTAAGCACATTGTATTTGTTAATACTATTACTTAGATTAGGATCAGATCAAATTTTATGACAAATAAATGCAGAAAACCATTAAATTCCAAAAGGTTCACATACTTTTACTGGCCACTGTATCTGTAGGTTGTTGTTGCAATTCATGTGAGGCACGATGTGCATCATTGGCACGGTAGACCAACGAAAAGTGCCAGTTATCGCTGGCTCTGTTCTCTATTATCATTGGCTCAGTAGACGTTATTAGTGACGCTGTAGGCTGTTAATGTGTGCTGGACCTTTCTCATCACCGTTACGATAATAAACTTGGAGTGTACCAGGTAGACACAACAAATGCTTAATTGGATTTAGGCACAAAAACAACTTCCTTCAGAAAGGATTTGAGTTCAAATAAAAAACCTACTGAATAAAAAGCACTTAAACAGGAGTACATTTACCAACTGACTACATAAGAGACATATAATGTCACTTATGTGAGCAGGTGTGGGCTCAACTCAATGAGCCCACACCTGCTCACATACAGGATTATCTGCATCCTGACTTTGATTTATACCGCCATGGTACATACATACATGTAATGTTTGCTTGGAACATACAGCCTGGTTCTTTATATAGACTTAATTTGAAGCGATGTGAACAAAATAACTTCTATATAGGATCAGAAAAGCAGAAATAATGCAGTGAGCCCCCAACAGAGTTTCAGCTATTCCTAGAAAATGCTGTTGTCTCCTCTGACCATTCAAAACACCCTACAGTAAACACATTACAAATATTTATTTTTATGTTCCAGGTAACATGAGGAATGGTTGAGCAGTGTGTTTGTGGATTACCGTGGGAAATGAAGAAACTACTTGGATTACTGACGCTGTAACACTGACGCTGCAGAACTTTATTTTTGGAGTGCCATGTGTGTTTAGAACATAACACAATCCCCTTTGTTAATTCTCGATAATGTGTCTTAATGCACAATAAGCATTATGCTGCTATCGCCTATTTGCTTAATGCCTTATGTTATTTGTTATTCAGTACAATGGCAGTTGGAGTCAAACAGTCTAACTCACCAACATTTGTTCTACTTGGGCTTGCTCCACAAAGTAATGTGTACTTTTAGAATCATAAGTCTTATTCTCTCTCGTTTTTCATTTTCACCATATGGTAGATTTCTCTATTTTCACCATTATGTAACCAAATAATATTCTGTTTACACCTACTTTCATGGGTTTTATAGTGAAAATCAGTGGCTCATTGTTTCAAACAAAACGCATATAGCGAATAGCTAGATTAATTAAAAACCATCACAAGCACTGTATTAATGGGAAAAAAATCTTTAAATTCTCTCTGTGTGACTCCACCTTCAGGTTTTGTTGCAGCTCAATTCGATAGTAAGGAGCTTAATACTGGAAAACGAGTAACATCTGCTAATTACATTAATAATGTCCAGCCAGAAGAAGCTTTCTTACACACTTCAAGCTGTTCGTTTGCACTCTTATTGTAATTTCCAATAACAAAAACTAACTGATTAAGTCACATTTGACATAGCTAGCATTTGCATCTGTAATGTAATATAACAAATGTCAGTCTTGCATATTGTGGCAGTACACAGCAAAATATTTGATTCATGTCAATGTGTTATCTAACAAAGCGACACTGTGTGTGAACCCAGCTCCATATGAACTACATGTGTAATATGAAATGTAAACTAAAGTGAGTTTGCTCACTATTGTCAATAGCAACATTATCTATGAAGATGAATATCATGGGTGTAGTGGTATTTACCCATGGCGTTGTATACATTCAGATACTGTATGTCTTTCTATCTGCCACCTTGAGGTAAGGGTGACAGCATACATTTCAAAGTAATGGCAGCCATTACAGACAACAATGCTAGACAGGTCTGAGTGCAGCTACAGGTGGACACCCCGGGCAGAAGCCTGACAGCCTAATGCAGTGCGGCTCTGTGGAAAGCATGTGAAAAGGTTGAAGTCTATTGTTGGAAATCTTTTCTTGTTCACTTCAGTCGCTGAAGTCAGGCACTTAATCACGGTTAATAAGAAATATCCTGAGTGCATGCACACTGCCCTACAGTGCACACAGCCAACAGGTCCAATTAAAAAGCAAATGAATTATGAAAAAGACGTATTCATAAATTTAATAAACGCTAAAATTGAAATGAGCTTCTGAAGCTTCATACTTTCATCATAAGGGAGCAAACTCTGCATTGTTTGAGTCGTGCATTCATAAAGTCAGTACATGATATACTCCACAGTGAGGAATAAATTCAGATTGAAGGAATGTAAATTGTGAATCATTGTCATTTTACATTATTAGTGTCACTGTCACATAGCTATCACACAAGCCTTATATGAAACATCACGTAAAAAACAAACAAACAAAAGAAACATTATAAACTTCTATATTTTCTGTAGGAAAACAAGTATTTATTCCTTTAATTATTTGTTATTTACTGGGGCCACACATTACAAGCTAGTCTGGAGATTGTTTTGCATCTGTAGTCAATGGAAGGATTGTATGTAGCCACCAATGAAGCAGTAGATAAACACAAAGAGCAGTAGCATCACTCATAGAGAGCAATAAACCCATTAGAAGTAAAAACACAGAGTAAATCTCTCTGACAATGTAAAAGCAAGAGTACAATAAAGGACAGGTTCAGATTCTTTACTATTTGACTCACTCCCCATGACAAACTTCACTTTCTACATTGAACACTGGGGGGCACTGTCACATCTTCAGTCGCAGAGCACAACACTGTTCTTTGACTGGAAACCTTCAACATAATTGACCCAGTGATTGAACAATGTTATTATGTTACAGCACAAGCAGCAGACTCATTTAGGTTCCCTCAGTGATGTGTTTTTGTTTCCTCTCACTCTCCACGTCCTGTCAGCTGTCGGTCTGAGTCCTCAGCCACTCATGTAAGACTGATGCCTCCACAAACACCAGCTTGATGCGTGGTTGCCCATCTTTATAACTTCGTCCTATTTCAGTGGCCCCCACAGTTCTCCAACGGGAAAGACCTGCAGCAGCGGGTTCTTTGTGGCCGTGCATTTTTACCAAGTTGTGGGACATTGAACACTGCTAATTTGCCCCTCAACAATAAACCCACTGAAGTGGAAGAGTTACATGACATCTAAATGTCATCTGGTCCAGTATTTATTTTTCACTTTTTGGCATGTTTGTAGCCATTACCACAGCTAAAACATGATGGCAATTACACTGTGGGTGATCATTAATGTCATTCAAGCCTCAGCACCAGTCAGGATGGCTTCAGTATTATGGCATCCGTTTGATTTAAATCAGTTTAAAGAGCTGGAAAACCAGCCAAGCATCCACCCAATATTAACAACTTCATTTGCTTTTGTTCTGTTTTTTTCTAACCTGAGGTCTCTCCACGGATGTTTCAAAGACATGATACGCCAGAACGGCCCATTTCCTTTCCAGAGTTGAACCCTTTTCATGCAAAGATGATCTAATGCTGAAAAACGTCCTTCCAAAATCAGACACACATTGCCCAGATCTATATATGGGTTTGGCAGTTTCCTTTTGTGCTTTCAGGAAGGGTGCTTAAAGTCTAATGGGGCTCCCGATGTGACAGCAAACAGAGGCAGAAAATCTCAATCTTAAAAAGAGACATATCATTAATTTGCAGCCTGGAGTTACATCCTCTCAGCAACGTCTAAGCAACACAATGAAGCCTCTCCTCGGAGGGCAGCTCCGACTCTGGAAAACAAGCGACTGAATCGCCTGTTAGGCTCAAAATGACTTTGAGAAGAACCCAATGTCATGATTCCATTATGTGGGGCTGGTGAATCTAATCACAGTCTTTAGAGCTCTTCACCGGTAATTATGGCATCTGATCAAAAAGCAAATCATCCTCTGACTTATTTATTCAGCTGGGTTTTAAAGTTAACATCACAGTGAGTATTTTTGATAGCTGTCATTTTAATTTGCATTTCACCATTTGATGAAGTTCGCTCTATGCTGACATTTTCCTCTTCCACAGTTATTTATAGAAAACAGAAAGGCTGTTCAAACTGTAACAGATCCACATTCAGCCTGTTTTCTGTATAAGTGACCAAACAGATGTGGCACATCAACAACAACAACAATTTAAATCTGTCTCTTTCTTGTCTTTGTTAGTAATTATGGCTGAAAAGAGGCAGCAGCAATATTAGATTCAAAGGGGCAATGTTGCCATCTGCATAAGAATAATGGTAAAACTTCAACTTTATTGAATTAAATACTGTTAAAGAAATGAGCACAACCTATGTGATAGTAGATGTAATGAAGGTTCAACCTAATTGGTGTTTCCATCACGTGACCTTAATACAAAACGTTTTTAGTTGTCACCACATGACCACATTAGAAGAGCAGTCATGTGACCACAGGTGGTCATATACTGCATAAGATCATAACTTCTGTTCCAAGAATGAACCTGTGAGCTCAACAACAGCTCATGTTTTAATGTGTGTGTGTGTGTGTGTGTGCACGTGTATTGACCATGTGGCCCGGTATACTGCTTTCTTTCTAATTCGTTATCAACCTATTGATTACTCTTTCTGTTCACCTATCTTTCTGTAGTACTTCGCTTTCTAAACAACACCCACCACCACCCTTCCTCCTTCTCCACCTCTCTCTCTCTAAATCTGGTATTTCCCAGTGAAGCCCCCTCCCCGCTTCCCCTCTGTCAACCCACCACCCCCTCCCTTTTCCTCTGCCTCCCGTCTTTACCCCCCTCCTCTACTCAGATGGATTCTTCAGGCAGTCGAGTGGAACTGGTGCGGCTGCCGAAGAGATAGACAGTGAGGCAGAGAGGCTGTGCTGAACAGACGCTGGGTCAGAGCGCTCAGTTGCTTCAGACAATCACAGGGGAGCGAGAGAAAGACACAGGAAAAGAGACATAGAGAGAGAGAGAGAGAGAACATCTCATAGAAAGACAGACTGAAAAGACAGAAAAGGGAGGGAGAGACAGAGGAAGGAGGTAAATATGTGACAGGATGTGGTTTCCCTGAGCTTGCAGAACACTGGTATACAGGCATACTTTGAGCATGACCTAAACACACCGAGCGTACAAGTGTGTTTGAGCTCCGTTAGGTGCTGTGGGTGAAGACGAAGCAAACCGCTGGAGCTGCTACTGCTGCTGCAGAGCTGACAGACACTTTGTTTCTTTGCTGCCTGCCGGAGGATTGTGTTTCCTTTCAGCAACCTCAGTCAGCCTGTCGGACAGGATCTGAACCCAACCTCCATCCTCTCTTTGTGCTGGTCTCTTTTCAAGTAGAATGCGCTTCACTGCTGGAAGCTCTGGTCCAGTTGCTGCCTTTGTGTCCAAGCGGTGAACTTTTAAACTGTTGTCTAATAGGTAAGTTTGTTTTCTGTTTGTGTGAGAGATGCATTTGAACTTTCTAACAGATGTGTTCCTGTGCTTATGTCTGATTCTGTGGCCACTGTAAACTTGGACTGATTTGTGGCAACTGATCACCACAGAGAGTTGATTCATCAGATGATGCCACAAGCCTCAAGTTCAGCAACAAGCTTTGAATCACTGTTAACATGCATGCATGTTTGCACATTCACATGCTCAAAAACACACACACTGTGGTCATTCATCATGCACATCAATAGATCTGGTTGTTTTGAAGTCACATGTAGGATGGATGGTACAGAGCAGGGCTGAGAATGCCAAAAATGTCTACCTGGATCCAATCACAGTCCAATCAGTGTTTCAAGATGTGCCTGGCGTACAGTATCTCGCCACTCCCACCAGTTGGGAAAGAGAGGAGTGTGTGATTTGTAAACTGCTGTGCTGTATGTGTGAAGTGTGAGGTTCCACTGTGTGTTTGTTGTGCAGCATTCGCGCTGATGTGACCATGTGTGTCTGAACAAGTGGGTGTTCACATGCTTAGACTATGTGCTATGTACATGAGTTCATCCAAGCATGCGTGAGTGTACGAGAGGAGGAGGTTTAACGGAAAAAAACAAGCTGAGGAATGGGAGGAGGTGAGGGAAGGGTGAGAGAGTGTCAAGGAGGAGGAAGACGAGGGCATGAGAGAGAGGAAAAGCCAAATGGAAGAGGGGAAAAGAGTGAACATGTGTGTGTGTGTGTGTGTGTGTGTGTGAGGGAGAAAGTGAGTGAGAGTGTTCAATCTGACTGAACTGCTGTTAATGAGATCCAGCTGGTGAGTTGTGGAACGTCGGGCTGCGTTAGCTCAACATTGTTGGTGGGTCAGGAGTTCTCTCTGTGTCATGCATGTGTGTGTGCAAAGATAAGAGCGTACAGAAATATTGGCAAAAACAAAACAAGCAGCAGCACAGCAGATAGAAGCACTAAACACTGATACAAACAGTGAAGCATGGTACACACAAAGTTACACATACTCAGATACAGATAAAGAGAATCACAAACTCTTACACATGCACATGAACTGCACAAGCACTTCACAAACATACAACAGAGGAGAAAATAATGACAGAAAAGTATAGTTATGCATAGCACAGTATACTTATTTACACATTCAATAAGAACAGCAAAATGCAGATAGTACACACAAACACACACATGCACACACACAAAAAAAAGCTGCCACATGCTCAAGTGTGTTTATCAAAGAGTAAATGTACTGTGTGACAGGCAGTGGACACATGCAGCACCACACATGTGAGCATGCATGCTGAACATACACATGTCATCAGCACGTATGGGAACACGCTTTAAATGCACAGACACACACACACACACACACACACACACACACACACTGAGGAAACAATTCCCCATAGAAACTACATGTGTCTGTTGGAAATGTGGAAGTGATTGTGGTTCGGGCCTCACTGTGCTATAATGTCACATAGAAAATGAAGTCATTAGTGAGGTCAAAAGGTGAAGAAACCAAAATTCATTTGTGGTTAAGTACAACTTTCTAATAAGGTACCCATTAGGGGTTTGAAGTTGTAGCTAATGGCTTTAATAATGGTTAATGAATCTTTTTCTAGTGCTTTAAAAATTAGTTTTAAGCTATTAATAAGAACAACATGGGAAGAATGTGAGGTTGTGAGAAGTCCCTTTGAGTGGGGTTTACCCTCTCGCTGCATCCTTGCTCCTATGAACTACTGAATGACTTTCTTTTTATTTAACTGATAGTTCTTTAAATGAATAAACACATCTAAATTGTAACATACAGTCCTCATTAAGAGTAAAAATGCTTTCTGAAGTTCAGCTGAAGATAATATTAGATTTCAGGAGGCTGAGTCAGAAGATTTAAGCAGGTTTCTGCTAATAATAAAACTCTTCAGTTTAAAATCGTCTCCTTGTTGTTACCATGCTGTGATGGAGCAACAGTAACACAAACGGGGAGTTTTTTGCACTATAAAGTCGCTTGTTTTGCCTTAAACAAACTGCTGAAGTTCCTCATTCCTTTCTGTGTAATCACGCTAGAAAAGATTTCAGTCTGGGGCGAGAGGAATGATAAAACAACATGTGAACATTATTAAGAAAAAACTCTTAAACTGCAGATGTGATTGATTGTTGTAAAAACCTTTAACTAATGATTTATTAACGTTCAGGATTACAAACGACTTACTAACCTTTAGCGGCAGCCTATTAGAAAGTGAAAAATTCTATTTATCTTTGATATTAATGACTTTATTAACATTTATTCTGCAGAATTAATGTTTTTTTTAGAACGTTAGCTCCATTAACCTTTACTGACGACTAACTAACATTTAAACTTGCAGATCTATGATCCTTTATTAATGACTTATTAGCATTTAAATGAGGATAACTTGTACTTTGGTCATATAAAACTTAAATCTGCATTGCTAAACACTCAAACATGCATACCTGCCTGTTACAGGAGCAGTCACTGTGTTTCTGTTGTGATGTTTCTCATTTAGTTTCTGAGTCCGCAGCCGTCAGTTTGTTTGTTTTCTGACTGTGTTGATTTTCATTCTCTCCAGTCTTTTAGCAAACATGTATTTTAATCAACTTATGTTCGCTATCTGATCCGGGCACGTTGAATCCCCCTGTGTGGTGTGAAATTTGATTAAAGTAATTGGCAAGCGTTAGCTGGTGTAAACCATAATGTGCCCTCCTTCCCACTCAGTATATATAGGCAAACACTTACAGACAGACCAGAATATTTCATATTCTCAGAATGTATGATATGTCTAATTGAAACGTAGCTATTTTAAACCATCCAAATTTTATTCTACTCTTGTTTCATTCTGAGCTTGTTTGGGACATAGTGAGAAATATACATGAATGTGAATGATTGGAGACTAAAATAAGATGCTGGAGAGGGAGTTTTACCCATTCACAATCGATGAGACATATTTAGATTAACTCCAGTATTTCTTGGCTTGGTGTGTTCTGGTGTGTTTGGATAGAACCTCTGGTGTCATTTAGTGAACAGAAATCAGCTTTGGCATCCTTATGGGCTGTAATATAAACATTGGGCAGCAAATGTGGCTGATTGACATTCTGGTAGATACAGTGTGAGTTTTACCATTTTCACTAAAGGGTTTCGTCTTGATTGCCGCCTCTGCTGCAAACCCACATCTTTCCCCTCAGAAAAGCTTGACTACAAGATCTCAGGCAAAGATTATTTTCCTTCACTCCCCTGTGAGGTGACAGTGATCGTGCTTTTGAACATACTAAGTTATTCAAGCCTCTGGCATTGCCCTGGACCTGAGACAGCACATTGGGATGAATACTTGAAGCGAAACAGAAAACACAATAACTAATATTCAGCCAGCTGTTTGGCTTACTCCCAGTCCAATGAAAAACATCTCCCTTGATATCTCTATAAGGCAAATTGAGTCCTGTTGTAATGGGTGGTCAAGAAAATTGCAGCAGTATTGATTGGGTAATGTTCAACATGGACATGTCGATAGGGCGTCTGAAAACCTAAGAACTTGGCTTCGGCTGGCTTTAATAAAAACTGACCTGCCTGGAGCAAGTTCACAGAAAGCAATGAGTCACTCACGGGAAATCTCTTCAAACCCCTCCGTGTTTCAGAGAAAAATAGCAAAGGGAGTAACCAAAGAATTTTCTATTTTTAACCAAGTACTTCTCTCTTCATCTCTTTTGAAATGACAATCATTTTACCTATTATTTAGTTACAAGCTGAAAACAACCAGCATAGTGTTTGTGCAGATAATGTTTTGCTTTTTAATTGTGAGAACACAGAAAGAACCGTACAAATCCCGAGCTTGGATAGATTATGCATAACAAATCAAACCCATGACTGTCAAAGACATGCAGAGGAGGGGAAGAGGAGGAGATGAGTGATTGCTTCTGGACATGGAGGAGAGGAAAGAGGAGGAGGATAGGACACAGGGAGCCAGTCCTGGTGATGAAGAGGAATAGGAGGCTTACAGCAAC
Organism: Anabas testudineus; assembly: GCF_900324465.2. Classification (NCBI taxonomy): domain Eukaryota; kingdom Metazoa; phylum Chordata; class Actinopteri; order Anabantiformes; family Anabantidae; genus Anabas; species Anabas testudineus. Next base: position 4,650,356 of record NC_046625.1, read on the forward strand.
CGAAAAAGAGAAGAAAGGAAGAAGCTGACAATGAAAGAGAGAGAGAGAGAGAGGTTGAGGAAGATTGGTGCCTATTATTCTCCGGAGAAGGGAATAGTCATAGAGGGGTTGGTTCCCATGGCAATAGCTCCCGTCAATGGATGTGTGTGTGTGTGCGTGGACAGACTACAACTGGACCTTGAGACCGCACAGAAGTAAGCCTGTCCGAGGACGTGGCGAGCCGCGGAGCCACCCAGAACCTTGAAGCGACAGAGTATCTCAGACAGACACTATTGTTAACTCGCCGGTTCTCTCTGCCTCGCTCTCACCACGCATCTTCCATTTTTTTCCTCTTGTGTGCTTGCCATTAGGTATCGTCCTTGGGCATTCTAAGCAAATATAAAAAATTCAGTGAATTGAAAAAGCAATTCCACCTTTGGCACCCATGCTGTCCTTGTTGGGAGAACAATAAGGGTTTAGATGTCGAGATATCTCTAAAATGTGTCTAATTGGAAGCTTTTCTTTAGTGTCTCCACTGCAGAAACGTTTCAGGGGCCAATGATATTATAATGCATGCACTCACTTACTATTTACTGCTTTTATACAAAACATTTTACCAAAAGACAACTTAAGTGATATGTGGGCTGACCTCTGTGCCACTGGCTTTTGAATCCATCTTTCACATTTTAGGACACATTTGCATCCACGACAGAACCTGGTATTAACATTTGAAAGGATCATTTTTAAGATTCATTTGCAGCTTGGTTACAGTATCAGTGCAGGTTATTTAAACTCAGGTCTCCAGCACATTCAAATCTCTCCATCGACCCCAACCATCTCCTTGCTTTTGATTATAAATGTGCTTTGCTTATTAAAAAAACAGCTTTCATCACAACATAACTATAATAATGTTACATTTGGTACAAAAACACAATCATATCTGCAGCTTAGTTGCATAGAAATGTAATTTGTAGGAGACAGGAAAGTCATCAACACTCTCTTCTAAAGTCATACTGTATCAATCCTCTGTCCACATGTTACAACAGATATTTCACCTCCTCTTTCACCTCCATCTGCTAAAACTTCACTGATGGTTCAGGGTTCAGAATTTAAAAGCTCTGCAATCTCTTCAACTCTCCATTCCTAGAGGATGTAAGAAATCCTCCCTCCGAACCTTTAAACAGTTGCTGATTTTGATTCATGGCATGCTGAGACTTGGAAGTGGGGTATAGCAATGAAAATAATGCATTTCTCATTATAATTAACTAAGAATGTAAAAAAGCAAGCAGCACCCTGCTGCAGCTCAACCCTTCTAATTGTTATCACATATAGTAGATATTCAAAGAAACACTCCACTAAAAAGCTCCTCAGTCTGAAATGCTTACATCAAGGAACTGACCATTCATAGCAAATGGTTATAAAGTTAGATTTGGTGGAAAAGTCTGTGCTGCAGAGGGAGCCCCCGATGAATCCAAGCAGCGCAAGTGCAACTTAAGTGCTCTGCCTGAACTAATGCTTGTGCTTCATTTTCAACATCGCCTGCATGTTAAATGGTGGATGTGGAAAGTTTGTAGTTTGCTCTGTTATGGGAGATGACAGATGCAGTCAGCTCAGATTCACAGCAGTTGATGGATTCCAGCAGCAATCCAGTTTCACGGGGAGAAGAAGTGTAAAAGCATCTGTAGAAGCTTTCCAAGCCACTCGTGCAGCACAAACCACTTCGCCCCTGTTCATTTGTATGCTCAGCGTGGTCTAGAGGCTGAAATTTTTACCACAATCTGCCAAAATATTGCAGGTTTTTGGTGGAGTATACCTTCAAATGAGTTGTAAATGGCATGTACAGTGTATCTCCACCACACAGTGTATGCCCCACTCTCACATACTGTACATGTTACAGTGTGCAATCACTAAAGGTTACAGCATTAACATCCTGCCTCAGTGCCCATTGTTGTTCTATCCCTCTTTTCTCTCGGGTTCCCCCATTTTTTTCCATCCTCTCAGTTGTCCCACTTAATTGAGGATTTAAGGTGGTAAGAACAGAAGGAAGGAAGAAGGGAAGAGACTGGAATTTCCCAAAAGAGTGCATTAACACTTTGAAGCAGAAGAGAGAGAGAGAGAAGGCTGAAGGACAGAAACTTGACCAGACATACAGCTATTTGACACATTGGTTTAGTGTCCTGTGACCTTTCCTCAGAATTGGTTTGTTGTAAGTGCCTGTTCTGTAAAAGTAACTCATGGCATTTTCTGCTTTTGCAGCTCTGTGGTTATATTTAGGTAACTTTCTGTGTTGTGTGTGTTCACGTCAATCACGCTTTGGTGAGTTTTTCCAATAGTTCCTTTAGATAAAGCTTCAGAAAGCTGTGGTTTGATTTCAAGCAAACTCTAGACTGATTCATTTGTGATGTAAAAGCTATGTAGGCCAACCACAGGATATTATGACACCAACTGCGATTTTAGCACAAATACAAACATTAAGCTACTGCTAAATGTATAACCCATATTTATGGAAGGTAACTTGGTAACCATGGCAACACCGTGTCAGCACACGAGTGTGGGGATTTTCCCTGATTCACCAGATGAAACAAAAATGTGTTGTAAGCGTGTCCTACTTGTCCCCGATAAAAGGTGAGCAACACACTGCAGCGTCACACCGACACCATCAACGCTACCAAATCTACACATTTAGGTCTCATTTCTAGCTGTATATATTTCAGAAGGAACTATCAGAGAACATAAATGCACACATAAGCAAAAAGTAACTGCTGTCAATGTCCAGAATTTGACTTCCCCACTTGGGTCTATGTACGTAGCTCTGCCAGTCACCAAAACAGTCCAACACTGAGACACTTGTCTGTTCACATGACTCAAGTTTGACTATAAAATTCATAAGACCACAAAGGGATGATGTATTTTTCCTTATTCTGAAAAAAGGAACTGAACAACAGATGGGGAATATTAAGGCAAAAGTTAGTAAAAAATCACTGTTATGAATAAAACAAAACAAAATGATGACAGTAGACGAAAAAAGTGAACTGCAGCCTTTTGTGTTTAAGCTGCAGACTTTATAAAACCACTGATCCAGCTCCCCATTTTTTGCCATATATTCAACTTTGTGTCTGGACTTCTGCACATACCCTTTCAACGAATGGCAGTTTTCTCAAGAGGACATGACCACGGGAGATTGCTTCTCAAACACGGGTCATTTGAAGCTTTTCAGCCAATAACCACTGCTGTTGTTTTTCATCTATGGGGTTACACTTGTCCTCTCATTCATCTGATGGTCTCTGTAACTACTCCGCCTTGCAGAGCCCTTGACTCTACTCCTCACAATCGACTGTGGATCATGCCGGACCCGCAGTTCCCACCACAGAATGCAGCCTAGTGCTCCACTTTCCTTGTCAGATTAAGAAGATCAGAAGTCAGAAAAAGACAATGAGGGTGAGGGAGATAAAGCACAAGAGAGGGAGAGGGAAAGAGGAAGGGAGCAGGCTTAAAAGGGAGACTACATGGAGGAGAACAGAAGAACACAGTGTCCTAATTAACGTCTTCCACCATTAATCCACTCTGAAGCTTCCCATGCTGCTGGGTTTGATCTCAGCAATGTTGCTATCAAAGCCTTGTAACATGGTCGTGCAATATGGGAGAGATTTCAGTCAGACGGCATTAAGGAAAATCATTCAGTGTGATTCCTGCGTGTTGCTGCTGCTGTGATGTTTGTACTGTAAAAAGACATGACTGTAAGGTTTTAATTTCTCATTAGAGCAACAGTCCAATTTAAAGCTGCGCTAGTTTTATATGAACAGTGGATGAGATTGCTGCATAATGTAAAGTGTGTCGTTAGTAGTGACAAACCCACACACAATATGACCCGAGTCTGTAGCTCTTTAAGGCATTTTTGGCTTTACAGGCACATCATTTTGCTAAATCATCGTGAATCAACTGTACACTATCTGTACAATACCTGTTGTCAGATTAACCTTCCTTGTCATGGCTATTGCTTCTGTGTGTAAGTATGTTGAGAACCTCGACTGGAGTCCAACTCCTTGTATGTGCAGACATACTTTATGAATCTGATTCTGATTCTTAGCCAGCCCGGTCGATTCTGTGAGGACTTTAACTGTTCTCCCTGTATCTGTTGGTTTTCTCTGGGTACTCCAGGTTCCGCTCACAAAAAAAAAAAAAAAAAATGCAGGTTAATTGGTGACTAGTCTCCATATATTAACCCATTGATAGACTGGCGACCTGTCCTGGGTTTGCCCTGCCTCTCGCCTGGTGTCGGTTGGTATAGGCTCCAGTGCTCTTCGACCTTTGAGAGTTAGGATAATGGACAGATGGATGGATGGATGGAGTTGAAAGAGACCACCAGACCCTGAAAACACAAATAAATGTTGTCTTATGTTGACCCATGTCTTCTGGACATGTCAGTGACTGTTTCGCAGCCCAGCATTTATAATAACTTGAGAAGATGATTTGTCTTGTTCAGGTTGTAGTGGCTGAATCAATGATTTTAGCTTCAATATTAGGGCCAGATCCCTGGAGAAGCAATAATGCATGACCCCACTGATCAATTAGAGCACAGACGAAATGAACAAAGTCTGAAACAAAACACCACAACAACAGCCAAACATCATAATGTTGTCTTCCACACACTCAGTGCTGTTTTTGGTACGAGGGCCAAAGTTAAGTGCCTTCCAATTATAACAAAGCTTCTGAACATCAATCCTGGTTTATGAGGACGGAATCTTTGCAAATAAAACCTCTTATCAAATAAATCCTCAAAATGCCATTAGCAAAAGACAAAAGATAGAGCAAAATGGCCAGAGGATCGTTGCTAATTCAGCAAAAGGGAAATCAATGGCCCTCTTCCTGTTTTTCCATAGCTACCCAGTGTCTGCCTACCGTGTCAAACATCCCTGACTCCCATCCTGTCAATTTAGAAAGAAAGAAGAGGGTTCAGAGAGGCTGAGGCAGTATGTGTGTGTTTGAGTGTGTGGGAGGGGGCTGCTATTGCCCGGAGCTCCCGCCCCAGAGGAGAGGTTCGAGGCAAGAAATACTGACACAAAAAAATCATAAACATCACATTTCAGTTTCAGTCAGTTCAGTTGCTAAAAATACTGCTGTTCGCCTTCGCCTCATATCGCCTCCTCTAAGGCCTCAAGGAGCTATGCAAACACAAGCGTCGCCATTTTTTTTTCTCGTTCGCTTTGATTTCTTTCCACACCCCTCCCTCAAACTCTTCCGTCCTATTGTTCTGACTACCTCTTCTCCATCTCTTGTAGACTACATGACAGAGCCGCGTTTCCCTCTTGTTGTTCCCTCTCTCTCCAGGGTAGGGGGAGAAATGATAAAAGCTATTTACAAGTAACTGTAGGCAACAGCAGAAATCTAAGAGTTGGAAAATTCCAGATTTTTTCTTTCTTACGCTGGTTTCTTTGATGATGGAGCCATTTGTGATGCTGTGTAGTGAACTGCAGCACAGTGCACCACAGTGACAATTTAAGGGGGGGCTGAAGCACTTTTAAGGACTTTGTTTAAGCCAGCTTCCTCAGATTGTGTTTGGCTTTTTGTTCTTGAAAACGGAAGCAAGACATCAGTCCCACTTGGCACGTGCTGAGAGGCAAACACTCAACTCCTCTGCATATTTTCAACGTGTACCGACTATTTAGAAGGCTTGTGAAGCTTTAAACACACAAACCAAGAGGCTTACAGCATGCAGGGCTCAGTGCGTTCTGGTGTTAATCACCGGTCCATCAGCCTGTGGTCCATTTCTGGGAGCTGTTATGAAGCTTGTAAAGATATGACTGTGATGCACGTTGGGATTCATAAAGCCCAACAATGACATTCATGTAAGTGCCATTGGAAACACTGGCTTTCATGACAACCATAATGAATCTGCTGCTTCATCTCTCATTCTTTTCTATTCAACTGACTCTAATTACATGCTCTTTTTCTCCCCAGACTTTATTTTCCATGCATCAACCGATGCCCCCCCTACCCCCCTTTTCTGATGAACAATCTCCAACCCAGCCGCCCCCTTTCCTCTTTCTCCCTTGATTGATTCTCACCTTTTCCATTCTTGCCGTTCACCTCATTAACAGAGCCCACATCTGCTCATTTCCTATTTCGCCTCCCACACTTTCCCACATCCCAACCCACCTGCCCTTCCTAACTTCCTGTCCTGTCGTCTCTTAAGCGGCAGCCAGCTCAAATTCGTTGTCTCCGGCCAAGGCCCTGCAACGTTCTGTAATTAGAAGAGAGCATAATAGAGAGGGTTCCTCATCAGCCAAGGTGGAAGGGGAGGGGAGGGCAGCAACGCCACCATATTCCCCTCCATCTCTCTATCCATCCATCCGTAAGTTTAATCAGTGCCACACAATAGGATGTCACCTGCTCCAGATGCAGCCACTGGAGAGAGGCAGTGGTGCTGTCACAAACCATTTGGAGGTGAGAGAGCGTCCGTAGTGTCGGCTCTTTAAGACCTCCTCTTCATCCACAGTTGTCTCTGTTAATTTGGTCTCCCTGGGAACAAGGGAGAAGGAGCCTGTGAAGAATCAAGATTATTTAGTAGCATTTATTTAATAATTTACAGACACTTATCTAGCTGAGTTTGCATGGGAATAATGTCTGTACATCCTGTACATGCAAAATGTATACTTAGATAAACGTAAATATACTTAACTTGTACTGTGGCCATTTTATGTAAAATTTCATACATGACACTAAATACTTATGTACATCCTCACGATGTGACAATGAAACTCTGTCTCTGTCTGTTCTGTCTGGTTGACAGGGTCTGTGCACTGAGTCACTGACAGACTGTGGAGCCATGGGCTGCGGGCTGCGCAAAATGAAGCCGACGTCAGAGGACAACAGTCCGGGGAAGATTTACTCCACCCTGAAGAGACCACAAGTAGAGACGAAGGTGGGCGTGGCCTACACCTACCGCTACCTTGACTTCCTAATTGGAAAAGATGGTAAGACTTGAATTTCTACTCATCTGCTTGCTTTTGCAGATACAGTGTTGTGGAAATGATTGCCTCTCCCATGTGTACCTTGGAAATTATATGAATAGCTCGAGGCATTTGGGATTTTGCTGCATCATATTGCACCTCAGCATGAGAAGGTGGCAAATCACAGCTTTTGCAAAGAGTTGATGTGCACTGCGTGCAGTATTTTACTGACTAATGCTACCTCCTGTGTGATTAATCCATCTCCCTCCCTTCTGAAAGTGCCATCATACCTGCATATTCCCAGTATAAGGGTTCAGATGCAGAAATCGTAAAAGAAATTAAGCCACACCAGCTATAATTTTCATCAGGATTTTAATGATAGAGTGCTAATTAGTGCTTGCTCCCTGTATAGCAGCAGCCATTTAAATTTCTTTTTTGAAAATCAGTCAGTCATCCTTTCATGTTGTGCTAATGATATAGAATTTTCCAGCCCAATCCACACCAAATATCCTGCTGACGGCCATCAATTATGCATGGCACTGTTTCCAGCCTGCTACAAGGGAACGCAAACCGTGTAAAGTGCAGCCTGCTGCATAGATAATTGTTTTGTTCAAGGTCACAAGTTGTTTCCAAAACTAATTTTCAGGTGGATTCAGTGCGTTTCAGCAGGTGAGATACTGACCGGCTCTGCACCCACGTGGTGAACTGTAAAAACGTTACCTGTGAAAATATTGCAGACAGTAAAAGAGATTCCCTGTGCTGTGTATTAAAATATTAAAAAGAAAAACAATCCTCAATAAAAACAGGACAACGATACACAGAAAAAGCTGGTAGATGTGTGCATTTGTGTTAATGTGCGTGGTGGAGAATATGTGTTTGTATTGCATTGTACGTAAAACTACAAAGGCAGATGTTTTTTTCCTGAAGTGGGCCGGACTTTCAAATAAACTGTAATAGTTAGAAAAGCCAGACTGAATAAGATTTACAAGCTTCTACATGTCTAATGAGACACAAATTACCTGGAATATCCAGTTTAAGCGTGAGCACCTTACCACAACAAGCTGCATCTTCTAATAGTTTTAACAGGAAAGTCATTTTGCTAATGCACCAAGAAAGTCGAGCCACTTTCTTTTCCTCCCCAGTCAGGAACACCACTCATTTTTCAAAGACACTGCTCTGCTTCCAGTTCACTCCCAGGACATTTTGCAGATTGCACACAGAATCAGAAAACCAGACTGAAGCTAGAGTCAGAGTCAGGGTAATCCAATTGCATTCTTAGACTATTAGTAAGGTAACCTACTTAAAGTATATAAATGACAAAATAATAAGGCTTTCACTGATTATAATCTAATTATTAGACAACATCTGTCATCTGCAGCCAATAGCTGCTCAGAACACCGACATCCGCACTGGGGTTAAGCTCAAGGTTAGTTTGACATTAGGCATAGAATTGGGATTAGACCAGGGTTAGGTACACAATGGAGTTCAGAAAGGCAAAGGTGAGAAAACGGGAAATGAATGTGCTCAGGAAATATTCTGTGTGTGTGTTTGTGTGTGTGTACACACTTTACCAGGGAGGAGTCAGATATATCTGCTCATGACAGTTAGAGCTGAAATGATAATGGGAGAGGGCAGCGATGGAGAAGTGGGGGTTGGCTACAGGAATCCAGGAGATGTAGTGTGCAGCGTGTTCGCCCTGACATTTGATTAGTCTCCATTATTTTGTCTGGCTGACTGGACTGGATGGATGAAGGAGCTGGGGACTGTGGGCATCTGGGGGCCAGACGGGCTTTTCCATCCTCCCTTGTCTGAGAGCTGTCATGTGGGCGTGACTGGGAGGGGAAGCCGGTGCTGGATGGGTGTCTCCCTTTTGTTGGATTGTGTGTTAGTGTGTGCGTCTTTGGCTCATGGCCACATTATTATCTTCAAGTATTTTCTATAATGGTGGGGGTTGCTACTTACTGTAATCAGTTTTCTCTTAGTCTGTCTCTCTGTCACTGTCAGTACGCCTCTCTCTATGTTTCTCTGTGTGCGTTTCCCATAGGAGCACAATAAGTTTGAGAAATCTGAGTCTGTGAGTTCAACCCCAGCAGCTGAATCATTTCACAGCATCAGCAGATTTTTAGGTTGTAGGGTCAGTGTGTTATTGATGGATGTAATTACCTTTATACCAGCCTCCTAAGCGTAGGTAATAACTCATGTATCTGGCATTTTCGAAGATTATGAATATAAAAATAGGTACTAATGGCTACTAATATTTACTGATTTACAGTATTTAAGACAGTACACATATTTTTAAGTGCGCACTCACCAGAGCACCTTATTTATCTTGCTTGCACCTCATTGTCTGCTTTATCCCCAACCTGGAATTACCTGTTACAGTATGATCACAATACAGCTCCCACAACTTCTTATACCATTGAAACACAAATATTATATTTTGCCAGAACAAGAAATACAATATGATTAACTTATCAACTACTTTGCAGTTTGTCTCAGCACAGTATGAAAAAGCATCCAGCATGTTTTAATAATCCTGGATCTCTATCAAACACAGTTACACGGCTGCAGTTTTGCACAATAAGAGGAAATCTGTCCTTAAAAAATATGTAGCAGAGGCAGGAATATGTTCTGCATCAGCATATTAAATTGAGGCCAAAATTAAGGCTGCCTTTTAGTTTCCCTGCTGTTCTTGGCAAACACAGTATGGCCTCATGTTGTTGAGTTCACTTCACTCTAACTCCTGCACTGTGAATAATGTTTGTAATAATTTCTTGCCACAGTGTTAGATCATAGCTCTTTGCAACTGCCGCCACAATGGCCCCGCAGGCTACTAACCAGCCACGAAATGTATAAAAATAATACCTTTCACGGCAGAAACAGTGATGAAAGGAAAGGAGTAAATTGGATGAAAGCTGTACGTAATAAACCTCCTCTGCACTAAATATCAGCATCAACTCACCGATGAGCTGTTGCCTCATGTCGCTGTGTCATTTTGGAGAATGCACCCAGCTCCATAGTCACTCTGCTACCATTCATTCACCCCTGAAAGAGCTGTACAAAAACAAAACAAAGAGTGTGTTTGATATTGAGATCATGACCCCACGGGGAACAGAGGAAGCGTGTCGCAGTTGCTGTGTTAGATGGTGTGAAAAGAAGCCATTTTTATAGAAAACACTCACACACACACACACACACACACATTATACAGATTCAAGGATGCCCGGCACGAATCGTATTTCCCAAAACGTTATTTTGAAATGTTAAAAATGTCCGGAAGAAAAACATGCTCAAAATGTTGTGTGTTCTTGGCAGACAGGCTGGCTATGCTGGAAATATAAAGATGTTGCCATTGAAATCAAAGCTTGACACACACACACAAACACACGAGCCTAGACACACACACACACCTTTTGATATCATCTGGGGAACCAGACACATCATTTATATGCAAAACCCCCAGAGCCCTGAGTCCCCTTGTTAATGTGAGCTGTAGCAGTGGCGGCAGGTGAGTGACACGCAGGAGCAGCCTTTCTCCACATCACTCCACTCAGATATAAGACGGAGCCGCAGGAGAGGTCAGCAGGAACGCTGCGCACCGGAGTGGCTTTCCGTGCAAAGATTATTCCTCGCATGGCGGGGGAGCCAGGGTTTATCCCCTGGCTCCACAGCTTGAGAGGTGGAATTGAATCGCAGTTATTGAAGGGGAGAATGACATTGAAGACTGAATTCACGGTCATCTGGTTTTTACATTACATTTCCATTATATTGCCGCTGCCCAGGGTGTGGCTGAGCTGTTCAAAACAAAACACGATTGGAAATTAGATGCTGGTTGAAGTGAATCTAAAGGAAAATTTGTTTCTGATGGTCTGAGAAATCAAAAGGGGCAAGTGGTTTTATTGTACTGGAAAATACTGAATTAATAACTCTTGCATCCTTTAGAGGCGGCCTGTCACTGCACACTGAGCGCCTCCACCATCCACAGCCAGCGGCATACAAAGTAGGTGCTTCTTGCATTGTTTTGAGCCACTCAGGCAGCAAAATGCCAAGCCATCGTTTGCTGAGACAAAGATGTCAGAACAGCACTTTAGGCATGTGACAGAACCAGAGCTCAGCAGGTTCCATTCGTTAAGCTTCAAACGGCTGCAACTGCTGACAAAGTTTTCGGCAACAGGAAACGTACATTTCTGCTCAGTTCCTTCCTCTTTCTCCCTCCCTCCCTCCCTCCCTCCCTCACTCCCTCACTCCCTGCCTCTCGCTCAGCAGTATGTTTAAGATTAGCTTTCCTTGTAATGCTTCATATTCTGTGCAGACTATTTCCTGTGTCTGAAGGCTTTGTTATTGCAGTTAACTGAACTCAGTTTCCAATACACGGGTATGTGTGTGTGTGTGTGTGTGTGTGTGTGTGTGTGTGTGTGTGTGTGTGTGTGTGTGTGTGTATATGGTGTTGCAGCAAATGCAATTTCCCTCGCTCAGAGAAATATTCTCCTCATGATTTGATTCAGGTTGTTCAGGCCTGCACGGCGGGTGTGTTACAGGTTTCTCAGCTGGATGCCGGTTCTTGTTGTGTAAGATGAGATGTTAGGAATATAAGATTGAGGGTCAGGAGGCCGTGGAAGAACACGAGAAGCAAAACAAACAAACAAACAAACAAACAACCAGCTGGCATGCAGCAGTGAAACTCAGGAACATTTCTAAGTTTGCTAAATGTTCAGGCCACCTGTATTTTAATACAGTTCATTTGGTTTTCTTTTCTTCATTGCACTTTCGAAGTGACTTTGTTATCAACCGTCAGAAAAATAACACATCCTGAGGTTTTATTTTTGACATTCACATTCTGCATGTGGGAGGGCAACCTGTGTGCGTCATTAGATGAGTAAGTGAGTGTAAGAGGGAGAGGAAATGAGGGAAGAAAGACAGACACCAAGATACAGACTGCGTGTGGCAGTCTGGATGTGTGTACGTACACAGTGTGGGTGGATTACATGTCTATATAGTCTCAGAACCTGTGTCTCCGGATCTCTGCCTGTTGGTCTTGTGTTTAGGTGTGTTTATCCACCGCTGTGTTTTATCCATGCTGGCTGTGCGTTGCCTCTTCTGACGCGGCCTCTGCTGTTTTCCAGCCTGCTTGACAGACAATACGCCGGAGCGCCCCCTCACAGCTTTATTGGCTCTTACTACCCTCTCACTCAGATCCAATATGCCAGTATTGATTGTGTTGAAAAGCAATCAGGGTCTCCACAGCAGAGGAGCAAACAATCTAAATTTAACAAAACACCTCCGCCGGCCTTCAGCCTGGCCCTGATAGCACCTCCCAGAGAGGAACAAATGTATTTATGTGTGTGGATAGAAACAGATGATCTTTCACATGGTCACATCTATTGTTAGACACTTGCCTAAAACGCCTGTGAGGCAAACACAAGCAGAACATGCAGGAACTGACCTCAGCCTTTCTGCAAAGTGTGCAGTTATAGCATGTTATCAAAGCTAAATACGGTTTTGGATTCACCATCAGATTTCATGTGAGTTAGTGGGCAAACGTTTATATATGTACAGCACATGCACTGTAAATGTATCTAACATGCAGTTCACGTGTGCAACATCAGATTTTACCATTATTTGGTGACCTGATGTATAAACAGGCTCGATTTTAGCTTTAGGCAAACGCATACTTGACATTCCTCGAGGGGTTGTGAAATGATTTTATGAGCTCGAGAGGTCAGACAATTTCTCGCAGCCTATAAAGAAACCATGTGATCACTGAACTGGAGTGAATACAAACAATCATCAGGATCTGAGATATGAGTTTTCTCACAGCAGCGGGTATTTGCACAATAATATTACAATGCCTACTGTCAGCATTTCCAGACTTTTTCTTGAGAAGATGCTGTGAATAATAATAATAACAGAATTCCCAGCTGCCTTATAAACTGCTCGTCTAGTGTGTGAAACTCTGTGGAGAGTTGTTTTTAGCAGGTGTTTTGTGTTCTGTCATTGCTGTCTTTGTATTTAAGTTTGTCTTTGCTAGTGTGTCACCTGTCTGCCTCGTCTGTCTGCCTCGTTTCCTCCACTTGCCTTTTTTAGCTTTGTTATCCTCGGTCTCGTAAGTACAGTGTTAGTGTAGTTAGTCTGTTAGTCGGCCTTTCTATTTTCCTTGCTAGTTTATTTGTTAGTCGTTAGCTCTATTAGAAATTGTTAGTTCCTACGTTTGCAGCGTTTTCTGTTATTAGGTTTTCCCAAATCTCAGGGTTTGTTTTTGTTCTCTAGTCTATTGTTATTTCCAGCCCCCTGCTGGGGTTTTTTTTAGAGTTGTTGCTTGCATTGCCTCCCTGCTCTGTGTTTATTCTATTTGGCCTTGTTTAAATAAACCTGTTTAATTGTATCCTGTCTCCCTTCTGTTTCTGCATCTGGGTCGTAAGTTAGCACGTTCGTAACAGCCATGAATTCATTTTGGGAAACATGTCGCTGCCTGAAATTCAGCAGGTGCTGAAAAAGCTAAAATCTCTCTGTCATCAGCAAACACGGCAGCTTCGGATGACATACACTTTTGCATAGCTGCTATCAATGTGAAATGTTTTTGAGGTCCATGCAAAGAGTTCGTTAGCTTTGCATGTGGTGTCCTCAGTAGGGACAACACATTTGCATATTTACATTTGGAATAGAGTTGTGATTAAGAAACACTGCATCAAAGAATACAGCATCTGTTGCATGTTGCCTACTGAGATAGCACAATAATCATCTTTCATTAAATAAACTTGCATTTCCTTTAACACTTTGGCTTCTGTGAGCATTGGATGTGCTGCATAGCTGAGAGACCACAAAGCAGTGATTTAGACATATCCAAACAGTCCTTTTGCAGTTTTTGTCTTTCTCCATGTGCCAAATCTATTCCCACTCAAATTAACCAGCTCCAGCTGAGACGTACAGACCGACTGAAGTTGTTTAAAACCCTCTCAGTGGATATGTTAGGAGTTGGAAACTAGATATTTTTCTTAAGTATATTTTACAGTTTCCCTCTGGTAGAATTAATTGGCACAAGTATAAATGAGCTTCTCAGTGAAGCTTATAGGACTTCACAGCATCAACAGCGTATGTGAAAAAAACAGATGTTTTCTTTAAGTGAATTTGACAAATAGGGTGAGAAATTCATGGAGAGTGTTTGCAGATTTTCTGAGACTCCACTTATGAGAACAGCATCTTCAGACAGCACCTTGAGCCATGCATCAACCAGCTGTGTATACAGTGGCCTTGCAGACCTTTAATGTGATTTCATTCTTGCCAGTATGGACTTACAATTTTCCTGAAGCCATTGTCAAACGGGAATGGAGCCACATCAAACCTGCTTTTGTCTTGAACCCATCACATCAAGGGGTGGCATTCAAAAATAGGGTGCTGATTGGGGTCGATTTGTGTGCATGTTACAGTTTGATTGCACACCCACGTGGGATGCAGAGTGATTTGTCGGTGTGGTGAATTTGCAGTCATGAGGGAGAGACGAGGGAGAAGCAATCAAAGTTCACACTCCTCAGATGGAGTGTGGACGGATAATTCTCTATTTTTCTGTGACGATGGGTGATAGCACCCTGATTAGGTAGCGTTTATACTGCATGATGATATGTGTAAACACACTGCAGACGCTATCACGTGCTGTGGAATTAAAGTGCATTGGTCACCTGCCTCATATGCAGTTGTGAAAGAATAAAAAGAAAAAAATAACAGTATTATCAAAAGGAAACTGTGGAGATTTGGGTTTTATATCCACATTCCACCAAAGGTTATATTTCTTCTTAGAATAAGGTGGCAAATCATAATTTACAGCAAGCACAACTGAGATAATCTTCTCAGACAAATTAAAATGGGCCTCTAATTATACCCCTTTAAATTCCTGAAATTAAAAATCAAACCTAATGAGGAAGGTATCCTTTAACCATCATTCACTCATTTGTAGGCGCTGCTTTTGCTTTGTTTCACACATACATGACGGCTTGAACTTTCTGAACTGTGAAAATGTGATGGAGCCATTTGTGTGCAATAACTAGGTGCATCTCTTTTGTCGGTTTATTGTTATAATCATACACAAAAGACAGAGGCAGGTGTCACAGAGGCACAGTAGGTGGTTAATTATGAAATAGATATCGCACACGTACACTCGCTCTGTCATAATTACACATCCATCTCATATTTCACACGGGTGTGTGGCTCTTTGGGTCCAGCATTGTTTCCATGGATTCAAATGACAGTAGTGGGATGCATGTTTTTATAAAGAAAGGCCACCTGTTGCTCAGCAGGGTCCCCATCTGGAGGGAGATTAAGGTGTGGGTGCAGGGGCCGTTTATAATTTGACTTAATTACTTCTGAAAAGACTGGGTGATGGATTAGCACTGTGTTTCTATTAGCATACGCTTGGTCTCTGGTTCCCCATGGTCCTCCAGTGCAGCCCACGGAAAGTCTCCGTTTTCTAAAACCATCCATCCATATTCCTCCACCGTGAAGTGTGAATTAGCACTGGATGATGGTTAGTATGTAAGGCTGGAATTAAGTAGCCCGAGAAGAAATAAAGGAGTATGAGTTTTAAATGGAGGAGTGGAAAAGCTAGACTAAATGACAAATAATGCAATTTCCTTCTCATTAACGAAAAACTGAATTCCTGAACACATGGCTCAGTGTAGCGTTACTGTGGTGCTACAGCTTGATCCTGCAGCTTATGGTGCCGACTTTACTGTGAAATTTCATGATGATGATGTGTTAATATCATGACTATCTTTACAATATGCGGTAAAAAGATATGATTTCAAAAGGAAGGACCTGAGGTTTTATTTCAACCCAGTCTCATAAAAACATGTCTCTACAACTAAACTGCAACCACAAATATGTTTTTGAGGAGAATGTAACTGCAACAGGATTTTTTAATACACATAAAGAACATAGGTCACAAGTTGCATAAATGAAAAGTTGTGAACGCATTGATACTTAACATATAAAGTAAATTTATAAGTAACGTTTGTTTGCCAACATATCTGATCTACAACATCCTGTTTCCTCTTCAATGAAAATATCTGATCTTGCAGTACAACATTCAGATATTTGAATCCAGTTTTATTTATATTATTTTAAAGTTAGGGAAAGATTGAGGGCTGGATTAATAGGGAAGAACATAATGTCAGCTTCAACATAAAAAAACGAAATCCTCTCTAACCCTAACCTCACCTCGGGTCTGTGGCTTCTCAGTCCAGCAGATATCCACCCTCCATCTCAGCCACGTCCTTATAACTTGTGTTCTATTAATAAATCTGCTGCTTCATTCAGTCACAAAATACATGGCATCACAACATGATGATTATGTTTACAACAAAAACATAATCATAATTGTAGTTTAGTTGCACAGGAACATCATTTTCAGGAGACAGCGTTGTTTATTTGCAGTTGTCGTGTAAATATTTTGCAGCGGTGAGGAACTTATTTGTTGGCTTATGAGCACAGTATACAGTATGTCTCTGCTGAGACCAAGCAACTGATTTCTGCCTCACACACACTCCTCCACCTCTGCACAGACAACAGTACGAGCTGCCTCGTGTTACTGCAAACACAAATGTAAAACAATGATAAATTAGGTGTGAAGGTAAACTCTTATTTCACAGTCAAACCCTATTCTGACAGCTGGAAGATGTGGATAGAAGAAGATAATCCCGAGTTTAGTCTTGGGATTGTGTTTAGAAGCCCATTGCTCTGCAACAAACAGGTCACGAGAGTCCTTGTTCAGTTTCACAGTCAACAGCAATTTACAAGCCTGAAACCATTTCACACTTTGTTGTTATTTTTAGGCCGACTCCTCGGCTCGGAAGTGTGGAACAGACTGGCTAACAGTTGGTTGGTGGAGTCTTTAAAGAGAAACATATTTAGTGCTACACTGACGATTATGGGTGCGTTTGATCTCGTTTTCAAAGGCATTTTCGTCAGGTGCGGTTTAGACTGAACTATGTTCCTGGACTAATAAATACTCTGTCCTCTAAGCTCATTCCCTGCTCTTTGATTGCAGAGGCTTTTACAACATTGTGTTGGAGTGATGGTTTGTGCAGGAGATTCTCTTTTGCTGGTGCCAACATAGCATCAACAGTGTAAAAGTCCGTCTTTCCTCATTAAGAGCAGAGAATGTCAGTTGCATTCTTGTACATGTCTGACAGTTTAATGAAAATAAGACCCCAGGATGCAACACATTGAAAGGCATGTTTGCCATACCAACAACTTTTAAAAGGTTTTATTGCTCACATGCTTCACAATAAAGCAAAAGAAATGACTGGAGGTATAGCAGAGCTGTTGTAAGAGTCTGGTGGAGATGTCAGAGAAAGGACAGAAATGTGACAGGTTGGCTCCTATGTGTACAACTCCCAGATGTTTCCTTGAATCAAGATCACACCACATCCAGCAGTAAATTGTGATGTCCCTAAGGTACCTTTCACACTCTTGATGGCACCTACAATCGGCTCCACGCTGACAGCGAACCTATCTTGACCAGGTGGTCTGGACAAGCTTTTCTGCTCACAGCGTATCTGAAGTGACATGTCGGGTTCTTCGCCCGTCAGCACTCTGCCAGTAATTGAGGAGGCAAGCAGAGCTCTCACTGCAGACATTTCAGCGGGTGAACTGGAGGAATGTTAACGGCTCAGGGCTGGGTGTGAGAGGAACTGCATGAGAGTGTGTGTGTGTGTGTGTGATTGTGTGTGTGTGTGTGTCCATTGCTCCTTTATTCATGGCCTCTTCCACCTGTGTTGACTGTAAACACACATGCACACAATTTACCAGTTCCCTCCAACACACAGTGATGAAACAACATCTATAATAAGTCTGTTTATTCAATTATTGTCCTTCAGCGCAGGCACGTCTTTGTACTACTTTAGTCTTTGCTAAATAGACACTTTATACAGTGTTTGTATTTAAAGCACTTTAAAATCTGCCTCTCGTTCACACAGACACACTTATTCTACGTTAGAGACCTGGACATCAGTAGTGACTGTGTGTTCAGTATCTTGTATGCTGCTCAGACACTTTGACGCGCAGACAGGAAGAGCTGGGGATTGAACTGCTAACCCTGCAATTAGTTAACAACCCTCTCTACTTGCTGAGTCACAGATATATGGCTCTTTTAGCCACTGGTTCCATTGTTTCCAGGGTAAACAAACATAATGGCAGCAGTGCTCTTCAAAAACTGAACATATTATTGCCCCAGACCAAATTATTTAATTATTTGGTCAGCGTCAATTAACAGAAGAGTCTAGAAGCACCGTGACGTTTACTTGTAATGGAAGAGTTTTATATTGTAGTTTTGTGAAAGTCACAAATCTGTAATTCGTTCCTCTCCAACACTGAGCTCAGTTTGCTGCCTGTAAGGTGACAACCACGAGAACACTGGTTGTTTGCCTTGGTGGCAGTCTTCAGGGTACAAACCAAATTATGCACCACAATCAACAGCACAAAGCATCTAATGGCAGACCCACGGTGCCACCAAAACATCCCCAGCCTGTCAGAGAGCTTAATCATCGCAGAACCCCGTGTTTTAAAATTCAAATTTGCGCTCTTTTGCATTGCTAATGGCAGAACCCCCCAGTCAAACCAACATGTCTCACCAGAAAAAAGCTTCAAATGCGATTTTCGACAGGAGGCTAATGTCAGGGTGTACTGTACGGAAAAGCCCACAACTTGTAGTTAGCACATAACAGGAAGTGAGAGTGGTGTGTGGAGCCTGATCGACACGCTGTTGAAAACACAGCAGTGGAGCTGTCGTGGGCTTTGATCAACAACCTGCTCATTTACCACAGCTTGTCTCTCAAGCGGCGTCTCCAGGCAACTGAGGGCTGTCAGCGGAGGAGGTGGCGTCGAGCGGACAAAACACACTCTCGAGGCCTCCTGTCAGCCCGAGGACTGGTGACGGAGGCACACTTTAATTCCAGAGAGAATGGGAGAGAGAGAATGACACAGGTGGAAAAGACACAGAGCATTTCTCCTTCTATATATAAACCTTTTACTGGCTGAACAAATTACAGGTAGTTTTCCTCCATCATGACTTCCAACATTTTCATTTAGCCACGTGCCTTCAAAATACAGTGGTTCAGTCATTAAGTGATGGGAACAGCAGATGAATTTGACTTGCTTTTCTACTCGTCTCCAGTAAAAGCTTCCGCCTAAGCTTTAGACGTAGATTGAGAGATGCATATGTATTTAGAAATGTGCCCAGGCAGCCTTAAATGCTCTGTCTAGACAAAGAGAAAGCAATTGCATTAGCATTTAGCTGGTACATCCAGGCTATTTGTTTTTATCTTTATTTGCAGAGCAGGAAAGCTTTGCTGTGTGCTCTTATTCAGCAACATCCTTCACACTCACTCAGTTACAGACATTAAGACCTGGGAGCTACCCAATGCAACCACAGTCTGGTGCCAGTCAGCAGCTCCGTCGAAGCAGTCGGCCGTTAAGCACCTTGCTCAAGGGCATCTTCAGAGGAGTTGTTGAAGGAGCAAAAAAGCATGTCTCATTCGCTTCCTGCATCCAGATTTTCCCCGCTCCCCCGGTCATGAGTGTGCCTTTTTGAATTTTTGCTTCGGGCCATATGCTCCACTAGTTCGCTAGTAACCGTTTTTCTCCCCGGTTTTTTCCACTCTGCCCATTTTCCTAATGACAAGACATCCTCACAAGTAGCAGTGTGAAAGTTTTGGTTGTCAACAACACAAACTGCAGCAGCAGGGATTTGTATGCGAGCATATGTGCGAAACCAAACTTTGTTAGAGGCATTAACTCCAGAAAATATCGTCGCTGTTCAAATTGTTTTTCTCAAACAAGTGTGTTCATTAAAGGCAAAGGTCAAAGGAAAGCTGTTAAACTCACACCTTAATCTCTACTCTGGCAGCGGCCGTCCATTTCTTGAATAATGTCAGATTGATGTGAATGATGTAAAAATCAATGCCACTCTCCAAACATAATTTTTAATAATTTTATTTTCAGTTTAACATTTACGGTTGAACTGGTTTAATAAAGAACCTCATGGCGTTGGGATTCAATCCCTGGCACCCACTCAGTCCCACACTAATAACATAGCAAGTGTCATCATGTCCACTCACAGCATCTGAGAAGTGAACAGGAGTAGACTGTTCTGCTCCACATGCAGGTGTGATCCCATCGGTCAGACTGTTACTGTGAAAATGTGGAGCGGGAGAGCGCAGGAGGTGTGAAGGCGCAGGGAGATTGTGAGTCTCGGCCATGTGTGAGTGTCATAAATTGTGATTTGTGATAATTTCAATTAAATAACTGCACTCGAATGTAAAATATTCAGTTTGTAGATATGGAGCTGCTTCTCCACTAAATAAGCAAATAAACAAGAGTGAAAGTGGGTGAGTGGGTTGGTGGGTGTTCACACCAAAGATGGCCCCGCGTTTAAAAATAAACCGAGCAACAATGCTGCATTGTTTAGGGAGGTACACGTGAAGGTGAAGTAGTTTATAATCAGAGGAAGACCGGTTTGAGTAACAGAGACTCAACAAGATTTATTAGACAACAAAACACTGCACAGTAGTTTGTAATATTAAGAGGAAGGATTTTACAACGCTGGAAAGTTATCACAGCAACGGTTTTATTCTGTAGGAATGATTTGCTGTAACGAGAAAACAGAGCTTCTGGGAAAACAGTCAGGGGCTTCATGGCAGAACTATTAAAAATACTTTTATTACCTCTAACCCTCTCTGTGATTATTTATTGTAAATGTCAGTGTAGTCTAGCACTAGATACTGGTGTTTTTATTAACAGTTAGTTGGTTTTGACAACTTTAGGATTATTAAATGATCAATCAGCACAGTAACAGAAGCAGGCCTCTAAATTATAACGTTACACTGGCTGACAATAATTGGCTTTATTAAAACACTGTGTAGGTACAAGATTCAGGACTGTCTGAAAAGAACCTGGAAACACTGGTGCGTATATGTTGTTTTCACACCTAAACAGCATTTGTCAGTTCAAGCGTGGACAGACTGTGAGGTACCAAACAAGCAACTGAGTGAGCAAATAAATATGTGTTTTTAAATCAAGGAGAGGCTGAGCAGGCGAGTGGGAACTGCACTCATTAGGTGGATGTAGCAAGTGCAAACTGAGTGAATGAGTGATTAAGCATATAAGTCAAATACGGGTGAACTGCACACAGTTGTTGAGTGCGTGAGTGAGTGAGTGAGTGAGAGAGAGAGAGAACGGGAAACACCACTGACTTTCCCAGTTACTCATTAGGTGGGTAATTAAGGCACAAAGCTTTGGCCCCAGGGCTCCACCGAGCTGCACTCTGAGCCCCAGCTGCTAATGACGCTGTCCTGGACCTCAGAGAGGTGGAGAGAGAGGGAGAGACAGACAGCGAGACATAGATCAGTCCACACAGGAGGTGCCCTCACTGCTGCTCTCCTGTTGAGAGGTGAAAAGACAGAGGGGTCGATACTGTTCACACCCTGCAGGGACGTAATGGACAGTAACAGTTCTTCTACAGTTTTCTCACCTCTGTAACCTGAATAATGAAATGTAACAAATGTTTACAACTAGATATATGATATAATAAGACGTGTTGTAATGTGTGTGTGAGCAGCTGCTTGACCAGACCTGCAGAACCAAAATCAATCAACTGAGTGTGTTACTGTCTGTATCCTGCATGGAAAAACTGACATGTTATAGTTGTAGTAGAGCTGTGCAATAAATTATATTAAAATATTTAGTCACTGTAGCTCAAAGATGAAAAAAAAAAAAAAACAAAAACAAAAACTGACTAGCTCATTTGAATGAACGCCATTCTGCATATTTTGGTTTCCTATCACTGTTCTACATGGTGTTTTGTGGCTTTTACTTTGTGTAAAGATGATTTTTCAATAGAAATGTCATATTGCAATCTATATATAACTATATCTCTAGAAGATTTTGTCCATTTTCTTCACTAAGTGCTAATATTTTTGCCATCATGCTGCTCAAAATCTAAGCAAACTGATGGATGAATAGTTGAAATCAGGATGTATACTCATGACTTTTCATCTAGCACCATCATCACTGCAGCTAAAAGAAGAGATGTGGACTCATGAGTCATGACTATATTCCCATTTTAATGTTGCAATATATCTGCAGGAAAAATGCATGATAGTGTTATATAAAAGCTAAATCAACCCCAAATATCAAAAATACACCGTGCATGTTGGTTTTGTTCATACTGGTCAGTGTTTGTCAAACTGGAGGTCTTAGTTCACCCCGTTTTCTTCCATTCACCATCACATCACTGATTCCTTGTCCTGGCTTGCTCCCCTGTCTTGACAGTGAAGAGAAGAGATGAGAGAAAAATACAGAAAATAGACTCTAACGTGTAGAGGCAGAGAAAGAGGTTAAGAGCAGAAGAGACCCTTCAAAGATTTTACTCTTCTCAACAGTGTGAGGAAAAGGTGGGGGTGGGGAGTTTAGAAAGGGGAGGCAGCAGCAGAAAGGAACAGTGGTAAAAGCCAGACAGAGACAGAGAAGGAGAGTTGACGAGAGTGAAGCCGATTCCCTGCAGAGACCAGAAGCAGAAAAATAGGCTAAATGTGCAGAGGAGAAGAGAAACTTCTCCCTCCTGTGGTTTAGGGGTGAGAGAACTCCAAGCTGAGGGAGAGGAGAGAAAATATAAAGGAGGTGGCGGTGGGGAGGACATAGCGGTTACTCGCATTTCCATTTTGAGCCTGTATGAAGGCTAATGACTCAAGGCGGGCTGCTGAGACTGAGTGAGCGTTCTGCAGGTGGTCCTCACAAGAGAGGAGAGCTCCTGAGGAGACGAAGGCCATTTTAATTGGACACTGAATAACGATATGACTACTGCACAGAGAGGATAGCGAGGTGATGCTTTCAGTTTCAAAAGGCCAATTACAGGAGACGTATGCCATATTGCTTTTATCAAGACCTTATGAAGGTGCACAGGTTAGAATTACTTTGATTTATGTTGGACGTTATTTCCGTTGAAGGAATATGCATCATGGCATTGCAGAATGATTATTTTGAAATAGGAAGCAATAAAAGAGAGATTACAATTATAAATGGGTACGATCAAGTGATGGCTTTGGCCTAGTAGTGGGAGGAACGTGTGCACATACAGTCACAGAGGTGACAAGATGCACTGTAGCTGATAGCAGTGGGCACTAATGCAATAATGTAGGAAGGTGAGTCAGACGACATGCCAAAGAAAGAGTCCAGCTATCTAATATAAAATCACACCACACAGTTGAGAGAAGTTAATAATTAGCTGGACAACAATCCATGTATTGGAAATCAATGCATGTACTTTTTTATATCAAACTGTTTGCACACTGACATAGACTTAGATAGAATGTTTTTAAGCTGAAGCTGGAGTTTTAACTCTATTTTGGTCTCCACCAAGTCTTGTCTGTGCATTTACATAAAAACTACCTGAAAAGTAAAGATGAAAATGTGAGTATGATACACAAGAGGGCAAAACAAACCAACACAATGAGCTGAAAGATGATAAAACGCTTCACAGAGCTGGACTGCAGTGCCAGTGTTTTAATTCTGTGTGTGTCCATTAGTACAAGCCACTCCTTTTACATGCACACATACATCCATTTTTTCTATAGTACTGACATTAATCATGTCACCACATTAAGGTATGGAGAATTTCTCTATTAAAAACATTTTTAATTGTTTCATACTGTAGCTTTTAGTAGGTTATTTTAGAAAATGTATTTGTTTCCAGTACAGAAAGTTCCTCTGTTTTTGTTCTAGAAAGAATTTTGTCCTGTCTCAAACTGCGTGACACTATTTTCATCTGAAACAAAATAAAAACACTCTGTCCTCTAAGATGTTGAGCTCCAGTATGAACACATCAGCTGCTAATTGAGCCATTACTATTAGCAGAAACAAACAATTCTCTAATCATGATGAGTCAAGGCAATAGCACTAAATGAGAGATGTGGTGGATAGGAGCAGCGGGATCAAAAAATCAGCTGCAGCGGGGGGATAATGTATGCCGGGTTATTTTCTCCACCATGCAAATGTGGTCGAACCATTTCTCCCAGAGGCGGCGCAGGGCGCGTGCGTGTGCAGAGCCTTGGCGCTCCAATCTTTCAGCTTATTAATTTCATATTTACTCATTTAGTTTTAAATGCGCTGAGTGATGGAAATGTGGTAGGCTGCAGCTCAGAGGTGCTTACATGGCAGATGGGTTTAAAAGGAAAGGTGAGCCGGTGTCAGAGGCAGGATTTCAATTCAAAGTTGAGGGATCTTTTTCCTTTTATTATGCATGGAAAGTGAGCACTAGCGCAGTTGACTGAGCATGATGTGTCATACTGTGCCGCCTGTTTGATAAAAAAGCTACACTTGTTTGGTTTGGGTTTAAATGCTCTACTGCAGGGTACACAGACAACATTTTCTGAGATTGGAAAACTTTTACAAATATCTTTTCCAAAGTCTTCTGGATGGTTCAAACTAACTTTGCAGGAGTCAGGTTTGATGCCTTCATATACAGCATCCATCTCCCTGGCCCACATATGTAAATATGAAATGTTTTCATATTTTGTTTCTTCTTGTGATAGTGAGAATCTTGCAATTATAGAATTGAAGATGTTGAACGTATCTAAACCCATTGAGCATCACGGTTTGTTCAGGTTGGTTTTGTGGCAACAAAACTTTTGTTTTTCTTAGAACCCATTCATGCAAGTCATCGATCCAGAATGTTAGACCACCTCTTATCTTCCACATCCTCCTCCTCCCCTCACTTTATTTTTTACCATCCCCCCTCTTCCTTTTTCTTCTTCTCCATGTAATGTTTTGTGTGATTTCAGTTCATTTTCACCACTTGGACTGGACTCCATCAGGGTTGAGTAGCAAAACACAGACAGATGCAATCAGATTTGTTAGTGTAAATATAGGTCTATTATGAAATGAAGGCTGCTGCTAATTCCAAGTGATGAGTCAGTTAAATATGCGTGTCCATGTGTGGAAGGTCAGCATGAGGGAAACAAAAACAGGACGGGTGTTCATTATTAATTCTGCCCCGTAGATGAACTCTCTAATGCATGCATATTCAAACGCGTGTTTTACATCTCCACTTGAGCTGATTGTTCACATACTCTCTCCTGCTTCACTCCATCTTTGAAGACACACATGAACATGCTGTTGTTTCCCAACAATATCTGAAGTCTACAGTATGTTTTATATAATCTCACCGGAGCTTTCAGTCATACGTAATGATCTTCACCAGATGCAGTTGGACATTTACATGTTTGTCTGAATGTTTCAAGAACTTGAGATTCAAAGTTCACTCGCTCTTTATCTTGGAAACACCATCAACTGCTCATTAAGATAATCAAAAGCTCTCTGACAGCTACTAAATCAACCTTGCGACGAGAGAGTTTCTGCCTCTTAAAGTCAAGAATGCACTAGACCTAACTCCATCATTAGTTTAATTCTCAAAGGCACGATTCTGTTTAATCTAAAAGTCTTCACAATAGTAATCAGCAGATCTTGTGTTAGTCATGTTAAATAGCTGTAATGTTGGAGTTCACAGTAAATCTGATGGACTTTGATGCACAAAAGTCTTGATACGCCACTCCTGACCTATTCTCCACAACAAACAGCAAGGAGCTCTCTGTGCGTCTTTCTATTAGCCTGAAGACACAGCCACACTATCACCCCCCCCCTTCATACATTCATACAGTACATACATTCCCCACAGTATTGTTTCCTCGTCTGTGTTTAATGGCAGTGTCTGTTTGACGTCTCTGAACTAACACAATTTTGCAGAAAACCAATTTGTTGGTTGTCAGCTAGAAGCCCCGTTTTTTTTTTTCTCAGTATTTGTCACGAAGTGATTTGTTCCTGTGAGTTTAGGGCTCTTCTGTGTTGATATGTGTGAGAATTTTCTTCCAGGGCAAACAAAAAGACGGAGTGAAGTAATTGGCTGCCAGTTCGCCATGTAAGGTTTACCAGATTGCCTCTCTGATCGACCACAGACTCCTTCAAAGGCCTAAATATTTGCACTATAAAACATCACAACATCATAAAACATCACAGCGCTGACACCGGCACTTATATGGCAGCTAATTTGCTCTCATCTGCGCAAACAAAGCGATTCTCCTTGGATAACACGATCTTAACGCAGAGTAAACAGCCTTCCAACAGCAAGAGATTCAGAGGAACGGAGCACTGGGTAACACTTTGCTCTGGGGACAGCATGATAAATAAAATTAGGTCTGATAAATAAATGTAGAGCCTGTGTATTTAAAGGCCTCTGGATGAGATTATTAGCAGCTCACACAGTGATTAAAGCCAACTTAAGAAGTCGCCAGTGGCTGTGTTCCCACTTCCTAATTGAAACCATTCCTTATTTACTCATCTCAAGTAAGGGGATCAGAGAGCAAGCAAAGATGGTTTCGTTTTCCATTTAACATCTACTGCCTTGTGGACCATACACACACGTAATAGCATCCCTTTGGGGAAAGGACAGGTTGCTTACGTCTCGCCAAAATGTAGAGGAAAGAAACAGAAAAATCGCAGATCACATGAGGATTAATTCCAATTCTACAGGCAGCCAGTGGTGGAGGATGGATGAAGGAAGAAGAATAATGTGTTTCCCCACTTCATGATGGTGGCCTATTTCTTTGTGTTAATTCCTCCACGCCTTTTAACTTCTAAAGCTCTCGCATTGTGGCGCAGTAGGACAGAGTGTGATTGAGAAATTTGGAGAAGTATTTTTAGCCAAAGCACTCATTGGCCCTGAGGGGACAGCATATGATCACACACACACACACACACATACACACACACACACTTCTTCTGCTTCTTTAGTGGTTTCACAATGAATCGCTGGATTTGTGCCCAGAGGGATGCCAAAGGATCCAAACTGAATCAGCTCTCTATCTACATCACAGGAGCTGTTTCCTCACCGTACCCGCTGACTTATTCCAGAAAACCCCTCTTCTTCTGTTGCAGTCACGGTGATGTAGTTTAGCGCTCTGAAACCATGCCACATCACTGCGTTGTCAGTTTGCATGGAAATGAACAATGTCACATGTATGAGCTACAGTGGAATTCGTCCTCCAGAGGAAGCTGATTGTAGAATAAAAGATTCTTTGCCAAGGGATTAAAACGATCTTGTTGCTAAATAAACAATTACAGATAATATAATTACACAAATCAGATTAGATACTGTACAAGTTGATGATGTTTTTCTCAAGAAACGTTAAAGCAAAAACATTTCTAGTGCAAATCAACTGAAGTAAGAAGCAGACTGCATGTAGTTCAGTGGTTAGTGCAGTTGTCTATGAACCCCAGCGTTAGTGTTTCGATCTCATGGTCACATGCTGAGTTGTCATTATTACTTACTAAATGACTTACTAATGCATTGAGACATGTTCTCATGTTACTATCTCAGGAGGTTGTTATTTAAATTGTTCATGTTCACTGGCCAAATGTAATTAATTACACAGATGTGATGAAGAACTGATTAGTAGGAAGCAGACATATTAACAAGACTTCCACTATGAGACGCTCAGCATGTGTGAGCGTGTTCTGCCAGGACTTTAAATGTGAAATGACTGACTGAACGTTACGAGTTTGGCTCCAGGTGCCCTCGCGTCGTACTGTGGGAAAACAACAACAACCACCACACAAACAGGAACCATTTTACACAACTTTAAATTATATTTGCCACCAATTAAGTTTAGCTTGTGCATCATTATATCTGCTGCATATACAGTCCATTATACCTACTGTACCATCTTGCAGTCATTTTAATTAAAGCTGATAAGAAAGATGAGACCAGTACCTTTTCCAGCCTACACTGCTCTTGTTGTAGTGCTCCTGATGCTACCTTAGTCTAAACACACAAAAAACAGCAGCGTCGTCTTGTCAGCCAGCTTTGCTCACACTCGCCCTCTGTTTGACCTCCCATTGAACTTCTATACTTTGACTTTTCCCATGGATCTGAACCTCTCCTCTGTATAGTCTCATTGACTCTAATTAGCCATAGCAGCATTTCCCACGTCTTGTGACAGCTCATACAGACAACCAGACCTCCTCTCCTTTTCGCCCTCCCTCCCTCTGCTCCGCTCCCCGGTCTCTCATTCTGCATCCAGTTCTTTGTCTTGGCGCTCTCCCACGCGCCCCAGCTGTTTGGCCTGCAGTAAATGTCGCTCGTGCAGAGCACCGTTAGGATCCCAGACGTTATGCATCCGGAGCCAAGTGTCGTCTCGATCATAGATTGAAAGTAACTTTTCCTCTCTTCTGTTTCAACTTCTTGTCGTTTCATGCTCCGTCTTTCCTGTCCACACTCCTCTCCTCTCCTTCCTGTTATTAGACTTGTTATTTTCTATACTAATAGCTCCTATTGCTGAACCTGAACCCCTCTCTTTCCACACTCATTACCATACACGCTGATTGGCCCATGTTGCCTGACAGAAGCTGTGTGTGGTTTGTTGTAACACAGCTGGTTGCTCCCTGAACAGGGCCATCACCAGCGGCTGTCTGCTGCAGGTTCTCCCCTGGAGAAGTGGCTGGGAGAAAATAAATCTGAGAAACAGCTTTGCACAGCAAATCTGTCCCTAACTTTCTTCTTTTTTTAATAGTCAGCCGCTCACTGATTACTACTCATTAATGTCAGGCCCCTGTCCGCTCTACTGGACAGTTAAGTTGAGCTGAGAGAAAATCAAAGTAAGTGTCAGAATAAAGAGAATTGCTGTGATACAGTGCCTAAGCAATCAACTCTGATTGGATTTTGATCCACTCTTATTAACTCCCAGATTGAGGGGATGGAGTGAAAAGTGTGATGCTAATTGCCAAAACAAACTGAGAATGACTCTAAAATCAGTGTTGGTATCTGAATTGCAAATTTTCTTTTTTTTTTTTCTTCCCAAGGCAATTTTCATTCTGTCAACTGCTGTGGTGCCTCTTCATCTCTGTGGGGCATTGTCTTTATAACGTGTGCAGTTAGGTAAGGCTTGAATGAGGACCTCATACATGAATTAAACACACAGCATCAAAACGAGGTGAACTGCTGTGAAAAAGAAACGTCTGACGTTATTTCCATAGTGTGACAGATATAATGCAAGTAATAAGAACAGCAGTAGAAAAATATCTCGGGTGGTTTCCTTTTGTCAGTTTACTTTAGAATCATCTGAAACTAGGGTGACTAAATGCTAAACTGCTTTTAGGTCTCAAATGAAGATGCAGGCGGTGCTTTCAGAAAGTAAAAGACTTTTAACAGAAGCTAAGAAAACACTAGGTACCAGGACAGCAGTGTTTATATGTACTGGGGCCAAATCAGGGAACAAGTGACAGGTGTGAAGCAACACGTTCAATAAGGTTCAGGTGTGCAGAGTAAGATCAGGTGATGAGGTCCAGAAAGGACTGTGGAAATCCAGGGGTCAAGGAAAGTGCTGTGAATCTGAATGACTTGTTACAGTCTAAACCACATTTTTGTGTATTTTTCTGAGAAAATGAAAAATCATTGCTTTGACAAAAGCTATTGTTTTACAGACTCTTTTGTCTGTCAGACTCGATTTGTTTAGAATCAACAGAAGATCAACTGCATGACGAACATGAGCAGTGGCTGAAATACAGAGAACAAGCTTCATAAACAAAATTCCAAAGTCATAGTCCTGCTTGGTCTGTTTGACAAGGAAAATTATACTGTAAACTTCCCACTGAACCTTATCCAGAAAGTTCAGTGGGAAAACAGCACGTTGGTCATCTCATCAGCACGTTGGTCATCAGAAGCACAAATAAATCCAACAACATGAAAAAATAAAGATCACGTTACAAATTGTTGTGTCTCATACATTCTCTCTCTGTTGGTGTCTCTTAGGTGGGACGTCCACGCTGCGTCTGTCGTCGGTGCGGGAACTGCCAGGTCAGCTGCAGGAACTGTACCAGCAGGGATTTGTTCTGGCAGCTGTCCACCCGTTCATTCACCCTTGTGGTCCAGAGTCCAACAGCCCACAGCACCAGCTTTACCGAGCCATACTGGTTCGAGTTACTGATGGGTAAGAGCAAGACACAAGTGATATTTGCTTATGATGAGTAGTTTACTCTTATAGGAAAATATGTAAAGAACGAAACTGTCAGAACAATAGTTTCTATCCAGCTAATGGAAGCTCAAGTGTCCACTTTTAGTTCCTGTAGTTCAGCAACAGTGTTTGCAAAAGGTGGTGACAATGAAAGGAAGAGAATTCTAGTTAAAAGAAATGTATTTCATTAAGCATTGCAGCAATCATCGTTTGGAGGGCCTCAGACATCACATGCAACACCCTTAGGAATAAAACCTTTGTTATGATAAAATGATGCAGCCATTATAGACACTTAAGAAAACATGCTGCGATTACTAATGTACTTTAATGCATAAAAACACTTGGTGGGAATGAGATTTTGCTTCATCATAACGTGTTCAATGGTGCAAATATGATATGCTGGGTAGTAACTGACATTATGACTGATGTAACGATTGTACATGTTTACAGGAAGTTACAGAAACTCTATACATTTCTGTGTGAAGCACAGTAGAAGAATAATTTACATCAGCACAAAACAAGAGAGGTGTATGTTACATTTTACATCAGTCATACATCCTTCACATGTGGCTTCAGCATCTGCATCAGTGCATCACACAACATGTGTTTGTGGCTCAGCAAGCTGCCATGTGGGCTCGCTGCGTTTGGATGTGAGTCAGCTATAATCTCAGTTCTCCATCTCCAGCCAACCTCTTTCAGTGCTCCAGCCAAAACCAGCTGCATGGCCCAATGTCACCACCGCCCCCTACATTTGCCCTCCAGCCCTGTGCCCAAGCCCCACTGTCCTGGGAACTGTGGGGGTGGGAGGGGCACAGTGGTCGCTCCAAGCATGGTTGAAGGGCATAAAAGAGCAGTGATGAGCGATGGAGGGTCGCCTTTTGTCTGGTCCAAATTGAAGGGCCTGGGTTTGAGGAGGACTTGAGGCTTGGCTTTTGGAAATATTCACTCCTAGTTCTGAATGCGTTTGACAGCCCCTGGGGTCATGAAACCTGAGCTTATTCAGGACCACATTCTGCAAAGTCAGTTCAAGTAAAAACATGACAATCAAAAAGGCTGAAGCAGAGGAGAAGGTTTTTTTGTGTTCCTGGCAGCAGTGACGTGCAGACAGGCAGAGTTCAGCAGCTGAAGCCCCAGTGGCTGCTCTGTCTGGCTCTGAAGCCCAGCGAACATCCAGGCATGTTTACCGAAACACTGTTCCCTGGCTGCAGGGCATGGATATGTGTGTCTGCTGTTTATGAATGTGTGCGTGAGTATCTCACTCCATCCTAAAGAGGATAGAAATCCAGCTCTTGAACCTTTTCACCTCTTCTTCAGAGTGTTTTATTAGATTCACATACTAACTCCTGCTGTGTTTACGTTTGCCCCTGTGTGCATGTGGCTTTGTATGAATGTCTGTGTGTGTGAGACATTGTTCTGGGGAAATTTCCTGAATCCACTCATGACTTAAAACACATTTCTAAATGTTGACAAGCCATTCTTGTAATTTCTTTACTGCTGAGCATAAAACGCAACACCACTGCTACTAATCTACATTGCCATTTCAGTCATTCAGCTAATGCTATCACCCACAGCGACAGTGCAATAACTGCAAAAAAACAAAAAACAATACTCAATATTACGATCAGCCAAGAGTAAGGAGTGTAATAATCAGAGCCGCTGTGCCCCGACAGTTCAGCTGCAACCACACAGCGATCACGTAAGAGAAAACGACACAAAAGACAGGGTTTTATTGTTGTTGCTTTCAGAAGAAATAATGAAAAGAGGATCAGGGATGTAATTCAGAAGGGAAAAGATGGATGACAAGAGGGAATTTAGACGAATTTAGGATAAAATAAAACAAGATGAGACTTTGTTGAGCCTCCCAGGAGAGTAAAATGTAAGGATTCAAAGTAGAAGAAGAAAACTTTAGTACGAGCAAATTAAGCAACAAATGAAAAACGGATAAAAAGGTAAAAATGAACAAATACAAAGAAAAGCAATTAATTGGTTTGTGCAAATGTATGCTGATGATAATTTAATTCTGTAGGTAGAGTGTGAGTGTGAGGAAATTGTGTCCTGAGGAAAATGTGTTTTCAAGTTAGCGCCGACTGTCTAATGTGTTTCCTTTTCCCACATCCCTGCTGGTGTTTGTTGGAGATATTGTATCAGGACTAGTTTTTTCCCTTCAGAAGAAACCGCCTGCTACTTTTTCTCTGTCATATAAGAAAACAACATCCACAGTTTGTGACAATTCAACGCCGGCAAAGATGACAACTTAATTTTAGCTTGTCAAACTTTTTGTTTTATCATTATTTACTGTAATTTTGCCAGAGCTGAGTGGTGCGAGGCCTGCTTACTATCAATCACATGACAGCTGCAAGAAGAAACTGACGTCCGTCACACATGTAAAGAAGATCTAAACCCTTTTTGTACAGTCTTACCCAACGTGTGAAGCATCTTTGTTCACTCGGACAGCACTCATTATTAAGGTTTATTGTTAAAAATGGAAATATTGAAAGAGTATTTGCTATTACATCAGAAGGTGGACAGAAACCAGCCTCATATGTCTCCGCCATGGTTAAATCCTGGTTCAATTTGAGCAACTTAAGCTATTATTTAGAGAAAGACTGAAGTTATGAATAAAAGAAACCAGGACTGATTGTTGGGATCCAAAGTCAAACCATCTGTCCTGAACTCTTCCTGAAGATTGCTCTGTGGCATTTTCTAAAAGTCACACTCCTCCTGCCTTTGTTTCTGAACAACAAATCATTGGTGACAGACCTACAAGAGGTCACATGTGAGGAAAACATAAAGAGGTTGTTCACAGTGTTTGAACAAAGTTAAGTGTTGGGCAGACTCTTCTTTAAAAATGATGGGCAAGCGGTGAGTTCAAAAGTAAAATGCAAATCAGTGCATGTTTTCATCAGCTGCCTTTATGCAAATATATTCAAGAGGGTAAATCGGGGATATGACAACATTACATAATAAGGCAAAAATAACCTTCACACATCCCAGTTTTCGCTGTTGCACTACACTGAAAATCAGGCAGTCGTGTTGTTTTTCTGTGAATGAATTAGTGTTTTCTGACCCACATGGACAAAAACATTAGATGAGATTTCAACAACAGCCACTGACTTTCTTGCACTTTTTCAATTCTTTATCTTTTAAGCTTTCTGCTGGAGTGAATGCATTTAAATGTGAGTGACAGTATAACATGAATATTTTGACGACAGCAGGAGAAGCTCTAGCATCAAGTTGTATTATAAGAAGTATAACACTGCTGATTAGAACGTTTGTCATTTCTTCTGAAGCTGATTTCTTCCAAAATTGACCCCAAATCTAAAAGTAAAATGATTTGAACTGTTAAATGTTTCTAAAATATAAATTTGAAACAAGCTTGAGCTCATTTTAATGACTCACATAATTTTAAACCCCATGATTTGATGTTTCACTTACTATTATCAATGCATAAAATGAACATGACTTGTGGATGTCTAATAAAAATCTTCTCTTTGCGACTCATAAAAACAGGCGACTGGACCACAGCTATTGCAGAGTGAAAACAAGCCAGCCATGTTTTAGAAGGTCATAAAATGCATGGTACCTTGCAGTACCTGCCCTTCCATCCTGCCGATTGTGTCCATTAGTAATCACCTTCCAAGCTGTTGTTTAAAACACCTCATGTTCGCTTTCAGCATGCACAGACATTCAACAGTCCAAACACTCTTTAGCTCTTTGCTCCTACAAAACCAGACAACAGAAATATCGATTGTGTATGAAAAGGCCACAGCTGAATGGACTGCATCTTTCTTTCTTTCTTTCTTTCTTTTTTGTTTTTTCTAAAAAGGACATGCTTGTCTTGCTATGAGGAAAAAGACACCATGAGGGGGGAGGAAGGAAGAAAAGAAAATCACAGCTGGATAAAGACAGGAAGACGGGAGGTGGCTGAATGGGGTAAAAAAAAAAGGGAAACAGAGAGATATAAAGTGAAAAGGGCAGAGAAATCTACCATACTTTGATGGCCCCGACTGAAAGCAGGGCCCAGGCTTTATCTCCTGTGTCTGTCACCGTGGAGACAGCTGCTCACATCAGCACCAGCCCGGGGGAATCCAAGTTTCCACTGGGGAAAAATGAGGGGAGAGAAACCCCAAACGCTGAGCGTCTCCTCTCATGTGACTTTTCGCAGTCAGACTACGCAGAATCAAAAGAAGGCGACAGGGAGGCAGGGGGTTTCAAGGTGGGGGTTTTAAACTGAAAGCACAACAGCGTGCAGCCATTCACTCCTTTGTCACTCTCAAAACGGTCAGGGAAGAGGAGCTGACTGGTTAACAGCAGTTGTACATGCACCTTTATTTAGCATCCACACTATGTGGACACAGTCCCAGTCAAGTCTCTACAGTATTAGCCGTGTGACAAGCTCCCAAGCTTATCATGGAGGGGGTGACGTTGCACTAGTCCACTCGCAGTCAGGAACTACACAGAGGTTGTGTACATGTACTGTCGCCTGACTGACATATCTGGTTAAGTGGGTTGGAACTTTAGAAACCTTAGACAGTAATTTGTCACAGGTGGCGTCCGCCCCCTGTTTCAACTTGCCGCAGGAAAGAAGAAGGAAAAAAAAAAAAACGTGCAATGCAGACAAAATGGATTGGACCGTTTGGAAATTTAAAATGTCAACTGTCAGATTTCCCAGTGTTCAATTTGGGTGGGATGGAATAGGGTTACAGTTCAGCAGATAACGTCTGATGGGATATATTCATCATTATTGGGTAATTGCAAGGAGCTTCCGTGTGCTCAGGCAGCAAAAGAGAGGGACTGAAACTGAGAGATGAGTTGAGAGGTAGGACGGAGGGTGGACAGTGTGAGCAAGAGGAAAAAGAGGAAAAGGAAGCAGCACACACGAAAAACCATTACAGGGGATTCACTCTGGTGAAATGATTCTGAAATGTGTGAAAATCTGACATTAGAAGAAGTGTGCTATATTATTAAAGCTCCACCGGCAGAGTGCTGAACACAGGTTCAGATGCTCCCTGACTGTGTCGTCATAGCAATAGATGAGCAATGAGAGACGGAGGTGGGTGAGAGGTCTGACACGACTTTGTTTCTAATGCAAAAGGAGCAGAAGCGAATTCACATTTCCACTCATATTCACTGACTACGCTGTGAAAATGGTTTTATTCAGCCTTCACTTCCTTTCTGTGGCATGACAGTAAGTGCAATTCAACTCCACTCAAGCAATTTTCTGAACCAGGTGACATTAAAGTAATAATTTCAAACATTTGAATTGAATTCATACTTTGATAGTTTCAGGCCATGATTGCTTTAAGCAATATACTGTATGACCGGATGTGACTTAACGTTTCAGCTACACTACAGCTCCCCCGTGAAATATGGTCCTGTGCCAACCATGCGAAGCAGTTATGGATTTAAACATGGTGATAAAGTAGATCGTCAGATAGGTCATTTTCACAGAATGTTCACAGGTTAACTGACAATCCAACTTCCTGGAAAAACCAGAGACCTAAACCTGTCCTAAACAAAACAATCCCACTTGTATTTGAGGTAGTTTCAGTAGTTAACTACACAAAAACTCTAAAAAAGAATTTAACTACTTGAAACAAAGAGCTTGATGGCTACTGTGAATGTCCCCAGTCTGGGTCCGGTGGTGATATTCATGAATTCCAGACAATGTATACTGGTTTGGTGATTTTGGTGATTCCCTAACGTTTGATTTGCTCCATCATCAAATTGAACTTTCACTTTCTCCTGTAAAACGAAAAGCAGTCTCATCAACCACAGCTGTACTTGGTATTTAGAGCTAATTAGCAAATATGGGAGTGATAGGCTGCTAGACTACAACTGTGAACATGCTAAACATTATACCTCATTTCTGAATCCTGTCCTAGTTTCAGGTATTGAGTCTGCAGCTCTGGAAGGAGAGGTGACAGTGACTGCGCTTTGGCAGAAAATCTATTAACAGAAACACCACAGAATCATTGGTACATATTGTGCCAATTGTCTAATCAAAGAGAGCTGAGAAAAGCTCAGTACAATTAACAAACAAACTGACATCCACTGTAAAACGACACGTCAACACAAGCTCCTTTCGTACCTCAGTGAGCACAGTGTAACTGGATACCACACATTTAGAAATGATGTAGCCGCTACACGGCTAAAACAAATCCCAGAGCAAACCACTCTCAGGTAATACACAATTAGTTACCATGTGAACGTTCAGCTCCAGCGGGAGTGATTAGTCCAACACAGATGTTCTATGGCGAGACAACGCATGTGACCCATCTGTGGGCAGACAAGAGGAAAAGGAGTTTAGCAGGTGCACTCACCCAGGAGGGAACTCCAGGTAGGTGGGCGAGCAGGCAGGCAAGCATTTGACACCCGTCTAACCACATGAGGCCTTGGAAGTTGACAGCCGGTGCTGCACGCTGCATGAAAAGTCACTGTTTCACACAGAGAAGATGGACTGCAGGTGATACAGGTGCTATTTTTAACCCGAGGTCCCAAGTGCACCGTTTCAATTGTTGTCGTGAACCACCTCTCTGTTCCCTCCCTCTCTGCTGTTCTGCCCAAAGAAGCCTCCTTCCATTCGCTCCAATAAATTATTTTCTGTTTAACCAGGTAAAGATCATGTTGAGGTTAAAAAAACTCTTTTTTTAATTCATATCTGATCAGCAGGTATTTGCCATGTAAGGGAGATCTCATCAGTTGTCTCTTGTTTGTATTATTTTTGACCCTGTTGCAACACTTGCATCTTTAGCTGATGCAACTTCTTCTTGTTGTTTTTAATCATTGATAATCTGCAAATCTCCTCCTTTACTCTCCTGTTTAAAAAATGCATGTGCACTATGTGCTTCTGAGATTTTATTAATTTAATGATATAGACCATAGAGTCAATAATGGCCTTAAATGCAACTAAAGAAACCAGATTATTCGGTTCAATTTCCTTCTGCAATTTATTTCAGGTGGCTTCATTCCCCTCTCAGTCCTAACATTAGGAGCAAACAGCGGATAGTCAATAGTAAAGATGAAATCACAAGGATATTAGGAAAGTTTATCTAGTGTGGGTCATAAAAAAAGACTGTGGAATAAAAATGGATGAGTAAGTTGTTTGTTAGACGTTTTAATGCACGATGATAAACAACAGTCCAACGTACCGAACCAATTTTTTAACAAAGATTTCAACATGATGCTTTATCAAGGTGCACTTCAAGGTATTTGTAAAAAAGGAACAAAAGATTTGATTCTCTTTCCTCGAGTTGCCACAATGTCATCAGCATCTGAAGATTTGAAAGTCTGAAAAGCAACGACACCCTCTCTGTTCAAAATACTTGAGAGCAGAAAATTAAAGCGTTCATTCATTGATTCTGAACGATGAACTGGAGTTTTAATTTCTCTCCAAAATGAATTCATATGATTACGAAAATGTCTTTTTAGTTCATCCTTTGAACGTTCTCTGCCATGTGGCAGCACACATGGGTAACCGCAGACCTCTCAGTAAAACGCTGTAAAGCATGTTGTACACGGTTCATATTGAAGAATAATAATTCAGAATGGGTGAAAGACAACATAACAAATGGTTTGCACTTTACTACACTACATAAACTATAATGGCAGTCTGTGTCTGTTTTCTCTGTCTAGTTTCATGTGCCTAGAGCACAGCCAGGCTGCTTGGTTGTGATTTATGTTGCAGTCAACAGGGGATAACGTGCACCTTTCTGACAGCGCCACTACGTTTCTGCCACGGTGCCTTTTAATGTTGTGACGCTGCAAGAAATGAACGCCAGCGCTCGGTTCGTTGTAATGAATGTTTCACAGAGCGTGTGAGGTTTGTATTTAATGAGTCAGTCGGCCCAGTTTCTGCTCTGGAAAAGAGACGAGTGTCAGTGACAGCAGAGTAGAAGTGTGCTGTGGGTTTCTTTTTTATGGATGAAGTGCCATGAGTCAGAGCATTTACGTCTCATATGAAATGTTGTGAAGACATAACAGTCATAAACATTAAGTACAGTATTTTCAGGCTAGAAAGCCCAAGAGGATGGAGGTTAGCAACGCTAAGTAAAACTTTAGGAGGAAAAGACGGGATCATCTCGAAAATATGAGGAAGCTGACAGCTCCTCCGTGAAGATAGAAGTTTGTTTAAGTGTTTGTGCTATCTGACAGTTTGAAAACCTTAAAAGGCCTCATGTTCAACTTTACATTACATCATGTTTGCTGTGATTCAGAAAGGAGCTTTGTCAAATCTGAGAAAAACTACTGGAGTCATCTCAGGTTTTTTTTAATCAAAAGCCAGTTTGAAAGGCGCGGGTGAGCTGCATCACAGGAGGTTTAGGATTTGTTTTTTTGTGGCTTAATTCAAACTAGGTCTAAAGTCAGGATATTTACATGTATCCTTTGGAATTTAGAGTTTGACATTTCCAATGTGTGAACCCTTAATAGATGAACTGTTAATTTGCATTTTATTTAAACAAAATCTCATGTAAAAGTAAAAGGAAACGTGTATTTAGCTTTCTTGACAATAACATTTTAAATGCAGTTTGACATTTTAGCAAATACCTTTATTGACTCCCTTGCTGGGAGTTGGCTTAAATGACATACATTCATTGTTGTGCAGTTTTCTAAATATGAAACAGGAGCCAACAGCTGCTTAGCTTTTTATTCCCTGAAGTATTTCTTATCTAGGTTCAAATCAAAAAAACATTTTTTCCAAAAGCTACTTCTTTAAACTGCGTTATATTGTTCGTGCATGATCAATTAAATGGCTCGATCACTATCCAGTGACAGAAAAATCACTGTGATCGTGTATTAGGAAGCCATTCATACAGAGATCCAAACACTTGAAGAGGCATGAACATGCATGTCAGAGAACGTTTCTGTTTGAAGTCAGAACCTGTGAGAGCTGCCTTTAATACACACATCAGCACGCATGCATGCATCTTTAATCCTCCTGCACATCAGGTGTGCGTGTAAAGTCAGAGCTCATGCAGTGCACACACAAACAGACACACACACACATACACCTATGGCATTTTGCACACACTTTGCTTCTCACTGTGGAAAAGGGTGTGTGGGGCTTCTTCGCCTTGTCAACAGGATGAGGAGCGGGGAGAAGCTGGGGCATTAGTCTCTTCAGGGTCTAGCTCTGGGATTTCCTCCGGAGGACAGAATAGGAAAATACAACACCATATAAATAGATTCGCCCTGCTCAAAATACTGATATGGCCTCAGCGGGGAGGGTTGAACGGGGAAGGGGGGCTAGACGAGATTTGCATTGAATTTCCTGCTTTCTGTGCTCTCTGCGTGTTTGCTTTCATCCATGGATCTTGGTGTTTTTGTGTATTTTTCTCTCGCCTCCCACAGGGCAACAATAACATTAACAAAGCTTCTTGATGCAGTGTAATTTGTTGATGGTGGGGGGGTTATTTTTGTATTATGATTTAATTCATGGGTCTGTGAATATCACCCTGTTTGTGGCCGTTTTATGACTATAATTTTATAATTTTAGACCTTGTGAATGTGTGTTTGCATGGGACCTTCTTGTATAGTGAGTGTTTGTCCAGCAGACTGGTTAAAAGGTTGAAACTCACTGTCGTCTCTCCCCTACTGTGGTGCCTGCAGGGCGGAAAGGAGCCAGCCGGTCTGCCCACCATGCAAACTACAGCTGGAAGAGTGTTTGTCAGCTGAGCAGGTGCCCACCCCTGAGCTCATCCAGGGCTACGTCAAGAAGGTAGGGCTGCTTTACAAATGCCAAGATGAGGGTTTTGTCAGTTTGTGCCCAGCAGGAAGGAAGAATCCAGGGAGGAAAGAAGGGAATGGGAGATAAATACTGAGAAACCAAAGTGGCTTTTAATACATAAGTGCAGTTGTCTGTGTTGGATAAACCTTCTACCAAGTTCACTGCTGTCAGACTGAAGGCTTTTAATAGCAGCTTGTCACAGAGTGCTTGGAGCACAGTTGCAAGTACACCATGTTAAAGGAGTTACAAAAAACTTTAAAACATAAGAAGGGAATCACAGGGGTAGTGACAAGGTGTTTGTATTCCACAAGCTGAGAGCTATACTAAATAAGTGGTAACTTTACAGCTTCGATTTTGTTGTCATTCCTCTGACACAATACATTTTTCACAATGTGAAGGGTCCATTTGAGCCAAGAGACCGACCGAGTGTTGATTTACTAACGTTAAGACTTTGGTAAATCATAGTTATGTCATGCCAAAAACATTTCATCTGTCAGATTAGTGGAAACAAAATCTGGCAAGACAGCAAAAAGTAGTGAAAGAATCATGAGTATTTGAAACTTACCAGACCAGAATCTAAGATTCATAAATACATTTTAGAAACAGAGACCATCAGACCCGACATATTTTAAATCCCTGATGATGCACCACTAGCTGAATGTGTTTTAGTCACACTTGTATTATAAAATATCTAGTGAGATTTGGACCTGCCCTGCCCCCGGTCCTGGTTCAGGTCTCTGCTACTGTGAACCAGTAAAAATCTACTGTATAAATCAGAGTCAATCAAAGTGATAAAATAATGATGTAAAAATTAAGAGATCACAAAATAAATTGAATTGACTCCCATATGTCATCTTTTAGACTGAAGCACTTGTATGCGTGTTGATTGTAGTGTTTGCAGTTACTGGATGTCTTCATATACCATGAGCTGTATTTCCTTATGGTTCAAAGTTATTGTTCATTTGCAAACCAAATATCTTCACATTTCTATATTTTGCACAGAGGTGATGAAAACCACAAAGGCAGAGATGTGAAATCACAAGCGCTAATCTGATAACGAGTTGGCTCTGCAGCATGTCACTGTATGAATACAGTGCTATAGAAAGCCTGTTTGAAATGGCACTTCACTTCAGATGATATATATAACAACACATCCTCTTCTCTTATGCTGTGTCATCATGATTCAACCCTCCTGCCTAATCTATATATTACTGTCGCTGTGTCGGCCTTAGAGGCCTCACTCCTGAACCTCTCTGTACATTTTGCCCTTCGATTAGTCATGCAACCGCAGTCCTGTAGGACCTCATTACTGTTGGTTATCATTTTAATCTACTGAGCTGCTACAGGCTTGCTGGAGGAGGAGGTGGCCATGCTAGAAATCTATTAAAAGGGAAGTGGACATGGATGAGTGGTAGAGGAGTACATTCTCCTTCACCTCTCTTAGAGTTTCTTTTTATGTGTGTTTTTCTCTTTCTTCATTTCCATTTTCTTCCTCTCATTTTATTTCCTCTGTCATCCTGTCTCTGTCTTTATCCCTCTGCATCTCCTTCTGTCATCTCTCCCCTCTTTCCTTTTGCCTCGCTCAATCTCTCTCTCTCCTGGGTTTTCATCTTGACCTTCAGACACCTCCTCCTGGTGCCACTTTAATAACTTACAGGGGAAATAGGAAACGTGGTCTCAAGTCAAAATTGAAATGGGATTTTCTCTGCAGGCTGTTGATATTCTGGAGGTAGAACAGGGGAAGTAGCTTCCAGAATATTTTTCATTAAGTCTGTTCTCTGCATCATTTTGGTTAATGAAGAGAAATTATTATATGATGCAGAGTTTCTTTTTTGACCTTGAAACCTCTATTTCTTGACCTGAGGTGGTTCCTTCTGGGCATTTTCAACTTGTTTCTTCGTACTTAGACACTTACCGCTGTATAACACACTACGTCTTTGGTTTACATTTCTATTCTGTTATTTCAAATGGAGGACTGACATCGGGACAGGGCTCTTGAGAAATATTATCATTTTCACTTGACTTCTGAACAACCAGTTTTCCCCATTTGAAGATTTTTAAAATGTATTTTTCCGTACAGTCACAGTTGTTTAATTCCACTTTCCTCCTGGCCACATGACAAAGTGTCTTTGTTTAACTTAAACTCTTAATTGCATGTGTTTTGATGGGTGCATCACTCCTCTGAATAGAAATATTTAGCCTTATGACTTAGCATAGCTGCATGGCTCCATGACTGAACAGCTACGATTTTTTGTTCAAATTTTCAAGTTACCCACAGAAGTCTGCAGCTTTTTCCAGGGACATCAGGCTTCACAATATTACTTTTCATTGAAGTTTGTAGACTAAAAGTGCCACATCTTAAAATGTTTACCTTGAAATTTGGACTTTTTCACAATGACTATCCTGACTTTTCCTCTAACACTGTCATCCAGTTAGATAGGGGCAGCTGGGAATCAGCAGACTTATTCACTTAAATTTGATCCCCAGATCTCTCTGTTCATGTCAGAGCATCCTTGGACACGACACTGAACCCAAGTTTCCCCAGTCTTTTTAAAAATGGCAGATACTTTCAAGCCTGAAGAAATTTCTAATAGCTTCAACAGGACCTTGTGATTTTATTGAGTGTTCCACCTTGGATTTACAA
The DNA here is from genome assembly GCF_900324465.2 of Anabas testudineus. NCBI lineage: Eukaryota > Metazoa > Chordata > Actinopteri > Anabantiformes > Anabantidae > Anabas > Anabas testudineus. Next base: position 4,692,704 of record NC_046625.1, read on the forward strand.
AACTTTCTCTAACTAGTTGTAAATCGTTTATTTCAGACTGATTTCTGTATGAGGAGTTGCACTTACATGAGGTTTCTTCATTAGCATAACATGTTCATAATCAAGAGAAAAATCAAAGTACAAGAAAGCTGGTGTTGCAGATTCTCTTAAATCTCTCACATATGAGTGAGGCCCAGTAGCTGCTAACCATCAGCATGTTAGGATGGTCATTGTTAGCATCTTAGCTGTTTTTAGAAAAGCTGGTTGTGGTGGAGAGCAGGGTGGATGTGGAAATCGTTTAAAGATGATGATAACAACACATTTTCAGGCAGTGTCTGGAAGGCATTCACCCCGTAGTTCACACAAAAAGTGATACGATGCAAATGGTTGTGCAATTAATAAAAAAAAGAGATATTGACAGAAGTTTAAACCACCCACTCACTACATAAACTGGATCTGTTAGTTCCTGAAAGTTACAGAAATTCTGGGCACAGCTTCCTGAATTTGGGTGTGTTAGGGTTGGAGCTGTTCTGACAAGCACTTACAGTGAAATATAGAATGCATTAAATCCAGCTTTTCAGAGCCTCTTTGTCTGGGTTTATAACCATTTCTCCAAAATTCTGCCTGACATGTCTGAAATCACTGACTGTTCAATTTACAATCACAAAAATCTCGAAAAAAGCAGCAAAGCTCCCAACAGCAAATCTTCAAATAAATGACAGCTAAAGATTGAATTATTTAGTGATCATTTTAACACTGGAGTTAATTCAATTATTTATTAGTATTAAGCATGTATGGAGCTAAATTTGTCACTGGGAGCACTCATATGTAATATTTGGGATTTATTCTCATCCACCGAACACAAGATGTCTCAGAATGACTTTAACGAACCTGAATGGTTCTATTTGTCAAACAATGGATTTAAAATAATTATATTAATAATGATAATGGTACTGAAAAGAAATTCAATCATTCCAGCTGGCTATTTGAATCTTCTGTGCCATCAACTGCACCAACATTAGCCAGTCCAAGTCATTCATTTCCCTCTCTCTCTCTCGCTGCCTCCATTACCATTAAATGAGAAACAACCGTTGCTTTCTTTTATCTCAGCAATTGCATTTCAACATATTGGTGTAGGGAATATGTGGAAGCACCCAGAGAGTGTTCACTGATATTAAACAATGTGGCTGGAAACACTGTGACTGTTTTCCAGTTTAATTTCATAGTGAATAACCTGCGATTTGATTAGATTTTTTTATTCTTCCCTCACTGTGGCTTAGGATAGAGACGGGTCCCACCTTTGTTTGTGGAGGGCGAAAAGGGGCAGAAATGGAGAATGGCATCATTAACATTCTCTGACAGTTAACATTTCAATCTCGCTCTGTGGCAGAATCCCAATATTGACATAAAATGCCAGTTGACAATAAGACAAAAAAAAAAAGTGGAGTGCAGGATTTGGGATGCTGCCTGGGCCCGACTAGTTTTGTGGCTGCTCCAATCTAATCAACAACTGTGGGACTGGGGTAGCTGCAGGGAAGGAATGAAGAGAAATGGGGGCAAAGAAAAAACAAAAGACAACAGATGCAGAGCAGTGTGAAAAGCATTGTGGCGAAAGGAGAAAAAAAAATCATCTGAAACTTATTCTGAAAGTTTGGTTTCACATTGAGGTGTATTTTTGTATATGCAACTGTGTGTTCAGCTTTATAGATTCTTATTTTGCATATGCATTTTCGGCATTTTCCTATAAACCCTTCTCAGTGCAGCATAAGTAGCAGCTTCACACACACAAACACTAACCAGCAGTAAATTGTATGCAATCAAATTTGGGGCATTTTTATCCCTGATTAGTCTGCGGCCACTCACAGACTCACTTCGAATAATCAGCTACTTGTTTAGTTGGTGAAATTTAAAAAAATAGTCACAGTATTTCAGAGCACAAGGTGACATCTTCAAATTGCTTATTCAGTCTGAGCAACAGTCCCAAACCCCAAAGATGTTTGATTTGCTATTATTGCCTATTTAACAACTAGAAGTATCAATCCAGGAAGTAGATCATTTGCATACTTGCTAGAAAAATATAGAGAAAAGCTTTTGTCATAATTTTTTCTATCTTTTAATTTTCTTTCTTAATCACAACAGCAGATCCAGGATGCTGCTGACCAGGGGGTGATGTTCGTGGGATTTGTTCAGGAGCCTTATGGAGCCCCATGCACCAGGATCAGAGAGCCAGAGACCCCGTCCCTTTCCCTGCACTCCAGCCCCAGCTCTGTGCTCGGTTCACTGGGCAGCTGCAGCCCCTCAAATCCCTCAAGTCCCATAAACAGCGCAGAACCTGGAGCCCAGGTCGACAAAGTGGACAAAGAGGGCACTGAGGAAGCATCAAGCAAGGCTGAGGAAGGAGCATTAAGTGGGGGGAAGAACGCTAGTGAGAACACTGGAAACCACTCAGGGAGTAGGGTGGAAGGGAGTCAGGACAAGGTGTCACTGGCTGCGTCTCCAGTATCAGACGGAGCTCTGGACCACAGCGAGGAGCTGACGGAGGTGGACTCACCGTGTCACAATAACAACAAAGACAGAGGCATAAAGGAGAGGCAGAGCCACCGGGGGCGGAGAGGCGATGGTGAGTTGTCCCAATGATTAGATTCAGAAACTCAAATGGCATGTTAAGCAGAAAACATGGGAATTAGCACTGCAAAGCTCTTGTACGCTGCCACAAAAGAATGAATTTGGGTGAATTGATTCTTTAAAAGAAAATTGCACTAATTGGCCCAATGGGTGGGCTATAATTAAAGGTCAGATTTTCATTGGTGAGTCTTGATAATACTCTTAAGTTCACTAGTTCATAACATGGGACCTGCTACTGCAACACAAAACCCAGCTGTTCCTACAAATAACACAGAAAGACCTAATGGGGAATGATAATTAAGATAATTAAAGGTCAAAACTCCAAACTGTGAAAAGCTGGAACTTGCATCAATCAATGCTCAGTGTTGATGAGTGCTGCACAAGGTTTCTGCATTTCTGCATCTATAGAAACTGGATGAATGGTGTCTTAGCATTTCAAACAAATTAGTTGATGATTTATGCTTTTTGTGCAACATGTTTTCTCACATATTCACACGTGAATCAACTGCTGGCCCCAGAGCAGCTGAAGCAGTTGGGAATTATTACTCTACTCAAGGGCATAAACTGTGAACTGTAGCTTCTTGTGCCACCATTTCTCAGAGATCCAAACTGGCAGCTTCTAATCTTTCGCCAATATCTGTGACATCTATGTAATTTCGTTTTTTCCGTTTCATTTCAAGCCATACCTGTTGGCTGTTTAACTAAAGAACAGTGCGGCACCACAGAGCTCTCTTGAGACACTTGGCAACTGTAGAGGTGTCATTTCCTGCTATTGCCTCAATGTTACACAACAATGTGCTGCCTTGGGATATAATCCTCTCTATCCGTTACACAGAAGGAATCATCTTATAGGCTGTGGTGCATACAAATTTGCAGTCGCACTTAGCTGATGAAGCGGAGAGTCTGTGAAATTCACCACAACAGTTTTGTCAGGTTTTTCGGAAGCTGCATATTACGTGGTTCATTATCTGTCTTCCCAGAAAGCGAGTCCTATGTAGCTACACCTTCATTATTCATGATAGCCCCCGTTTCTGTGGGAATGGTGTTGAAATTAGCACACGCATTTATAGTTTCAGCTTTATTTGGACATTTTGGATTAACAGATAGAGACACCCACCTCTGTAACCCCCCCTCGTACAGTCTCTCATCCTCTCACAGAACTTATTTCCGAAATGTGAGTGCAACTGTGCATTAGACTCACGTCCCAGTGGGAGCGTTAACATCTGTGTGTTTGTGTGTATGTGCTGTATAGTGTGTGAACAATGTGCAATGCGATTGGTTTCAAAGCACCTAATACTCAGTGTTGCATAATTAATGTACTCTTTGGTGTCCACGCTTCATGGTTTTATTTTGCGTGTGTTTTTAAGTATAACACACACTTGGCATCGCAGCACACCACAGCCCACTGGTCCATCTGGGCCTCCCTGCAGTGCATTTTGCAGTGAGATAATCCCCCACTGCCTCGTCCTCTACCTCCCTCAGCTTCACAGCTCTCTCTCAACCCCCACCTTCATCCCCCCGAATCACTGCAACGACGCCAGCAGCACCCATGTGGCAGCCAGCTGGGGTGGTAGGCGATGCTGCCAAGCTCCCATGTCCCTCTCTACTAATGCCCAGTCTGCCGAGGAGGCCCAAGAGTCTTGGCTGCTGCTGACTTGTCCACTCTAATCCTCAGATCTCGAGGTGAACACCGTGCAAGTGTTGGCAGTCAAGCTGGTGAAAGTCGGCGGCTTACAGCTGATAGAGGAACACCAACCCTGAATCTGGAGTTCTGGATAGAAACTGAGCCCATAAGTATGAAGGCTCAAATGCTTCGATGGTTTGAGGGAAAAGGATTCTGGTGGAAAAGCACATGGAAAGTTTAGCATGGTTGTGACAACTGTACAAGCATGACTGGATAGAACTCAGTCCCAAAGTTCATTTCAGATACTTTGCATGAGCAGAAACTCACAGTTACCTGGATTATATTTAATGAACATACATGCATAGTAACTTAAACCCAACACACGAGTCCTGTATTATGTCTGTTCGACTAGCTTCACCTACTGTCAACAGTGAATTTACACTTCAGGAAATGAAGCACCATAAATATTCAACCAACCACTGACTAATTACCTAATCAGAAGTAAAATGCTGATACATATCTACAATCTTCCACATGTTAGACAGTATAGAGATGACATCTTTTCAGCTGCTTGATTTTATCCTTAAGATCAGTGTTATCTCTGCTCTGACGGGATCAGTGTCCAGCTTCACAGATTATAAAAACCGACATTGAAATGATGACATAGCTGTAAGCCATGGTGCAAAGGTCACGCCTGGGTTACTGCTGCCAACTCATCCATTGGACAGCTGGACTGCCGTCAGATAAGCCTTTGAAGCGAAATGCTTTTAGTGTCATGCGCTCATTTTCTTGTTAGCGTGTCCAGCGCTACAGACTTTATTCTGAAAGGCTTTAGCTGTGTCTGTTAATGTAATGAATTCATGTGATTAGGTTTAGAAGTACTTTGGCAAGGTTTTGGGTACGTGTGTGTGTGTGTGTGTGTGTGTGTGTGTGTGTGTGTGTGTGTGTGTGTGTGTGTGTGTGTGTGTGTGTGTGTGTGTGTGTGTGTGTGTGTTCAACATAACGATATTTAACCACAGCAAATATTGAATAGACTGTAAATACAATTTTACTGCCCTATGGCACAGAAATGACCATAAACATTAATCATTACTAATTACTACTACCATAATGCGATATTTCTAGGTTTCAAAATTTGATCTATTATCTCTCCATCACATCTCAGATCAGCTCAGATTCAGTTCAGTTGCTTAAAACATTTACTTAGGTCATTTACAGGCCAGGCCACTCCAGCACAAGAGAAGTAGGGGATTGGTGAGCTTGTTGTTAGAGATTTAAAGCATTTACTAATGCAATTTGTTACAGATCAAAGATTACTTAAACCTATGCTCTTCAGAAGAAGAAAGTATCTGCTGTCTACAGTTGGCAGCAAAACAAAGCCGTCTTTGTAAAATCTAAAGTTTACCTTAATTAACATGCCGCTGACGGGGGACTGGTACTGGTTTAAGTCAAGACTCACACGAGGATGAAGTGATGATGCGTGCAATCTATTTATGTTTATGAGTGCTACAAAAGCACATATAAAGAATATATATATATATAAAAATAATCTTTCAGATACAGCATGTATAGCAGACTGCAAGTCAGAGTAGAAGAGAAATGCTTCGTGTGCAGAGCAGCCATGCAAATCAAATGTCAAATGTCGGGTGATGCTTTGACATTTGCTTCACAACTTGCAGCTAGAAACCCAACATTGTCACAACATATTTTTTTTCCGTTGTGATGCACTGCAACATGGCAACCAGCCAGTCATGACCCACTCTGAAACCGTATAGATCATACTGTGGAGCCAAGATTATATGATATATGACATTTTTACCTAATGAAGTTCTGAGGACGTGCATTAGTCAAAACACTGCAAATAAATTAAATACAAGTGAAGAAGAGTGTGTGGTATGAAAGTGGTTCCTGAATGCCAAATGGTTTCCAGTAATGAATGATGAAGGGAATGACGCTGAAGAAGATTTATGCCTAACATTTAAATGTAACAGACAGTTTCTTATCTTTTGGTATTACCCTCCCTGTTTGGCCCTGCTGTAGTTCCCCTGTGTGGTTTCTTCTCCTGTGAACAGAGAACCGCTGAAAACATGTTTATAGACCCTGAAAGTCTCTTCTGACCAAATAAAGGTTTAAAAAACGAGCTACCAACCCTTACGCCTGAATTACAGTCGCCTTGGTGCCATAATCATACTATAATTAGAGTATAATGAAATATAATGCATGGGAAACTCTCGGCTTTCACACAGAAAACAGCTAATATTGCAAGAAAGACAGAGGCCAGGCAGTGTGTTTCTTGCTAATGGCTGTTATTTTATGTCAAGCTGTTATAAATGGCACATGTGACCAGCGTCTATAAAAGTGCCACAAATGGAATAATCTGCATCAAATATGGTTTAATGTTGTTACTTATTTAATTACACTGTGGTTACAGACATTTGGAGCTCTTAACCCCAAGCTTCACTGCATTTCTAAATCAGTTAGTATGCATGAAACTATTTTTCAAACAGCCCTTTTCATGTCCTCTCTGAAGCTCTCTGAGAAACGGGAAGAAGTCATGGGACAAACCCCAGTGATACATCATCTCAGACTGGTGCACATAAACTGTAAACCAATTAATATACAGATACAGATCTCTGCAAAATCATTCACAGTGAGGAAATGTGTTGTTTTGGCAATTCAGAGGCATGTTGAATGGAAAGTAATTTCATTGTTGCGTGTTGTCCAAGATTTGTTTGCCATATTGTCGTCATTGTAACATGGGGAACATAGGGAGGATGAGGGGAGGTGAATATTCGGCTGTGATTCGACTTTTCTCAAGAGTGACAAATGACAAGATTTAGGGAATTTGGTGGCCAGCTGTCACATCAGTCAGACAAGCCAGACAAGAAATGGTTATAAATGATTCATTCTTCCTGGGTGTCTGCCAGACGGATGGACGGACGGAAGAACTGAAGAGACTGAGCCATGACCCCCTCCTAACTCTACCCCACGCCAAAATGTGTGTGCGTGGATGGGTGGGTGTATGGGTGGGTGGCAGTGTCGCACATTCTGCTCATCCATCTGGTTCACTTGGGGAATGACAGTTCGACGTTTGCTATCGAAAGAAAAGGAAAATGTTAGCAGGCTCGATTTGAACCCTGCTCACATCTCAGGTTTTCTAGTTTGTTTTTTTCAAAGGCTAAGCAGAGCTAATCTCACTCACATCACAACAAATAAAACTCTTTCCACTTTGACTTCCCTTGATATGAGCAAGCAGCAGTGACATACATACTGTGGACAAATTTCCAAGGTTGTTTCTCCCACTGCATTACATAAATATCTACTTGACATAAACAACAACTAGCTGCAAAACATTAAATGCACTAATTAAGGTTATATTGCAATTTAACTTGGTTACTATGCAATGGTCCCTTATACGTTACATCACTTCTGAAAAACCATTAAGAGAAATATGTAGATGACCTGTAGCATGAATGTGATCAAATTGCTTTTGATTCACTTCACGTTTGTTGTTTGAAAAGAACCAGCGAGAAAAAAAGAGGCTGCATCCTTGGAAAAGATTTCCAGCATATTTATGAGTCCAGCTCGGGGCAACACAAATCTCATCTTGTGTTGCTTTTTCATTTCTTGTCTATTTTTCACCTGCCTGGTGAAAATATGGTAATGATGTTTTAAGTTTTCATAATAGTCTTGCATAAAAATGTGTCCTTCCATTATGGACATACAAAAAACAAGAAATAAATAAAGATAAAACAGTTGCATTACATGAAAAAAAAATTGAAATAACAAATACAAGATAATAGAAAGTTTTTAAAAAATTAGTTATTTAATATTTTCCTTTGCCCAGTTTTAGTATACTTATTTCTGTCTCTTCTGCTGCCTTGGTTTTCTATGATCAATTCCTTGAGTTCAGCTTTTGTTATTTTTTCCAGGGACACATAAAAACAGCCCTGTTCATTGAGCTTTCTGTTTCATATTCTTCGTCTTTATATTGAGATTTTTAATCTCCTGCAGGACAAGAAAATTTGGTTGGACAACAAAAAAGCACACAAATTGTCATTTTCTGCTGATGGCTGATGACCACAAACACCACAGCCAACTTTTCTTGGCCAAGAAGCTTGTTGACTATCCACACATTGGCACAACGTCGCTGGTTGCTTATTTCATAGGAAATGAGTGTACTTCCAACTGATTATTATCACTTCACCACAGTGTGCATGTTGGTTGGATGTGGTTAATGTTGAAAAGTTGCAGGAAAATAAGTTCTCCAGAAGTCAGAAGTCCCTAAAGAGCATTTGTGCTTTTATCGTACATCACATGCTGCAGGTTGTTTCCACTGCAACTGAAACTAAATATTTCAAATGATAATTGATGTCTCTCATCCGACCATTTACTGGGGCATTTCTTATAGCTTCTGGCAGCTGACAAGAGTGAAAGTGCCCATGCAGATTGAGTCAAATTACACTTTGGATGGCAGCCAAAGTACAGCAGTGGTTCAGTAAATATGAAGTTAAATATGCGACTTCCACAGAGGCTACATCTGTTTGGTCACAACCCTTTAAATCAATGACAGTTTTTATTTTCTGTCGTGTCTTTTGCAGGGGTGGAACTGCTCGCTTTCTACAACCACCCGTCGGTCCGAGAGGGCCAAGTGAAGTATTACACTGTCAAGGTGCCGCTTCGGGTTCAAAACTGTGATGAGGGGGTCAAAGGTGTGGAGGCCAACTGGCTGGATCACATGACGCATCACTTCAACAATGGAGCCTCACTGGTTGATGGATACTTCTACCTGGGCAATGTGAATGGTAAGCCAGCATGACCATGACCAGCATGTAAAATGTACCAGAGGCAGGTTTAATATATCTATATAGTGTGTTTAGTTTGCATCTCACACACCGTATAACACCATCTGAGTGAGAGGTTTGTAATGTATAACAATACAAACAACACAGTGAAACAGTTTTGTTACCTTCAACATTTTAATATCTTTCACCTTTGCTCTTAGCTTCTTTGTTTTTAAAGAACTGTTCTCCTGCAGGCACTCTCATAGCTCAGATGATTACAATTATTAACTGTAAAATGTTCCCATGTTGCCTTTTTCCTTTCGCAGTCTTGCCAGTAAATTGTCAACATCAGCTTGTAGAAAAAGAACACCTCACCTTGTGTGGCGTTAATGGTGCATTAGTTGGCATTCACCGTCCACCAGAACACAAGTCGCATTTAAATAACACTGATAATAATGTGCTTCTTTTATCTGTAGCTGGAGGTGGTGCAATCCTGCAGGATGTTTCGTTACTGCAAATATACACAGGGTAACTGCAGAACGTATCATATGTTTCAAGCTATGTTAGACGATATTAATTCATAACTGTAAAATGAACTTGCCAAGAAATTTGGTACAAACATTCTTACTTTGGTTTATGACCAGTTATTAAAGCTAAACTAATATAATCCCCTATTAACTGAGGACATTTGACTTTCTGTTATGTCTAATATTAAACTCAAGTGGGGAACATTATACCTGCTTAATATCAGCATGTCATTGTGAGCATGCTAACATACAGATGAAGGTTTGGAATTTGCACTCTTGCGTGTTGTTTCATTATCATTGCTGTCAGTTTGAATAAAGGCAACACAGAACATGGTGATATGAGAAATTTAACTTAGACTAGTGGCAACAGAAACAGCATGACATTAACGAAAGCGCCATTATAGAAACAGAGCATCTCTTACAAATGATGAACGGGTGGACTTCATTTCACCAGTGCGCTGTGTGACATGACGATTCTTCATTTGTTCATATCCTCTTTGAAACTGTTTCATGTTTGAGTTTTCCTCTTCCATCAGACCCCAGCGGCTCTGTACTCCACTCTGACACTGGAGAAATAAGCCAACCAGAGTAAATAAGAGTCATAATAATTCATTAATCTGGGAAAGTGAACGCCTCAGCAACTCTGAAACGCAGATAATTAACCTGATAACAAATTAGTGCCTCCTTGCATATTTTATGTCGTGAGAATGGAGTAATGAAGTGTATTATTATGATTCAATTCTTTTTTCTTCCTATTAGGGTCCTCTAACACATGCTGCATTTTTCATGTGCTGCTAAGATATGTGTCTCTTCAACAGTGAAATTACTGGGTAGGATAGGAAGCAGATCAGCTGCGTTATGAAGATCGTGCCCTTCACTGACTTATAGGACTGAAATCAGCCCACAGCTTAAAGATTAACCACTTTAGAAAACAGACAACCTCGTGGAGGTGAATTCTGTACTTTGTGCATTTTGGTCTCTTTAGAAACAGCTGGCAGTACGACATCAAAGCGGCATCCCATTTGTTGTCAGAAGCTAATTACATCAAACAGCCGCACAGCTCAGGGCTTTAGAACCAGTATCCATTCCCGTCGTCTCCATATTTAGCTGAATCTTTGAAACGAGTTTCTGAATTCACGATGAGACACTCAACACAAAGCGGGAGAACATCACATGCTCATAAACATCAAGGACGTGTTGACAGCAAAACAACACACTAAAGGACGTTGGCTGACAGACACGCATTTGGATGGGAGATGGTAGTGACAGCCTTGTTTTGAGATACAGAGCGACCAGCATGCTTCAGCTTGTTGTGCACTGACAGATACACGGGTGGTCTAATAAGTGTAATTATGCTTTCTAACACTGACCTCTAATCCATTATGTTTTACTTATCATGAATCTTTTTGCAGTGTTTCACCACTTCAAAAAACTGTTGCTGAGTCTGTCTCCTTCTTGTTTCAGTCAGTTGGTAAAGCAGGAGTGAAACGTCTCCACTTTGATTATAAAGCTCTTTAATTCAATACACATATGAAAGAATCAAATGATTCTAAAGAGGATAACATGTCATTTTATGTTTTATGTATTTCATTTGTCATGAGAAAAAAATAATTTGTCCAGTGGCCTAGTTTAGGTTTATGACTAAATACCTACAAAACTAATGATATTTCCATCAGGCATCAGGACTGTGAGCATGTTAACATGCTGATGTTAGCAGTTAGCCGTAAACCTGTAAACCTACCTGATTGGAAAGTTTTCCACAGTTGTAATTCCATGTAATCTCACACAGATTATAAAATCCAATTTGGTATCACAGAGAACACAGATTTTCCAGTCTCCAATGTAAGATCTACCGAACGCCATAGTTCAGTGGTTATCACTAAAAGTAAAGGCTTCATGAACAGCTATTCATAATCACAAAAGCCATTCTTATGCACAGACCATAACTCAGTAATTGATTGAAATTAATTATCCATGCAGCTCCGAGCTCCATATAGAAATACAATATACAATACAACAGAAAGCACTTCAGCATTTAACAGCTACAGAGCACTTCTCTGTCCTGAATTGTTTGCTGCATTTACATTTTTACATTTTTACATTTGAAATGAATGAGCACATTGGAATGCATGCAAAGACTACGTTGTTTTTGTTTTTACTTCTGATTGTTGAATTATGAGTTTGTAGATCATCTCCCTTTTGTTTTAAAATCACTGGTAATGTCTGCTACTCTGCTACCTTTCTATTGTCTCTGACAGACGGCTGTTGGGCATCGTCCAGAGAGATGCACACTTACACACAAACATACACAGACACACTGTCCCCATGCTCCTACTAAAGATGGGTTTCCATGGTGAAGCTAGATGTGAAAACATTAGGGGGCATTGTATGCATACGCATGTGCGTGTGTGCGATCGTGTGTGTATGCACTGATTGTGTAAGTCCTGTCTAGTGTGGCAGCAGTATTTGCAATAAGTGGAGCCTTTGCCTGAGCCAGAGGGTCAGATATCATAGTGATATTGAATTTACAGATCCTAAACTGCAGCAGGCCCCACTTTGATAAGAGTTGCATTAAAGATTCATACACACTGTGGCGCCGCCTGCAAACATACACACACACACACACAGGCTTGAATGTACATACAGTGCAATATTCATATATACCTACACAGACACACAAATACACTTATTTGCAAACAGGTATACACACAACCCCCCAGATGGTAGCAGAGTTGGGGGATTGAGTTTGTTTACTAAAGAACTGACAGTAATGGTGTTGACAGGGAGTTTGCCTTTGTTACTTGTATAGCTTAAGCTATCTCCCGAGCCACAATGAGGATTTGTAGCCCGGTTGTGAGACATTGAGCTATTCATATGCATGACAGTCAGCCCTCACTGGTTTCTAAATTTGGGCAAAGCCAATGGAAGACAGAAACAAGGGAGAGAGAGAGAGAGGGGGTGAGTTGCAGGGAATATGAAATTCCAATGAGGTGTTGTTGTGTTTTTTCACTGTGAAAAGAAATTCATGGAAGGAAACGATGTGCAAGCGTTTCTCTGAGACACAGGTTCACAGCTCTGTGATGTCTGTGCATGTGTGTGTTTACTCATCAACATGTACATGATGCATATGTTTTCACGAGGTCGATGGTGTTGTTGTACAGGTTTTGGCAGCACAGCATGTGTCCCTTCACTCTTTTAGGTACAGATACAAACAGATTGAACGTTTCCTACCACTATGTTCACGTAATGCAGTAACTTATCTGGTTCCCCCATCTCTGTTCAGTGTATTTAAATATACAAACAAACAACAAATCCACTCAAGAGGGGGAACTAACAAATCAGCTACAAGGATTACTGTGAAGCAGCTCAGCTTTACAGTCAATCAGACCTGTTAGAAAAAATACTGTAGGTCATGTACACAGCTCTGGCGTGAATGGCAGTAGAATACCCTATTGTGGTTGTGGCTCAGGAGGTAGAGTGGGTCATCCAATAATCGCTGGCCCCTGCTGTCAACATGTTGAAGTGTTCTTTAGCAAAACTCCAAACTCCAAATTGCTCCCAATTGTAAGACACAGAATCAGCTACACCTCTCTTCATATGGGGGCAGGACAACAACTTGCATGGTAGCTCCCTGATAACACTATTTGTGAATAGATGAAAGAGATGCTGCTACGCTATGGTTCCTCCAAAACAAGCTTTAATCACTAAAACATACAGTATTAATGTTGAAATCTTACCATGTCAAATATGTAAAAATATGCATACTGTAATTCCCAGGGTAGGTGGAGGACAAATCTCTTCCACAGCTGTAAGAAAACAGATTTCCCACCCTCAGTCTCTCTGTGTTAAGCAGCTCCGCAGTGTGTTGAAAGTGTTAATAATCTAATCTTAATGGTTCGCTCCTGCCTGTGCACACAGCTGGCATCATGCAATAAATATACATATCAGCTGCAACTGGAAATATTAATACATAATGTGTTAATGTATAATGTAATGCAGTCTCCCCTATATCCTCTCAAAACCAAAGAAAGTGGACTTTACATTTGGTAACATGTCTCAGTATCCATTCTGCATGCTGTCCATGCTGTTCCTTCACTACCAGCTGAAGTCTGCCCAGTAACCCACAGGTACCAACCTGCCAGCAGCAAACCTTTGGCTCCACAGGGAGAAGCCACATCCAATCCACACACATTAGACACCCTGGTCTCTTTCTCTCTTTCTTTCTCTGTCCTTCTGTCTGGAAACCCACTCATCCTGTTTGAAATATAGATAAGCTGTCAGCATCCTGTCTCCACCTCTTTGACGCAGCACCTTGCACGCATGTTTAAATCATGTCAGCAAACATGACCTGGGGCAGAGTCACTTTCCTTGCGGCACTCAGCTGGACTTAAACACACATGCACATCTGGGTAAACGTAGGGCACCTGTGAGCAAAAAAGTTCACACTTTGTGAATTTAATTAGAGCATAAAGTTCAAAGCAATAATCCATGATGTTAAAAATCTTGTTTACTGTTGTTTATTATTTTCTGTCAGGTCTCTCACTCGAGCTAAATTCTGTTTGTTGTTTTGCCCCATACTTAAGTCAGGTCTCTAATTTTATATGTGAAAATTACCATTTCAAAATTCTATATCTGTTAGCGATGACATAAAACGAGGATTATTTAGTGAAATCTCACCTGACTACTATTAACTGTGTGATCTATTTTATTACTGCTGTATTGCACTCAGGGTCACAGACTAGGAGTTGATGCAAATCAAAATCAAATTGAGCTAGTTTGTGAACATATTAACAGACATTCACAGACATGTTAACTAATATAACATGTCCATAATAATATTGTAAACATGCTAAAACTACAAACACAGGATTCTAAGGTTCAGTCTGCATGTGTCAACATCGTCTACGCCCCCCCAGTGTATGTTGTTGATCCTCTCCCCTGTCATTTGGGTGCTGATTTCAGCTGCTGTGTGTCACCCAGTGTCACTTTTTGTCATCCTGCCACTCCAGCTATTTGACTCTCCCCTCAATTTCCTTCTGTGCCTTTCAATCCCAACGCTGTCACTCCCTGTTTTCAGTACGACTGTATTTGCATGCCTCGCCCTGCGACCTTGAGTATGTGAGTCACGGGAGATGAAGAACAATTTTACTGAGGGCGCACGGTGGTTTTTGCAAGTGTAAACAACTTATTCTCAGTCGGCCCACTGGCAAATCAGCTCAGCTCTCAGTCAATAGGCGCAAGATAATGTTTACTCGTGCACACAACCGGTGCATTCCCCTGACAGACTCAACGCCCCCAGCAACCAACTCCCTCTCTTCCACTTCATTCTCTCCCTTCCTCTCTCCTCTGCTGAGTGTCTTTCTGTATTACCACTAGAGACACGCTGCTCCCTATAGAGCGGCAAGACATAAACCCTGTGTCGATCTCACCTGAGTGATCCCTATCGCACTGGCAGTGAACCAACGGTGGGCCGTGGCACAGTCCATTTTCTGAGAAGGCTTCTTTCCAATTATACAACAAGCGGGGTGCGCTGACAAATGAGGTGGAGGAACACTGGACTGAGGGAGGAAGGGGGTGATAGGGGAAGTGGAGCAGAAGAGAAAAGGGCTTGGATGGGATGGGGGTGAACAATGATAATGTCTGTATTTGAGAGAGCCAGTAGATGTCTGAGAGATGTCTTCAATTGAGCATGCATGGGCCCTAAATGGGTTTTCAGGGAGAGAGAAATGAAAGAGCCTGTCATCCTTCCACTCTATCTCTTCCTCTGTCTCACTCATTCCGTTCTTCTCTTTCCGTTATCCTCTCGCTCCCTCTCTCCATGGGCTCTCCAGCCACCTCTCATCCCACTATTATTAGGGCCCAGTAATGAAACGCGGAGTGTCTCGTATTGGTGCCTGGGCCCCAGCAAACTGTATTAGTGTGTAAATGGTGTGGGAGTAATGAGAAAGCACTCAGGCCAGCCGGGAGGACTGGACAAAGGGGCGTGCATCGTGTCCGTGTGTGTGTGTGTGCCTGCGTGTAATGTGCATGTCCATCAAATGAATAACAAGAGACACTGGGTGGGGAGGTGTCCCAGTACACAGGGGCCAGAGTGCTGTTTCTGTCTCGCATGCCAATTGTGCGATTGTTAGCCTCTAACCGGGGACAGGCTTAGAAAATCTATTTGGTCAGCAGCAAACAATCTCAATAGTGGCCTAAAGCATCAACGTCAATGTCTTTATGTGACTCACTTAATTCAAGTCTTTTTAAGGTGAATTATGCAGGCTTAGCAGAAGGATTTAAGCTTTAATGCCTTACAGACTGACTTCATTAAATCAGCAGCTACAGTTTGCCATTACTAAAATCTGCCAATCTTTTTAAAGCACTAGTCCTCAGTCCTGATCCTCAGCACCCAGAGTACCTCTGGTTTTAAATCCCATCAGTTATTGCATTCACCTTGCTTCCCAGTTGTAATTAGCCTCTGTTTAGCTGTCGAGCATGAAAACCAGCACGGCTCTGGCTTCTGAAAACCACTTATGTAGCACATAATGTCTCTTCTTTTTTAAAATCCCAGCAGGGGCAAACCTGCTCCTTTCTTTTACACTGTCTCCCTGCATAATATATAAATGCACATTGCTCATACAAATGGCCCAACACCACTGGCTATGTAATAAAAGGTTGTGTGTGAATGTGGCTGAGTCATATTCCATTTCCTGTAGCCTGGGGGGCCTAAAGGAGAAGGAGAGACAAGACAGACACGCTCCATCCAGTAAATACCCTTTTCACGGATGGATTTTTTTTCCTTCTTCTCTGCAGATTTGCTGCCTAAGTCAGTGGAAAGTGTCTTCATCTTCCAGGAGGCAAGTGAGAGTGAGCCTAATGCAGCCACCCCAACGTACGATGCCATCGTAGTGGAGCAGTGGACCGTCATTGATGTGAGTGCAGACTGCTTCTTTTTGTTGCGGTGTCACAGATTGTTGTGCTGTTATATTCACATTTTGACAAATTAAAATATAACAAAAAAAAAAACAGGACTGAAGCTCCTTGAAGTGAGAAAATGATCATCAATCACATTCACCAAAAGTTAGAAGCTGACGAATGATTTGAACTCATCAATTGGAAAAACGTCAGTTTTACGGTGTTCAGCATCATCTTCATCGCTCAGCCCGTATTTACTAACAAATACACTTCCAGCCTGGTCTTATTTTATTGAGATCTGTCACTCACATATTGTGCCCCACCACCCCTATCCTTTATCTTCAGCCAACATTTCTCTCATCTACCCCAAAGGCAAATCTGGCTAATCTCAATTTATGGGACATGTGTTGTGGTCGCTTGTCTTATCAGGAGCAAACAAGCTCTTATCTGCCCTCCGATTAGGTCCCCTCCTCAGCACAAGTTTCAAGTTAGAAATTGATTTCTGTCCAGTTGAAGGGTTTGCGGTCTTTCCTGTCATCTGAACATTTGTGTGGGTTTGTCTGCATACATGCAGGTGTATGTGCAAGTGTCCGCTACATGTGTGGGGTTAGTTTTGTGTGTCTGTATGTTTGCTGATGCTATCTCAGTAATTGAATTTAGGTTTTGTGGCCCATAGCTGTCCAAGTGTGAAAGGAGACTTTTGTCCCTCAAATGTGACTCTGTGATTGTCCAGTCCAGCACTGATGGTCACATAAATGCCCAATAAAAAGACTCCTGCAGTCGTCTGGCGGCAGTAGTTGAGTCTCCCCTCCTCTGAGATGAATGGTAATATTGTTACAGCTTAATGGATTTCCAGGCTTCCTCAGAAACGTCAACAGAGAACAGCGCCGAACCAATACCCAATGTTTCTGGAGATCCAATCAACTCTTCCACTGGGACTTTATCAAAAACTGTTTCACTCGAGCGATCTGCACCACGCCAAATCTGATTGACAACACAGTCTTTCACAAAGGAGATCAGAGCCCCACATTATCCCCATTCATTGTGATAACCACCTAAAATTGATATGCAAAGTATCCTCGCAGCTCATTATTGTTTCAGTGCTGGGATAATTACAATGAAAAATAAGGCTGAATATTGATTGCGGGTGCGTTTTTTTCCCTTCTTCTTTATATACATCATCTTCTCCTTCCCCCTAATGCATCACAGTTGTATTTATGCAAAGGTTTGGCAGGTGGTTGGATGTATGAAGAAAAACAATCTGTCTCACTAAGGGCATGCAGTCTTTCACACTGTCATTTAATGGGAGATCATCTTAGAGATGGTGTCTGAAGGAAAAGGGTTTTTTTAATTGTTTTATTTATAAATGAGTTACAAGTAATCAAAGGATTTGCGTGTGAAAAGAGCCAAACATCAGATCTACAGGTGTTTGTAGACTTGGGATGAGCTGCATTGATGCAGCAGTTATATCAGTACATGAGATACTGAGTAGAGCTCTGTAATACAGTTTACACTGCTGATATTCTTCATATTAGACCAGAGCTTCCCTCTGGATCAGCTCAAATCCTTCTTTTCTATGACAGTATTTCAAGGTTTTTTAATACTGGATTACTGGAAGCGCGTACAAGGTGTTTCTTTCATGCTTAATCAACCTTGCTTGTAAATTAGGAGCCAGGCCACAGGTGTAATGCAGATATTTAACTCTCATTTAAAAACCCAATTCAGAAACACAAGATATTTTAAGCACTGAAATGTGTCAGGTTTATAAGCTTGGATGAGGTGGAGTGGAAGTGATGGAACAATGACAAAATCTGAACACGTGGTCTGCTGGACACCCTGAAGACGCATGTATGTGCCTCAAAGGTTCACTTGCAATCTGATTGTCCAAGGTGCATTTTAATACCGAGCATTAACAGGGTCATCAGGAACTTTGTTGATGAAATACACATGTAAAAAGTGTGTGTGTGTGTCAGATTTTTATAAAAATAAATGTCATCCAACACTGCGCTTGCTGAAAATTAAGCTGACAATCCAAAATGTGTATCTCATTAGATCATTCTTTTAGCTTGTTAATTCATGATAAATCAAATAGGATTTAGTTGAACTACGATAGGATTTAGTTGAACTACGATAGCTCAGATTTAGTAGAGGTATTGGAGTACAATGATAAAAAGCCAACACACGTGACAAAGCTCCAGGTGTTGTCACATGTGGGACAAACAAAGACTCGTGGGTCACAAAATTCTCACTTCAAAACAAATCACAGAAATAATTTTTTAAAGAAGGAAACAAAAATAAATGTCAAACTGACAAACTAAGAACCAAGTGCTGAGGAAACAGTTTCTACTAAATGACAGCAGAACACAGCCTGGAGAAAAACGGCACGAAAACAGCAAAATGCACAAAATGAAAAGCAAGAGAAACAAATTAAACGCACACATGCGTGGTGTTCAGCGTGTGAGGCTGCTTGTATTGTGTATAAACATGTCATCAGTGCTAAAGAGCTCCTGCAGACATTTCATTTCAGCTTTTGTTTCTCATGAACAACACAGATTTTGGACAGATGTCCAAAATATTGGATTTAATGTGAAGATGCTGCAGTTACCTGAAAACAACTGTTTATTTTCTCAAGTAGGAGCCATATGGATGATGGTGAAGTGTTTAAAATGAATAACTCATCAAGTGTCTGTGCTATGAAACTCCAATTAGGACAAGCTTCTCATCGCTTGTGTCCTGTGAGGAAATCAATACAGGACCTGTCCTGCAATCAATATAGTGAAAGACCTCTATCCCTTCACTGAGCATCACATTCACAATGAACAGACAACACATGTTCTCCTTCACACCTCAGCAAGACTTCATCTTAATATGTCTGCTTGTTGCATTTCAGTCTTTCCATGTGGAGATAAAACAGTATCAGAACCAGCCATGACTGTGTTTTATTAAAAGACGTTCACTAACATCTATGATGCGTCTGATGAAGCATTTCCGGTTCTCTTTCATACACTCTTAAAATCTTGGGTACAGTGCCATTATCCACGCCACCAACTCAGTTTTTCGAATTATTCTCACGACCATGCAACTATTTATTTTACACATAACACTAGAGGTAAAAGAGAAATTAGTTTTTTGTTACTGACTCTTTAAAATATTCCTTAGAAGAGTCTTACTGGCATGAACATTTGTTATTCTAATTACTTGTGTAGAGATGCAGCATGGCTCTGGTGCTACATGACCGCAGTAAAAAAGTAAGAAGAAATAGATACATAGAAAGAAAATGTGTATTTCTGTGCATTTATATTTATATAAATAAATAGATTTGGTAAAAACAGAAACAAGGGAGATAAACAAGTTCCTGTGTTACCTCAAAATAAGTTTTGGTGTTTATTTATTTGATTAATTATTTAATAATTTATAAATTATTGCGTGTTTGCAGTAGAGTTGGCTCTCTTTCTGACTTCAGATGGATCATACTGGATGTTACTATAACATAAAGAGCAGATGAAGCTTATTTTGTCAACATTTACAAAATATTGAGCACAGACTGTTCATACATTGATTTTTAATATTCCTGTTGAATGCTACTGATATCACAAAATAACTGTCAGTGAATAAAATATTCTCTCAACATCAAGCATTGCAGTTTGATGTTGTTGCAGGTGTGCTCACTCCTTGATCTTTAAAGAAACCGTGTACAGTGCTGCAGAAAGACGCCCTAGAAGTATCATCAGAGTTCAGATTTAAGGAATGGCAGTCCAAAGTCAAAGCAAGAAAAAGGAGCTTAACAGCGTTGACATTGTTGTCACTCATTCCCAGAACTGACTAGCATCCCCGGCTTTGAAGAGCAACACTTCACAGATTTACGAAACTAAATGACGTCTAAAATGGGATTAGAGGCCCACATCACAGCATCGGCAGGCAGGGGAAAATCTTCGAAGAAATAGTTTTTAAGACATAGGAAAAGGACACCTCACACACACATACAAGGATATTTGGTGTGTGTGTGTGTATGTGTTCATCACCGCAGTCTTCTTGAAATCACCCCCCTTTTATTCCTTAAACAAACCTTGTGCACTACTTACAGTAAATTAAATATAATGTGTTCTGTTACTGTGTGTGCATGCTGTGGCCTGCACGTGGGTGCATGTTGTCCAGAGCGCTGATCGTTACCGTGAATTGCCTGCCCATGATATCTCTATCCTGTCTGACTGAGGTGAGAGGAGAGGTGACCTACATAGGAGGAGAGTAATTTGCGCTGTCCCTGCAAGTGAGAGATCGTGCCCAGTCTGTCAGACAATGTGATGATGTTGCTGATAGCTCTAGGATGGAGGGTGAGGTTTCGGCTTATAGGGTGTAGTTGTTTATAAGGTGTAGCAAGAAATAAGAAACAAGTAATGACATGTACCTAGAAGAATAGAGACTGTTTTCTTATGATATGTTTGAGCAACATTGCTTCTGTTTTTTATTTCAACCGTCATAGTTTCATTAAAAGATTATGATACACTTATTAAACATAGTACGTTATCAAAGATTAGTCCAGTGATTTCAAATCATTTTGGCTTGTGAAAATCTAGGTGGCTGATAATGATATTAATAATAATAATGATAATATACTTAAGGTCTAGGGCAAATGCAATTAAGGAAATAATCAGCCTGGAGTATGAAGTTTGTTATGAACAATAGTGTCTGATTAAACAAAATTCAGGTTAACATGAAGCAACAACGAGCTCGTCTTTATCTTTTGCTCCTCTCTTCTCCAAAGTAGGTTGTGGTTAAAAGTCAGCTCTGTTAACCTAAAAAAACAACAGTTTTTTCGCTGCCAGCCGGTGGGCTAATCTAACACAGCAGTAAACAGACACACAGACAGGATCCCCGGGCCCCCCTGTCAGAATTTTGCTTGTGGCCCTGTCTTTTATTTAAGTAAAATAATTAGGACATTGATGAGTTGTCTGATGATCTGTCTCAGAAGGATGCATTTGAATCATCAGTTTCACTGATCAAATGGTCACATTCTCATTTTCACTGTGTAAGTGCATAATAAAAGCTTCTACTGGCACATGATAAACAGTAACGACTGCATGTGTTAGGTGTTCTTTAGTTTTCCAACCTACATGATCGTCCATGCTAATCAAACTGACATCAAAACCAGCAGATGTAGCAGTAAAAATATATTAAATGTTTACTTTATATATGTTTTGGACTAATCACATTCAGAAAAAGGTTTTTGCAGTGGTTTAAATTATGGCGGATGCTGAATTTTCTGTTGCTGTGACAACGCTTTTGGTCAAGTGAACCTATTAGGAACACCATCTAAATGCCCTTTTTTAAAAGGTATTTGCTTCATCATTACTGGACTGTGTCCGCAAACCTGTTGACCTCAGTAGTCTGCAAAAATATAGCTATATTCAGAGCTGGTGAAAAACAGAATTATGGTTTGTTATGTCTAGCTTGCCATGTCAGTGGAGGGGCTTTAAAAAGGAACAACAGGCTTGTGTTTTTGTTGAGCTCCTTCCAGAGTGAACTCTGAACTTTTATCTGACCTGCAGCTACACCCTCCTTTGCCAAAGGCCTCAAAACAAACTTTGCTCTATTGTATACACATCCAGACCCTGGATCATACGTTCCCATAGCTTTTTCTGAAAATGTTAGATAGGTGGCTGAGCAGCAAAAACTTTAAGTGCAATTGTGATTTAATTCTGAAGCAATTGTTGTTTTAACTAATATCATCAGCTGAGAAACGTGTAAAAGTTAAAAACAGGTTGTTTCCTTCCTGCCTTCGAATGCTGTTCAGCTAGTTGGTTGGCCCAAGATGCAACTTCTCTATGAAGAAGTAATCTCAGGAAAAACTGGATTTAATTTAAATTAGCGCTGACTGAGATGGTTTAACTACAGCTTCTCTGTCATCTCACCATGTGGTCCTTTTATAAAGTCATTCAGATAACATCGGAGACAAAACTGGCAGTGTGATTACTTTGTGTTTTAGTCTCACGGGTTGGCGCTGGAGTGGAAAAGAGGTGGCCCTGCATAATAAGTCAGGGAGAGTGTGAAGCCGCACTCCAAGGATTGTGATTAACTCTCACCTACTCCAAAGAAGAGCAAGCCATTACAGAAAAATTATTTCTCAATTTACTTTCTGGGCAGGCTTTGAGAGCCTGTTTCTGGGAGTGGTTCCAACATAAACTCCTGAAAAATGTAAATGCGCTGTGTCCTGTAGGAACTTAGAAAGTAATGCCTATGTAAATAATGTCTGTAGGAGTGTCTTATATTCTAATGATTGTCTCTATGCATCCTACAACCTGACATGTGACTGCTTTGGGTCTGTTTGTGCATGCTCTCTCATCCTGGTCAATATGAAGCTGTGGAAGAAAAATGACTCACTGTGTGGTGAAGTGGGTTTAAGTGTTTTGACTTGAGTCTGTCTCATGACGGATCAGTCTTTCTATTTCTCAGACATCCTCTCACTTCACAATTCTCTTTGCACATCTACCCACTATGCAGCCAAAAATAAAGAAGTAGTGATAATAGGAAGGTAGGCTAATCATACTATGTCGGTGTTAGTAGCAGCTTGAGAGTTGGTAGCTATAGCTCAGAGAAAAGCAGTAGCTGCAGTTGTGCTGCTTGATTTACTAGTTCAACTTTGTCAAGATTGAAAAGCTCTTTTTTAGTACAGCCAAATTCTCTGGGTTCAAGTTCATATCAAATGACAGTGGAAGCGTGTTCTGTGATCAGACGGGTCCACAGTTGTTTTGGGGTAAAAACAGACGTTGGGTTCTCTGTGCCAAAGATGAAAAAAAAAACATCCACACTGTTACCAGCAAAAGGTGCAAAAGCCCGCATCTGTGAAGGTATGGGAGTGAATCAGAACTCACAGCAGTGTGCAGGTATTATTGATGCAAAGGCATACATTGGGATTTTAGAGAGACATATGCTGCTGTCAAGCCACTGATGGGAAGTCAGTGTATGTTTCAGTAGGAAAATGTCAGGCTCCAATCTGCACATTACAACAGTTTCCTATGTGTGTATGTGCCTGGCTGACTTGCGTGCAGTCCAGATCTGTCTCTTATTTAATTCATGATACACCATTATTTAAAAATAATGGTGTATCATGAAGAGGAGAATCAGACGACAATCATGCACCGCTGAACAGTTGAAGTCTTGTAACCAGCAAGCACGGGCTTGCAAAACTTACAAAACACCATTAAAATACAGCGAATAGATAAAAATATAATTAAGAAGATGGTTACTTCAGTGCAGTGGTTACAAGAGCATCTTTTAAAGTGCTGTAATTTGTGTTAAACCAATATACACAACTGTAACAGAGCATGTTTATTTGTTATGTCTTACGCTCACTAGTAGAGCTGACATGAACAACTATGCATGCTGGAAGCTCCACCAAAGGAGCAAGAGAGTACCCAGAGTCCCCTGCACACAACCTGCTCATGTCTATTAACCCGCCTGTTTTGTTATACAGAGAGGAAACTAAATGTGACGTCACTGTGTTTCAATCCGACGTTTTGATTAGTCACCAGATTTTTGTGACTCTGCCCTGGCTCCTTCAAGGACAAATGGGCTCTTGTACAGTATAATGCAGTCTCTCTGTGAAAGATGCTGATGGAGGCAGGTTAGCACATTGTCACAGAGCTAAAGGATTTTCACGTGAAACCTTTGGCTTGTGCAGCTTTAATTAGAGAAGTCTTTCACGCTCTGCAGTACAGTCATAGCTAATATAGCGTGTGTAGGTGTGACATTCTCAAGTCTCTGTTCTTGATCAGTGCACTATGAATAGACTCTGAAGTTCTGCGGTGTACTTGGTTCACGATCACTGCCTTCCTGACTCATATCAGTACTCATACTCCACCACTGATGTAACGGTCTAATATTTATGCAAAACACGGTAGCCATCCTTATTTCCAACCTTATTTTACTCTTGTCCTTCACATGATTTCCATTTTGTATAGTCCACAACCTTAGGTACTGTTTGGGACCACGGAGCAATTCAATATGTTTTTTAAATAATTAGCAGATTTGTGTTATTGTGTATAAACAGTTACTGTTTCCATGTGATAGACACAAACAATCTGAGTGACACGCTTTGCGGTTTTTCGTTTTCAGCAGGTGCCTAACACAACAAGAATGGGAAACCACACACACTCTTCCTCCCCGAAAATGGTGTGATTACTGAACATGCATCTGAGAGTGTTCTGCATATCAGTTTGAATCACTCTTTTCCCTATTCAAAAGAAGCATTCTTGATTTAAATCCATCGGCTGAGACAATGTTACCAGAGCTTTGTTAATGATAGTTAAATTGCACAAACACCATTAAAATGTTTAGTACAAAGTGAACAGTTACACATAAGCAGACTATTTGTTCAAGGACTGAGCTGACAAATGCTTGTCATGAATAGAGACGGTTGCCATGTTGACTCATGGCAACCAGGGATTTTCTGTAACTGTTGATTTATGTCTCGATTCTTATTCTTTCCTGTGTACACTGCTGTTGAGAACCACTTCTCAACAACACACATACGTCATAAAAAGGCATAAATCATATCTGAGAGGGAGGGTATTTTTAACTGAGATGTGAGTTTCTAAGTGATGCTAACAGCTCTTGATTGCTTTTCATACCTCCACATTTTGCAGCTGTAATCATGGTAGCTAATGCACTCTGCTATGTAATGTGCATGCATATTGTTCATTGTGCAGTGCACATGGTGTTTAAGGAGAGACGGATATCGATTATGGACATGTTTAGGTCTGTTTGGGCTGATTCCTGGCTGTAATGGATGTCTTGTCTTCTCCACAGGGTTTGCAGGTGAAGGCTGATTATATTCCACTGCTACAGTCCCTCGCCACATATGGTTGGAGACTCACTTGTGTGCTGCCAACTCCTATAATCAAGACGAACAGGTAACCACCCTCATGACTGTTGAAAGGTGCATCAAATAATCTATAACCTCTAATGACCTCTGTTGGCAACCAGCGGGAATTGCAATAACTGCAACTACAAATACAGTATCAGTTCTTT
Source organism: Anabas testudineus (assembly GCF_900324465.2). Classification (NCBI taxonomy): domain Eukaryota; kingdom Metazoa; phylum Chordata; class Actinopteri; order Anabantiformes; family Anabantidae; genus Anabas; species Anabas testudineus. Next base: position 4,718,167 of record NC_046625.1, read on the forward strand.
TGTGTCTGGTATTATATTAACAGATGTTATCAAATTTAGTGATTTTAAAGTTTTCATGTACATACACTTACTCAGATACTTTACTAAAATAGAAGCAGTGAAAGACAATCCATATTTCTTTATATAGCTTTACATGCAATTATTAAAAGTAAGCATATGCATGATGCAAAATGTCAGTTGAAAGAGGGTTAAATTATTATATTTATTATATAGTTGGAAGAGTGTTATTGATGTGTACCAGCATCCTGTAGCATGTAAGTGGCATTAAATTGGAGATGATCTTTGGTATGAAAAAAGTACAGCAAAAAAGTAGAAGAGCTATAAAAATACAAACTTTTATACAGCACTTTCTTTCAACTTGACTTAGAGTGCTTATAAAATAGCAAGGGCAACATTAAAAGACTTGTTTAAGTAGGATTTTGCAATTCTACTTAAATTAGTTTTGGTTGCATGGAATAAAACTGAGTTAGAATAATAATAACAAGTTGCAGTACTTTGAGAGGTATGAATAAATAACCCTTAAGTAAAGCACAAGTAGTTCAAATATATGCTCATGTAACTTATGTTCCACTGCTGCTCCTAAGCCATAGAAAATTGGATTATCTTAAAATGCACTGTCACTGCATTTAAAACAAGAAAATCTTGGCATCTGGGAGATTCATGGTTATTACAACATCACATTGGAGCAGCATTTTCCCACAATACACTGTAAGTAACTCACTTTCTTTGAAATTAAAGGTTCAGTTAATAAAAATGTCACCAATGATATATCCTAGTTTGTTCTGTGGAGGCAACTCTTCTACACACAAGACCTGCAAAATATTAGAGGTGAGGGTGAGAACTAGCCCTATGTGCAGTAAATCATTATCAAGGTCCGCAGATATTATAAACTTGTAGCAGGCAGAACCTGCTGTGTATGCTACAGTATTCCTGTGAAAACTGGAACGTGGTTTGAATTATAACACGCACACTTTATCTATTCAAGTTATTGTTCAAAGAAATATGACAGCTTTTAGAAGAAATTGACCTACATTTGTGCCACTTTAGGCTGAGCTTCAAGCCGAGAAGCAGCAGCTGGGAAAGTTTAAAAGCAGCAGCTCTGACTGTTGGCGGAAAATCTCTTCACAGAAATGTAACGGTTCCTCGGTTAAGCCTGAGCTGAGTCAGCACTCACGGCTGCAAAATGAGTGTACATCCGCTTATGGTCAAAGGTCTTGTATGTCCTCAGACACAGTAAGGAGCTTCACTGTAAAACTAAATTTGTTTTATCACATGCTGATAATGACTGCACCAGTTGAATATTCCAAGTATTTCATCCAGTATGGCTCTCTCTAAACCACTAAGACATATTAAGAATAGCAAATAAGGTGGTATAAATAGAATGTAGCAACACATTTGACCCATATGGCTACTGTGATGGCTAGGGTGGCTAATGTTTTTTGAGACATAAAGATCTTTCTCCATGTGTTTCCAATGTAAAACCTGTAGAAGTGAGAGAGGAAGTTAAAAATAAGGTTTCCAAGGACTCAAACAGGATCCAAAATGCCACCAAGGAATTAGTCAGCTGATGTTCGGGCTTTTAGTAAAAGACACGACGCTCCATGATGACTTGAATATGTTTTTCTTGCTACTAGAACAGAACCCAAGAGTTCTGGTTTCACTTCAGCTCTCTTTTGGTTGCTGTAATTTATCCTTCCCCTCCAGACAGATCTCCAAAGAGATATCTTCTAAAAGCATTTTCAGTATGAGTAATGTGAGACCAAAAGCTCTGTGCAATAACGACTTCTAAAATTCAGCTGGAACTCTATGAGGTTTCAGCACTCTGAGCAAGTGAAGTCAAGTGGGTATCTTCCACATTTATAGTCATTTTAGTGCAAGATTTCCACTTCATCTCCCTTTGCTGCAACTAAGCAAGGAAACGATGTACAGAGAAGCACAAAAGTGATTTAGGAAAAGACTGTAACTTTGGAGGATTCTCACTTGATGTGTTTAATTCAGACGGTTGAAGCCTCAAATTGCTTTAGGAAGGCTTATCTTTGCAGCCAGTATGGAAAGGAGGACTTATTAAAGCTATGATGATGTGGTTTAATACAAACAGCCATGTTAATATTGTCCTGAAAATGTGAACCTCTGCATAAATAATAAGTCACCATCTCTCATCCATACAAAATATGCGTTCCCATCAGTGCACTACACGACACTGACCGACTGTTTGCTCTGCCCCCACCTCAGATCGTCACATTAGCTTTTTTTCCACAACATAGCTGATTAATTACCACTCTGTTTTTATCCTTTGTTTTTTTTCTGCCCTCTCTCTCTCCTCTCATTCAAAATGCCACAACACAACAGCACAACATGGCTAATCAATCAGAGCTGTCCTAGATACAGTGCAAGACAGAGCTCATTTCTCTCCCTGTCTCGAAAACATTTTGCGCATTGAAATAATGGTTGATGATCCATTTCAGATTAACAATACTCCTCACACTTGTTTTTATGGTGTTGACTACTCCATTTTTAAATAGCAAATGTTTAAATGCATGTTTTTGCAGTCTGAGGGCTTTCAGGCTGCTCTTCATCTGGAGGGGTCAGATAAGTGTCAGTAATCTCAGCAGCGTCTGAAATTAATGCTAACTGGTACTCAGCGGCTTCTCCACACAACATTAATTCATGTAGTTGTCTCAGAGCATGCATTCATGTTCGCCGCATTCAATTAATGTAGATGGTAATTACATTTTGGAGCCATTAACTACAGTAAATGTGAATGTTTCTACATTAACTGGAGCGGGCTGACATGCAACAAGAAAATGAGAAGGTTCAGACAAATGAGTTAATTATACCATGTACCTAAATTGTTGGGATACTTCGAAAGTAATCAAAGCATCTCAGTGTGCTGGAGGAAAGGCTTGGATCTTAGGTGCATCTTATCACGCCACGTATTTTCCTATAAGTGGACACAGACTATAGCTGGTCTTTATGGCTTCAAGCTGACACTGACAGCTAAGAGCAGGTTCAGTAAAGGCGTGTCATTTTTTAAGCCATCCACTTCCTTCTTGTTTAATGGGCTGAAGCTTTTGCTGGGAACTCTAGTTCGTTTTCAGCTTTTATTAATTGTCCAGCAGTTTTGACAGCCTAGAAAAAAGCCTATGGATGTAAAGTGGAAGGAAGGAGGTAATGGAAAAAAGAAGTTATGGTGGGCTTTGGATGGTTTAGATAGTAAGTCCTGTGCCGGATGAGTCTGAAGTCCATTTGATGTTGAGTAAGGGAAGATTTGTAGCAGACCTTTAGTGTTCTGCAACAATCATAAACCTGCCATCTTTCTTCATGTGCAAGGTTGAGCAGGCAGCTTAACTTTAGACCGCATCAAACCTTTGTGTGTATGTGTGTGCACGTTTCCGCAAGCTATTGAACAGAAAGCGACACACACCAACGCATCTCCTTTTAAGCCATGTCCAATAATAGCAAAAGAGAAGTAGAGGGAATAAAGCAGAAACAAACAATAACGCTGTCACATATCAGGCTGTCACATGAGATAAAAGCCGGCAGGTAAAACTGAACGGGCAGCTAGTTATTGAGAGCACGCTGGGATATGAAAAGGGCTGTGCATGACAAAGAGGAGCAGACGAAAGAGTGAGAGTGAGCGTGAGAGACAGGAAGCCCACTCAGAAATGAATCTGTATTTCTGGCCATGATTAATCTGTCAGCACGAGTACTTGTGCAGATTATCCTTCTCAAACACACAAGTGTTACATGTGCATGGGATGAAAGATTATGTTTGGGGAAGTGGAGAGAAGAGAAGAAATACATGTTCTTAGCACATTCACAGTTGCTCAGTCAGATTTTAAAAACAGCCTATTAGCATCATTTGATTTATTTCCCTGCACAGTTTAACTCACAAAATGGGGGAAATGACATTGACAAATGACAGCAGCAGAGATGATGAGCCACGAATGTGAGCATGAAGCTGTGGCCAGCAAGCGTTTCACCATGGTAATGCAAGGTGGATCCCTCCGTGTTATCAAGTGTATGGGCTTAAAAATTAGAAAAGCTTTCCTACTTATTTGTAGAGTTATTTGTAGAAATCAGATCTTCTTGTTGCCAAAATATTTGGTTGATGTTCTGTTCTCTGTCTCTTTTTCCTTCCGTCATCTTCTAGTGATGGAAGTCTGTCCACCAAACAGATTGTGTTCCTGCAGAGACCTGTCTTGGGCCGAAAGAGGCGTGAATCCAAGGTACGTGAACCCACATTCCTATTTATATTTCTTGGCTAATGTGAGGTCTCCCAGTAGTTATACTGTCATCTGCTTGCCAAATATTCACATCAGCATCACCTTTTGCCACTTCCACTTGCACAGCCGTTTACATTTTAAGTACACAAACACACACAGTGCCGGACAAATATGAAGTAACTGTTCTCAGCTTAAGATATCAGATTCTTCAGCAACAGAAAAATGTGTTGTTTGTGGAAGCAGAGTTGGTAATGCTTTCTTGGCGACCCTGAATAGTGGCGATAACCTCTAAAGCTAACCTTTGTCCAGAGCGGAATGAGTCCATGTTGACGCTTTATATGACCTGAATTTAAACTGCCATCACAACCACAAATTCAATAGGCCCTAAGACTCTGGGAATTGCTAGCGTTAACAAGATTTTCATGCCTGTTTCTTTGCAGTTTATCTCAGTTTTTTATATCCCTGTAGTGTGTAAAACCCTGCAGAGGCTGTCCAAGTGATTGAGGACATATTGCTTTGGATTGCATTCCATTTTTGCCTGTTTGTTTGATCAGACTAAAGGCCTTGAGGCCACTAATAACTCCCCTCAAAATGGCCTCAATTTCCTTCTCTGCATCAATGAGACTCATTTGAATTTGCTAGTTATCCCACTGCAGAATTAGATCTACTGTGATCCATTCTTAATTAAGTCTGTGTGTATATACTTTTAGGAACAAACCATACAGTGTTTAAAGGGTAACAATGATTACAATGCATTCCACTAACCTTTTAATGCATTTCTTTTTTCAGAAACTGATCTTCAAGGCCAGAAGCAAGTCCAACAAAAACTGCATTAAAGACACAGCAAAAAACAAGAAGAAGAAAACAAAAACAGACAAAGATGTAGAAGATCCCAAGATTCTTGATGACAGAGAAAAGGCTGAGAAAGAGGAAGACAGGAGCGGGGACGAGAGGATGAATGCAACAGATACAGAGTCTGCAAGAGAAAACAAGACACCAAAAGAAAAGGATGGGAGGTGTGGAAAAGATAGAAAGATTGATGACGGGATTGAAATCAGCATAGAGACTGTCGAAAAGAAAGATGGAGAAAATGCCACAGAAGAAGAAACAGTAACACTGGATGAAGAGGAACCAAAAAAGAGTGGAGAGCCTTTAGAAAACAGAGAAGTCCAGGAAGTGGCAGAAACCGTTGCAACAGTCAAAGCAGAGAGCAAGACCAAAGAAAAGCAGAATGAGGGCATAGCAGAAGCTGAAGCTATGATGGAAAATGGGGTCAAGACAGATGAGATAGTGGCAGATTCACAGGCCACGGCAACTAATCAAAGCCCAGATGAGGTTCAAGAGTAGCCCCAAGAAGTCCAAGTCAAGGTTTCCTCCCAGCCTACCTCTCAAATTTCCCAACTGAAGAACTGGTTTACAGTGTTGTCCCTGATCCAAATTATTGGGGCTTTAATCCCCATCGCTGCAGCATTCTCTAAACCTGCCACCTTTCATAGAGGATTTCTTCACAACCTGCCACACTGTAGCTACAGAATGATTTTATGTAATTGCAGATATCGATTCTACTGTATAACTACGCATACTGAATGTATATATCTGAAACAAGGATTGCTGATGCAGAATAGGCAACATGGAGTCACTGGAAAAACTAGATGGCGATTAATAGGGGAGTGAATGCATAGAATAGTGTCTCGATCAGACAGGGCGAGTTTTTGTTTTACATAAGAAGCTTGTGCGACCTGGTCTAAACCTTTCAGTGAAATCAGATATTTCAAATGCAGTTACCGTGATTTGTTGAGGGCAGAGGAAATTATTTGCATCAACTATGAATTAATTTGTGTTGCTGACCAACAGCAAAAGGTTTTCATTCAACTTGGTCTGTTAAAGGACATTTAAATGTTGTTCAAAAGATGAGGAATGTCTTGCAGACAGTTAAGGCACTGACATCAATAGTAACCAATATGTATTTTGAATAAAATGTGAGCTTATTATTCCATTATCAACCAAACCCCCTTACCTCTATGAGCTTTGTTTGACCCCTTTAACTCTTTAACGAGTAACAGTGTAAAATCCTGAAAACAGATTGCTAAAGGGTAGATAAATATCTCAGTAAAAGGAAAACAGAAAAATGCTAACACAGCCACTGAGTAATGCTAATGTGTTAGCAGATAGCTCACCAGTCAAAGTGCAAACAGTCCCTATGTCAACAAGGATCTAGAACCACAAACTCATTAAGGTACAGGGATCATTTACACTGTGCCACTGTGTATGACCAGGCTTTCAAAGGGTAAGGAGTATTATATCATTCTTGTCGAGTTTGACATTAGCTTGCAATATAATTAAGGGATAATTAAATAGTCTGAAAAAACAGTAGTAGAGTTGTTTTTGAAAGGTTACTGCTGGGCCGAATAAAGAGAACAGGAAATGATGAAGAGTCCTTCTTGTTAGTCTGAGAGTTGCATCAAGATGTTGCACCTGTTACAAGAGGTACTTTCACGCTGACCCTAGAGCTGCTTCAACAGCTCTTTTTAGTCTTTGAACCTGAGCAAAGACAAGCCTGAAAACCCAAGAGACTGAAAACTGACAAGTTTGACACAGGCTGCATCCATCCAAATGACAATATGAAGGTAGAAATGCTCAGAAAAGCATCCTGGGTGATGACTGAGTGTGTCACCATTTCCTGTTCCCATGTTTGTGCGCTATAGGAAGTTGTGATGTGGTGGGAATTTAGGCAGAGGTGACGGGAAAGGCATTTGTTGCGACAGGCAATCCGAAGGAGGGTGAAGAGATAATTGTTTACGCTGAGCTCTAAGCCGTCAAGTGCTTCAAAGAGAGCCGATAATCACTCTTTGGTGTGGTGTGCTCAGCTCACCTTGCATACAGAATGTTCCATGTTCTAAGCCAAGTTCGATAAGGATGTGAAATTCAGCTGAATGTTTGCAGCTCAAAGGCAAACACGTATTTAGATGCACCTATTTAGCTTTTACACACAGCAGTGAGGTTTTATTTCCACGCAAAGTTGTATTTTTAATTACATTTCTACTCAATGGCCACAAACAAAGCACTTATCAGTGTGGAAGCGAGGTTAAGCTGTACGGCCCGGGTCGAAGCCTGTTGTGCACTGAGACCAAAACTGAAGACTGAGAGGGAGAAACTGACACAAAGAAAGAGGTAGAGGGTGAAAGAGAACAACCACCGAGCACAAGAGCCGAATAAAAGAAATAAATAGGTTCATTTAAAGTAACAGCCTTCTGCGTCTTATGTTCCCTGTTGGATTTTCTTCATTATTTTACCTCCAGCTCTTTAAGCACCTCTTATGAGACATAATTTCTGACGATAACCAAGTCATAATGTGCCGCTTCATGGCATTGTGTAGCGTTCCACTCAAAATGGGCAACCAGAGGGAGGGAGGTGTTGATGCTCATGGTGGAGTTCTCATTAGCTCACTAATGGATTTTGTCAGTGGGGTATCTGTCAGGAATCATGCATTTATAATAGAGGTCACTATAGGGGGAGGTATTGACAGCAGAACTCCTCAACATGTCGACAAAATAGCCTTCAGATTAAGCGTGATGTCATAGGCAATCATTTGCACTGAGGAGGAATAGTTGTGCTAAATGAAGAGAAACTCCATCACAAAATGCCAGAAAAACCTAATGGAGAGATAAAACCCACCTGCTGTCCTGCTTCATACAAACTATAATTTGTAATAATTTGGACTTTTGTGTTTAATGAGAATAGATGACACCTTGGTCAAGAGAAATATCTCCTTCTGCAGATGAAACTCTTCAGTTGCAAAGCAGTAAGACTGATTAGGATGAATAAGTGCTCTCTTTCTGGGGGAATTAATCCACCCGCCGCTGAGATTTTTTTCAATGTAAAGTGGCAAATGTATTTGTGTAGTGTAGAATATAAAACTAACTGTGACCAGTTTAGCCTTATACTGTAAATGGCCCACAATCTGCTATTAGAAATGTCTTTTAGAGGCACAATGGTGATTTACGTGTTATATGTTTGTTCTAGTCATACAGGAAAGTTTAGCTGCAGTCAGTGTTGGTATTTTGAAGCTGTTGTTCCCCGTTTAATTACTGGATTACACAGTGAAGGGATAAAAAATTGAAGTGTTTGTCTATATGAAGGTTATATGTTTGGGATTTACAGTATTTTTAAGATGTTTTGAATATGTGTTTTTATTTTATTTCAGTTTATTTTTACTGTGGGCTTTGTGTTGCCTCTGCTGTTCTGCTAAAGCTTACTAAAAACTATTTCTGACTGATGCTTCAAGCTACCTCCCGAGGGCTGTGGTTGGTTTCACAGCATATGTGACCCCCTAAAACATATGCTCCCTGTCCTCTCACCCTCCACTATGACACAGCCCAGTGTTTAGGGTCATCGCTAATGGCAGATAAGGTCAAGGGTCATAATTGAGTCAGAATGGATTTTTCATAGCTGTACACAGGAACTTGCATGACCACTTGACAAACAACCACTCTGATACTTAATTAAGATACGAAGTCATCATTTTCTCTTTTCACATTTCCTTTCCTTTTTTATTTCATTCTTTCAGCTGCTTTTAGCTGTTTGAGCTCTAACGAGCGCATTGTCTTCAATAATTTTTTTAAGCTGCCTCCTGCATCAGAGCTGCTGGGGAGCAAATACATTTCACACGTTTGTCACAATATGAATTATAAAAGGAAATACCAAAAGATGGCTTTTGATAACTGACAAGATCATTATAAATATTAGGAACAGTTCCCCACTGATTCCTGGTCAGTCTATTTCATCAGATTTAATCAGTTTCTTTATTCTCCCCAGTGTCAAAATAATCATTTTAACTGTCATCTATCATTTTTATGTACAAGATTTGGTTTAGGTATTCCCGCCTTTCTCCTCGTTTTTTGTTTTTTAATCTGAAACTGTGACATTTATTCCCCCCGGCATCCTGCGAAAACACTTTATCTAAGGGAGAGTTTGGAAAATCAGTCAAGCTGATGTGACAACCCTGTGTTTTTTTTTTTTTGTTTTTTTACTCCCACTACATTCCAGTTGCACTTACACAAACATGGATGATCATAACCTTGACAAAAGCTGTAACCGGCCATATATCCGCCCGTCATACCTGAGTCTGCGGCCTTCAGAGCTCCATCTCTCCCTGATAAGGGCTGATTGGTGGTAGTGCAGTCTGACCTCTGACATGAGTACACTCCAGGGACTGTGGGTAACTGATTTTTTTGTCTGGGAGGTCTATAAAAAAGAAAAACACAGACAGGGAGAAAAAAGCGAGGCAGGATCCGACACTTCATCAGTTAAATGATGCTGAACCATGTTAACTTAGCCTTCCATGAAAAGAAGGAGACCTTTAACTAATGTTAGAGTTAAACATACATTTGCAGCCCTCTATCCATTTGTGTTTGAAAAAAAAAAAAAGGTAATATACAGTTTCCTGTCTTATATCAGCATAATTGTCTCTGAGCCTCAGTAGCTGGTGCAATCGTTCGCGGTAAAGCTGTAAAAATAAAACGTAATGGTTCATTTCCTGTGTGCTACTACGATGTGAAATGGGCAGAGTAGAAATGACATGATACAATAGGATGCCATCGTTTTCCTTCTGTGTTGTCACTTTAGCTTGCTCACAGCCTCTGGAAAATGTATTCTTCTGTTTTCGTCTCTGATGTTACTTTTTTATCACTTGGCTGCCATCTTGAATGTTCAGTATCTTTGATCATGTGCTGTTGTCACTTGCATAGCAGTGTTTGCTATCAAGGAGGAAAAGTATTCTTTATCTTTGCTATCCTCAGTATGTCCACATTCCTATTGTTCATGACATCTGTAAAATTTGTATATTATAAAATGATTTATATTTAATGTGTACATGTGTCCTTGTTTATTTTGTGTCAGAGGAAATACAGGGTTTGTTAATGCAGCAGCTATTAAAAGTAAATGTGACGGTCAAGTGCAAATCTTTTTCAGGTATCACCCTTTAGCTCTAGATTAAATAGGATTAAAATGCTCCAAAACAATGAATGGATTATTTGACTAGTTTCTGATTAATGGTCTGTCATTTGAGTTATCCATTACTGGACTAATCATTTAAGCTCCTCCACTTGGAGAAGACAAATTTACACAGACATGTAAGTTTTCAACAAGACCTAAAGACCTACTTTTGTTTGTGACAATATCATTTTCAGCACGGTTTAGGATTTAGAAAAGTTTGAAATGAGACATTGTTAATGAAAGGAGAGGACATAAAATTCCATTAATGCTGTATATTTGCAAGCATATTTATTAAAAATCAGAAACATTAATTATTTAAGAAACAAATTACTATTCAGACTGTTACAACGTAAGCAAAGTCACACTGTGGAAACCATAGTGCACTTGTAGCTGCACTAAAGAGAAACTAAGAGCAGAGCAATCTCAGTGAGACACGCATGAGACAGAGACCAACCAAGATAAGGGAAAACATGCAGGCACCAAGACCCGACTCGAGTACCATACATGCAAGCTTGAGAATCAGATGATACAATGGCTGGTGCTCATCACGTCCTCGAGTGAGCTCTGTGTCATTAACCAACAAAAGCAAGTTCTCAGAAATGTTGTGTTTTAGCTACAAGGACACTCAGTGCTGCCTTTGGTCAAATATAGAAAATAAATGAAAGATGAAATGACAACTTCAGCCCACTGCACATGGTGAAAATCTGAAGAGTAGAGTAGACTGCTGCAGGGAAATGAGAGTCATAGACCCAAACCACTATTTCCCTAGCAGAAAGAAAGAAAATCGGCTCCATCTGGTTATTACCTTCATTACTGTTGGAGCCTTATAGATCAGGTTTATAGTTATTGCACTATGACATCATGACAATACCATTCATTTTGCCCTTACATCAAAACAATGCAATTCAGACCCAAAACTGTCTCCCATGCATCAATATTTCCCATAAAACCGGGGCCGGCTCACATCATAATACCCTAAGGTGTTTATGAACTGAACTATATTTACAGTGAATCAACAGAGCCAGTATGATCTAGGCTTTAATTTATGAGCTCAGAGCCCAGGGGAGTGTGAGGTCATTAAGACAAGGGCTTCGCCTTGAGCCAGAACCACAAACACCATATCCATTCTGTTCACTGCAGGGGGCATTAATGGTTCTTGAGGCAGATTGGGGACCACTAGAAAGCCACTAAGCTGGTCAAAAACACATGGAGACTCTGGTTTGGATATTCAATTTGTGACCTGGGGTGTTACATCCCTCAGGTTGCACTCTAGAATTCGGAGGTAATGGTACACACAACTTGCTCAGGGCAGCATGTTTTGAATGATGAAATATCATTGTTCCACTGATTAGAGCACAGGGTGCCGTAACAGTGTTCAGGTTGAGGGTAATCCAATGTAAAGTTTAGGCCTCTGGGCTGCAATAAGAGGTGGAGCCAAGTTAAAACAGTGTTGAATTGATTGATCTAGAATTCACTGCACTCATAAAGTCAGGCTAATGTGTTTATATTGGAGGTGTTGTACCATAAGTCATTTGTTCTGGTGAGATGTGAGTCAAACGTCCCACCTGACACAGCACTGCCATCTAGTGGATGTTGAATCTGCAGAGAGGCTTCAAAATGAATCCTGCTGCATGGTTTAATGCTCAAATCACAAGTCAGTGCTTACAACACTTGTTAAATACTGAACCTTTACTTGTAATTGAATATTTTTACACATTACTACAGTACTACTACTTTTATTAAAGTCAAATAAAATGACAAATGTTTCTAGGTTCCAGCTTTCCTACAGTTTTTTAAATGCAAATACTATGAATAAAGTTTATTTTAAAATGTTTTATTTACGTTTTCCCTTTAATCGCCCCTGTAAGTGGCACTCAGCCGACATGATGGTAAATTTATTGGTCATTTTTTTGCATGTTTTTACAATCATGTCCCCCAAATTTATGAAAGTTGAATACCACTTTTAGTATATACAGTAGAATTTCATGGTTTTCTGCATTAATTTGTCATAAAATGTGATCTGATCTTCATCTAAGTCAATAGTGTTAACAAATATAATGTGCCTAAAGTAAAAACACAAAATAAATTGTGATCTTGTATGTCTTTATTGAGAGCAACCATAAAAACCTCATAGTGCTAGTGGAACAAGTTTGTGAACCCTTGGTATAATCACATCCAAAGAACTAATTGAAGTCAGGTGCTAACATACCTGGAGTCGTGTTAAGAAGTCGTGTTAATTAGTTTGGAGGTGTGGACTAGAGCTGCTTTGACTGATAAAAAACACTCAGACCTTTTGAGTTTGCTCCACACAAGAACAATACTTATGTAAGCCATACCTCACCAAAAGGAGCTTTCAGGGGACCTACGATCCAGAATTGTTGATTAACATGAAGCTGGACAGGGTTACAAAGTGATGTCAAAGACTTTAGAAATTCACCAGTCTACTGTGGCGACCAAACTCAAAATGAGAGCAAAACAAACAATTATTATTGAATAATGAATGAAGAAACAACCCTGAGTTACAAATTAATGCAGAAAACCATGAAATTCCAAAAGGTTCACATACTTTCCACTGTATGTACTCTATACACCTTTCTCTTCTTTTGAGGTGAGATATGAGGTCAGAGCGAGTGTCATTACCATAACAGTGAGACCGTCTGTATCTGTAATCACTTCGCCTTGACTTGCCAAACTGTCTAAAAACCATTACTGCAGTGTTTGATAACGTCCTCGAGTTCTCTCCTCAAACCCTTCACACACTCACTCCGTTAGCAGATTAACTACTCAACGATTAATTAACACAATTACCTCTGTGTGTGCCAATCGGTGTCTTATCAACCTTTGTCAGGCCTTGAACTGTAAATTAATTAATACCCCCTCTCTTGTCATGTCTTAATTGACTTAGTTCCAGGAGGAATTCTGGGAAACGCCTGCGTCAGCAGCTCTGTTTTGTGTTCGTACTTATTATGACTTTGCTGTGAGCTCATTGGTTTATTAGACAAGAAGTGAAAACATGATTCTCTTACGTTGATTAGAGGCGAGTAGAGCATGACATGGGGCTTGATTTCAAGCAGTGTTTCTTCACGTTTTTGTTTTACTGCTGAAGGTGATGCTCAACTTTATTTTGAGAGCTGGATACTTTGGCAAATGAGTTGAATAAACTTTGATCGTAAAACATATTTGCAATTATTAAAAAGAAGGAACTCAGACTGTTCAAGACACTTCAGGTATTGGGAAAGCATTACATGACAGCAGCAGTTCAAAGGAGTCTTTTATTAATTGTCATCTTTGAGTTCAGGGACTAGGAGATAGGCTGGGTCAAGCTTCTCATCTGCCAATCACTGTGAATACAAACAAAAGACAAAAAATAATGAACAACAATTAAAGTTTGTCACAAAAGATAAAGATAAAGATAAAGATAAACTTTATTGTCATTGCAACATCGTACAACTAGATTGAGGGACAATGCGAGGTAAAACATACGAGACAGTGTGCTCACGATGACAAACTGACTCAACAAACAGCCTCTGGTCAGATCATTTTCTTTTAGAGGACATAGAATAAAAATGTTTGATCTGCTGTGTTTTCTTAATTTACTCATCATTAGATTCAAAGATCAAAAAAACATTTTTAAAAAAGCAGCTTTGTTGTTGGAAATTATTTTATAATTACCATTAGACATGTTAATAAGCGTGAGTGAATGATTTTTCCTTTTCAAGTCATGTTTGTATATTCTAATCACCAGGATGTTGCATGCTTCCTGCCCATCTCACTGATTTGTGGAAGAGACCATAACATTTTCAAACATGAGATACAGCTGGTGGTGAAGTTCCTCAAGTAGCCAGATTCCCATCTTCATCGTCTGGGAACACCTGGAGAAACTCTCATGTCCTCATCAAAGACTCTCAAGATAATGAAGACTTGAGGCACAGACACTCGATTTGGAAAACACTAAAACAACACCTGTACTTTTGGGAATAAATACGTTCTCCCAACGCCGGCTTGATGTTTCATGACAGCCCACTCACATCCAACATTTTTCTTAGCATCATTTGTTCCTGAATTTCTCCCGACTGTAACCACAGTTTTCTTCTTGAGATGTTTTTTTTGCATCTTGCTACAGGTTTTAGTTTGGGGTTACAGCAACCTTTGGTGGCAGTATGTCCTGTCCTGTGGCCACATCTGGAATAAAATACTCATCTGCTATTATTTAACCCTGCATCTTACCTCCTGAGACTTGTTACAGCAATGGAAGCGCACATCATTTAGGCTGGAGTCATCCAGGCCATACTGGTATTCCTCCATCTTGGTCTCGATCCCACAGATTCCTCCATCTTCACACTCCTGGCTCCAGTGGCCATACTCTCCCCAGTCCATGCCTGGTGCCTCCAGTGTTGGGTTACTGCTGCAGCGGAACTTGATGTTGTTAACAGCCGTGTCGTCCCCAAACAAACCCTGATGGGGCTCCACGCGAATCTGGAAAGAGGTGAGCACGCCACTGGGGCAGTACTGAGGCTGGGACCACTCACCGAAGCTGAACACAAATACAGAGAATACACAAGAAAGCAAAGAGAAAAGAAATCATGAAAACCATCCAGATCTGGATTGGAAACACTGGAGCCAAGTCAAGACATTTCAACATCTGAACACCTAATTTACAATCCTGGCAGATGCAGTGCTTTCATTTCCCCTCTGATCATTACGTGATACTGCCAGTCTCCAGCTTCCTGCTGCTTTCACAGTGACTCTTATTTATCTAATTCTTTATTCTAAACCTTTATAGCACAGCCAGGTTAGTCCCACTGACGTCAAGGACGCTTTCACAAGATGAAGAACAACTGGATATGTAAAAACATGATCATCACTGTTGTCAAAAAGATGGTTTGGAACAGTTAGTTGCATTTTATTTTTGTCGAAGAAGCGCAAAGAAAGCAAAATCAAGTGAGCTTACATCAAGTTAATGTTTTTTTATATTTCTGCCTATAAAATTAGTTCCACCATTGCCTGGTCCATCTCATGCAGACAATCTGAACCAAAAACTTTATTTACTATGTCTCAACACTTAGCAGCTACAGTTATGACGAAGTGGCCCCATTTGGGTGACTTACTAGCCAGTATGGGATTCAATGGAGTACAGGAAGCTTCGTTTCCCATCTTTGGCACAGATGAGTCGGATCCCGTTCAGAGCGGTGTCATCCGACCCGTACTGGTTAGACTCCACCTGAGGAAATCCATCACATTTCCCACCCATCAGCAGTAACAGCTCTGGTCAAACCAGGTTTTTATCTCATTCATGTGAAGCTGCTGCCAAGTAGTTTAACAAAAGTAAGAACACATTAAAATCCCCACACTCTAATGAATTTATACTTATCAGTAAGTGTCATAAATCATGGAAATCAAGGCCCATCAAGACCCATTTATCAATAAAACAAGTAGAGAAACAAGATGAAAGTCAAAAACACAGACATTCAATTCACAATTCCACAAAATTGTTCTAATTATCCAGTGTATCACTGTGTCAACACAATATTTATAATATAAACATTAGGTGGAAATGAACAGGAAATAATATATAAATATAAATATCCAAATATCTCCTACATGGGGGCAGAGAGTCAACACGTGATCGGCCCTCAGCTGCTCTAAATTATTTGATTTCTTGATTTGTAACACCTGTCCATGTTGGTTAACATGCCACTGAGGTGTAGATATAGTGTGAAGAAGGCTGCTTTGCAAAACATTAATCATTATAAGTAAAAAGAAATGAGTCACACTCATGAATGTGTGGGTTTTTCATTTCATTTTCTATGTTTTCTTGTTTTCAAATAATAAATTCAACGTGATTGATTTCATCAGCCGGTATGTGGAAAATAAAAGAGGAAAAATCTGAAAACTGAGTAACTGGACTTGTTAAATAGAAAAAAAAGTAGTTTTTTTTTTTTTATTTGCCTTGACTCAGGTTTTATATTAAATAGAACATCTGTGATACATGAAAGAGTGTTTTTACCCTGATACTGAAGCCAACAGCAAAGAAGTTGTCAGGACACATCTCTGGCCAGGTCCAATTTCCAAACTGCTCTCCGTTGCTCACAGTAAGCAGAGATCTGTACTGTCTGCTGTTAAAGGCCACACCAGCTCGCTGCAGAAAGGTTTTCTCTTCACATAACCCACTGGCGAACACAGCCAGCATGGCCACGATGGTGAACAGAGTCGCCATGTTGACAGCAGTAAGTCAGTATTTCACTCCGAAATGCCAACTAGCGCGTACCGGGGGTTTGAACTCAACGCTTTTATAGTTTCCTTGTTGATACCAAAATATAACCACTGGTATCAGCGTGAATCATTTACAGAGTGACAGGGTGGCGTGGGAACAAACAGCTGGTGATGGATAAAGAAAAGAGTTCAGATACAGGTTCTCTGCAAAGCATCAATTTCAGTTTCTTTCACTGAATAGAAGAAAACCCATGAAATGTAATCCGCAGGAGGCTCAACAGCAGCAGTATCTTTACAGCTGTGAAGGATTGTAATTGACATTGCAGGGATTGGTGACGCCAAGTGAAGATAAAAAATATAGACTGAAAAGTGCTGGGCCAGTAGGAACTGCGTATTTAGTTTGGCCTGGATATGCTCAGACATCAGACCTTATCATTGTTAGATTAAACACTCAGAAGGACAGTTATTACTGAATTAATCAGGTTTATTCTAAGATAAGATTGTCACTGATACAGTTATCATTGCATTCATACATTAATTACATTCCCTTCTCTGGAGATTTAATTGTGCTTTGATCTTTACTGTACATACATTTGTTAACATAACTGTGTGGTTGTGTGGACAAACGCCAGCTACAATATCACTGTGAGGACGTTGTGGCATCAAGGGTTGTTTGAGGGTTAAGACTCAGTTTAAGTTTGATTCAATCAAATCTGTGCAGAGATTTTGGATTTGTTCCTCTACCCTCAGCTTTAAAACACCCATTTGAAGAAGCAAAATGTGAAGGTCCCCAGTGT
The DNA here is from genome assembly GCF_900324465.2 of Anabas testudineus. Classification (NCBI taxonomy): domain Eukaryota; kingdom Metazoa; phylum Chordata; class Actinopteri; order Anabantiformes; family Anabantidae; genus Anabas; species Anabas testudineus. The sequence continues at coordinate 4,735,397 of NC_046625.1, forward strand.
TTAAAGTGTGTTACAGGCTTCCCACCAAGCTTTTTGAGATGGAGTCATCTTTTTGTTATTGCTCCGTTTTTGTGCAGGAACTTAGACTGATACCATTCAATTTAACTCATGTTCTTTGGCACCCAGCTGCTCTTATAGCCTCGATCCTAACCTTTGTGACATGTCACAACTTGTTCAGGCAATTCTTTACCATGTGCTTTATCACAGGCTCTTTTATAACCCCTTTCATCCAATTAGCCTTGATTGGAAATCGCTGGTGCAATCACATGCAGTGGTCACAGGTGTACTCACTATTGTTGTACTAGGCTCCTGGCTGCTTACCAGTGTTGAGTAGATCTCTAGACTCTGTTCTTGCACACAGACATTTAGAATATGCTCGGCACAGGTCCATAGTTAAACAACAGCATGTCACCTTCCCACGATACCATTTATCTCCCACTCTAGGTCATGTACTTTAGACTGTGACTGATCATGTCCCCTTTTATACCACTACTAGACATTCTGCAGAGCCTCGTGGCTGATTTTTATTTTATAATTTATTATATATTTTAGCATCACAGATTTCTTTTGATCACAAATACAAATTATAATTCTGAAAGCCCTAAATATTTGTCCTTGTCTGCCGACACCTGCAAATTTGTTATAAAACCCAATGACCTGGTTTATTTTATAATTCAACTGCACTAATTTTCACAGTCTGGCTTCTGTCATCATGTCTTATAAAACAATGAAGGCTGCACAAAGAAAATGGTACTATAATACCAACGCTGAAGTCAGCACACCTCTATTTCCAACAATAGTAAACTGCTCCACCGGCAGCTGCAATAAAGTCATTCAAGTATAAGATGATCCCTACTGTTTTCTTCTGGTTTTTAGCATCTAATGCACAGTAGTGGACGTGAGAGAATTACTGGCAGTGAAATCTTAATCTGCTCACAGATCATATAATCTGTCCATGCATTATCTTAACTGCTTTTTTAACTGAATTTGAATCAGTTTGTCTGAGCACTCAGGCAAACGAGAACAGCAGCTGGGCCACTAGTATGTTAAATGACCCAGCACAGTTAGGTGTGGAGGCCATGAAACGTTAAAACTCGCTGGAACCACGTCATGGACGGGCGGAGAACAGCAGGTTTAAAGTTGTTAACACAGGAATCTTTTGCATCGTTATCATCCATCCAGTATTTTGTAAATGCAGCATTATCTTCAGACTTTTCTAGCAAATTTAGGCGGTGAGGTTCCGTATTTCACCTAATGTCTCTTCTCCACCACTAGACTCTATATTGTCCTATTTCCTATGGTCCATTTGAGTCTCACTGCTAAAACTCAAGTCAGTTGTGTAAATAATGCCATTATTTTACAGTTGATCCGTCCTGAGTTAAAACGACACTAAAACAGTGTTTTGAGTCTGTTTCTCTTAACAAAACAAAATGTTTCTCCCAGTCCACATTCAAGCTAAGGTTTCATCCTATATGAAACAGTATCATCAGTTTCATGAAGCGTCTCGCAGACACTTCACAAACGTCTATGTTTAATATTTCACAGTCTCAGCTCAGTGAATTCATGCTCATATTAAATGCAGACAAAACCAAGCTACTGTTATTTTCTAAAAAAAAAAAAACTCAATAAAACAACATGTTGAAAACTTTGTGAAGAAACTAAAACTAGATTTATATGTCAGACACCCAAACAGTCTTGTGTTCATCATCCATCATCATCCACTGTTTGCAAAGGACAGATTCAATCATACTCTTTAAAGCTCTCAAACTTAAAAAGAAAAAAATCAACTGCATCCTGATAACTCAAAGCAGTGCCACTCCTGTAAACACGGATATGAAGATATAACCATTACTGAATATATACTGTTATTGCAAAATCAAAGATGCTTTATTTTGGATTTCAGTGTTTGAGATCTAAACACCATCTCTCAAAGGCTCTGCACAGTTCCATATTAAAATGTGGCAGCTATCCCATCCATCACTGTGAAAATAATTAGATTCAGACCCAAGCCAAATAAATTCAGAGAATAATGGCAGTTGGGAGCATCAGCATTTTGTGCCAGTATTAAAACTCAAGCTAGCAGACATGACAAACAGTATTTACTGATCATTCGCGTTGGACAGCGATCTGCTCAAAAGCTTAGTCGGTGCTGTGATTATTGACGATGATTTTGTGATCACAAAGGCTGCCGCTGCTAAATACACCAGCAAGAATGTTATGTTGATTTTTTTCCTCTTTCATTTGAATGTGTTTTGCATGTACTGTGGCATGCAGTACAAAGTACAGAAACTGACATTTTCATCCTCCCTACGTGTATTTGTGCAGTGACACAGACAATGAGCTACAAATAAGTCTAATCTTTAACGGCACCAGGCTTGATGTTCCCTCGTTCCAGGCTAAGCTACAGTAAACTAATTGCTGCAGCTTTAAATTGGGTATATAGATATAAATCTTCTCCTCTGATTCTCTGCCAAGAACCAAATACTTTATGTTGCAGATTCAGTGAAAGGAAAAAAAAACACCAAAAATGTAGAGGGGTAATAATAAATAAAGCTCTGATGGGGAAACAAAGGATAAAGTTGATCACACATCTGAAATTCAGGTGTTTAACAGTAAAAATGTCTCTCTCGATATGTCTGTGGTACTTAAATGTTAAAGTTGCAATAACACAGAAATTATATGACAATAAAATTATTATTATTATTTTAATATAATCTTGTAAAATTAGAGTGGAGATTGGCACAGAGCCGCACTGTATGAGTATCACAGGACACATGCTAATGAATGGAAACTCCCCAGTGAGGAGCTACACAATAAACAGTGACAGATGCCTTAACCTGCACTGACAATACAAGTATGATTATACACCCAGAGAGGTTAATTGCAGCTCACGGGGATTTCCCGGTTTGTCTCTTAAGAATACACCAGAACACTCATCTCATTAACGTGTATTTAATGACACTGTTGATCCCATTACACTGTAACAGTTCGACTGACTTTTGTTCTTGCTAGTAGACTATAATCTTTGAATTCTGCAAAGATTCCATCAGAAGTGTGTTTCCTGTTCACTTGCTACTGAGAACCTTTTATTTGCAGCATCAGATACTTCTGACTGTTACTAGATCCTAGTCTAGACGAAATGTAGTGGGGGAAATAACAAGTACTAACATGCAAGATAGATGAGTTTATAGAATTCAGCACATTGTTAAAGATTAAACCAGTGGTTCCCAGCGTTGTTGGCTTATGGCCTTTTGCAAGTTTCAGGAGTTGTCAAGGTTCAGACATATCCGGTTGTTATGTTTCCCTCTAAACTTCTTACATGGTTTCATAAATAACAGTTGCAGGCCCAGAGGGGCCAACTTCTTTCAAATGAAAAGCAAAGATTAGACTAAGTCCAAGGTTTTATCTTCCTCCCTCTCCCATTAATCACGTCCCTTTGGGAGAGTCTGAACTTTAGGTTGGAAAGCACTGGACTAAAATACCAACTGTACCAAAAGTTAAAGTATCTCTACCTTTTGAGCATTTTCTCCACCGCTGGCTAAAGGTGACTTTTAATTATCAGTCAGGATCCTGTAACTCAAGGACAAATATGCTTTGAGCATCTTAAGAGTTAATATTATCAGTGAAGAGAAAGAAGTCTAAGAGAGAAAGAAAGAGGAACTCAGTGTTACGACTGCATCACCTACGACCTCTGCAGGACTTTTATCTCCCTCTGTGGCATCTGAGATATAAAACTTGCAGGTATGTGTCTTCGGTCAGTCCAGGATCAGGGGTCCAGTGGCATACAAACTGTATGCCACTGGACTGTATGTAATGAGGTCAGAGAAGACAACATTTGGCAACATACTGGTCGTCTCCAAAAACCTGTGTTTACCTGCAGGAAAGATTTATGACATACTGGTGTTTGCAATGTGCAGTCAGGTTGACTGTCTTTGATAGTCTTTGTGAGTGAATCTGGCGTCTATGCTCAAGCTGAATGTGGCCTAAGACCTTAAATAATATGAAGAAGCAACACCAGACTCCATCCAAGTTGCTCTAAAATCTTGCCTGTGGTGTTGTTGGCTTCATCAGCCATACTGGCAGGTGACCAACTAATGATGATTTTTTTTTTTGTAAAAAATGTAAATGTGTGGAAACAAGCAGCAATTTTATAATTTGGAGGCGCACAAAAACATGCACAGATCAGCCACGACACCAGCAGAGTCAGGTGGTTTTAATGTGGTGGCTGGGCAGGAGTGGGTGCTACTGTTGTGGCGGATCGGTTTATGTCCCCACTATTCAACATTTACATATCTGAACAGCAAAACAATCATAAATAATTGCGTTACATTGCAAAAACTAACCCAATGTACTTGGAACAGATTGATCACCATGTTGCACTTCAAGTCCTCCAGATTGAGGTTTCTCTGCCGTTAACTTCCAGACACGAGACTAAATAAACTTCTTTACACCACAAACCAATCAATGTGTGCAGCTCAGGGACATTTCATTTGGATTATAACACGGCCATCTGCTGCCACCTACCAGACGAAGGTGAATACAACAGATACACAGGAAAATGTGAAATGAGAGTTAACAGAACACAAAAGAACAATAATTTGAATGCATATGCAGTATTAATCAGTGTCATGATTGTTTCAAATCAGGCAAGTTATATGTTTCAAACAGCCAGACATAGTTGAAACTCCTTCTACAGAAGAGAAATTTTTATTAAACAGTTGTCAAATGAAAGGTATGCTTCTGAGAAGAAGCAACCTGCTTAACCAGAGGCAGCAACGCTCTTCAGGAAATAAAGACAGTTGACTGGAGTGAGGGATAACAGCATGTAAAAAAACAAACAAACGAAAAAAGAAAACAGCATAATTGAAAAAGAGACTGAACAGCAGAAATACAATAGTTTTTGCAACAGCAAATACAGTTTAGTAATGTACAAGCACATCTTCTTTCACTGCACATTCAACAACAGTTTCCACTACGCATGGACTATGAGGGTTTCCCTGGTTGTTTAAAGGAAACTTGTAGCATTGTTCACCTTCAGTTTATTCAGTCACGACAATTTGTTCCAGTATGTGCTGAGCAGCCTTAAGATTTGTCTTAGAAATCTTAAATTAGTTTTCAAGTGCTACAGAAATAGTAATGCAATACTTTAGAGAGATTAATGTGGAAATTAGAAACCTGCACTATAATCTGATAACATTCAGCAGCCTGTGTTCAGCTCCTAAGAAACCGACACACACTTAAACTACTCTTTGACTTAACAAACTGAAATGTTGAGAATATCAAAGCAGAACTGTAAGAACTGGTGAAATACTGAAGACAGACAGTACTTCAGTTAGTGTTCATAAGACGAGCCAGTCTTAAAATAGCAGGTGAGCTATTAGGACAATGGTGCAGCCATAAAAATGAATATAAACTGAACATGTAACTCAACAGCAAACTTCTTAATTACAGTACGTTAAGCCGTTTCTATACTGTATCAACCCACCTTGTTTTCATGAACAGGCTCTAAAACAGACTACAGCATGAGCGGAAATGCTCCTCAAACTGTAATTAACTTTACATTTTGACCTGAATATGGTGAATACCATAGTTTTGCTTTATTTACTGCTCAACAGCTATTACACCTGCAGACACTAGAAGAAAACATCAAATAATTTAACCATTATTAACAATCTGGATAGTTATGGCTGAGTCTAGGGGTTGATCTAAAATTAAATGTGGCAGAAGGCCAGATGTTAGAAAAGCAAGGCTTGTGGCCAGAAGGTTGCTGGTTCCAGTAACATGTGAGGAAATGTGAGTAAAGAAAACAAATAAATAAACACTCTTCCATTCCCTCACCACAGAGGACACAGTATAAGGCCAGCCAAAGCAAATCTGGTGTAAGGCCCATCTTTCCACATCCTTTTCCACGTCCTCTGCTTCCCTCTTTAGGGGATCACCATAAAATTCTTCTTTATAAAAGAAACATAAATTTGTACAAGTATTTACAACGGGGAGGAGGGAGAAACCAAGGCATTTAGTGTTTGGGTTCTACGATTATCCACAGAGACGTTTCACTTCCCCCAGTCCCACACATTCAAAACATTTTAGCAGTTCTGTTTAGAGTGTTTCATCGTCGTATCTTATATCTCAGCTCACTACTGTTTCAGGGTGTGTTGTGTCCTGGGCCAGCCCAAGTCCCTGAGTTATTAGTGCTTTCGGTCTTAACCAGTGCTAAAGATCTCAACCAGAGTCTGAATCGCTGGTGTCTGAGGATGAGGATGAAGAGGAGGAGGAAGATGAGTCTGAGCTGGAGCTGCTGCCACTGAGGCGTGACGGCTGGGTGTGAGTCTCTACAGCACTGGGCTTCTCCACTGAAGACAGAAGAGTAAGTAGGAGTCAATAAACAAGAGTATTATGGATGAACCAGACAGACAAACTGTTTGTGTTGCTATTAAGACTCAAAATGTAAACATGAGTATATTAGAGCACATGACGTGGAAGCTCACCTTTCGGTTTTGTAGGTTTCTTGACTGAATTGAGCTGTCCACTGACATCTTGCAGCCTTCTCTCCAGCTCCCGTCTCTTCTCCAGAGTCAGCTCCTCTTTAGACTTGCCAATGGCACCTTTCTTTGCTGCTGAGAAGATGACAAGGCTGTGATGCAACACATCCTCTGTGCATTTTTGGTAAATTATATGCTTAGCGCATCAGTTACTGTGCTGCAGCAAGTACAATCTAACTTTGCAAATTCATCATCAACTTGACACAGCACTGTATTGGTTTTTCAGGAGCTCATTCATTCAACCAGATATACATTTTCTTCTATGTTGTGCTGCAACAAAGCAAATAACGGTGAATAAGAAACTGCATTTTAGCAACACAAGTCTGATGAGGTCAGTGCTGGCTTACATTGCATCACACACTAGGTATTGATGAACTGGGACCTTCAAACATTAATAATGCAACATATAAATGAAAAGCTTAAAACAAGGTGTGGTTCATTTTAAATGTGCTACTATTTGCATGGTGGACGTTTTATCTACCTTGATCAGCATACGGTTTACGAGGCTTCTTCCTCAGACAGGTCATGACGTAGAGCTCCAGCTCTTTCAGTGTGGATGGCTTGAGTGTTTCAAAATCTATCTCTATCTCCTCTGGGTTGGTGTCCCTCAGTGACGGCTCCCTGGACTGGATGATGTGGACAACACGACCCAGCTTCTCCCCCGGCAGCTTGTTGATGTCAAGGCTCAGCTGCCGCTTTTCATCGTATGTCATGGGCACAATCTCCTCCTCTTCTTCTGAGTCATAGTGCGGCAGCATGGACGGGGCCACTGGAGGGTAGAACGGCTTCTTTGTGGTCCTGGAAAATAAAGAAATGAATAGGTGAGAGAAAACCTCAGGACAAAATTTTAACTGGAAATCAGATAGATACAAGATTATCTTTATTTCTGTCTCCAAATTAATGTGAATATAACAAAATGATATGATGACTGGTAAGGCCGGTAACTAAATAAATACTAACTTGCTGTTCTTGACACTCTTCTTGCCCTGGCCTTTCTTTGCCTGGGAGCCACCTGCTTTGGCAGATTTGCTCTTCAGTATCTTGCCAGGCATCTTCCATTCCTCAGAGCCAGCTCTGCTTCTACTTCCTCGACTTCGCTTATCCAGCTTCTTCTTTTTCTTCTTCTCTTTTTTGTCCTTCTTCTCTTTCTTCTTCTTCGGCTTGACAATGGGGCCTTGAGAGAGGGCAGCCAGCTGTTCGTGCACAGCTCGGAGCTACGAGAAAATTCAATTACAAAAGAATTAACATGAAAATTTGTTTTTGTTTCCATTTGAAATTCATCGTAATAAAAACACCTGGATAAATAAGTAGTACTGGAGGTCTTACTTGTGTGCACACCTGGTCCTGTAGCTCAGCCAAGCGATGTGCCCGCTCTTCCTCACTGTCTGAACTGGGGCTACTCTCACTCTCTTCACTCTCACTGCTGGGCTCACTCTCAGAGGTGGAGGAAGATGAGGATGAGGAGGATGAAGAAGAGGAGGAAGATGATGTTGGGTGGCCAGTCATTGTCATGGTTGGGTGATCCATATGAGGTTCATCTGGCATCTTGGCAAAACGGAACTCAAACACATCCTGTTGTACAAAAAAAAGAAAAGATTAAGAAAGAGGAATAAAAACTCAACTTTACTCACAGTCTGATGCAAAGTTTCAACAGTAGAAGTAGACAACTGACTCACCTGCAGCTTCCGTGCCATTCCCACAACATCGTGGTCTGGTGGGTTGTACTTGTAGCAGTTTGAAAACATGAGTCTGACATCACTCGCAAACTGCTGAGCATCCCTGTATTCACGACAGTCCATCTTCCTCTGATGAGAGTTAGAAAATATTAAAGTTCAGTGCAACAGTTCTTCAACAGATCATATAGGATATACTGTAAACAATAGCACAGCAGAATCAATATTGATTGTCCATTAACCTGTTCAGGAATTAAAAGTACATGAGAAGTCACCTTGATGGTGCCGAGGTCCATGGGACACTTGATGATATCATGATAGTCATGAAGTCCCAGTGCAGCTGCATCCACAGGTGTGTAGAAAGGCCAGGCATATGCAGCATGTTTCTTCGACAGCATGTCCTTCAGCAGCCCACTGCAGTATCTCAGCTGAGGGCTCAGTTTGCCCTTCCTCGAGGGCTGAGCCTGAACAGAATCAGGCAAGTCCTTCTTGGGAGGTTTGATGGGGCGTCCGCTTCCCACTCTTCGTCCAGTGCTGGCTGTCATGGGCTGAAGAAGAACAGGACCTCCAGGGCTCCTGACTAGGCTCATTCCAGGTGGAGTATCTAAGCTCATGCCCCCCATGGAGGAGATTGTGTGCATGGAGGAGTCATGGACTTGCCCACCATGTCCTCCTTTTCCCAGGCCCACCATGTGCGCTGGTCCCTGCATTCCGACACCTGACATGCCCACAGTCAAGCCCATAGTGGAAGGAGTGGTGGTGTCCGCCTTACGTTTGACACCTTTCTTCTACAGAAATAATTAGGGTTGGAAATCATTACATTTATATTAATTAATTATAATGTATTTATTAAATCAGTAAATTCATTAAATAATTAAAAGACATGAATTGTGGCTACAACATGTGATGCTGTGGAAGTGGACTGAACTGTGTGTAGGCTCTACTTTATTTTGTCCCAGTGGAAGAAGCTAACATTAGATAGTCAGCTGGTTTTAGGCACACTGATGTTATATCAACAGAGCAGTGATGATTTAAGTGGATGCCTCTACTGACATATGAACAATACAGCTAACTCTCTGTAGCTGTATAAATACAGACATGCCGTAATTTAGTCATTTTGTAATTTCTTAAGAGAGATGTTTGTAGGAATATGGTTAGTTAAAAATGTGCCATTCACGCAATTTCAGGAGATACTGTTTGAGTTCCTAGGATGATGTCAGTGAATCATTATTAATCAAAATTAATTGGTTAGAAGTTTCTACACAAATTATGCTGATCATTATTATTAGTAGCACATTGTGTTGTGTGTACCTTAGTTGTAGGCTGTGTAGGCGGCAGGCCAATGATATTGGCAGGGGGAAGGCTTTTGGTCAGCACAGTCTGAGGAGAGTTGGCCAGCATGGAGTCCCCAGTGTCAGAGGAAGAAGGGGAATAAGCTGACTGTGAAACTGCTGGCACCTGTTGAGCTCTCGATGCTGAGAGAGAGAGAGATATTCAGATGCAGAATGGCAAACAAACACAAATAGATTATATATGGACACATGTAATTCTGTAATTCTGGAAGCAAACATTCACTATAAATCTAACAGCTTATATGAAACTAAGATTTTGTCACTAACTCACTGTTAGATTTGCGACTTCTTCCCCTGTTGTTCTTGTTTCGAGGAGCTGGAGGAGGAAGCTCAACTTCCTCCTGTGGCATCTGGGCCACCTTCTGGAGAAAGATCTTCTCTAGGGACTGGGCCATCAGCACAATGTCATCTGTTGGCTAACAAAGATATCAGTAAGTATTTATATAGTATTTTAAGCATCTAAAGTTGACCGTTAATGTTAATTCTTTGGCTCACATGTTTTGCTGATGCATTAGAACAGTACTAGTTTATGCAAGTCAGCACATGTTCTGTTATTACATAGGATAAAAGGAGTGTATCAGATGAACGTTTTCTCATGGGAAATAGAGGAAAGGTTTAAAAGTCATCTCTATCATCTCTACTATGCTAAGAAATTTGTCTGCACCTGAGCCCGGACTACAAGTTTTGTCAGTTCAGTTCAAAACTAAATCTGGTGACTTCATTCAGTAAACACGTCAGCTTTTTACCCCTAAACGTTGCGGTGCTTGTTGGCAAGCATACATACTCAGTACATGCACACTAGTGGGTGAGAAGCAAACCTCCAACTTGTTTTCAAGATAAATACTGCATTTTCTTGTACTGCCCCAATTACGTAAAATTTTATACAACCCTGTTTTCCCTGCTGTGAGTAAGATTCACCTGATATTTAATGTAATGATTAGAATATTAGCTTCTAATTAAAAATGAATAAGGGTGAAATTAAACAGAAAAACCTAATCTATGTTGTACCTTTTAACCTACCTTGTTGTAAATGTAGCAGTTGGTAAACATTGTGTTGAAGTCCTGTATGCACTCACTAGCACTATGGTAAAAATTGTTCTCCAGACGCTTTTTGATGGTCCCCATGTCCATGGGCTGTTTGATAATTTTATGGTAATCCTGAAAAGACAGAATGAGATAGGGAAGTTTTTTTGTTTATCATTTGTTAATTTTTTTTTGTGTACCGATTTACAAAAAACACTGCAATCTAAAGGATAACATGTGCACATCTTTCCAATGTGGCCAAAAGGGCAGAAAACAGAGACACAAACCAATGAGTTACAGAAACATAATAAAAACATAAATAAAACCCTAAAACAAAAAGCTGTCCGATTAATATTTCACCCACTGGAAGGTTAAGCCTGTAGGCATCCACAGGCTCATGGAAAGGCCAGGCAAAGTGGTGCCTCCAAAGAGACTTCTTCAGGGTTCTCTGAAGGTACTGAAGCTGGTTGGTCATGCGACCTGGGCGGTTAGGATCCTTAACTGGGGGGTGTGGTGGGGCGGGGGGGCCCTGTGGCATTGTGTGGGGCAGAGAGGGGCTCTCAAAGTCCTCGTATAGCAGGGAGGGTTTGCGAATACGCTTGCTAGAGCTGGTGTGCTGGTCCATCCCTCCACCAGACAACCCAACCAGAGAGCTAATGTGAGAAAAACAAAAGTAGAAATAATGAGTAAAATAAGACAATTTTTTTTTTTTTTTCCGCTGAACAATAAAAGAGGAACCAAGTACTACATGAAACAAAATGCAACCTCATATAATAAAAGATAAATACGATAACAGACTAAATAAAAAGAAGACAATGATCCTATTTCAGTATAAGACCGAAAAAAGATGTCTGTTGGTGAAGGAAATGGTCCTTTTCAGTGTTGAATAACCTTTGCCAACTTTATTCATGCAACTGCTGAATCACTGATCTGCCATCCACTTGCATGAATGCATGCAAAAAAAGTCTGTTGATGTCAAAAGGTTTCGGCAGCCTCTACTGCATGTGCTTAATTCACATATGAAATGTGGCTCTGTTCTCCCAGCAGCAAACTGTCATCTAGACGAGAAGGATTTTATCAACGAGCTGCTAGTTTTAGCACAGTCATGTAGACAGCCATTGCATGTGTCCTCACGAACTAAGAAACAAAATAATACTTGTAATAATGCAACTTGTAATCTTTTTTGCATTTTCTGTATTGTATGTTTGCACAGTAAAATGCCAATAAATTACCCATGCCTGAAAGTGTAGAGCTGTAAGCTACTATGAAACTATGGTTGTTTACTTTTTAGTTTGCAAGAAAATGACTTCTGTGTCATACAGTAAACTGAATATAATTAGGTTTGACAAAACATTTTAAAATCGCAGAAAGCAATTTAATTAACAAAATTGTGAAACTATTAAAAAGATGTATCAATAATAACCCAATAACAGTCCTACACGTTTGACTTGATCACAATTAAGTGCCTACACCATGCAAATAGCATGTAGACGTCAAGTCAATTGATTACTAGAAGGTCGTACGAACATGCAGGTTATTTATGTCAAAACATGTAAAATTGTAGGATTTTGCTAAACAAATCCCAATGGCTTTGCAATAATAAAGCAGTGAAGTAAACATGGTAAATATGAAAGACTACAAGTTAAAGCTATATACAGCACGTACATTGCTTTGAGCCTACAGCTAATAATCCAGTAGCTCGTTCAATTTTTCAATTTTATGCTGCGTTATGCAGAACATACAGATGCAAAGCCTAGAAATAGAATAATAATTATTATTATTTAAGAGTCTTTGAATTAGCTGCATCCCTGCAGCTGGTGATCGCGTGGTGCGGACGCCCCGCCCTCACTGTTTGTAAACACTGCTTCACAATGACACAAACGAATTTCCTGTCAAAAAGAGCAAAAACGCGAAGCCTTTATGTGGCACTGCTGCTTTATCAACACATTCAAACATCAATCTATCAGTCAATTCGAGCCATTTTGACAGCAAACAGTCCGGATAATGTGAGCTGGAAGCTAAGCTAGCAGTGTCCTAGCTAGCGGCAGGGGACTGCAACAATACCAGACAAGTGTAACGGTGCACAAGCTGGACGCAGCTACCTTTGTGTTAGCAGAAGCCGTGCGTGGGCACATACTGGGCACTGTAATTATTAACTAACGTCGGTTATCTTATATGATTGTCTCATGAGCTGCGGAATTAGCGTTAGCAGGGTGTCTGAGCAATGAATGACCCGAATGACAGAAAGCCGGCGGGGAGCAGCCGGCTGAACCAGCCGCCGGGGCTGCAGCTGTCATTTGCATTCCCTGTGCTAATTTGTGATGCCGAAAGCTAAAAGAAAGACTTTCACGTAGCGCGTCAATATATTCACCTACAGTTCAGCTGACGTTTAACAAGTCGTGCTAATGTAGTCTGCAGCAAATGCTAGCTAAATCAGAAGCTAGCGCTGTTACTGGGAGGCTAACGGTAACAATAACGTAGCAATATGATTGCATTATTCGTTAGTCCTTCATGTGCACCGATCACAATTCCTCCGTTTGATAAATGTTATCTTATAATACGGGTATTACCTGTCGTGAGCCGGGTTGACGGCCGCTTCCATCGGACTGAGGGCGGAGTGTTGTTACGATCCAATTTTCCACCACTGTTGACGCTGCACTTCCCTGAAACACCACCGAGGAACTCCGCAGTGAAATGGCGCCCAAACGCTTCCGTTTGACCCTATATAAACCCACTACGTGGCAGTGCCACGTACTTCCTGTGACGTGTCGTACGATTCTGCACTCTGGTTGGATGCGGGTGGACGTCTGTCACGCGTAGCACACGCCCACTACGCCGGGGTCTCTGCATGTTGTTCTCTGTCGTGTTTTAATACAAAGGAAGCAGGATTTAATCTGCGTTAAAAGGCTTCAGCGTTCACATTTCGCATGTTCAACATGTCTTATTTTTACGGAAGAATATCCTGTGTCATGCTGCTTATGCAATTCTGCCTGACGTTAACTGTTTCTGTTTTTAATTGACACGCAGACTCTTGACGACGCCTCATAGTCGATGCAGCCTACAACTCCCACAATGCATCTATGCATGTGCACCATGCTTCACATAGAACCCCTATAAAGCAAAACATCTAAACAAGGTGGGAAATGTCAATAAAATATTTTATTGCAGTAACTATGTGGACATCTTTACATATTAAAACATTTAAATACAATGAACATCCACACAGGGAAAATACTGCATCAATTAAATATTTGACAAAATATATATATAATCATGACATGTAGAAATATTCTAAATGTCACAATATATAATATCAAAAACCTAGCCAATTATCTATATGTGCATTTCAACAGATCTGAGTTTGAGTCCAGCACCCTGCACAGTAGATTGATGGGGGTGGGTGAGTGAATAGCAAGCAAACTGTAAGAAGCAAACTGTAGGAAGCAAACTGTAGGAAGCAAACTGTATGGATCAAACTGTAAAGCATTTTGAATAAAAGTGCTATATAAACATGGTCACAGTGTGAGATTTTGCTTTGTGTTTTATTTTGTGGTAGCTGTCTCTTTCATATTTGGAAGTTGGGTCGTGGCAATATTACTTGCTTCTTCGGTTTTAAACTGTATCCCTGGTTAGACTATTATGAATAATGCTACAAACTAATGAGAAGGAGTGTTTTGTACAACTGACTTGGAAATGATTGCTGAATTATTATTCTCTGCAAGGTCTTAAACCTTACACTGTAAAGTGCCTTGAGATAACTTCTGTTGTGAATTGGCACTATATAAATAAAACTGAACTGAATTGAATTGAATTGAATTCGGGAGACATTTCAGTCTATTTTTGATGACTGGATTTTCCCCAATATTGACTCTATTACAACATATATCAATATCACATTATAAAACAGAATGAACTGTGATGAAGGATTTGTTCATATATCATCAATTCATTACTTAGACCTTAATATTCCCCACATGTGCACAGGGGTAATAAGAGGGCTGCACCCTATTTCAGCTGGTACTGGTCAGGTCACCAGTCTTACAAGACTAACACATAGATTCACCTAACCTGCAAGCTTTTGTACTAACTACCCAAAGGAAATCCATAGAAATAGGCTACTGGGAGAAAATACAAAGTCCACACAGCATGGCCTCGGCTGCCCACTCGGTTCAAATGCAGAACTTTCTTGCTGTTAGGTGCAGCAGCATTTCCTTGGAGCATGTGATGGTTAGACAGACACCTACATTAATTTAGGAGCTGCTGATTGGATGGTACCTATATTTTTATAGTCAGTATTTTATAGTCTGTAAATCTAGAGAAGGGATATCTGTTATGTCACCTACTCCCAAGGTGTACATAGAAGTAATAGACTTAGGGTCAAAGGGTCAAAACCTGTACCTATGGTGTAACATTTATTATCACAATTAAGCTGGATGTTATACAACTGTGGCTTGAGTTTTAACCCTTTAAATCTAGACTTTTAACCAGCAACATCCAGTAATTTAACACAGCAATGTGACCACCGCTCACACGTATCACTGAGCATCATTCTTCTCCTCTTCTTGACGGTGAAAGCCCCTATTCTGCTTTTCCACCAGTTCAGCATAAAGGCCGCCTTTCTTCATGAGCTCATCATGACTGCCCTCCTCCTTTACCATCCCATCATTGAGGACAATTATGTGATTGGCTTTCTCTACAACACTCATCTTGTTAGATATCAACAGCACAGAGCAGTTCTTGCTTTTCTTCAACAAAGCTTGATTGATCTGTTAAGCACAATTATGGTTTAGTGTTACATGCAAAAAGAAATTTACAAGATGTGCAAACAATTGAGAAACTCAAGAATCCCCCACCTGGTATTCATTCTCTGTGTCCAAATCACTGGTAGCGTTGTCCAGTATGAGGATTTTAGGATTTCTAATGAAAGCTCTAGCAAGGGCAATGCGCTGCTTCTGTCCTCCAGACACTTGGCCTCCCTTCTCCCCGGCATCTAGCCAACAGAACGATATGAGGTTTTAGTGCACATCTCAGGGAAACACTAAGAAACTCCACAAGTTAAATTTAAGACCTTCTTAACACCAAATAAATTGTGAAGAGTTTGTAAATCAAACCTGTGTCATATCCATTTGACAGTTCCATGATGAAGTCATGGGCATTGGCGAGCTTGGCAGCCTCGTACATCTGGTCATCAGTGGCATTCTCATAGCCGTACTTGATGTTCTCCCGGACAGAGCGAGCAAACAGCACACAATCCTGGCTCACCACAGCAATCTATGCACACATAGGATGAAAACCAAACATCAGTTACTGCCTAACTATCACAGCTGACTTAGGTTTGCTATGAGGGCAGAAGCAGGATCAAGCCAGCTTTAAAATGCTTTAAAGCAGTCCTCAAACATAACTGTGTTGTGTTTAAACCTGAGACTCAGGAGGATCAAAGACGACACATTATTGTATCTTATACACAGATTCACCTTGTCATGCAGGTACTGGTCTTTGTAGTGCTGTAGAGGTTTTCCATCCAGTAGAATATCTTCTTTCTTTGTAAAGTAAAACCGCTCCAGCAGCTTGACACATGTGGATTTTCCTGACCTGTTAAGCCCCACAAGGGCGGTGATTTGGCGTGGCTTCACCTCCAGAGTTACACCCTGGTGGACAAAGGGAATATATTTAATTGTTAGAGAGTCAATCCTAACTTAAATACAATAAATGCACAGGAGATACTGTAAACATACATACCTTAAGAACTTCTGTCCCTTCTTTATAAGAAAATCTAACATTTTTAAACTGAATGTGTCCCTCGAAATGTTCAGGGGCCAGCATGCCCTCTGGAGGCACTTCAGGTTTCCTATCCAAATACTCAAAGATCTTCTTAGAGGCACCGATTGCCTTCTTCACCTCTGGGTAATAACGCATGACAGCCTGAAAGAGAAGAGGAATTAGATATCTATTGATATGACTGTGGGATAGAACAATTTTCTGCTTGATGGCCTGTGGCTCACCTCAACAGCAGAGGCAAACTGTAGCTCATAAAGGACGAATGATACTAGGTCTCCACTGCTAACAGCACCTCTGGTCACAAGAGTCCCTCCGTAGTACAGAATACACACCTTCAGGGCCAACGTGGTCATCTAGAGCAACATTTGTTACAACGCACGATAAAGCTTTTATTCACAACAAAGGACATCATTAAATAATACACTGAATATATTCCGCTCCGCCTATGCTGTAATGTGTTGCATGTAGTTCTATATGTATATCAGTTTTATATGTGGCTGTCAATAATTGCAAAAACACTGGAAAGCAGTAAGGTTTAAAATGTTAAATGCCATCTCTACTTGACATGGCAGACACTAATCTACAAGCATTTTTTCCTGTAGCCTCCAGGTTAACTTGCACTATATCATACTCACAAAGACGAGCAAAGAAATTATCACAAACTATTAATAACATCAGTCATTATGTAATTATCCAACTCACGCTGCTGGCCCAGGTAGAGGCTGCATATGCTGCTGCTTCCTTTTTGTTAAGTGCGTAAGTGTCCTCCAGTCGTTGTCTGTATCTTTCTGTCTCACCATCCTCATTGGCAAAACTCCTCACCGTCTTTATGGAAGAGAAAGTCTCTGTGGCAACCTGGTTGGCCTTAGCCAGTGACTCTTGAACTTTTGCAGCAATAGTCTGAAAATAAGAATAGATTAAAATAAGTTGTTTGACAATTTGATGTAGTATTTTAAGAAATAATAATCACCTTTCACCTGCTCTACCTACAGTTCTTGTAATTATAGTTACAGGAAGTTAATAAAGGCTGACATTTGATAGAATTTAATGTGATTCTTTACCTGGTGAAAGTGTCCAGTGAGCTCAGGTATGACCCAGATGATGGGCAGCCCCATGCATGTAAGCAAGGTCATTTTCCATGACTGGCTCACCATGAAAAACAAGAGGAAACCAAAACGTGCCGTGTACCACATCACAAGGCTTAGTTTCTCACTCAGAGCCTCGCTCATATCGTTGGTGTCAGTGGTAATGCGGGACACCAGTTCACCTGAGATGAGGAGTCACAGTAGCATCAACATGCTATTCAAATTCAGTTCAATTCAATTTTATATGTACAGCACCAAATCACAACAGAATTATGATGACATAATTGATGACAGTGGAAAAACTCCCTTTAGAGGATGAAACCTCCAGCCGAACCAGGCTCAGGATGGGCGGCCATCTGCCTTGACTGGTTAGGGTTAGTGTACAGTACATTTCTGGATAAAGAACATATGTTTATGTACAGGCTGCAGCTGATTTACCTGTCTTATTTTCGTCAAAGAAACCAATCTCCTGTTTCAGCACAGCTTGGAAAACGGCTCCTTGCACTGAGGTGTGTATGAGGCTCATGGTGATGTTGTACGTGAGGTCACACACAAACTCAAGCACAGCACTGGAACATACAACCAGGGACACATTACAGCATGAAATACACAAAAATATCAATACACAGATATTATAACACTGTCACTTCTACTTTAACTTTTGAAATGGGAGAGTTGGGTGATTTGTATTTCTTATTATGTGCAGACACTTGAATACAAACTGTTACTGTTACTGTACAAATTAAGTGAAGAACTAAAAGTGCAGCGGTGTCAGGTGGATCATATACAATATTTGCTGTTTGACTAAATCACTAGCTAAAACCTTTGCTAATAAAAGCTGAAGTAGACAAGTTTTTTCAACATCTAGCTTAACAAAGTTGTGTCTTCAGAACCAGATATGCTTGAACGGCTTTGTTGCAAAGGTTACGTTACCTTGCAATGGTCATTATTGTCATGACTGTGATGGCCTCTGTGAATGCATCAGGTGCTTCTTCATTTATGATCCAGTCAGCCACACGGCCAGTATACTGAGGAATAGCCATTTCACCTGAGTTCAGAAGATTAGATTATCACTTTATCGTACGTTGGCGAAGAAAAACTGCTTCTGTTGGGACTGACATAAAGCATCCACAGGCAACAGGAATGCAGTGACAGCTGTTTGATTGTAAATTCATTTCTTTGAAGTAATTTCTGTGTGTTAGGAATTAATGACTTTATACACATAATTTAAAATATGCTGTTGTTTAACTCACCATACGAAGACAGAACCACAAGCAACAGCACAAAAACAAAGCGTTTGAAATAGGGCTTCATGAATTCCATCAGTCTCTTCAGAGGCGTAGCGGTTTCCTCTTCGGGCTTTTCAGAGTGTGTCTTTGTGCACAGACTAGAGATATATTGACCAGAGGAGAGCAAAAGGGATGACACGTATCGACTCCAGTAGAGCCAGGCCACCACTGTGACAACATAACCCTGCAACACCTGCAAAAGAAACCGTGAGTTTAAGCCACATACCCAGAAAAAAATCACGAGAAGGCTAGAGAACATGTATTAAATTAATAAATTGTTTTCTTTAAATGTGTTTGTATAGTAAACAACATGTTTGAAATGGCGGCTGTCTGTTATTTTGTTCAGGTTGCTTTGGTTTTGGTTTCATTCTTGTTGCCATTCTTGGCTCAGTATCATCATTGCAAAAGTAACAATAAAAATAAATGAAAGCCTGCAGTAGCTGGTTGTAAATCTTGTTTTACTTCAGACTCAATACTTCCTCTACTTATGACGGTGGCTAACTAACTAACTAACATAACTAAGGGTGTTGCATGTTTTCAATAGCAACATTAAAAACAGTAAAACATGTCCACCTACCCTCTCCCAGTTGTGCCACCCCCATAGTTCCTCCACGGTGGGCTGCCCCAGCATCCAGAGAAAGGTGACGTACACTGGAAGGTGGAAGCACAGGACCCCTAAGCCCTGAAGCCCCTGGACGTTGCTCATCCATGGCAGAGTTCCAGGATAGGTTAAGGTGATGAGGACGAGGAGACAGGCCCGGATCAGTCCTCCTCCCCACAGGGTGATGAACGGGTGGGAGAGGAGGAGAGGCGAGTGCTGGGCCAGGCGGATGGCGTGCACCACACACACATCCAGGCACACGAAGAGCAGGGGGAAGAAGTAGCTCATTTTCTGCATAATGTGCAGCTTCTGCAAACACAGATAACAGAAAGCATCAGCGGCTGAGTTACACAAAACATGGATATAAAGTATGATAAGCTGATTTACTCCTTTTGCACTTGTATGCCCTCCACTAACAATGGAGAACTTCCCTACTGCTTGGATGGTTATTCTGCTTTACTTTCATTTTCACATACGCTGCTCATTTCTCTGAAACACTTTGCTGTAACACCACACATGAACAAATAAGCAAAAACATACTCAAATCTACAACATCACTGTGTTAATCTTATTAAGACTAAATATAAGTCACGTTACAGTCAGGTTAGCTGGTCACTTTTAGCTTTTGTCACAACAGCTGTTTAAGTCCAACTTACGTCTCCAGGTCGAGGTGGGTTCGCTGGTGCAGATGTTTAATGATCGACTCAGAGCCTGAAACTCAAGTTAATTCTGTATTAAAGCTAATAAACTCAAATAATGTCAGACTAACGATCAGCACTCAACCAGCAGCCTGTTCAGACGCCAACAGTGTGACCAGTCGAACCGAAACCGAAACTGACTATTTATTCTCTGCGGAAAGTCCCGTTTGTGCGCATAATGTTCAAATGGTGGAAAACGATGTAGAGGAACAAAACTGTCTTTGCTTTTCACCAGCACAGCATTTATCCCAGATCCATAAACGTGTTTTATGTTGGTAAACTGTGTCTGTGTTGCTATGATCGTCCTGCTCCACAACGACGTGATGTGACGAGCAGCTCCCACTGCTGGATAATAAAAGAAATCACAAATCAGTTTTATTTTTAGGTTATTATTAAACCAAAAGGCGATTTACAATCTGTATCTGTAGCTCCATCTCTATCAACTGCAACGTTACTCATTAAAGTATAGATAATTACACAATTAAGTCACTATATTAAATCCAGCTGGTGGTTTCATAAAGTCGAATTCACATAACTTAACTTAATCTGCAAATTCACTTCCTTTAACCATTGTTCAGCAAATATGACATATTTCCATCTGGATTGGTTGCTTTTCTCTCTTTAATATCTTGAATATTGTAGCCCAAACAGGAGAACTAGTAATTGATAGTTTTGTTATTTATTTTAATTGATTTATTTAAGCTGCAGCCCTCTGAACATGAGACATTTGCCTTCTTTGCTCAGCTGGTTATGTGAGATTTTAAGACAACTGAGACTGAAACCCCAACAGAAACTTTGAACTCCCTAATAGCTTCCTTCCTTTCGTCTTCTGTCCTGTTGGAAGAACGGGATGCACAAAGCTGTAAAAGGTCTATTTTAAGTAGCCACTTCAGAAGCCACTATAAATCATGAAAAAACTATTCTTCATATATTTTGGAGGGAACAGAAAAGTTCAGTCTAATAAAATACATATACCGTTATTAATCACACAGTTTTTAGATTTTATGTAGTTGTACTTTATTTTAATGTTTTCATGTTATGCTGCTTAATAATAATTAATAAATACAATTCAATTCTTGTTATTCTTATAATATAAATAGTGATGATTCAGAGAAAAATCTGAATTTGGTTGATTTAAACTATTTTAGGTCCAAACAAGTCAAACATATATAAAATTTAAATACAAATGGAACTAAAAAAAGAGTTTTAAGTGTTTTTAAAATGTAAATACAACTCTGTGTAGCAGTCTTTCTTTCCCTGAACAGTCTACATCTCCTTTAACTTCTCCGTCAAATACTTTATTTACACCATTTATTTGTCATTAAATCACTTTTTTCGCTTCCATGTTTTTGTTTCTGGCTTGGACACCAGTGCGCATGCTCAGACATGGCAGCTGCTGCTGAGAGTCTCCTCAGATGCGACATTTAAGATATTTATAAAAATAAAAAGCGCAGATTGAAGGTGACAGATGTTGCCTTTCTGTCAGAGCTAAGATGGAGTAAACAGCCGCCAGCGGGGAAACGAATGATCTGGTCTGGATGGAACCGACGGGTCTACGAGACGTTTTCAAATGTATTACACTATGTAAGCAAAACACCTCCAAGGTGTCATTTTAAAGGGCTTGTTGCAGTTTTCGCTTGCATGAAGAGTTACTAGGAACTAGCTTCATAACGTTATGATATGAGCACATATTATGAGCATCGTTACCTTTCGGTGAATGTCAGGCCCTGCAACGCCTACTGCAACGCAAGCTGCAAAAGGCACAGGGGTGTGTTATCTATCAAAAAAAAAAACAAAAAAAAAAACAGTTTCTATTTTAATACGAAGTGAAGTTAAATTAGTCTGATTCTGTTAAGGGGAATTTAAGGGTCACTTAAATACAAAAAGAAAATCACAGCGTGAAATCGCCATGTTTTCATAAATGAGACAAAGTGCATTCCACATTTTAAAAGAATACCACTGTTTGACTTGATGTAAGTTCATACAACTTGTTTTTGGTTTTGTTTGTTTGTTTGATTTAGCTATAGCAGCAATGGAGGATATTGGTCTCCTTCCCAAACCCACCAATGACCCCCCTGTTCACAGGCCCTCTGAGTCTTTTTCATTGCACCACTTCCCAACAGGTGAGTATGAGGTCAAGCAGAGTCAATCTGAGTATCTGATGCTTAACTAGTTGTTTAGGGGGTTTAGGAAAAACAAATGCCCACAGGCCCTAAAATCCCCAGGTTTATACCATATGATTTCACTCCTTATCATTTACTTTGACAACCACAAATAGACTCTTTTACCAACTTGTGCCCAGGACCCATTTTCTTATAATATATTGATGCATGTTTCCTTTTTTTATAACGGTCACACAATCTGTTGATTAATTATTATTCCCTGAAGCCCAAGTGAACTTGAATGTACTGAAGCATATAAATTGTTTTATCTGAACATGAGTCACAATTCTGATAATATTGATTTTACTACCATAAAAAGGAAGCTGCCCCCACTGGAGCTTAATATTGGCATGCTTAACAAGATGTACTGTATTTGTTCTGTCCAGACTATCTGCACATCACTGA
This sequence comes from Anabas testudineus, assembly GCF_900324465.2. Lineage (NCBI taxonomy): Eukaryota > Metazoa > Chordata > Actinopteri > Anabantiformes > Anabantidae > Anabas > Anabas testudineus. The sequence continues at coordinate 4,758,005 of NC_046625.1, forward strand.
TCCAAGCAGGAAATCTGACCTGGAAAAAGAGGAACCATTCAAAAAAAGGTCCCATTCAGTGATAATAGCAGAGCCACAGATGATTCCTCAGTTTTCTTCCCAGAACCCACTGCCTCTGGACGATACCAGTAAGTAACAGACAAATATGACGCGTTTTGACTAGGCTGTTGCCGGCCGGAGGATCACTGTTTCCATTAATTAATTCAGATTTTGTTATTTTACAGCAGTTAAAGGTGGAATCACAAATTTGGATAAGGCAGGAGCTGCCAGAAAAACACATAAAGTCACAGATCCGTCAAAGTGGAAGCAAAACAAGCAGAAACAGTTGAGGATGGAGGGAAAAGCATACGTAAGCAAGCGCAAAAAAGACGGCGAGATTGTGACAAAACAGCCAAGAGCAATGGGACCAAGGTGCACCTCGAATGCATGCAAAAGGGCATCAAATCGCTTTTGCAACGAAATCGATGAAGAGACCAGGAAGAAAGTGTTTGATGAGTTCTGGCAGCTCATGAACTGGGCTCAGAGAAAACTGTACGTGGCAGAACAAGTTGACCGTGACCCCGTTGAAAGGTCGAGAGCTGTGGGATCCCAGTCGAGAAGATCAGTCTCGCTCCATTATCACTTGATGGTGGATGGCAAAAGGAAACAAGTGTGTAAAAACATGTTCCTGTCCACACTGGGGATTGGCGAGTGGTCAGTGCTCAACTGGGCACAGAGAGGAGCCACAAAGAAGCGTGAATCAAACCAAAACAAATTAGAAAAGAAGCAGAATGTCTCTCAGTGCCTAAAGCAAATTCCTGCTCCTTCTGCAGACATTACCGTGGACATTAACCAAGGTGAGTATTTTCTTTAGTCGTGGTTGTAGAGGCAGCTATTTTTTTTATTTTTTTTGTGACATAATAATTGTAATTGTCATGCTTAATTATCATCATCAGTGAAATGTTCCTGTTTTTGCAGAACAAGTAAATGCCAATGACAAAGACAGAAACAGGACGCCAGAACCAGAGGGATCGACCAGAAAGAAATCCAGAGTTGCCAAGCCATTAACGTGGAAGCAAAATCGACAGAAGCAACTTAGAATGGAGGGCAAGCAGTACATCAGCAAACGAAAGAAAGATGGTGCAACCATAACTAAAGCTCAGAGGACAATGGGACCAAGATGCTCATCCAGTGCTTGTAAAAGAGCCTCCAACCGCTTCTGTGCTGAGTTCAGTGAAGGATCAAGGAGTGACATGTTTACTAGTTTCTGGCAGTGCATGAACTGGACTCAGAGAAAGACTTATGTTTCCGGACTGGTCGACTGTGACCCAGTAGAAAGAACCCGAGCACCATGGACTCAGTCGAGAAGATCAGTCTCAATGCGATATCATTTGATAGGTGACGGTGATAGAAAACAAGTTTGCAAAAAGATGTTTCTCTCCACTTTGGGGATCGGAGAATGGTCAGTGCTCAACTGGGCACAAAATTCTTCTCAACAGAACAGTTCTGAGGAAAACGCAAACAAGCGAACACAGAGAAAGTCCCGGAAAGCCTCAGAGCATATAGTCCTGAAGGAGTTCTTAGAGAGTTTACCAAAAATGTCATCTTACTGCGGGACATCCATATCTAAGCTGTATCTGGAGCCAGTCTTCTCAAACATGTCTGAAGTCTACAGATGCTACTATAACCACTGCTCAGAGAAGAAGACAACACCACTCTCCCGCCAGGTTTTCTGTGCTGTATTTAAAAAGATGGACTTGGGATTGTGCAACCCCAAAAAGGATCAAGGCTGTTCTTTTGGTGTAACAAGAAACTTTTTTAATGATCTTTGGGAGGAATACTGTATGGAAAGAGGAGCACCAGGGCTAGAACCAGAGAAAGTGGGTAGCCAGTAAAGGAATTCGCATTATTCCATTACATACAACATAATCACATACAGTCCACGAGTGAAGAGACTTTGCCAAAATGACTGTAATGATCTTATCATTCTATCTATAGCATTTGGGTCTGAGCTAGACTAGACTGAGACAGAGAAATTATGTATGTACTACATCCATTTTTGGGGAAATTGAGGCCAATTCCCCAAAAATATCTTGTCAGCCATCAAATGAGATTAAGACTAAGACAACATCTGTGTCACAAATGCACTAAAACATGTCGTCTATTAATCTGGCATTTTTTATTTCAATACATGTGTGAAAAGTCAAGCTTCAGTCTCTGAAAGCTGCACTTCTACACTTGTTTGATAAGTTCAAATTCAAACCACGCGCATTTTGCACACTACGAAGTAACAGCTCTTCCAACAGTCCTCATATCCCATGCTGTGTTTTGTTTTTTTCAAGTCACAGTGAGAACTGCTACACACACACAAAAAGAAACACATGCACGTACGGTCATTGCCCTCCTATTCTTCTCCACACAGTGGCAGGAAGTCGTCCAGATATCCGCAGGGCCTCTGAAAAAAGAGCGAGTGAACAAAGTGGGCTGGGTGGTGGTGATAGAAGGTGTTGGTGGCAGTGGCGATGATGGAATTGTGCGACTTCGGAGTTGGTTCATTGCGAGCAGCAGGACGGTAGCCACACCACAGAGTTAAACACCTCCAGCACTGCACTGCGAGTCGCAGCTGAGCTGCTGCTGATCAGTGGCAGGTTTGAAAACAGCTGGATTAAACTGCTGATTCATCCGAGGCGAGAGAAGGTCGGCAGCTGGTGACCTGAACGGCCTGAAGATGTTGGCTCTGAGGATATTTGTTATCCTGGGACTGAGCTGGATGTGTCGAGGTGAGTTAACAGATCTATTTCTTTGGAATATAGATGAGGCATGTCACCTGATTACTGCACTCTTTGGTATTAGGAAAAAAGCTTATGACTGGTTGCTTTCATTTAATAATTACTATTTTAAGAACTTTAACAGATGGTTTATAACTGACAGGCTGAAGCCAACCATTTTCACTGAATATATAACACAGAATAATGCATTTTAGAACAAAGTAGAACAAAAAATGCCAAAGTGAAAAGCATTTTTATTCTATTGCTAACACTATTGCTGTATTTTTATATAGCAATACTTGGTTTTATGTAAATATAAGGTTTCCTCAGATGGTCGAGTGAAACAAAAAGTAGAAAAAACTCAACATGTCTAATTTCAGCTCAATTGTTCATGGTTTTTTTTGCCACGGTTTTATGGTCACACACACACCTGCCAAGCCCATTGTCCAACTCCATCACATTCCTCATTGCCACAGTAACGACCTTCGACCTTTATCAAGTCCCGGCCATGGTCCCAGCCCACTTCATTTCCTGTTGCTATTCGCTTCTCTTGGAAACTTCCTGTTTATGTCGGCCCCGTTTCCTGTTCCCTTTAACAGTCCGTATCAGGGTCCACCTTTCATGGCTTGACCTGCATTGTTATGAATAGTTGCTAATGCTCTGAAACAATGAAACGTTTCAGTCTGTGGAGGAGCCGGTCCTGCGATAAAGCACTTAGTGAGAACAGACTACAATTTATGTGTTACATTGTGCACAGTTGGCACTTTTTTGCACCCAATCTGTGTTTGTCTCCACAGCCACATCTCGTGATCCATGGGGTCAGTGTCCAGTCAATAGAGACTGTGAGAAGAAGTTCAGAGACGGGAAATGTGATGAAATCTGTTTGGAGCCTGAGTGTCTTAGAGACGGATTTGACTGCCTGAAGGAAAGAGGCAGCTGCAAGTAAACACCTTTCTTGTCATCTCCAAGTCTAGAACAAAAAAAAATTATTTCCATTTTAATAGTGAATTTTATTAACATTTTACGTCCTTATTGGTTTATTTGTACACACAACTTAAGAATGAAATGACATCCTAAGAGTAATTATTAGTTAAATAATTCTACGTCCTTATTTATATATAATCTTCCCACCAGTCCAGGCCACATCCAGTACTGCCGTAATCATTATGCCAACTCCCACTGCGATCAGGGATGCAACAATGCCTTCTGTGGATGGGATGGCAGCGACTGTTTCAAATATCAGAACCCTCTGTGGGCTAAAGGCACAGTGGTACTTCACACTAGCATCCCACATCAACACGGCACCTTCTCCAACAATTCACTGCTCTGGGCACTCAGCATCCTCCTCCAGTCGCCACTCAAACTGAGAGGATCCGTTCCTCTTGCCACCAACAGGGACTTGTTTGATTTTGACCCTCAGAAACTTTCCAACCTGCTGACTCAGACAACACAAGTCGACTCTAATGGGTGAGTGAACTGTTACTGGCATTATGATCAAAAGTGATTAATGGATTTGTACTTTATTTATTGTACCTGAGCAAGACACATTTTGTAAGGGATGCCTGGTATCAAAAGTCTCAGAAAACAACACAAAATGAGATAAAACAATAAAAAAGTCAGCTAATAATACTAAAATGAAGCTATGCTATAACCTGAAATAAGTAATCTTACTGTGGAATTTACTGTAGTTTGAATTCAGCCAGAAATATAAGATCGCTGCCCTAGTTTACGAAAAGGATCTGGGCAACTACATCCACAACTACACCAATAAGTTGGTTTAGTACAGTTAGTACTGTGTGTAAAGTAAAAATAAAAGCTCCATCATGTATAGTAAACCAATATGAAGTGATTCCACTGTGTACATGTCAATATAGGTCTTTATGACAACCTTTATGACAATGGTCTAAATAATTACGTACGTGCTCTTTCCTAATGTTTCCCTCTTTCCTAGGTCCCTCCTTTTCCTCCAAGTGGACAACAGGCCATGCTCCCGTCTGCCCTCTACCTGTTTCCCCTCTGCTACAGAGGCTGCCAGTTTCCTAGAAGCTGCAGTGTTTCGGAAGCCCACCTCATTCTCCGCCTACCCGGAGCTGTCAGCCGTCATTCGTATTAGAGGAGTCCGGGAGGAAATAGGAAGCAGAGAGGAGGAAACCGTAAAAGAGGAAGTCAAAGGTAGGCTCACATGTCCTGTCTCCCACATAAACACATCCAGCTTTGAGTTTCATCCAAACAAAACATATTTCTGTTTCCAGTGTGTAGATGTGTTAGTCGCTGTTGCAGGTTTGCACATTTCATCTTTCAGACGTAATGCCAAGTAGCAATGTTGCTTTACAAATTACTCTTTTTAAACATTTTAAACTTCTTCATTTTTGAAGAAGTGTGTTTGGTTCACTAAATCAGGAGGTTAGCTTGTAGGGCTGTTAAATAAGTATTACATATACTGTACAAAATTTATTACCAATAATTAGTTTTTGTGAACAATAGGATGGATTAATCAGTGAACTGGGATGATACTCTGACAACAAAAAGTCACACTGCATTTTTATAATTTAAAATATTATGTTTAAGGCTGCACTAATATTTTTACAGTGGAAGAAATGATCACCTGAAAAATCTGCTTTGATATTTTAAAAGTTCATTCTTGTCACCTGTAAACTTATATTATGTTCTCTGATATAAATATATAAATCAAAGTTGCATGGCTTGGAACATGGCTTTATATCAGATAAATGATAAAAAGCCATATTCATTTTTTTATTTCCTCTTTCAAAGACCCGAACCCTGTGTGGATATGGGTTGTGGTTGCCATTGCCATTGGCCTGCTGCTGTTGCTGCCCCTGTTGGTGTTTGTGGTGGTGAGGAGGGTGAGGCAGCAGCGTGCAGAGAGCGAAGTCAATAACAGCGTGAGACACCGGTCTACAGCCGCAGACAACAACAGCAAAGCTAAGGCCTGGACTCCGCACACAGCCCAGCATGAACAACGGGTCAGATCCAGCCGGGAGAAAGAGAAGATCAGCTTGAGAAAAAAGAAGAAAGCAAAGGAAGCAGAGAAAAAGAGAAGGCGGGAACCGCTGGGGGAGGATGCCATTCGAATGCGGTGAGAGGAGCTATCTGCTGGAGGAATAACGTCATGTATATCAATGTAGTGCATTCAAAAAACAGCGATAGTGCATCTTGTATCTCTGTAAAAAAGAATGAACGTCACTTTTTCACTTGGCCTGAAGAAATTTCAAATGCCTGTTACACATATCCTGCGTATAGTCTTTTTTATTTTGCTACTTCATAATTTGACTTTACTACATTTAAGAGGCAAATACCATGTTTTTACTCCACTGTCTACATGTCACTATTTTTACTTCAGTAAAATGAGAGTCTTTGAGATCTTTGGTATCAGAGTCCCAGCAAAATCAGAGGGTTTCTTAATATGCTGTGCAAAAACTGTGCTTTGGGTTTTTAGGCCTCTCAAAAGGGACCAGGATATAGGCAGTGACACAGACTTTACCCAGAGTTCAATGGAAGACCTCAGTGTGAGATACTCCAAGCGTCAAGAGGAAGCCTCCATCTGTGACCACAGGACCCAGGAGCAGAAACATTACCGAGCTGGAACCTCACAGCCCCGCAGACCCACACAACGTAAGGTTTTACAACTCCTTAGTTAACTTTATTTATTCACTCATCCCTAGCTCCTAAAATGTATATTATCTGGGTAAGCTGGCATATATTTTTAATAACTTCAACATTAGCTACAGTATTGAACATGATTAAATTGAATGTGCAAGGTTTAAACCGTGATTTACATGTTTGCATGGGAACTCTCTCTATTGTAACTATGCCATTATCAAAATATGTGGACACAATAAATGATTGTTGTTCTCCCTCAGCTTCACCTAGAGGATGGGAGAGAAATGCCATGCCGCCTCCTCTGCTCAGTCCTCCTCAGCAGGTCTGTGATGAGTTTTTGTTTTTGACAGTGTTTAATTCATTTCATGGATGTTGTGAAGAGATGTAAATCATCACTGCTTTATTCACTGAATTTCTGTAACATTGTCCTCTTTTTGTAAACTAGAGTAATTTCTATGACGGGTATCTTGTGTTGACTTCACTGTTTTTTCTTTATTGTGTTTCTATATTAGAACAATTACTTTTTGCTTGATGTTATTGTTTTGTTTTGTTGACACTGTATGGACCATATTATTCACTAATCACATTATGTCTCTGTCATCTTGGTTATCTTTAGTCAGCTGAGTGGTGTGGCCCGGATGGGTCTGTGGTTCTAATTCGAGCGGTACGAAGTGGGCTCGACAGAGTGGTCTTGGAGCTTCTGCGAGCAGGAGTGCCAGTCAACAACACTGATCACACTGGTAATGCAACCTTGTCACAGTTACTAATACTGTTATAGTTTGGAACCTGAAAGTCTGGCTCAGCCCTAAACTTCACTGTATGCATGTAATTCATTCTGCCTGGTTTAACCTGCTTGTGTAAGAATATTATGAATGCAGGCTAAACAAGTAATAAAGAATGATGTGAGCTTGCAGTTACATTAGTGCTTCTACAAATCCTGCAAATACTCTGTCATCACTGAATTCATAAGCAGAGTAATTAAGATTTATTTCTATGACTCTAGCTTCTCTGTGAGGTTTTTATACCAACACCATGACAACATCAACATGTTTAAGGGATGTTTAACAATGTTCAGTTTGTTAGATCAGCATGTTAGCATGCTAAGAGTTCCCAATGACCAAAAGTATGTTTTTTTTAGTTTTGCAGGTATTTGGACAAAGTACTGGACAGATTAACATTTTAACAAGTGGTGGTGCTGCTAGAAGAAAGATTAAGGGATCGCTAAAGTTATTGCAATTAGCCCTAAGGGGCATGAAAGTCTGCAAAAGATTTCCCATGTAAATAGGGAACAAAGGGATTTTAACCTGCTGGAAAACATTTAGGTGATGAGACGTCTGCTGGTGTAGCTAATAATAAAGTATCACCTGTTTACATGCTGCATTTGAATCATATGCACAACATGAATGGGGTGAAGCTCACTTTGGACAAAAGTAGCACGTGCAGCTCATGCCATTATTTTCGGACACCTACACACCGAGGGGCTGAGTAACTGGTGTAACTTACCCCGTCTCTCTCACATCCTCTTTTTGTGTCCCTTCTCTCCCGTCCTGTCCTCTTCTCTCCATTGGTTCCTCGTCTTCCTCTCTCTCCTTCTCCAGCTCCTCTGCTGTCCTCCTCTGAGTCAGAACAAAGTTAAATTGCTCTAGCGCTCAAACCCTGGTCAATGGACATATTAACTTTGTTGCTTATCCATCTTGCTTTTGCTTTCTCTCCGTCTGTCTCTCTTTATGTTTCCCTTTTCCAACTTGGTAGATGTTTTCTGTCTTTATGTCTCATCTCTGTCATATTTTGTCTGTTTGGCTGAAACACATCATCTCTACGTGCCTCCCCTTCATTCTTCCTCTCTTCACCATTTGGGCCCGACTCTGTTGTATAATGGTTGTTCACTGGCTGACTTACTCCCTCCGTTCTTCCCCCTCACCTCCCCTCCATTCACACTGTCTCTCTCAGGGAGATCAGCCCTACACTGGGCATGCTCAGTAAACCACCTCTCCCTATCAAGGACGCTCATTCGCTATGGGGCTGCTGTGGACTTACAAGACAACAAGGTAAGCTTTGAGAGTGTTTTCATTCTTTTAATATCAAATCAAAACAGATAAATTGGATTAAATATCTTTCAAACAAATGATTGATTTATGTCTGAATTTGTTTTTTCTATTAGGGCGAAACAGCACTTTTCCTCTCTGCCCTCCACGGTTGCTATGACACTGCCAGACTTCTCCTCCTCCATGGTGCCAACCTTGAGCTACATGACTGGAGAGGACGTCAGCCCATCGATGTGGCCAGAGAGGGCATGCGTCACCAGGTCCTGGAACTCCTACTGGCCCACCAAATTCAGAGAGGGCCTGTTCCTGTCGACTCAGCCAATGATATGTTGTGGGAGGAGCGTGGTCTGATGTACTCGCCGTGGGCTGGATCTCAAGGCCTACCTGGAAGAAGTGCCTCCTTCTCTGGGATCATAGGACACAGAGATATGACCCAACAACCACAAAAGTAAGTTTACACTCCTTTTTAAAGTTTGCCAACCTAATGTGGCCCAATCTAATTACTTTCTCATATCGACAGCAATTGGTCGATGAGTGGAGTGCAGTACCCTTCCCCTCAGAACTGGAGGCCACAACTCAACCAATCAGCAACAGCACTGGTCCCACCAAGAGTCATGGGCCGCTCCCCTCGGCCAATCAGCACCTTGCAGGAGGTGACTTCAGAAGACGAGGATCGTGACAGACATCAGGACGTCCCCAGAGCTACCACCCCTCACTTCCTGTCACCTCAGCCAGCCCCTCGGCAGCGTTCCTTTTCCTGTACCCAACATGCATTGCAGCGACGCTCCAGTGGCCACCAGCCAGAGCCCAATTATATTATTGTGACAGACAGAACAGCCAACGAGCCCATAGAAAGAGTGGTTGTTTCACCTCCCACAGAACCCGCCTACCAATCGGATCGCCCACCAGTTGGAAATAGTGAAAATTCCAGTAGAGCAGAACAAGCTGCTGTAAGTTCAATAAATACAGAGCAGAAATCTAGAGGGGAGAGGCCAAACAACGCTACTGACTCCACGCAAACAGCCTTGTAGAGAAGATTAACAGGCAATGAAAACTCATCTACCTTTCCAGTCTGTTCAATGATCTCATGTGCATCTGTAGGATATTACTATTTTTTAAATTAATACACAATGGTATTTGGAGATTTTCCGCCCCCCGTTTTGCTAAGTCTTGCTAAATTATTATTATTATTATTGTTATTATTTTATGGAAAGGCATATTGTTATTTGTAAATGTTCTGTTACATGGTACAGACATGAGTACCAGTTCAATTTGACAATTCTGGCTCTGACACTGAAACTGAACTACTGTGTTTACATTGTATTCATGTGTCACAGGTTGTATTCTGATTATTACAGAAATATTCAAGAAGAACTTAAGAAAAAAGATGTTCATGACTGCACCAAGATGTCAGAACCTTTCTTATGCCATTTGACAAGATGGCCTCTGTGGCAGTGCTATACTCCCTTTCACCACACCAGTACTTTTAAATAGCAATTCAGGGAGGCGCTGTTTAACCAATTTGGAGAAGGTCAATGAAAATTGTAAAGACGTCAGCGTATAAGAAATAATAAACAGTGTTAGATGATAAGACAATTTGTTTTATGATTTTCACCTTGGGAATCTTCACTGGGGTGCAGTATTGTTTTGTTTTGTTTTTTCATTATTGTGAATCTATTGTACATCTGCAAAGTAACAAGTAGCAGCTGGTTAATTCTAGACCAGTCTTCTTCACTAAATTACTTGTTAAAATGTAATTAGCTACTTACCACCATTGACCTCATCTTTCACTTGAAAGTTCAGGATTTCCCGTGGGAAAGAGAGGATCGGCGCCACATTTACAACTTTACTACCTGTTAAAACTGATACATCATTTCAAAGGGTCGCACAACACTTCCCACGTCGTTCCCACGCACAGTCGCGCACTCGACCATTGAGATGTAAACGACGTTCAGACTGAAACGTGTTCCGTGGCGTGAATATATTTAATGACGTGACAGCGCGCTGTTTTACGTTTTAAGTCCAAATCTCATTTCTTTCTGACATTTTATGGCGATGGGGCTTCAGATACGGCAATTAATTATTTAACCAGACAGGAGATTTTATAATTATTTTAGCAGAGCGTGGCTAAAAAGTTATGCGTAAAACACCCGGTAATGGCACATTTTACGCAGATCCTTGAAAAGGAAAAGTCCCAATTTTACGCAGAGCTTTAATTACTCAGAAAATTATGTTTTTCAACTGATAGATTTTACACTGTGGTTTAATACAAACCTCATAGTGACAATCGACCATAGGTATAACATGTCAGTTCTGTGTATAGGCCTACTTAGTTCTCCGGAATGTGTATGTTATACTTTTCGGATTTAAGAGGTGTGAATTAAGCTTTTTCCACTGGTGCCTCTCATCCTGAGGTGTGGCAGCACAAGTTCACACTTAGTGCTTAAAGACACGTGCCAGCAAACAGTCAATGAATACAGACGCGTTTGAGTGATTTTCAATGTGTTTATTTACAAATAACAAATAAAATAAATTAAGGTGCAAAAATACTTCTTAAATGACCCAGTACATGTTGGCCTCCACGGGCCGTAACAGCATGCGATCATAAGTGTACAGTATCTACAGTTTTATCAGAATTTACAGAACGCAGGATATATTGCACTGGAACTGAGGACTTAGAACAACACATGCTGTTCTATTAGCATGTTCGAGTCTTTAAAGGGTCTCTTTTCGGGGCCACTGCTTGGTGATCAGGGCCAGGGTCTCCACAAAGATTTCGCTGGACTCGTCACTTTGTGGGGCTGGTGGGGAGTTGTGGGAAAGCGATTGGATTCTCTTCGGGTCTGTACACAACTGCCCACATTCTGGGCATGTATACGCATTCTGTATTGGGACCTGTGGATGAGCATCTGAAGAATAGCCCTACAGGACTTCCTGAGAAGCAGAGAGCTGGAGGAGGAGGCTTCACTTTTCTTTTGGTCGTCTGCAGAGTTTGAACTGGCAAAGCGAGAAGTGAAAGAAGCATCCAGTGCACCTTCCAGCCACAGCCCTTTACCGTGAGGTCCCAGGAAGTGAGTGGCTCTCTGCAGACAGGTGGAGAAGCCGTCTTGGAAGGAGTGTTTGTGGCCTCCACCGCCACCTCCTCCTTTGGCAGCGTCCTGGAGGAAGAGTACTGTGTGCTCCAGTATTTCTGCTTTCTCTACTCTGCGTTGAGTCTCTTCCTATAACAGAGACATACAGTTAATAAACAGGTTCATGCTTCACTGGTTTCAGGCATTTAACCTTGTAGAATGGACAAACTGGGAACCTGAGCAATGTGACATTTACCTGCCGTTGTAGCAGAAGACTCTTAAGGGTATCAAGGCTGCGGTTCATTCTCTCTCTTCTCCGTCTTTCCACCTGTGGTTTCAGAATCTAGAGACAGAAACGAGACATTAAAATAAAGAAAATAAATTAATCTCATGAGAGGGAGACAAGACAATAAAGTTTACAAACCATGTGATTCGGCTACACAATAAAATAATATATACTGTAATATATTCTATGAAGGCATAAATAAGACAAGTACCTTGCTTTTGGACTTTGAGTCCGATGTATCCTGAAGCAATTTCATGACTCTATATACTCCAGAAGCTGTCTTTCGGTCGCTGTCAGTCAAAGCTCACTGTGGCTTCACTCTCTTCAGTCTGGGCTTTTAAGCTATGGTTGGGCGTAACTTTAGACCCCTCCCACCGACGGTTCATCACAGGTGTGATGTCACACCAGTCACTAAACTCCTTTTGTTAATAGTATTTAAAGCATTAAATATTTCATTCCATTTAAGCCCTATATGATTGGAAATGATTCTGATATAGTTTAAATCTTTCACAGTTTCAGGGTCGAGTATGTTAGAGGTCAGAGGTTAATATAGATAAAACTGTATTAAAACTTTCCAAGAAAAGCATGAAAACCGATATATGTATTTGTTTTTACATATTATCTTGGTTTTCCTACTTGAAATTTATTTTTAAATGATCAATTTTAACACCTTTTGACAAGACTGAATAAGAATGGAGAATCTTTTAGTAACTTCCAACTTTACTCCAAATGCGCTTGCAGGAGCTTTCACTAATTTGCGTGTAAGTACAGTTGTCTAGACGTGTGTGAGAGGCACGCGCCCGTGAAAGGTGTTATCAGCTCGTGTGATGCTTATTTACATGTGTGACAAAAGAACAGACATCCGCCAACTCAGCACGTAGCTCACCATGGGAGCGACTCGTGCCATTTTTATGGAAGGTGAATCGAGACATGTCGGGTCACTCCTGCCTCAGGCCAGAAGTGACAAAAGGGAGCGTGGAGCTGGGAAGAACAGGAGGAATCGAAAGCATTTCGCATAAGTGCTCACTCAGTAAATTACTCTTGAAGGAAACGTGCCTGATGTGTAAAACGTTCATCAAGGACACGTGTTACGGTGTGCGTAAAACTCGTCTTCCTGTCAATGCAAGACACAAACATTTCAAAACCTACAATTTATTACAACTTATTGAATCTTTTATTTGAACCACACTTTACTGTAGTAACGAATCTGCACAGTTTGGTGACAATGGCAACCATGTGTACTGCGTAAACGTGCCTTTTACGCGCGGCTCTGCAAATACCTGTGAAACAATGACAACATGGTGAGAGGGGCCAGCGCGTGGGAACCCGAACCCAACCTCTTCTCCAAACTCTCTTTGTTATGATGTATCGTTTTTAACAGGTAATAAAGTGTGAGTTTAGCTCCCTGCTCGCTTTTCCACTGAGAGAGGGCTGGAGAAACCATTCCCACGTTCATCACTTTTCCATGCTTTTAGGTTTTCTAACAAACCCTCAAATCAAACTGACTTCACTTATGCTGCCAGCTTTTATCAGATAATCTACCAAGACTATTCTTGTAGTAGCAGTACCAGCATATTTTCAGTCACATGACAATGGAAATATTTTACGCACGACTTTGTTACTGCGTTTAGTTTCACTGTTGATAGAAAATGACACAGCATTTAACGATTATTCTGAATATCTCACGTGTGTTTCGTGGTGTGTGGGAACTGGAGAAACACCTCCCGTTCACACACGCATTCTAAATGAAGTATCAGTTTTAACAGGTAATAAAGTGTGGATGAAGCGTCGTGCTCCACATCGCTGTGATGAGAACGAGCTGCAAAACATTCTCCCACTGTCACACTGCTCCACATTTGTCTGCCCGGTGCAGCGTCAGGCGTCAGATGTGTATCCACTGAACCCTCATTTATTTATTGTCGCTCACTTTAGAAACGTGGCCATTTGCCTCTCGCCTGCACAGTCTGAACACTCCAGCTTCATTCGTGTTGCTTATATTTCCACTTTGTTTTGCACTGGTGGAAGAATGAAACTTAAACCTTCATTAATGAGTAAATGCGCCATAAGGTAAAACTTTAAGTGAAGTACAGTTGTGTTATCAACAAAATAAGACAAACTAAATACTGCAGAAAAGAAAGTCCCGTTGTATCTACTTTATTAGGCTTAGGCTGTGTTATCACATTTCTTTTTAATGCTGTCACAACAAACCGCATTGTATTGATGTAGCTGTACAGGCTCCATGCTCTAAACTAAGGAAACGATGCATTTTAAACAATACTCTGCGCTAATTTGATGCCGAGATCAAATCTGAGATTTCTGTTATCTCTCAACTTGATGTGGAACAAAAACAGATGCTACTTTTACTACTTCAGGTACTTTACTGTGGTTAATCCATATTGACACAAAATCATTTATTTTATTTAGTTGATGATATTTTGTTTTGCGAATCTGCATCTGTAGCTAAAGATGAAGAAATGCAGAGGACTCTATAGTAAAATATTTCATTGTAAACTGGAGTGGACTATAAGTAACATGAAATGATACTTCAATATGTGCTTAAGTACCATTCTGGAATAAATACAGAAGTTATTTTCCTACCTATGTAGTTTATGGTCTGAGGTTTCCAAAATAAGGAAATCTTCAGAAATCTGACATATAACACATAATGGGACATTTCTATTTTAATTTTTTGGACATTTCTCTGTAAAATAATTGCATCTTTCTTCTTTATGAAAGCCTGTAAGACATTTAGAGGGGAAATAGTTGTTGTATTGTTGGTGTGGTTTAATCTTCACAGTGTGTTGTGCATCCTAATAAAAGCAAAACAAATAGTTGAGTGTAAAGTAAGTCAGTCTATCTCCCTCTCAGAGAACGCACTGCAGTACGATTACACGGTTCATAGTGGATTTAAATAATTAGTGTGATAGTTAAGAGTTGTTTCTGCCCAGTGTCTGCAGGAGGAGACACGTGGAGCAGCTCCATCAGCACGCGCCCTCTTCACACCTTATTCAAACACGTGCCAGCTGAGAAAATCCTAACAGCTGGGAGATTTCATTAAAAGACAGCATTTAAAACAGATTTCAAATATATAAAAAAGAAAACTACTGGTCAGTTCCACAGAGACAGAAAAGTAACCACGAAGTTAAATGTGCAGAGTTAAGATGAGTGTTTGTAGCTCAGACTGTTTTTATTTAGTCAGTAAAATCTTCATATAAACCACAGGACAGGGTTCCAGTTCTCATGAGCCCGCAAAGAACCAGTAAAACAGCTCAACTGAGGACCGAACCTTCATAATTTGCATTTGAGTGACCTGTGCGTGGGAACCTGAGAGTCCACAGACCTCCACACACTTCTTTTCATGATACATGTTAATTCTCACAGATCATAAAAGTGCAAATGGAGCCTCGCTGCCCGTTTCCCACGAGAACCAGTGTCAGAGCTTTCTGTCGTGGGATCGACCAGTGGTCAACAATCAGCCCAAAACAGACATATTACAAACCAACCAATAACGAGTTTGACTCAAAGAGAGGTTTTCTGTTGCAAACTAACGTGTTACTGCCGAACAAATACTACCAACTCTAGAATTTGGATTTAAGAATTAAATTGACTTTAATTTAATTAATTTATCACAATGATCTGTAGCACTGCGGAGTCTTTATCATTAATGCTGGAATAAAGTTCCTCCAGACGTTTGGAATGATTTCTGTGCGTATTACTAATTTAAACTTAATTTCTTGCTGGTTTAATAATATGCTTTTTTTTAAATATATATATTTAATAGTATTACTAAGCACGCGGCTCGTGAGGGTGGGGATGAACTTCAAAGTGCTGCAGAAGGTGTTAAAACACGTTTGGTTTCCTGTAAACGGACCCGGACACGCGTAAAGCGCAAACAGCCCGTGAACAGCTGGAGGCGACGCTGGTGAGAGAATTAATACTAATCACAGAGAAAGAGAGATGGTTCTCAGATAATTCAACCTAATCCTGCCATTCACAGGCAGAATTACGTAAAGTAAAGTAACGTTGTAATAAGTAAACGTTGGGAATAAAACGACCCTTTTTGGAAAAGCAATAAAATAAATGATTCTACATTTGTCTAAATTTGACTTGTCAATGGATTAGTAAAACATTAAGAGGAGCTTTGGTCAGTCTTAACTGTTTGATTCTTCAGCATTTCTAGTAAATCCTCTGCACATCTCTGGACTATATTATCTTTTCTTTTTCCTTAGTTAAATTCAAGAAGGACATTCAAGTGAACAGAGTGTGAACAGGGCTATCTTTCATGTCTTTGAAGTGATGGCTGCTACTGAAGTTCTTCACCTCATGGTTCAGACCTCACACCTGGAGGATGTAGCTCTGCAGGAGGTCTTGTTTAACAGCTTAGACCTGAGCTAAAAAGGGCTGTCAGGAGAAGCACATAAACTGAGTTTACAAGAACCATTTGACACGTTTTTATTTTAGGAAATAACTTTATTTTTTACAAAAAATAAAAAATAAAATAAAAAGAATACTGCTCGCCATAGGGAGACATCCAAAATAAATTAATGTGCAAAATATACGATATAGATATTTAAAGAGAATACAAGATATGTTATACACAGAGTCAGAGATGTCATTCATGACAGCAGACATCATGGCACATGGGTGTACGTGGGGGCTGAATGGGGCTCTCCCAGCCTCGAACCCTGAGGTACCACACCTAAAAATGTGATGGATGAACACTCAGTGATTATCCATTTCACTATCACATTCTTGAATGGACGATAGACGATGTAGAAGAGGGTTTTAGTAGTATATGGAGGAGGCAGGCTCTTCGGCTCCATGATACTCACCTCTATACTTGTTCTCCTGCAGAGCAGCAGTTGGACAGCTCGGCTCAGACAAATGATTTAGCTCACATCTGTCCCAGTCTGGAAGTGTCCCTGTGCCTGTCAGCAGAACAGATATCTGCCCCACAGACTCAACTCATTCAAATGCATCAAACAGGAGTTGTGAGTCAACCCTATCACATGTACCGTATACATGAATAAATGACATTTTTACATTATTTACAGAATTTGAGTTGAATACATATCAGATACAACATATCAGAGGCCACTGTTTGCAAGATTAAAATGCAAATATTCTTTAAGGAACAATAGATAGTACCAGTAAATATTAATCAGGTGTTAGAGTCATTTCAAGTTCAGTTCATGCTGTCACTTTGTGGTGATTAGGGCCAGGGTCTCCACAAAGTCTGTCCGGCTGGACGACTCTGGGATGGGCTCTGTTTGCCTTCTTGACTCTCCACTCTG
Source organism: Anabas testudineus (assembly GCF_900324465.2). Lineage (NCBI taxonomy): Eukaryota > Metazoa > Chordata > Actinopteri > Anabantiformes > Anabantidae > Anabas > Anabas testudineus. Next base: position 4,775,069 of record NC_046625.1, read on the forward strand.
ATTTCAAGCTCATTTTGTCTCTGATGCTCTTGTGGAACTACAGGAAACTGCTGCTGGACTGGACGTTGGTAGGGATGAACAAAACTGTGCAGACCAGAGGCTTGAGTTTGTTGTCCATGCTTCGACTTTTGCCTCAGCATCTGAAGAAGGAACTTTGTGTGTGGCAGAGAGCTGGAGGAGGAACAGGCTTCAGTTCTCTTTTGGACACCTGCTGAATTCGAGTCTGAACTGTGAAAGCGAACAGCAAAAGACGCATCCAGTGCTGCTGCAAGCCACTGGCCTTCCCACTCCCGTCCCAGGAACTGAGCAGCTCTCTGCAGGCAGCTGGAGAAGCCATCTTGAAAGGATTGTTTCTGGCCTCCAACACCACCTCCAGCTCTTGTTGTGTCTCCTCCAGCAGTGTTCTGGAGAAAGAGGACTGTCTGCTCCAGTATCTCAGCTTTCTCCAGTCTGTGCTGAGTTCCACTCTGCAAGAAAGCATCAATAAAACTTATAGAGTCTGCAGTCAGAGGCCTGAATGGTACATAATTTCTTTGGTTGTTCCTTTACATTATATATTTTAATTGTATTCTAGAACAATATGTGCCCATGTATTCAAAAGGTTTAGTTTTTTTTTTTGTACCATTTGTTGTTGCTCCTGCAGCAACATTGTCCTGAGATGCTCCAGACTGCGGTTCATTCTCTCTCTTCGACGTTTCTCCACCTGAGATTTTATGAACTAGAAGAAAAGAAAAAGCATTTTGGGGATTTTTAGTGGTTGAAACATTTTTCTCCCAACATTGATGTCAGTGCCATTTCTGTGGGAATGTGTTAATTTTGCTATGACTCTAAAATAAATGTAATTTTGTTAAACTAAATAATCAGTTACAGCATATCAGAATGAAATAGTTGTAATAGTGATAGTAGCTGCACGTATTTTACCTTTCTGTCTTTTCTCGCATCCTCTGGTTCCTGTAGCATCTTCATAGTAGCCGATAGTCCAATCCAGTATCCAGTCTATGCAAATCAGTGATAACAGCTTCGTTCAGCTCTGCAACTAATCCAGTAATGTGATGGGAGCGAGGCTGCAGCTGCTTTATGCCAGTTGTTGGCTCCGCCTTCCAAACTTCACCATCCACCCCTATTCGTCCAGGTCACTCCCTAAACTCCACCTCCAGGACGGTCGGTGGCAACTTTCTTTCTCCAAATAACTATTAGTTGAATTAAATGGGCGTATTTACAATGAACCAATGCCTCAGTTCCATTATAAAGCATTACACGGTGCTTAAGAAGCACAAAAACAGGGGACCAGTGAAAACAAGTGGGCGCCAACCCGCGCGTAAAAAGCCAGAAAATGAGGCCCCAGAATAACAGAGATTTAGATTTTACATTCTAATATTAACCATTAAAAACCATCTGTTGCTCTACTCTTGTAACTCCCCTCGTCCTCTCTCTCTGCTTATTAACGTGTTAATAAATGTTGACACAGAGAGTTAATATTATGTTATTAGTATAGTGTCAGTGTAATGTGATGGACGTGACGCACCAACCTAAATGTTAAACTCTCTTACAGGTTATACCCCCCCACCCCTTTCTGTCTTTTTAATATGTCAAACTGTGCGCTCGCTTACGGCGGGTGCCTGCTGCTCCCCCCCCCCTGCTGTTCACACTTGACTCCTTTGCATTTGCTCGTCCACCCGCAGACTCAAGGTGCCAACAGCAGTTCACACTTTGCGATCACACCTGGGTGCCACAATAGACCACGCGTGCCATTTGGACCTCTGTCTCGTGCTGGCGCGTCATTTATCACCGTAGTTGTTCCACATTTGGTCAAAAACCCTTTGTTGGTGCCAAGCGAGCGTGGGAAAGACTCAATTTAGTTTCAACATTTCAACCGATGGGTCACAGTCCGGTGCTCATTGGCTGATGCGGATTAATTAGCAGTTTTAAATACATTACAGCTGTAACAGAGACTGCATCTCCACATGCAGTGTCAACTTACCATGAGTAGTAATGTTATTAGTCCCCATTAGAAACCGTGTATCTGTGATGATACAGAGTAAGGATGAGCTCTAAAGTCTACTGAACTCACACTTGTAGAATTCATAGCCTGTAGTACAGAGGTGGCCAATTCCAGTTCTTACTAGTGATTATCTGGATCAGGTGTGTTCTGTTAATCTGGAAGTTACTAATATGGTTTGTCTTCCCCCACTCTATTCTCATCTTGGATATTTCCCAGCTCCTGATTGACTCAACACATCTGATCCTGGAATAGTAAAAGCCCCCTGCACTGCAGCTTCTTTGATCAAAATGTCTGGGGGAGGACACAACAAAAGCAACACCTGATCTTATCTGATATTAATATTACAGTGCACAACAAAATCTAATACGACAGGAGGACACTGAACCTCACTCACAACCTTTCAGTACCTACAGAACTGGTCTGGAGGCCAGACGTTCAATTTTCAATTCCTCCATTTGATATCAGTTTAGAAATCCCCAGTCTACCCACTGCTCATTACCTGGATCAGGTGTGTTCAGCCAATCAGGAGCTGGTAGATCCAGATTCACTTTGGCTTCACCTACTCAAAACTCATCTGAGCTGTGTTATCTTCCAAGCAGGGTAGGGGGTCCTGTGGGCCCCATTTGGGAACCACTGCACTAACTCAACATAAATTTGGATGGATCACCAGATGGATGTGAATACAGAGAGTCTTTATTGTAAAAGAGGTAGAGAGAATACAGGTGTTTCACTGTACAGAAAAAAGACAGCACTGTTAATATACTCATTCAAACCATTAATATGTACTCAGACACACCTCATTCATTTTACAGGGACACAGAAGCCCAGTAGAAAAACAAAAACTAAACAGAGAAACAAACACACAAAAATCTTTGGATTTTTCTCTATTGCCCTCTCATTCACTAAATGCATTCTCTCTTTCTGAGCTGTTAAAATGAAAATAGTTGTAGCACTAATAATAAAACAGCAATAATATTAATAATAATGATATAATGTGCTAAAAACAATGATAATGCTGTTCCATCCCTCCCACTTTCCATCCCAATCATAAACACACCTCAGTAACATGTCAAAAGTAGTGGAAAACAAAACCCTACAACCCGACAATAAAACCACACTTGCATGCACACCACACACACACACGCACACACACACTTTCACTCTAGCATCCGTGCACTCAGCTAATCGTACAAACATAATAATGACCAATGCTGAGTGGTGAGAAAAGAAAAACAACGTACATTTAAAATAACCAAACCAAAGAAACATACAAAAACAACTGCAGCCAAGTGGGAAGTGTGATATCATTCTTTCTGTCTTTTCTGTCGTCAATCTTTCCGTCGCTGTCGCGTCTTTGCCAGTGGATAGGGCAATCAGTCAGAGTTTTCCGAGTGGTCGCTGTGGGGTGAGGCGCCGGACGGGGGCGAGTTTCGACCCTGCCAGTTCCCGTTCGCCTGAGAAATCGAAAGAAACAGACTAAACGTTTTATAAAGAAACGTGTGACTTGTAGCTTGGCATGAGTTTAGTCCTTTGTGCCTCTCAGGAAGTGTCACCTTCTTAGTGACTGGTTCAATCATGTGAAGGAACCTCAACCCAAGCACTTCTTTGACATGCACAAAGTGAAGCAGTAAATATTACAAATAAATTGCTTCATCTGAAATTTTGCATCTAGCTGAACCTTCTAGTTCTCCTGCACATGTTTACATGGCAGTAATATACATTAAGCTCTAGTGAGGATCAGTGGCTTCAGCATGGTGTGTTTAATGGGAAACAAATCTGAACTCAATTTATCAGTCTTTGACTACAAAGATACAGAGATCAACAAAATTTTGGTTTTAGACTTTCAATAAAGTATTACCAGCTCGGAGTTATTGTTATAAAGTTACCTGCACTCCCATTTGGTACTGCTCGCCATTCACAGGTGGAACCCCAAGGAACAAGTCAGCTGACCCAGACAGAGAGAAGGACCCAGACCCTACAAACAGGAACAACAACTCATTACTTCACATGTAGACAACAGCAGTTCTGTTTTTCTGAGTTGTACAAAACTGGAGATAAAACAATATAATGTATGTATATAAAATGCACAAAATAAAAAACCTAAAATCACACTGAATCACACAAAAATCCTGCTCCGAAGTACAAAAACACCAACATGAATACTACAACTGCAGAATGATTTCCGTATGCAGTTGACTCATCATCTAGGATGGCTTTATGAATACCAGTTACTTCAGTCTTAAGTTATACAACACAATAGTTGCTGTCAGACATGCACTGTAACCCTGAATACACAGCTCATCATAATTATCATCAAGTGCTGGGGATGGACAAACTAAGCCAGGGGAGGAACCATTTATTTTGCTGCCTCAAGGTGAATAATTGTGTCCTTTTTTGTACCTGTGGAGTTGGGAGTGTGCGGGGAATCATCGCCCTGTCTGGCACCCAAGGCTGTCTTCATGGCATACAGGTTGGCTTCCTCTTGGAATTTGCCAATGTTTTTCTTGTAGCGGATTCTCTTGTTGCCAAACCAGTTGGAGACCTGACAGAAAGAAATGCAATACTCAGTGTACAGTCTTTTGTCAAAGTGATAATCTCCAGAATGGCCCAATTTTATGTTGAGCAGCACAAAAGCATGTTGCTTTATCATCCTATGTCTAAGTTAGAGATATAATTGGTCTGTCTTTAAGACTATGTAGAAACTCAATCACACAGTTACAACTACATGTTCCCACAAGTACAGTACAGTATGTGCAGGGATTTACCTGAGAGACAGTGATTCCACACTGTTTGGCAAGTTCCTCTTTGGCTTCTTCACTGGGGTAAGGGTTGGAAAGGTGGGAGTAGAAGTATTCGTTCAGGACCTCTGTGGCCTGTTTGCTAAAATTACGCCTCTTCCGTCTGATGAGACAAAAAGGTGATTCTTTTTTTTTTTTAAAAACAGCTCCCACCAGCATTTACATTTTGGTGTACAAGTCACAGTATTCTAATCTATTCTGTTCTATTTAGTAAAATAAAAGCATCCTACACACATACCTGGCATCAAGGAAGCGGGACCTTAAGATCATGACTGCCTCACAAGTGCTCTGCTTCAGCTGAGTCTGGATTGAGCTGAACTTGCGGTGGATGATGGCCACCATACGCTCGATCTCCCGCGGGGTCACAGGCCGTGTGCGTGACTGTTCCCTCAAGAGGTTCATCACATGGGTGGTGAACTCAGTGCATGCCTGTGTAGACAGGGTGTAAAAGAAAAGACAGTGAAGAACAGAAATGTGCTAAAGTGAAGCTATGTGGATTTTTCATGCTGAGATCTATCCTATTTCTTGTTCTTGAAATCCATGTCACATTCAAAAATATGTGAAATTTGGCAGCTTCTCATTAATCATGAATAAACATGTTGAAGCTCCTGAAGGTTATACCCTGCTGGCTAATTAAGCATCTAAATGCTCCATAAAGTAGCTTAGCTCTAAACAACTTTACTGCAAAGGAGTTGCTCTGTACAGCAAATTAATCAGGCCACTTAAAAAACATGAAGCATGTTTTAGTTAAATTGAAAGAAGGATTTACTGACTTTTACCAGCAACCTACAATATTGAGTATTAATAAGAGTTCTGGACTTCCAAACAGATGAGAATGGGATTATCAGTCAGCACACAGAGCTTCAGTATAAGATGGAATATGTTTTCCTATAATTAATAATACAGAGCTCTCATAAAGAGATATACTGTATATAGCTTGCAACTGGTGTCTCTGATCAGCAACATAAGAACAGAGGAAAGGTTGTGTGCTGCGATCTCCAGACCCAACATACCAATAGATTACGCTTCTGGTGAGCACCTTTAGTAAAGGCAAGCATGTACAGGCAATGTCAGCACTCATCTCCTGTTGCGACACGGTACCTGCTCATACTTCTCCAGCTCAGTGTGGTAGATACTGCGAATCTGGCTCAACTTGCTTTTGTAATCAGAGTGCTCGAGCGAGCTGTCAGGTGACATCCCTCCTGAGCTGGTGGCTGCAGACACGGCAGCAGCAGCACCACCACCCTTCTCTGGCCCTGCAACACCCTCTGCCAGCAGCATGTTGTCCAGTCGCACCAGCTGAGGATCCTGAGGTTCCTCCTCCTGCGTGTTCCTCATCGACAGGCCTGTCAATAAGACAAATGGCAACGTCTATGGGCGTGTCGTGGAAATACTGACACAAAGTTTAAACAAAGTCTACACAACTGATGAATTCAACCATGTGTTTCCTGTATGGTGCAGCTTAACTTTTAATGAAAATAAATGAAACTATATCCAAGTAATGCAAATGAAATGTTCTATATCATGCAACAGTATTATTGACCACCTTCTTGAATTTCTGTAAATAGACTGCAGTAGATGTTTTAAATATTTGTTCTCTTAGTGTACAGTTACCAAACAAACCAGATGTCCTGTAGGTATTATGTGTCTGTTTACCCATCAGTTGTCTATTTTTATACCACACTAAGTTTTACATAATAGAAGTTTAATGATGTTTTCTTCCTGTATGATTGTTTTTGACATGAACCAAAATATTGCGAGGTACTGACAACCTCAGTGTAAGGGATATTTGGCTTTATTGGCTTCTGATGACACAGTGTCAACACAGTCTCATAACGCTGCAACAGGAGAAGGGACCACTCCACATCAAAACTAAATGAAATGCATGATGGCAAACAGCAAGTAAATCTAAAAAAAATAAATCAAATAAACTCGTACCAGTTTTTTCCTTGATCTCGCACAAAACGCTGAATAATGCAGGTTTCATTCGGTGACAGTTGAGTGCATGTTTCCTGTGCATAAAGACAAGAGCATGACTTGTAGCTAATATAACAGTCAACCTGTTGGGGATTGTGACAACATGCAAATCAACCAAAACAAAAACAAATGAAGACAAGGAACAACTACCGCTACCTTTAGCATGGCTACTCTAGCGAACGTTAGCTTCTGGCTAGCTATGAGCTAACATGGCAAATATTCCCTGATGAGTTGTCTGTATTCAGTAGCCAACAAGTTCTGACGTTTTTCCAGTTATGTATAATACAATTACACTCAAGCGTGTTCAGAAAATGCTATTTTAATTGCTATAAAGGCGCAACATGTTAGACACATATTACACCTTTAACGTTAGCTAGTTAGCAAGGCTAACGCAAGCTAGCTGGCTAACAATGGTTACGTTTCAGACCATCGCTGCTACAAAGAACACGACTGCAAATGAGGGTGAATAAACAATAACTACTGGCTAATACTGCGGTATATGAACAGGAATCTGAACAGGTTATAACAAAAACAACTCTGTTTTCGTTAGCTTATTAGTTAGCTTCCGGCTAAATACTCTAAACAATAGGCTGAAGTTCAGGAAACTTTGCCTCAGCGAGTCGGAGTCAACAAACCGCAGAAGCGGCGCAAACACTGTCAGAAATAGAAAATCCAACTTGTCACTAACTTTGCTTGTGCCTCGTCCAAACTTTGGTCGGTGATGGTCATTATTTGCTGCAGTATGTCACCAATATCTCTGCGGGATTCATGTCCGTTCTCTGTGCCCTCGAGGCCCGAGTCCCCTCCGTCGGACCGGTGCTGGGAAGGTTGATGAACCGAGTTGAGCGCATGCATGCCGGGGTGACCAGTCATGCCGAGTCCCCGGCCGTTGGAGGGCCCGTTGCCCGTCAGAGGCTGCTGCTGCAACATCTTCAGCGACGCACAGTGGCGACGACTGCTGCCCAACTGTGCTCACACACACACACACACACACACACAGAGACAGACAGACAGACACGGCACAGCCTGATCCGAGGCATCGCACAGTGCACGGTCCCCTAGCGATTGATGTGAAAAGGTACAAGCCGTGTAAACACGCTGCTGCCACCGTGCATTGGTTTGGCATCAAGGTGCGTAACGGTGCCGCGTCAAATGGAACCACAACAACAAAACACGGACGCCCCCTGATTTATCAGAAAACACACGTGTGCGTGCGTGTACGCGTGCGTGTGCGCGCGCGCGTGTGCAATAACATACATAAGATGTAAAAAACTAAAACTGGAATAATGTGTGTTTTTTTTTTTTTTTACCAAACTTTTAGCCCAAAGAACAAACACAGGCTTTTGAGAAGACACTAAAGTTTATTCAGCTTCTCTCATTTTGAGGTGTTTGATTGCACTTAACAGCTTCAGAGTCTACTTCTCGTTTTAGCTGCAAGTCAACAGGATGTGTGCCAAAACCACAGCACTGTCAGAAGAAATGTGCGCCTCTTTCAACATGCTGCACTTAGGTCTGACACAGTCAAATGAAAAGTAGTTATGGAAACTGGTGCATACAGCAGGTCTGACAGCTTTAACTTTAAACCAAATGATAAAGATCTTTTCTGAGGATTATTGTTAAACAAACCAAATTCTTGAAGGGGGTTCATATTGTTTTTGACAGTATTATTTCACAACACCATGACTTGTCAGATGTGCCAAATAAATAGGGGTGGGCTGTGGTAAGAGGAACAGGAAGAGAAGAGCCGAGAGAGAAGGTAGCAAGGCAGACAGAAAGGCTGAGCGCTTTCACGTCGCAATGTGAAACTCTTCACAGAAGGTTTTGTCTTGATAAAGATATTGACAAGTGACAAGCCAAAATGCTATGCTCAGTCTTTGGTGACTTCAAGAGATGAATGTTTGAAGAGAAAAAAATAAAACGATAAAGGTAAGAATGAAATACCTGAACTTACTTTTACTGTATGAAAGTAACATTAAGGGAGGTAGAGAACAAAGTTTGGCAAAATATACAATAGACATTAATACAGTTAAAAGAAGATAACATCTCCTCTGATCATGTGAAACACCTTTTGTGTTTTACAGCTAACAGGAATATCTAACTTACAGTTGGATATTTTCAGCTTAAACATCTGTAGTCAACATGCTGGGACCTGCCAAACAGGTTTCTCATACATTTCTTAGCAAGAGGAAGACACAGCTGCTCTTTTCGAAATCACTTCAGGGTTGATCTTTTTCACCGAAGAATTAAGAATGGGGCCCACTGAGTCTTTCACCTGATGTATGTCAGTGTGTATTTTCTTTTCAGGGTTTAACGGCGGGATTAATGGACGGCGCAGAGATCAAAGTTGAAATGGCTGAAGAGGGGCTGCTGGAGCCTCTCGTCATCACAGAGGAGGGAGACATAGCTGACAGAGTCACCGAACGAGGGGCAGCGAGCGGTACGGCTGTCATCATACAGAGCTGTAGTGTAGATGTGGCTCTGAATAAGGAAGATAAGCAAACAGGGGAGGACAAGAATGACGAAAAAACAGCGGGTGAAATGTGTTTAGAAGAGCAGAATCTGGAAAAGCAACAAGTCCAAACAGAGCAAAACCAAACAGGAGAAGTAGGTGTGGATGAAAAGGACAAACCACAAGATGATAATCCAGAGGAAACTGAGAACATAAACGATGGACAGAACAAAGGTGATACTGAGTGTGTTGGTCAAAAGGACAAAGTGATGAGGATTAATGAAAAACCTGAGAAACCCAGTGACGAGGAGGAAGGGGACACACAAAATGACTTTCAAGTGGCCATAAAGAAGTTGAACTTCTGTGAACAACAACGTGAAGCTACAGGTGGACAAGAAGACGATTCCAAAGGGGTGTGTAATCTTTCTTTTTTACCCTTTTCTTGTACCCTCGTATCACCGGTGTTAGTAACTCACTTAGCAGGTCGTGCAGTGAACAGTGTCCAATGTTGTTGTGGAAAAACAGCAGGCAGCCCTTTGTTACTGAGCATGTGGGAGTACAGAGGAGTTGAGTGAATTCTTTAGCTGTGCCAGCAGTCTGAGCCACTCACTGTGTAACCTTTCCTCCCCCCTTCTTTTTCTGCCACCTACCCACGTTTTCGCAGGCTCACCGGTTAACCCCCGACTTCCCGGATACACTGTACGAGCTGCTCTGCACCCTTCAGGAAGGGAGACGGCTCAATGACCAGCGCTGCTCCTTCACACTGGATAGTGGGGTCAGGAGGCGACGGTGCCACTCTGAGCCCAACGCCACCAAGCCAGTCAACAGAGGTGGAGGCACTTTTAGCTTTTAGAAGTTATAATCTGTTATATGGTGGTAAAGTGATGAAACCGATGCAGCTGTTGCATCTGTTTCCACGTAGTGATGCTGACTCACGTAGCTCAAGCTACAACAATATGAAACTATCAATTCTCTGTGACTGAAGAATGTTTTAAAACTTGTGTGACTAGCATGCTTTCACATCTTTCCACCACTGACCATCAAAGCTGTTTTCTCTTATTTCTCCACAGTCGTCTTTTCCTCCATGACTTCACTTCAAAAAGAGGAGTTTTTTGAGCTAGTGGCCACTGCTCAAGCTCGCCGGCTGGATGACCAGAGGGCACAGCTCCAAAGGACTCCACCACCAAAGCCAAAAGCCAGAAGTTTTCGAGGCAGCATAAAGCAGCTCTCTTTTGTGAAAAAGCCTGAGCCCGTTCCTGTACCCAAAGAGGATCTGTACAATATGATTCTCACGACTCAAGTAAGTTGATCAGAATTAGTCTGTTCTGATGCTTTATCATGCATTGTCATGGCAGAAAACATCTTGCGAAAACCTCAGCTTTATATCATCTTCAGAAAGTAATCTGAGATAAGGCATTTACTAAACCACCCACTTTCATTTCACACCCAGGCTCAGGGCAGGCTGGAGGATCAGCGCAGCAGGGCTCCTGGCCCCATGGACGATGAGGACTTCTTCTCCTTGCTCCTGAGGGTCCAGGGGGGACGCATGGACGAGCAGAGGACTGAACTACCATGCATGTTGCAAACCTGAGATGGAAAACAAGATAAAAAAAACTGTGGGGCTACTGCAGTAGCAATTCCAGTATTGTAGCTTTTAAGTTTTCTGTTAAAAGGAGGTTTTCCTTTACTTTGATGATGCTTTGTTATCCCTCATGAAAGTGTTGATCAGCGTTAAAGCTGTTGAGACTGTAGCAGAAACGCTAATATTCGAGCAACAGAGCTTTTAATATGAGTAGAGTGATGTTCCTGATGAGATTGTGAAGTTTAATTCTAGTTTATTTTTTTGTCTCCTGAGTAAATAGGTAGCAGTTGATATGCTTTCGTATTGCAAGATTTAGCATCGTATTGAATGTGTGGTTGAATGGTTCTTAGTATGTTCCAGTTCTTAATGTCGAGAAGGCAGTTTTCCTTAAGTGTACAGTAGACAATAAACACACAGAAGATGATGGTGAGGAGATAATAGTTACAAGGATAAACAGTGCTTCACCTTATATGGATAAATCTCCTCCAAAAAATAAACAAAATCTTTATCTGAGCGATTTGTTTTGATTCATTTCTTTAGTTGGTGCAAGAATGTGACAAGGCATGTAACAAACACGCTAATGAGGATATCATTAGAGCATGTGTTCTTTCATTTTGTGCATGTTAAAACAAATTAACATTATAGCAGTGGCACTAACATAGATGTGTGAAACAGTTCCTCCATTTGCTTTTACCTGCACACATTATTTTTTGGTACATTTACAGCATATTAAATGGCTTAAAGTGAAAGTAGCTGTAAATTCATTTAGTGCACAGTAAAATAAAAAAGTCTTAAGTCAAATTATGTAATCAAACCAGTGATGATGAACAGTATACACAGCATTCAATGTGACATTCAATGTCAGCAAGTTGCTGCTAAATATAACATGTTTCTCATAAAAATGTGATCCAACAGCTTGTTTCTAAAGAGTTTTTGCAAAAGTACTTCATGCAATAATCCATGGCCACATGGTAACATGTGGCCTCTTTTGGTGTGTGTTTAGTCCAGTGAGTGCAGAGGAAAGCTTTTCTGAGGAAGTGATGGTTGGTCTGCACAAGGCAGGTTAGAGGTGACAAGAGGACACTGTGCGACTTCCTCAAACAGAGGAGTGTTGAGTGTTACATGATAGCAACACTCTTGCTAACATTGCTGGTTGAGAGCTGCATTTAAGAAGACAGATGTTGTCAGTGAATTAACTGGTAAAACGTCTGTAGAGGTCGTGTATTTCAGTTGAATTGCAGTTTAGATTTTAGATGTAATATTGGAGGCCTTTAGGATCTGATGAAATGGTTATTTGGTCACATGACCAGTTTTTCTTTATTTCTGCCACAAGTGATAGTATGACAGATAAACATTTCAGACGAGTAAGAGGAACAGGCGAGGCGAAGAAAAGAAAAGCATGTAACATAAATGAAACCGCACATTTGACCAAATTGTGAAAGAATCAACAACAAGCCAACTAATCATATTCAAGTTCCACATGTAAGATGGAAGTGTGCAATGAATGTTATACCGTGGCTGGGGCAATATGCTGCGTCAGTTCGTTGCCAGATGTTTGAAATACCAAATGTCGACCAGATCATATTGGGCTGCTTGTTATATCACATGGATAATTGAGAGGTCATTGGGGTGTTTTAGTCAAGCATACTTGTGGAAAGTTTGGATAATATTTAGTTGAATCTGCACTCTAACTGCACTCTGTGCTTTGTAGATTATATAAAAAAAGATTTTCTATGTAGCCAAGGTGGAGAAAGCACTAAACATTACTCCTTTCTGGAGACTATGTTCTATTTATAAATTATTTGACACTGAACAATGTATCCCGCCCCACATCAGTCAACTCTAATCAAATCGATATAGATGTTTTGTTTGTAAGACAGGTTTATTTTTAAAATTCTTAACGTTAGTGGAGCGGAAATAATTGAAGTGGTTGATTTATTAATTAGTTGAAACTCCTCAAAGTGTCTTAGATGATTTATTTTTGCTTTCTTTGTCATGTTTGATGATAAACTTACTTTTGCACTCAACTAAGCCATTTAAATAGTGTTTTGGGAAGTTATAGCGTTAACCTGTCAGTATTTATTAATGTATTTATGAAAATAGAAGTATGAGCTAAAATACTTTCTATGTTTAATGTAGAGCAATTACGAGTTCGTACAGCCCCGCCCTTCGTGACGTCACAACCACCTGACTAAAACCTAGGACGTTTATAGAAGGATAAGACGGTAGCGACGAACTTACGAAGCACTTCAAACTAACTTTATACATATATTTCTTTAGTTCTTGTTCAGTACGCCGTATACCCTGTAGTCAAAACTGCGTCACTTGTGTTTGTTTTGTGTTTTAATTGTTGTTAGTTTCCCTTGTAACGTCGCTTTCCGTTGTTAGCTAGCCTTTATAAAGGTCACATGACGTCACCGTCTTATCCTGCTCTACTAGACCCAGACCAAAACAAGGAAGTAGCTGAAAGGAAACATGTGAGGACCTGAACCTGCACAAGATCTATATGTTAAAGACAGAATCTACTGAGGAAACAACACGATCAGGCGGAGGTCGGTACTGCGTTCAGTTGAATTGACTTTCCCAACGTGTTTTTAGCAGTTTAACAGTGTTGTGACTTGGATTGAAGGGTCAGGTGCTTTAAGTTAACTTAGCTGCCTTCTTACTGCTGTGATTTATTTGGCAATTTAAAGTTTAGTTCTAGCTTTAGTACGTTAGGCGTCAGTTTTCATAATGTATCGGCTATATTCTGCATTAATCTGTTCATATTAAGTATTTTATGTTTTGGTTGTTTCTTTGTAGTATAGGAAGTGTCATAAACATACTGTCTGATCTTCCTCTCCTTATCAAATTATTTTGGTTTGTAATTGAATCATTACAATCTTCTTTAATTCAATGAGAGTGAAACATATTTCAGGTACAATTTTAAGCAGTTTCCATTTTTCATAATCATGAGAAGTCACCTGAGTCATTCTGCCAGACTCTTCTATTTTAATGCAATGTTAAGCAAACTGCTTTGAAAGTGACTTTTTCGCTTGTCTTTTCGTATATATAAGGAAATATACTGACAAGTTTGAGTGTGTCCTGTTCTTAGATGTTTCTGTTCCTTTCCCTGCTGGTCTTCTTTGTACCACTGGAGGGCGACACATCACCAATCACCTGCTACAATGACCAAGGAGAAGCTGTTGATTGGTATTTTACTAATTACTATCTTGGACAAAACAAGCATTCATGATTTCACTTTAGTTTGTTAAAACCCAGCTAAATGTCTTAGGTCATATGAATCTGAAACTGTAATTTGATAATCTATGTAGTATTTCCAGTCATGCAAGAACCTAAGCATCTGTTTCGCCTGAATCACAGATGTCTTCCTGTCCTTGTGTTTTAACTGTTTTAGGTTCTATATATACAAACTGCCCAAAGAACATGGCAGGAAATATCCCAAAGAGGAGGGTGAGATGTACTTACTGTTGGAGAAAGGGAGTGAAGGATGGACGGAGGGGAAAGTGACAGTGAACGACAGCACGGGAGCCCTGGGTAGGACTGTGGGACAACTGTACTCACAAGCAAAGGTCTGCTTCAATCAGATGTCTTTTTTTCTGTGATTAATTAAACAAATTAAGTTTTATTTTACTGAGAGTTGGAATTCATCTTTTGTGAAACTGCCCAGATTTAAACCAGGAAATTCTTCTAAATGTGTTTCAGAGATAACTGCTAAAAATATTCGGTGACTTTCAGTACCGTCAGTATCATTCATGCAATAACTATATGCATGGATAATCTGAAATGTACTAAGAGTCTAAAAGTCTTTGCAGTGCAATAAAACAGTAGTAAATACTTTGAAGTACATCCAACATCAGCTGAAGAAGAACATCTAAAGCGGATATGATTTATTTTTGCTTGCTTCTGCATTTTCGCTACAGTCACAAGACTTCTGACTTTGTGTGCAGACTGAATTTTAAAGAAGTGTCTCTGTTAACACCACTTATCATCATAGGATCATAATTAGAAACTGAGAATGAAAACTGAAAATTTACTTTAACTTTAGGCCGTCCTTTTGTCTGCAGCTGTGAGAAACGGCAACATAACACGCAAATTTGTGAATCCATACTTATACTTATTTGTATAGAGGCATGCATATAACATAAACCAATGCCAATTACCAAAGCATTTATAACCTAAGCAAGTGTACTTAAGTTAAAAATACAAAAAACTGAAGTACTACACAGTTACACAATAAAATACCATAAAATACCATACTGGGTGAAATATTGTGTGTTTTTAATTTCACTTAAAACTATTTTCACAGATCACAGAGGTAGCATACATCCTTTACAATGACCAGAAGCCTCCTGAAGAGTTTGGTGACAGATGGATTGACAACAGTGGAAGCAGGGGGGGGCACACAAAAGGTGAACATTAGGGCAGCCTAGCTCTAATACTCTTATAGCCCAGGCAGGCTGCTCAAGATTTGACTTGGCACTGAAAGTCAACATATTGGCCAACCATACAAACAGAAGACCAAAAATGTTGTCAGAGCAAAAATGACAAAGTCTATCACAGTTTTCTCCACAGTTAAGATTTCTTAAAGGAAGCTTTACTTTACACTGTATTTATTCTGTTATTATTATATTGTGGTGTAGTCTTTTTTTTTTTTTTAAATATATATAAGATTTTTTTCTGTAGTCCTTTACAGACTGACTCTGAGCAGGATCATATAAGTATAAAGATATCACTTGGAAGGACAGTGTATTTTTTATGTAGTTCTTTTTTGATGACAATAATATTTTATCTGTGTCTCAGGTGTTGTGTTGCTGGATAAAAATCAGGGCTTCTGGTTGGTCCACAGCACTCCTCACTTCCCCCCTGAGCGTCAGGAAGGAGAATATTATTACCCCAGTAGTGGAGTGACCAACGGACAAAACTTCATCTGCGTCACCTACCCGCTAGAGCGCTTCCAGACCATCGGTAAGAGTCAAGTTCTGCTATGTGGCGGAAATGCAGATAAGACTTTAGGAGAGTCTGATATATTTATATATAGGAAAACCATATAAGTTTCATATGATTCAGCATATCAGTTTATCTCCTGCCCCAACAATAAAGGCAAACCCTGTGAAAAAACAGTAACAACATCTAAGAGTTTCCCTGCTATTGATGGGTGCGTCACTCTGCAAGTGTCAGCATGTTTCTCACCAGGCTTTAAATTCTGTTTCTAAAGAGTTCCCAGGAATATTATTATTCCTCTCAAACCCTAAACATTGCTTGTCATGAAATCGGACACTAATATCTGTCTTGGCGAAACCTTGTCTCATCTTGGAAGGATTTCTTGTCACTGTTACCCTGTCATCATTGCTCCTTAACAATCGAGGCAGATATTGACAGAACAACAACGATCCCAATCCAACATAATCAGCATAAACAGGTGTCATCACCATGTCGTCTTGCTACCTATGCAGTTCCCTGGCAGACCCAGCAGTTGGCATGGTTTCTATGGCGGTGCCTGGGGTAATGTAATTAGATGGAGACGTGTAACCATAGAGATATTGGCCTTCACACTGTGGCAGGCACTTGCTCCATCAGATTCTCGCCTCTCTAGCTGGCATGTTGAAAATTGTCCAGGTTGATGTGGATAAGCAGCAAATACACTACCACTTAAAAGTTTGGAATCACTCAGATATTTTATTGTTTTACAAGGAAACACACACGAAATTAGACTGAATAGGAAATATAGCTCACTCTGACATTATCACTTAGGAGTAGTAGTTAGTAATGATTGTGATGGAAATGATGAATGTGTTCTTCAAACTTTTCCTTCATCAAAAAATAAAAATTACAAGCAATTAAAACCTGGCAGACCTTAGGCGTTCTAGCTGTCAATTTTGATAGCTTTCCTTCTTCAAGGTCACTTCCACTCTGTTCAAAAATCTCCTATGTTACCACCTCCAAAGCACCCAGACCATCACACTACCTCCACCGTGCTTGACTAATGGTATTAAACACTGTTCCAGCTTTTTTTCAGTTGTTCTGAGTCTCACACATTTTCTTCTTTTTGATCCGAAGACCTTAAACTTGGACTCATCTGTAGACAACACATTCTTCAGGTCTTCCAGTGTCCAATGTCTGTGCTCTTCTGCCCACCTCAGTCTTTTGTTTGTAATGGCCAGTCTGAGATACGGCTTTTTCTTGGCAACCCGCCGTTAAGCCCACTATCCTGAAGTCTCCTCTTCACTGTTGATGCTGACACTGTTGATGCTCACACGTGTACTGTTTAGTGCAGCTGCCAGTTGAGGACCTGTGAGGCGTCTTTGTCTTGAACTAAACACTCTAAGACATTTGTCTTCTTGCACAGTTGTGCATCGGGACGTCCCACTCCTTTTTCTGTTCCTTTCTGAAGGGAGTAGTTAACAGCATGATAAGAAATGTTATGTTTCTTCACAGTTTCTAGCACTGAGTAGAACAACAATAGACTGATGGGTCTCTACTGTTTGCTTGATGCTGAGGATTGACAATTGCTAATATTAGGCCTCTATGCAAAAATGTAGATCAGTCTTTTAAGAGCTACTTTTGACTTGAACACTAATGAGGCCAAAGATACATCTACCACAACATTTTAAAATACATGAATGCTACCTGTCCATTTTGTGAAAAATAGTTTGAAGAACATGTTTATGTTTTAATTAGCCTGATTGAGGATTTAATTAACATAAATACTAATGTTTAATGCATAGAGTTAGTACTGAAACAATATGCTGATTAATACTGTAGCTCTGAAAGCTCAATGTACTGTATCCAAGGAAAAAACATGCAAATACACACAAAGAAATCAAATCAAAATTAAGAAAACA
Organism: Anabas testudineus; assembly: GCF_900324465.2. Lineage (NCBI taxonomy): Eukaryota > Metazoa > Chordata > Actinopteri > Anabantiformes > Anabantidae > Anabas > Anabas testudineus. The sequence goes on from NC_046625.1 coordinate 4,792,722, forward strand.
GCTCAATCAAACACATTTTTTTGTGAAGCATGTTGTTAAAACTGTTTTATTTTTATGTGTGGGTCATCATATGTGGAGGATTTAAAGTCGTTTACCAGCAGACATGAAAAGTCAGGGGGAACAGCAAAGTCATAACAAATGATCCTAAGAGGAACGAGTCTGTGTACCACATGTCTTCTCAGTCCCTCCAACAATTGTGGAGACATTTCACTCATAACCAGAACAAATCAGATCATCACTGCATTTGCTGTACTCTGCTCCCAGCTTCTCTCAGCTAATAGCAAACTAAATGTAGAAAAATGACCCTGAAGTTTTAGTAGCAGTACAACATACTGTAAAACATCAGGTTACAGTGTCAGAGTGGACAGAGAGAATTCTTTTTCCGCCTATATTCACTCAACAAGAGAGAAATGTAAGGATTTGATACCTGAAGTAAACGTCACCTAGGTGAAGGTTAGGAAAGAGGTTGAAAGAAAGAGAGGGAGATTACTGGGCAGTGTTCAGTGACACCTAGACATTGTTATTCATTTACTGCACTTAATGGGTAAAGTGATGCTTTTTGTGAAGCGCCGTTAGCAGCGTTTTTCCTTAAATCTAATTTGTTTTGTGCCACAGGAGAGCAGCTGCAGATCAATCAGCCTGATGTGTACGACTGTGATGTTCCAGACTCTTTGGCATCTCTGGTTCCCGCACTAGCTGATGTGTGTGAGAAAAGACATGTGTATGGTCACATCTCTCCAGATGTCAAAACCGTAGCCAATCGCAGTGTGACTCTAACCTCCAAGGATGGAACCGACTTCATCAGCTTTGCCAAAGGAGCTGCTTTTGATGATGGTACCACTTTGTTGTTATATAACAGCCTCAGTTATAATGTGTTTGTATAGTATGAGCATGGAAAGTTCTAATTTGTGACTTTCTACTTTTGTCATATTTTTTTATGTTTCATAAGACGACAGACAAAAAGCAATGTTCTCATCTGTCCTCTCTCTCTACTTTGTTAGACCTATACCACGCCTGGGTGGCTCCCACCCTTCAGTCAGACCTACTTGTCCAGTTCTGGATTCGCTCCACAGGCATCCTACCTTCTGATTGCTCACAGGGACGGAAGGTCCTGGACATCAAACTGATCAGCCTGGGGCAGACAATAACCTTCAAGGCCAGCCAGGACCACTCCAAGTGGGCAGCCAGCCCTGTTGACCAGGAGGCCGGAGGAGGCTGGGTGTGCGTGGGAGATATAAACCGGAATGAGGCGGAGGAGAAGCGAGGCGGTGGCACGGTGTGTCTGCAGAACCCGGTAGTTTGGAAAGCTTACCGGAGTGCGGCAGTGGAGTGTGAGTCTTGTGAAGGAGAAGTCATTCAGTGCTGACATCCTGCTGGAGGCAGATGAGTCTTGGGGCTTGGGGGGAATTTGGTACAATATAAATATTTCTTTTAATTTCTGGTGACATCTAACTGAAATTACAAATATTAATAATTTCTACCCTTTGTAATTCATGTAATCTTTTCTACATTGATCTTCTCCTGTGATTGTTTTGAACTTCTTTGAACATGCCGAGATGCTCTCACATCTGTAACAATCTCTCATACGGTATTTCTTTCAACAGTCTCTCTTCAGTAAATGAAGCATGTTGCTGGGGTATAATTTCCACTTTCTTAAGACAAATCATCATCCACTACAACAGTTCCAATAGGAAATTTAAACCTTCACTTTTGAGCTCAACAATTGCACAAAATTACTAGGTCACTACAGCTCATTGTAACTTTCAGCATAATCACACACACTCTGGCTAAGATGGGGTCGATCTTCAGGGGAAAAGGTTGGTGGTGCAGCTGCCAACGTTCAGCAAGATAATGCTGAAGTCTGGACAGGAGAAAGATTTGTAAATTCAGAAATAGAAAGTTCGAAGTGAGTAAGCATGAGAAAACAAGAGTGAGTTAAAAGGACAAGGACAAAAAGAAGAGATAAGGACGGGAGGTGAATGATGAAACAAATCAGAAAAAGGGAAGTAGAGAGGAGGCAAAAGGAAACAGGGGAATGACAAGATGTCCAGCTGGACCTTGTGATGCGTAAAATGTTTTAATGTCTCTAATCATAGTAACCACGTAACTTATTAAAATAACACGTTTTTAGGTGCTTTCAGATGTATATAAAACTATTATTATTATTATTATTATTATTTTATCGATCCCATGCAATCTTACCTAAACACATAGAGCAACATATTGTTGAGAATGACGCTGTTACACTGTATTTTTAAACGTCTTCAGGCTTTCTTACTGCAGAAACACCACATTTCATTTTTGCTCTCTATAAAACGCTGCATCTTGCTTCATGTGCTGCAAAGTCAACTGTTGTGTAAATTAGCTTATGTTGCTTTAAACTCCCTAAAAAAACAACTTCAAATCTTGAACAACATCGTAAGATATCATTTATCATTAAGAGTTTAACACTTAAACGTGTGTGGGTGTGTTTTTTTTTTTTTTTTTTTGACAGTGACCGTACAACCCACCGGTTGACATTAATAATGTCAGAGCCATTAAGGTGCAAAAATCACTTGTTCAGAGTGATAATTGGCTGTTTTTAAGAGTTGTTACATTCTCTTCTCTAAATTTAATGCTTACAGAACAATGTTGGAGGAGGACAAGTAGTCAAATCTGGTAGGAAGCAGAGGGGGTTTTGGGAAATATGATGTTCATTTTGAAAAAGTGCCACTTTTAACCAAAGCGTTGGTTCACGAGTCTTCACAGCCTTTGGGTGCTATTTTAACGTAAACTGAAGAGACGATGTTGCAAACTGTAAGAGAGCTGCTTCACTCACTTCTGCTTATTGTGTTTAAATCACCATTAGCAGGATTTTGGGTCCATTCTCAGGGAGAAAATTATGCTTTGCTAGTTATAATGGTATGAAAATGGATTTTAGGAGATTTTAAATGTATCGACAAAGTGGAATTAGTTGCACTATGTAACATTCAGCACACATACACATCACTGACAGTATTAAATCACAGACACTGACAACATTTGGCAGAGAGGAATGCTTTAATACTTAGTCAATAAATTTGTATTAAGTGTTTGGTGCATTGGAGATGTTTTATAGTTGTATCACATTTCCACACATATTAATTCTGACCTCAGTTGTGCATGAAGATGAAGATGCTGGCTGTCTTAAAATTCAATAAAAAGACTAAAACAGCAGTGTGCGCGTTGTTACTGATGTGTATTCATCTTGCTTTGTTGACCTTATAAGAAAAATAGAAATGTCTTTAGTTATTTTTATGAGCTTCTCAGTAGCATGGAAAATATGCCTGTATTGACCCTGGAAGGTGTTACAGCACGTCAGTCAAAAGCAGTGAAATTCATATAAAAGTACATTTATTACCACAAAAATAGGACATCCTGTATGTAGTGCATAAATAGCTTTGATGTGAGACTACACAGCACTGTTGGTGACTGTATTTTCTCAATGTATACTTTATACATTCTAATGCAAACATGGGAAAGGTGAGCACCCGGTGGAAAAAGGCACTGAACCGATCAGCAGCATAGCTTCACGTTAGCACACGTCCCTCTTTGATCCAGAATCCTCTCCCTGGTTCGACCGTGCTCATGCCTCAGCCGATAAAAAGGCTTCACCAGCACTGAGCAGGGAGTATAAAACCAGAGGTCCTAAGACAAAATCAAAGTTGACGTACATTTCAAAGTTACACTGAAGTTGACATGTTAATTAAGAAGTTGGAGCTGAGACATTTTATGAAACATCAACAGCCGTGAAGATGTATCCTGCTAAGCTGCTGCATAAATTAAGTTAAGCTTATATGGTCTGTTTGAAGGTTCAGACCTGGAAAACCTCAGACCTAATAATGGTGACATATTGTGTTGATTTTCCTTATGTTACTGTTACTGGTAAACTAGTTTGTTTTAAAGCTGCAATAATCATTTTTGGCCACCAGGGGAGATAAATACATCAAACACCCTATGTAACATGTTATTGCTTTATAAGGTTGTTTTGGTTAACAGCTTCCAGCTGAGGTCATTATCTGTGGTTAGTTCCCATCTAATTGAATAAATCTATATCACATTTATTTATATTTATATTTAGTTTTAGTCTAGTTTTGTCTGTTTGCTAGAAAGTGCTGCACAGAGGGTTTGTCACAATATAAATAGTAATTTGATTCGCGAATAATAAAAAAGTATTGATTAATGCAGCCTTAAGTTCATTCTGAAATGAACATGTACTAGAGTCACAGCTAAAATAATCCCTCTTACTGTTCGGTCACATGGATGTCGAGCTCTTTGACGGTGTAAACACAATGTTAACATCATACAGACACACAAAATATATTAATATATACAAAAACATATATATGTCTCATTTGACAAGCTCCAGTGTTTTGCTACAATGATGCACTCTCACTGTATCTTTTATCATCTATGCGACTTCCTAAGGTGTGTTGTAGAACCAGATCTGACAACTTCTATGTATCAGGTTTCATTATGCTTCATTGAAAACAAACAAACAAACAAAAAAACAAAGTCCTAAGTCCATTTATGGCATCTTGGGTGAACATAGAAACATAAGGATCAATTGCGACTGAGGCACACGTCAATATCAGAGTTGTGGTGGTAATTAACACAGATCCTTTTCACGCCGTTGTAAAAGGGAAAATGTGTGAAGTGTCACCTGACTGGGACTCGAGAGCCAGCACCAAAAAGGTTTCCATTGCTCCTCCTCTGGGTTTGAATCAGTAATGCATATTGTTTGGAAGAAGAGGAAAACTGACACTGTTCTTCAGCAGCAGGAAGTCTGAAAAGTCTGACAAACTTGGTCTTGGTGTTTTGGTTGAACAAGACTTGGAAGAAAGGAAGAAAGGCATGTTCAGTTCTGTTTTGCAGAGCGAAGGCCACATTCACTGTTTGTGACAGACCGCCCTGCGTTCATGTGGGCGATGAGGAACACGAACAAAGTTGTGCAAAATTTGATGTCAAAACAAAGTCCTGACCAGTCTCCTCCCTTTGGCCTTAATTCGTGGAAAAGTGGCGCTTGTCTCTGTGCTGATTGGCTGTGAGCCAATAGGCATGTTCCCACCTTTCTTCCTCAGCAGGAAGTCAACACTAGATGACGTCATGGCGTAGAAGACATTTCCTGTAGCGGGGATGACCAGTTCTGCATTAAGAGAAGAAGAGAGGCAAATAAATACATTACAATTCAATGGAGCAGCACTGATACATGGAGGACCCTGGATGGTCTTGAGACTGTCGAAGTGTCGCTTTGGAGCCTCATTTGTATTCAGGTAGGGACCTTTGTTATCGTTGTAAGTCATCCACACTCTCTCTGATAAGAAACATTTTTAAAACAATTCATTTTCTTTCTTTCCATTTCTTCCACAGCTACAAACCACTTGAAGAGAAAATACCTCTGCTAGCCTCATATTTTATTTTAATAGTATGTATTAAAGCCACATTTTCTGTGTTGTAGTTCTTGATAAAATAATCCAAAATTCCCCATTTTACATTATTCCAAATGGAAAGCGTTCCTTCTTTACTTTCTCACTGTAGGAGCCCCTTGTAAAATGTAGGTTAATTGTATGTGGTTGATAACTGTGTCCCGTTGGTGCCAATTTTTTGCTTGAGTTAGACACAGTATAGATGGGAACTATCAGTCAGGTGACAGGTGTTGCTAGACGGAGGAAACAAACAGTATTTAACTGCTTCACACCGTTCCAGACTCAGATTTAGCACAGAGAAAATTCCCCCTTCAGCAAGTGAAACCAATATTTAGTCTGCCTTAGATCAAACTCTTTATAACACCACTGCGCAAGTGAAATAACCAAAAGAGAGAAACACATAAGAAAGAAAAAAGACATTCAGCCAACAAACGGATAATATTCTCCCTGTGTGAAAAAAGATAAAAAGATGTATGTGCTGCACTATAATATGAACCACAAGTTCAGACAATCTCACTTTTCTCAACTTCTGAGATAAACACACCACCTAATGATAAAACTGGTCCAGAAATGTAATGTATATGTCCAGCAGGTGTTTTATCAGGGCTGACGATAGAGATGATTAGTTTTTCCCGACATCTTTACCTTTTCCCTCAGGCAGAAGTTGGGTCAGCTCATATCTGGACGCCTGTTTGGGGTCCTGATTGTGCTTTTCTAAGGCAGAGCTGATCACAGTGGGGGTCTTGTCATTGCTTGTAACCTGAGGGCAGAGACGAGAATAACAATGACACTAGGACAGCTCGATTTGCGCTAATGATATCCTGGGTCCATTGTATCCAGAGGATCTGATTCTGATGACTATCATTATGGGATGATAGTCATCATTGCAGATAAGAGGAAAAGATATAAGTGCAGCATGTCAGAAATTATTAGAGACAAAGCATTTTCTACAGTCTAACTTGTCCTGTATATTGGATCCAAATAGTTTGAATCAGTACCAGTATGCTCCGGTACAGGTTGCCATCGTGCAGATCCATCCGTATCCTGATGATTCGCATGTCAGCCGCTGACCCTTGGATGTTATTGGTTGTTATTGGGTTGTTGCCGCAGGAGGCTGATCGGCGGTGCGACTTTGTGGGAGTGGATGGAGTCAGTACGGCAGGTGTGGATTCATTAGTAGGAGGAGATGTGTCAACATCCAGACAGGACACAGACGGAGATCTCATATGCTGTAGAATAAAAAGTAATGTTGCTGATGACAACGAAGGAGATGACTGTTTTACTCATTTTAAATCTGTGAAACAAACTAACTTAAATGCACGAAGAGTTTTAGTAATGGTATATTACCTTTGTGAGTTTTGAGAGCAGGTTATTGACAGGTGAGTGGAAGTCAGCGTGGTTGTCACTGTCAGCCAGGCTGATCCGGGAAGTGCTCAGACTGACAGCACAAGAAAATAGACACGAAACACATTCAAACTGAGGCTGCAACTAATAATTGTTCCCATCATGAATTCACCACATTCTAATCAAATTAATTCACTATGTTAAACATTGGGTCTATAAAATGTTGGAAATAGCAAAGCTAAAGCTCAAGATGTGAGGTTTGTTGTCAGGTTGTTTGTTTTGTCAAACAACTCAACTCAACTCTAACTAATAACTAACATTTTCTTAATGATTAATTCATTATTAAAACTACTGTCATTGGATTTGTTATTGATTATCAACTACCTCTAATAAGCTGGACCAGTCAGTATAGCTTACTTTGGGCACTGTGTGATGACGACGGTTGGGGGAACGCCACGAGGGCTTGGCTCACAAGCTTCAATTTCATTGGACAGCCTGTAACTGTGACACAGATCATCAAAAATGAATTGCAGACGTTGTCCAATAAATCCAATTTGAAACTGTAACAAATTATATTATATTATTATATTAGAACGTTTTTTTCTAATTAGGAATTGAACTAAAGTTCAGTACAGGTACCTTTCCTCCTCTGTTAGCGTGGGTACGCTGTGATACCACTGCATGAAGGCCTCGTCGCTGGTGAAGACACAGTTTTTGCAGGAAGACTGCAGGAGCCGGATTTGAGCTAAAACCTCAAATTCCTGTTAACAAAGAAAAGTATCACCACAACGTTTCATAATAAAAAAAAGCACCCATGCTGGCTCACAGCACTCTCTACATAATCATTTCCTGCCTTAGATATAATTTTACCCCTGCTCACTCTAATATGCTCTTATCTTCAAAACCTTCCTTCTTATCTCTTTTCTTACTGTAGCTTCTATTTTCCAGGGTCGCAGGATTTCTGTCAGGGATTACTGTCACACTCCTTACTACTTGCAGCTTGTTAATGCTGCAGAAAGTGAAGTTTAGTTTGCTGTAAAACTTGTTGAATAACTGCTAATTATCAGAACACCAGTGAAGTTTGATGTCATGCTAAACGCCTCCTCTTTAAGGAGCATTAAAACAGAAGATCATGCATTTAACGTCTATCTTTCAAATTGATAGATATTGCTACACTCACCCTTCTCCTTTTGTCAAAGTTGATGTAACCATTCTGCAAAGGGAGTGACAGGATGTTAGTATGATAATTATAAATTAGTGAGCAACTTCCAGGTTGTGACCAGGTTTCCCCTTGATAAAGATTAGATGAACTTACATCCAACCTGTCTTTGACCGCTGTGTCCAGCATAGTGAGGTCTGTGAGGAAGATACCCAGGTAGGGCACGGTGCCCTGGGCGTTGGACTGTGTTTGACAAAAAGAAAAAGAGAAAGTGTTTAATCAGTTCCCCAGAGATTTCTATCCACCCTGTCGAGAGCCCACACAGGAGGGATTTCAGAGCAGCCGCCTGCAGCTATTTTTCAAATGTTGGCTCAGGATTCAGCACATCACACACACACACACACACACACACAGATGACAGTGCTCTGTTCCACTTCACTGCTGCATGCTGGTCGATCCCCCTTACAACCCTCCTTCAAACCACTGATCCACCCTCTACTTAGCAGAAGAGACATCAGTATCAGTGTTTGAATGTAGCGTTTTGCAGGAAGACGCTATTTTCAAGTACTTTTAGACCGTAATCCATTATTAACCTCCCTGCAGAGCCATGGAGCTATTTACTGATTACAGTTGAGTGCCTTTAACTCAACACTTGATTCTACTCTACTACTCTATTTTCTAAAAATATTATATCGCTGTCCCCAAACTTTTACAACACTACTAACGCTTTTACAGGGCCTTACATCATACCAACATTTTCCAAGGTCTCCAGTAAAAGCCTATGGGGGTGTACAACCCTTCAGGCTAAAATATTTGGTATTCACACTAGACGTGGGCTGTAAATTTAGTGAAATTTGTTCAGTTTTACATGCTTGAAGATCTGCTCTGATGTCTTTTTGCCTCAGCGATAAATGCTTACACTGGGTTTCTCCTCTGTGGCTGAAACTAACTACATGAAATGTCTCGGTGATGTAATCCCTAAACGATCTGACACTCCAACGGAAATAATTTATAGATGTTAAACTAAGCATGTGAACTCGGCAAATCTGAGAATTTTAATTTATGCCCCAGTGTGGACCTGCACAACAGTAGTCTTTGCTTTTCAGGTGGTTGCTGAAAAGTGTGTTATGTATTTAACCTAGTGCTCTTCAACAAAAAAGCCAGCTTCCTGAAAATGTCTTACCTTATTAACATGTCTGTTGTTGAGCCTGTTGTCAGTGTTGGCAAACTTCGATGTGCCCTCCTGCAAGACAAAAGCCAGGGAAAGTGTGAGCTTTGAAGTTTGTTCTTGACCCTGAAAGCAGACGTTAAAAACACTTTCCTCTGTTTTATAGTTGGATCTGGAGGTTTTGATAATTTAACAAGGAATTTCACGGCCTCATCAGCTATACTCACTATAATGTGATGTTGGGAGGTGAAAAAAGATATTTGAACATCTACATTTCCATGACAACTGAGCTAACTCGATCTGCTGATGGAGATTATGCAATGTGATCAAAACCTGTATAACTGCTGCCAAACCGACTCAAGGGGAAATTCTATTAGAACTGTGCAGCTGAAATGTCTTTGCTGCTGTCTTCCAGAGAGAGTTTTTGGACACTTGGAGGCAGCAAAAACAAGCTGTCAACATCACAATGACATGTTGGTATGGTGATTTCTAATCATGATTCTAGCCTCCTGGTGAATGTAAACACTCAGACCCTATAAGCTAATTTACAATGCTTCTATAAGCTACTGTAAGAAGATGCTTGGTGTCATAAACATGCTATAATCAAGGGTTAATACACTCTTAAATGCTCCAGTAAAAGGAATAATTTGTCTTACAGCCTGTCTGTCAGTTGTACTCATTTTTAGACAAGCTTAGAGATGAAGGCAAGCAAGAAACTGTGCTGATAATATCAAAGGGAAACACAAGATGATGGTGTTTTTCTGGCATCAAAGCTTCCAAAATGAAAGCTGGTGTTTGGATGAATTCCTTGGGGGGTATCATGGGTAAAATCACGGCTAATGCACAGATATTGATGCCTGCACTGCACCATTGCAACGTATGAAAACAGAGCTACTGCTGCCAATTCCCTTACTCTCAAACTCAATATAATAATATAATACAACATCAGATGGGCGCCTCACACTCAACTGAAAGTGTTGACAGAATAAGGGCACTTTGACACAACCAGATTAGACTGCTTTCTGGTCTTTAAGACAGTCCTAAATCTCTAACAGTGAATGATGTTTTCAGTTGAGGGTGAGACTTGACTTCAGTGTGTGGATATAAGAATTTAACGAATATGGTTGAGTTGTGGCACTAGACAGACACAATCATATAAGTCTGATAATACTTCTAATGCTAGTCACCAGGATGTGAGATACCTGTCAGATGGTTTTTCAAATCTGCAGCTGGAAGCTTACTGGATGTACAGCACACAGTGCCCATCCAAAGAAAAAAAAAAGTCACCACCTAGGTTTAACTAAGCAGACAGGTAAGAGCCTCCCATTGGATAATTACTGCAGGGATAATTGGGGTTGCTGCAGTTAGTAGGGTCAGGGTTCAGCAAGGCTAGGTTAGAATGATGTACCAAATACCTACAAAACTAATGACGCTCTCAGTGGCCAAACTGGACTCTGCAAATTTAAGCAAGCCAACACACTAAACTTCAACCAGCATGTTAGTATTCTAAAGTTAACACTTTGCTTAACAGAGTTAGTACAACTTCACAGAGCTCATATTGTTGCTGTAGACAATTCAACAATATATAGCTTAACTCTCACAATGTTGGGACAACAGGCTGGGAGAGTATTTCACATTTAGTTTTTTACGTGGATTACCTCATAGGTTAAACAGCAATTTCCCAATTCACAAAATAATGTTAATACTGAGCTGTGTACAGTAAATAGACAGAAAACAGTGATTTTATTTCTTGCCTTAATGCCTAAATTATAATTATAATGACGTTAAAAAGTAACTAAAGAAGAAACAAAACTAGCTTGTAGAATGAAATGAAAAATGTTTTTCCAGAGAACATGTAGCCTACTGTTACTGTACACTCAGGTGGAAAGCCAAACAGTTTGTGGTGATGAGGACAAAGGTGGAGAAAAATGCATCTTTGAAGATTATTTTAGCAAAAGGAGTTGAAAAAGCATCTAACACCAGTGAAGAGCGTCACAGATTCGAGTAAAAATAGGCCTGAAACAAACCCAAAACATCAGAGAAGAGTTGAAATGTGACTCCTCTCCTACTCGACACCCAGCAGCTTTTCACTGTAACGCGTTTCTCAAGCCTCTAAACCAACAGTCAAGTGGTCAAATGAGGATATATCTAGAAAACACACCATTCAGGCCTGATGGACCTTTCACTGTTAAAACTTTAAGGAATAAGAAAGGTCTGACGCTGTGTCATGATCCAGGTGGAGTGCATTCCACAAATCAAGGCTCAGGTTTCTCACTGAACCCACGCTATTCTCACCGTGGGCTAAAATGTAAGTAATCTCATCATTCACAGGCTGCCAGCACCGAAACATACAGGATATTAAATTTCCACTATATTTCAGTCCTTTATCTCAAAAACAACTTACTTCCTTCAGGAGTTCTCGGCTGTGTGAATAGTTGTCCTTCTCTGAGAATATTTCTGACAGTTCTTCATATCGTCTCACTGCCTCCCTGTAAAGCAGCAAATCAGCGAGTTGGCTTATTAGTCATTATTTTGGGGCTAATATGTGGTCATATAAATGTATTTTGTAAAGGTAGAGACAAAGCAGTGGCTGGATATGGTTAAAGTGGCCTTTTCTAGGCATTTTATTTGTACTTCTCTGTGAGGTTGAAAGGTGTTTGCGAGTTTGTCCTAGTAGTTCATAAATAAAGTATCCTGAGGGTAAATTCAGTTTGCTGTAATGCTCTTTCAAGCTACAAAGGAATTGTTCTACGGCTCCTAACCACACAGCACATTTCAAGTTAATACAATACTTTGTGTAGGTTTAGTACAGGTAGTACAGGTTTTTCTTCTTACTTCCTATAGACCTTCCTCTCTGTAGATATTCTGACATGTTATTGCAGGAAAAGGCAAAAACTCGTAACATTAAATTGAACTTTGTTCCAGTCACTGTAGATGTGACAGTCAGCCAACATGCACAATAACATATTATCATTTGAACAGGATATGAGTTATGAACGATCTTTGTGAAAATGAAACATCACAGCTTTTGCAGTTTATGCACATGATGCGGCTGCAATTCCTCAGTCACCAGCAGAGGTTGATAAAAAGCCTTAATTACTTAACAGTACAGTGCGGTGCCACAACATAGATTTCTTTAAAAGGAAATGAGAGGAGACAGGAAGCTCAAAACACATTTTTTCCAGTCCAGGTCTGTCTGTTTTTCTTTTGACCCTTAGGACCTGTGCATAATATATAATAAAGCTCTTTGGGGTTGCAATATATTCCTCTGCAGAAAACAAGAGTTGCTCAGCCACAGACCTGTCAGTGTCCTGCCATGTCTTCCTCAGCCTGTGAATGGGGTTACTCTGCAGGGCGGACACTATAGCATACAGCGAGGAGAAGTTCTTCCTGGCTCGGCACTCCTGTTGAAAGTGCACACACAGATGGACACAATCATTTGCATGCAACCACACAGTCACTCATGCACAGTCACATCCACACTGTAATCGAGAACACCTGCAGGTGTGGGTCTGGCTGGTATTAAGTTACAGAGTCCGCCTCGTGTGCTGAATAATGTATACTGCTAAAGAGGTTTGTCCCAGTAGCAGCCAGGGGAGAGACAGGGCTGGCAATTTGGCAGCAAACCAGTGATACTTCACTTTGCCAAAGAGGATGTTCAAGTGTGCAAGTGCATGCATGTGTGCATGTGACAAATGCAGTTTCATAAAGGCATACTGGAGAGAAGCTTAGTTTTGTTCATTTACAGGTAAATTGGCTTAGAAAGAAATAAAACTGCTCACGTGACCATAAAAACCAAAGACAGTATATGTTTATGTGTGTGCTTGAGCAAATCCTGCCTTTGCTGCAAGCTCAACAATATTTTAAAAAAAAAGCTGATTACAGAAGTCACTTAATCCATATTTTTCTCTTGTATAACAACATTTCTAAGCAGATTTAAACCTTTACAGTTTGTCTTGAGGTCATATTTCATCATATATCTCTAACACAGCAAATAGCTTGTATTGTATGCACTGTTAATGCAAAGTATATTTCCTCTTCAATATCTTAAAGGTGTACTATAGCTGTGTGTATATCTCTATCATAAATATGCTGATTTTAAACAATTACTTATTTGCTGCTTCTCTGTACAGACATAAACCATAAACAAAGTCCTGAATAATGTGTGTTGCTTTCAGATATTGATTCAAGTGAAAAGAACTAGTAATATCACAACAGAAACCAAGCAGACTGTAAATTTGTGATGGTGTGTGCACTGTCGGAGCTCAGAATAGGATTATGGTTAGGAGATTACAGTGGGTTTATTGTAGAGGAATGCAGAGTGCACAGACTTCTGAAGGATGTGAACTGTTAGTTTAATTCAGAATGAACCCCATTTGTCATTTCTAGCTTGTAAAAATACAGTTTATAGTATTAAACCCTGTAGCTGTAGAGCTGCGACCTTGTGATTTTGTGTAACTGACCTCTGCCACACTGATCCACTTCTCCAGCAGTCGCGCTCTCTGCTGGCTACGTAGCTTCGTTTGCCAAAGGCAGGATGCTAGAACTGCATTGGCCAACTTGTTGAACTGACGAACGGTGGCGCGAACAGACCAGCAAACACCTTCCCTTCCTTTTTTGTCCCTCTGAGACCACAGCGAGCCGAGGCAGTGGTAAGGGACTAGACGGACGAACAGCTCCTGAGTGAAACAGATAATAGTCTGTTTTCTGAGCAGCAACAGAGTTTGAGTTTCTGAAGAACATAGAAGTGAACATAGATGGATCCTGTGTTCTATCAATGAGTGTAAACAGTATAAGCATAATTATTTAAAAGTTTATCAGGATACATAATATGATATGTTGACACAACGAGCTGTTTCTGAACTAATCCACTGAGTCAACACTGACTTAAAAGCTGAGGTAACATGCAAACATCCCGTATTCTCTAAATGTCAAAATAAAGTGAATGACAACTTGATATTGACTTAAGAGCTGAACTGTAAAACCTGTCACAATCAGTTGTCAGCAATTAGTTTCATGGCACCATTAAAAACATGAGCAAGTTTAAATGTGAACTCACTGTCTCTATCTTGGTGAGCTGTTCAGCGATAATTGCTGCAGGGAATCCCAGGATGCTGGTGGGTTCAAATTTGGAGGCGTCAGGAGGAGGGCTGGTGAAAGCAGTCTGATCTGCAAACGATGAAGCTGTTCAGTAAAGATGTGCATCACATGGTTCCCATCATTAACAAATACTTTTGTTTATAGACCCTGAGGATCCCCTTTATCCTTTGGTTAGAGGTCTGATCCATCACTGGATACACTGCTATTTACTAACAAAAAAATCCAACCACCTCTAAATGTCATTGTATAGGAGTGGTAGTATAGAATTTTAATAAAATGCATCCTGAGCTGAGGAGCTAAACAGAAAAACACTGAACACGTATATTTCTACATGAAAACTGTAGCTACTGAAGCTCTAAGTGTGTTGTTTAAATCCAAGGTAAAACATAAACCTTTATGAGCATCAGGGAGCAGGGCTTTCTCACTGAGCTCCTCTGCTATCCTGAGGAGTTGAGCGCGGAGGTCGGCTGCAGAAGAGGAGTCCTGCGGTAGAAGGGGAGCCAGTCGCAGCAGACGAGAAGGATCCCCCAGACCCTTAAAGTCCTCGGGATACTCCGTCAGCCACGTCCTGAACACCGTGCACACTGCTCTGGAGAGACAAAGAAGGAGAGGAAAGTAGGAGGTAAGAGGAAGATAAGTTAAAGCAAGACGTTATTGTGATTCAACATTTTTGGGCTTAGGGGCATGTTAGTTCATGGGCCACAGCATCAGGGAAATCCAAATCTGTTGTGTTGTTCGCTCCCCACAGCTCAGATTTCTGAGAACACAAAAGTTGCTTATAGTGCTGTAAGGGTAAATCAGGTCACTTATATTTAAATAACACACACACACACACTCACTAAAAGTTCCACAAAGATGTGGGGTAGCATTTTTCAGAAACTCACTTGTTGAAAGATTGTCTCATCTGGCTCTTCTCGCTGCCCCCAGGTGGGTTCTCCAATCTGTGAACAAGGTGACAAACATTAGTAAAGCAGGAAAAAACAAAAAACAAAAACAGAACGCTTCAAAGTATAATTCGTCTTGTTATATGTGCATCTGCTGTTTCATAAAGTAAAGGGGCTGTCCCAATGTTAACCGAGCGTGCTGCTGTGCGTCTTCTTTGAGTTGCGTCTTTAGAAGACTTTCCAAACAGATCTGTCGTGAAAATTCCTCCATTACTTAACAAAGACTTTAGAACAGAATGAAGCAAACTTTTTGTTTAACTTTTTTGTTATGTTGCAGTTATTTTAAAAAGGCACACAGGTGCTTCCTGCAATGTAAATGAAGTCTGTATAATTTTTTTATTAAATTACATAATTAATCTAAAAACTGATGTTTAAATTAGAGTCAGCTTGAAGACAACTTGCACCTGTTTCTCTTGTGAAAATATGAATTATTTGTACAGTAAGTTGATCAACCGGTTTTCCAGCCTTTTGTTACCTTTAATATTTACTCCACTAACAGTGTGGCTCTAAAGGCTTATTTACAGTGAAGGTGTAAAACAGGGGTCTTTTGCAGGACGTTCTCTGTTGGTTGGTGCTGTACTAGCTCCAATGCTAATGTTCCTGGCTGCAGCTTGCCAGGTTTCGAAGAACTCAGAGCTCATTCTTTCTGTTAGAAAGTGTGTCCAAGCTTTAAACTCATGTCAGACTTTACAAATGCTGCTGTGTTTGCTGTGCATCATTGCAAAAGGGAACTACTGTACCGCTTTGTTTACTGTCTTTTTAAAAACCCTCCTCGAAAACCACAATGACTCACCAGACAGCTACAAACACGAATGCACTGATAACAGGTGAAACTCTGTTATCTACCTGTCAGTGAGGATGTCCAGCACTCTCTTCGTGGAGGTGAAGGATCGATAGGTTGAGAGGAAGATAGTGATGAAGGATGAGTCCCCCATAGTAAAGGAGTGAAGTAGGTGGAGCACTAGCTTCTCTTCTGTCCCCGCTTTAACACACTGGGAGCGAGAAACAGTTGACTGGAGCAGGGCAGGAAGGAAAAGAAGCCGAGACAGAAAAACAAAGGAAGTTAATGTTTGTGTATGTATATGTATGAGGGTTTGTCCCAGCATTTACATAGTGCATGTCTTACTGGGCTGGTGGGGCCTCCATGCTGCTGTTTGACCACCACTGTGTAGATCACTCCATCCTCCTCTTCCTCCACCACAGTGGACTGTAAAGCAAAGAAACAATGATTTGTGTGAATGACTGTGTGCCATCTACTTCTTATTTTTTAAAATACATGAGGAACCAAAAGAAAGTGTTGATATACATCAGAAAATGAATGTTGTTGTGATTCAAAGAGCTAAATTTAACTTTAATGTATGTGAAGTCCTATCGTTATCATTTTACTGAACTAAACTAGACTCACATCCTTAAAGGATTGAATTAAAAATCAAATCTAATCAGTTCTACTACAGACCCCTGGTTTTCATGCACTGTGGATTTACAAAGGCATAATGTCAAGCTGCTATATGGAGCTCCAACAATCCCATTTTAGCCTCAGGGAAAGTCCCTGACACAGTTACCCTATTTTCTATTGGTACACAGGCTCAGCATCCTGTCATGTTCTAATGTGCGACCCAGTCAGTCTTACCAGATCCAGAGGACAATACCAGGTAGTTTTCATCGGTGAGGACTCTGCCTGGAGAAGAGAGAGAGACACACAAGACAGAAAAAAAATGACAGGCTGCTCTTATCCCAAAACTGAATTACCATTGAAACAACTCATCATATAATCACTGAGTATGAGTGTGCTGCAGTCGTCTGTACTTTAGTTCTGTGATCTCTTAATAAGAAGGCAGAACAACTGTGACCCACCATCAAATACTTAATATGCACTTTGAGTGACAGATTGAGATCTATCATACTTTAGACTTTGCAGATCAGATTTTCAGAGCCCACACATTTTCAACACTTACAAGCCTTCACAACCTACATTCTTTATATATTCTATCTCACAAAATATTAATAATTGATTAACCTAATAATCCTAGCCTTGCTAATTAAAGTTTAAAAGATGCATTATAAATTATAATGACACAAATATGCACTTACACATACGCTTGTAAAATGTTTAATACTAAGGCTCAAACCACTTTAACCACCTTCAGTCAATCACTGTATGGGCATCGGTCTTGACAGTATTACTCTTATCAGCAATTACACATAGACCCACTTTGTTCTTTGCTAGGTAGACCCACAGCACAAGTCATATGACAGACAGTAGATGACTTATATCACTTTAGCAGAGATAAGATGTGAATACAGCGAGCTACAGTTGCACTTCACAGACATTTGAATAATGTCAAACAGCTGTAGAGCTACGAAACAGATGGCCTTTTGATGTTAGGAGTCATGTAGTAATGTGTCTTTGCATGTACTATAAAGTAACTAGGAACATTTACAAGTGCTGTAGAGTGTAACGTACACTTTTGAGGTACTTTAATGGAGTATTTCCATTCTATGCAACATTTTACTTCGACTACACTACATTTCAGAGATAAACATTATTACTTTTTTGTGCTACATTTATCTGAAAGATGAACTAGTTATTTGACATATTAAAAGTATCATTGCATAAGTATGTAAAGCTCCATCAATTACCCTGATGGCACGAACATATTCCAAGATGACAAAGCCACGATTCATCGGGCTCAAATTGTGAAAGAGTGGTTCCGCGAGCATGAGTCCAGACTCTAACCCCACTGAGAATCTTTGGGATGTGCTGGAGAAGACTTTGCACAGCGGTCTGACTCTCTCAACATCAATAAAAGGTCTTGGAGAAAAACTAATGCAAGTCTTGAAGACAATAAATGTGACATTGCAGAAGCTTATTGAAACGATGCCACAGTGAATGTGTGCAGTAATCAAAGCTAAAGGTGGTCCAACAAAATATTGTGATAAAGACATTAATAATTTAGATTTAGTTTCACGTCACCTCTTATAGTCATTTAACAATAACGGTTCTAGTCTAGTGGATTATTCATACTGTTTTGGACCAAACTGTTGTTTACATCTCGTCCACAGACACAGATCAATATCACTTTACACTTTGCCTGGCATGGATGCTTTCGCAACAGGGACTTTTTCCATAATAAAAAATGAATGAGGAAAACACAGTGTAGAGTCATCCCAGGTGTCTGACGAAACATCCAGACAATTTTCAGCTTCATAATCCTGAGTCAACCGTTTTGATGAGCAACACCTTGGGAACACACTCCAAAAACTGAAGCTCATTGCTTCATAACAACTAATAAACAGCCTCTTCTTTCCTTTTGAATGGGCACACTTATGAGCTCTCTCACATTAAAATGCAAAATGTGCGACCCAAGAAGCATATGCATCTGGACAGTAGAGGTGAAGTGAGCCGTAGCCGCTCCTGCCTGTGGTCTGCTACTCTCCCTGTTCAACATGTGGTGTAATTAGTTGTTCTAAGCGTATGTTAGCCTCTATTAGCCTCTTTCAGTTTACCTTGATTTGACTTGATCGAAGGTCGCTGCTCCAAGCAGGCGCTCCCTGCATTCACAATCAAGCAGGATCCTACTGCACTCAATGAGTGTGTGTATCAAACCTGTTATTCTGGCTACCTGCACTGTCACTGCAGTTTGAACATAAATCTACCTGCGATTCTATCTGTTCAAGTTAGTTCACACACACACACACACACACACACACAGAATGAAATGGTCACACAAGTTACCTTTGCCTTTGCAAGTCCAGACAGGTAGTAATCCTTAAGCTTCCTGGAAATCTTCAGGATACAAGTAGAAATAGAGTTTTCATTTCCCCGACTTCCTTTCTGTTGTTGTTCTCTCCTTAGGGTTTTAAATTCTTTCCTGACTGTATTTCCTCTTATTTCACTCATAGGTCGACCTGGATCCGTATGTTTGTGTCTGTTTGCCTTTCTATGTTTTGTGGCTCTCTATCACAAAGACACACCTTAAGCAGGAGCTAAGTCCGGCCCCTCTGCCGCATCACCTGGGCACACCCATTATACACACACACACACACACACTAAACACAGAGACAGAGACAGAGATATGTTGGTGTTGATAGGACAACACTCATTGACTCACTTTTCACACCGTCACCTCTAGACATCTATGCACAAACCTCAAACAGACTCACACAAATAAAGACTGTGATCAGCAGACACATGCATGACCACACACACACAAACAAAGACAAAGCCCTGAAGCTATTTCCAGAACAATACTCCCTCTCTTTCATTCTCTCCTCTCCATTCTCCTGCTCTCTTTCCCATTGGAGGCCGCTTTCCCATGCTGATAAACCAGTTTGTCTGAGAATCCTGTTTAATACCACACTAGGTAAAACAACAATTAGCTCAGAGGGCTGCCATCTGCAGTAACAACAAGTACTGGGGCAGTTTTAATACTTTATTTTCAGTACCGTGACCTTCTGTTCAAGCAGTAGGCCTGTAGTCTTTTAACAGGGGTAAAACATGCTACAGCCACCAAACCAGGAAGCAAGCTGTGTTTATTTTAGCTACTAATGACTTCGCAGAGTGAAGTCATGCTAATTAGGGACGATCACAGCTGTGTGTATGCAGCAAGCCTAACACTCAGCCCAAAGTATATACTCAACTATGAGGACATATTATTCAAAATAATAATAATAATTGTTTAAAACAATATTAATTCATCTAGCTACTTGGAGGCAAGTGGAGGAAGAATGGGCTGTAAATACAATATATATCATATCACCTTATAACAGCTACATGCACAGGACAATGTCAGCATTGATACATTAACCTGCCGAATACAAGTCAAATATTCGCCCTCCTTTTAGATCTGACACATACGTAAGTGTGTTCACCAGCTAATCGCTAACTTCCTCTCTAGGTAAATAGAGGGGGCTACTTCTTATGAGCTTGGATCTAAAAACAGCTACTGGATGTGGTTAGAAACTGGATTGATAAGAGTGGTGGACGGAACCCAAACAGAACGAAATGATGACACAATGCTTCGCTGCAGAGGTCTTGTTATACTTCTTGAGTTCATCGTTGTGTGGTATATTTCTTTGCACTATTCAACAAATTCATATTATAAAAATACTGATTAGTGCAGGATTCAGGATTGGAGCTGTGTTCCTTTACAGTCCTAAAAAGCCAAACTATAAACACTGAACTTATAATATTTCAATGTTTTTAGGCACATTATGTTATATGTGTGTTTATTTTTAAAGGAGATAATGCATATCTAATAAGATAAGAAAAACACATAGGCCTAACAAAACAATAAAATAGGGCAACTAGACATGTGTTATAGTATGTGAACTTAGCAGTACAAGTCGCACTGAGATAAAAAGAATTGTAAAAGAGGCTTTAAATAGAACTTGTTTGTATATACGATAGCATAATTTCCCCCCAAGGCACGGTCTTACTTATAAAAGAGTAAAAGTGATTTAAAGCTCTTGCTGATCAGTTGTCTGGCCTTCAGCACGTTAGCGCAGTCATCCTGTGGGCTTTTATCACAGACACAAAGGAAACTAACCCTCTGTTTCATTATTCCAGTCAGAGCTGGTATATTAAGATACTTGAGATAAAAGTACATTCAGTGGAGCATCAGTTGAGTTTGCGTCTGAATCCTTGATGAATCTGGGTCAGATTCAGCAGCCTTCTCTACTGAGATACTTTTCAACTACTACTACTCAAAGGCTGGTGCATAGGGTTTGTGGTTATAGGCCACTGTGGTGCCTGTTATTTGTGGATCTCGTGTGATTTTGTTATTTGTGGATCTCGTGTTATTTCTTTATTTGTGGATCTCGTGTGATTTCTTTATTTGTGGATCTCGTGTGATTTCTCTTTCTCATGTGATTGTTCCTACTAGATGTGATATCTATTCTTTGCAGATGGGACCTTGTTATAAATGGGATCTTTCTTAACGTTTCTCCACCCCGATCAGTAAAAAGGAAGTACGTAATATGTGGAGACAAATACAGGAAGCAGGACATACTGTTGTGTTGTGAAGCTATTTTTCTTCCCCTCTCCTTCCATCGCAAGTCGAGGCCGACTCAACCTCTCCTCCTGGATGCTACGTCAGCTGCTAGACTGCACAAGAAAAGCACGGAGCAGGAAGCTGACTCTCCATTTTTACCCACTGGTCTCATAAAAACAACGATTTTCAAACTTATTTCCTAAAAGTATGTAGTTTTGCTTCTGCAAAATGTTCAGACTTTAAACGCACACGCACCATGTATGCCCTTACTTACAACCTTTCCAACAAACAGTGTCATAAACACATCTTCTGAAGCTTTATTTAAGGATATCCATTGTTTTTGGAGTGGCCCACATCTCCAAACCCTTCCTTCCTATCTTTCTCTCTGCTCCTGCCTTCACACTTTCATCTATATATCCCTTGGTGCCCGTTATCTTTCCTCTTTCAAGTAAAACTGTGGCTTTCAGGTCGTAGCTGTTATGTCCTGTTAAAGGAAATAATTTTCTCTTAGATATGGTTTGTCTGTTCTTGATCCCGAGTGATTTTTGAGCTTGTTTTCATCAGTCAAATATGGATTCTTGTATATATGTACATATACAGCTGCTAACTAACCAGTCAGTCAACAACTAAGCTTCATGTGAAAGCTCTAAGTATTAATATACTGGTATAACAGCCTCCACACTAGGATTTTTGGACATGACTGCAGGTATTTGATCTTATTCAGATATTGCCACTTGTGTTGGGAATGTCTCGAGGTTACTCAGAAATGCTTGCTAAGAACGTAAATTCCTGCACAAACCTCATATTTCTAAATGTTAACTGTGTTTCACAGAACTGCACTTTTCCAAAGGCATCAATACTTCAGTTGCAACGGTCTGAGACGGTCTTCTTCTTCTACACACCAACACACATACACTTGTATAGTTCTTTTAGACTTATAGTGTTATTCCACTTAGTATCTTTAATATTTTTAATTTCTTATTTATTCTACATCTTTGCTACTTTTGGCACTGTGCTGTGTACTTGTACTTTGCTGTTGCAACAATGACATTTCCCCATTGTGGGACAAATAAAGGTTCTCTTATCTTATCTTATCTTATCTTCAGCTGTCTTCGTTATTTTATTAGCACAGTCCAGCCCTCACAGTCTGTGTTCTCAAAAGTGTTGAAGTCGTCATACACATAACTGGAAAAAACATCGGGACCTGGATTTGTACTCTGGAGTTTTGTCATGTTGAAACAGGAAATGAGCTTTCCCAAGTTTTGTCACAAAACTGGAATTTAGTAAAATATCTATGTGTGCCTTAGCTTTTAACGTGTACTTTAATTAGCATTTTTAATTAATTTAATTTTAATTAGCACTACCTCAGACCAAAAGAACTCAAAAGTATGTGCCCATTTATTTTGGATTGTAGCCAGTGCTGCCTTCAAGTGGAACACATTGAAGTCATATTTCTGTCACAGGAAGTCAAGAACACAACATGTTTGGGAGGGAAAATGTCTAGTGAATTCGTCATTGACAACAAAAACGTTGCTTTTTAAAAAGCTTGCGTGATTGTTGCATTTCCATGAAGGACAGTAAATAGACACAGAAAAAAGAAAACAGCCATAACTTTTTAAAAACCTGTCACAACTTGCCCACTCAGACATTTCAGAAAAGCCGCACGAGTATCACATCAGAGAATCATTCAAATGGACGCCTCTCATGTGACCCCACTTGAAGAAACCATTTTATAAGAGTCGGACTAATTATTAGCTCACACTTTGTCTATGCAATCTACAAAATGATGGGTAAGGACACCTTGCTCTTTGATTTTGAAGCCTGATGAGAACTAAGAAGACTAATATTCTTCTCTATTGCCAAATCTATAGTAGCTGCACTTGATATTATCCACAAGTGTTTCATGCTTTCGAAAACATTGGTCCCTCAAGGCTGTCGCTTTATGCATCCACTCTCACATATTCAAGTTTCCCTGAGTGATCAAGTGGCCATATTGGATTCCACTTGACAGACTTCCTTTGGTGTGAGCTGTGATACAGGATACTGTTTTGTTGGGAGAGCAGGTGTACACCGATGCCGGTAAATAATGTATACATTATTTAATGCGAGGAGCAATTTCTTTTTTTAACCAACAAGAATTTCTTGAGCCCCGGCGTGAAGAAAAAAAAGACCCATTCACACATCAAGTGTGGTCGAGGCAAAAGAGTTGGTCACTGACTCCTGACTCAGTGAAAATGTTTTGGTTTTTATAAAGCATGCACGAGAGAAGAAAAAGATTCAACATATTATAAATAGCCTTTAAACAGCAACACACACTTCTGTGTGAAGCAGAAAAGGTTTGATAAGATCAACAAACTCTGCCATCAAGGCACTAACCATTAACAGAGGAAAAGGGTCGTGAGAAATTCGTCTGTGTGGTGCACCTTTTAGCTTCCTCTATTTTAGTTCACAGCCGTTCACCTCTAGTGATGCATAAAAGCAACCAAACGCATACAAGCGGAGATTTTTAACTAATAAATAGAAACGTGTTTACAAAGACAGTCTTAAATATTTATGACATTTAAACAGGACTAGGACTCTTCAGCCATGTGAGCAGCTCTGTGATGCACCAATCAACATGCTACCATAGTACTTACTGTGTTTACAGTCTTAGCTTAGTGTGTCAGTTTGCTAACATTTGCTAATTACCACTAAACAGGAAGTACAGCTGACGAGTGTTGCAGGTATCTGGTGATAAACCTCCTACATCATACTTTTGACTTGATGTAATGTTGCTATGGGAAATGTAGGAGATCATAGTGGGACACAGAGTTTACTACAGATTACTGCATTAGGACGATTAAAGGTTGCAGTTAATGTGACATTTACTAATTTTACTTTTAAAAGATGAAAATACACACACCTGTGAAGTATCCAATACATCGCAGCTGCTCCCTGATTGGTTGCTTGGAGTGCTGCTGTCAGGTGGCAGGGGCCGGTAGCCGATGAGAGGCACATCATTTGATTCCACCCCCGGCAGGTCATAACCACCTGTTCGCAGGTTACGGGGGAGCATGGTGCCAGGTGCTGCAGACAGGAAGAACAGAGGAAAAGAAAAACACAGCCAAAGTAGTTTTTGATTAATCTTCTGGATAAAACAGTTGACTAGTAGCTACAACTTTATCTTGTATAACCACATTAACTCCATTGAGTCTGTCTTTGTAACTAGGTCATAGTTGATTTGTTTAACACATTCATTGTGCCCCACAGCAGGTCAGGATTTGCATAGCACCCCCCTCCTTCTATTTCCCTTTCCCCTCTTTGGTATTTGGACTGCCATGAAGATAGACATCTAGTAAACACTGTTTGAGGAAGAGGTGTAGGAGGGAGACAGATGGAGAGGTTGAGATAGCACAAGCACTATGGAAATGTGAACTATACTTTAACTCAGTGTTACCCTGAAGCAAAATAATGAACCCACTGAGTTGCTCAGATATAGTGTACGACATGTCAATAAATGATGAGTGCACTGTACGTTTTCATTCGACTTTGTCCGTGAGTGAAATGTGTAGAAAGGCTGTGACCACTGAAAATCCTTAAAGGCAGCGCTAACACTTCAGTCCAGTTGGAAATGACCTCCAGCAAGGCACCGGACCTCGTGCCTGCTCTCACAGGCCTGTAGGGAGAGAGCAGCAGCTAAATAGACTCAATGTGCCGGCACTCCCAACTTTCCATTGTGCATTTGTCTTGGACTCCCGTGACTCTGAAGCGTTTGTACAACACATATTTTGTCTTACGTAATAATTTATCATCACTGTAGCTGTGAGCATTTGCTCATTATGTTCTTGTTACAGAAGACAGAGCGGGACAGAGGGAAAGGCAGCAAGGAGAACTAGTCATTAACAGCACAGTTTATACCCTGACCAACGGCTACGCAGAGGCCTGAATGCCTGCTATTCAGTGGCTCTGACCAAAGCAAACACACACACACACACACACACACATATGACTGAGGTGTACACACACATACAGCTGTAACTAGGTTACAGTGAGTCTCACCCCATAATGTTTTTCCTCTGCTCTAAAAATGCAGCCATATGGTGGTGCTACAGTTATGTTCAGTCCTAATTATGGCTTCTGTCACACTTCAGGTTTGAGCCTGAGAACACAGCCTGATGCTGTTGAGGCTCTAAAAGTTTGTGAATGCTGACACTCCTATTAAAACCCACAGGAGTGACAGATGTTGACGTTTGCTTCCTACTGTGAGTCACTCTGTGACACGTAGGCCCTGGAAATGTACAAAATAAAGGTTAAATTGAACCAAAATAGAGGAAGAGAAATGAAGGAAGCTGCAATTCAACTTACTGACAGCCGAGAGTCATTCGCAGGATGCGGGCTATCCAACTGTGGTCAGCTGGATTCAGGCGGCATTAGGGGACCGCTGGTGCAGCTGGATCGGTGGCTCAGCTGAGAAGAGTCGCACCCATCTGTACCACCGTCACCGACAACAACGATGAGGGAGTCTCCGTCCTCCGCCTCGCCCCCCACCCTTTCTCTTCCCTCTATCAGTGTCCCCGCACTGCTCGTCGGTCCAGCCTTCAGCAGCTGATAGCGCACTTGGTCTGGCTGCGCTCTCCCTCCTCCTCCTCCTCCCTCTCTCTCTCTCTGTCTCTCTCTCCCTCTCTCTCTCTGCCGGTCTGACGTCGCAGTTCCTGTATGTTGTGCACTCAGCGCTTTGGTAACAGCTCCGTCTCTCTGGGTGTTACACACAGTACGGATCCTGTACACTTCACAGGCTCCGGAGAACCGCACACGACACGCACGGTTTACGCATGACCCCACGCTGCACGCAAATGCACGCGTTGTCTTTAGACCTATAATATATAATATACATTACCTGGTCCTGGCCGACTCATCATCTCTTTCATCTCTCTTTAGATTCTTAGTTTGGATCAATCTATATTGAATATTTCCCACGATGGACAAAACTTAGTAGGACAGCTAACACCTGTCGATCACGCAGTGCGCTGCAGATGCTGCATAGCTGCAGACAGGTCACAGTGCCCACACTGACCCCCTGGAGATGTGACTAATCAGTGCAGGTGCACATTTTTCAAACAGGCTAATGCACCTGATGGCGCCTTCAGGGTTATTTTACAACACTGGAAAACTCGCCATAAAGCAACAGAGGATATTACTCAACTGTTGTCATGAAGAGTAAACAGAACTTCGTTGCGCAACTGGTTTTCGTGGTTCTTTAAAAACCAAATCAAGCCAAAAAAAAAAAGTTTGTACAAATGTTCCTCTGTGGCTCTAAAACAGTTTTAATGATAGATAAGCCAAGTTCAACGTCACACACTGTACCACACTGTTAGTGCTCGTGTTTTTATTATGTGCTATGTTCATGGAGTCTTTACATCTTTGCACACAAACCATGGAACTGTTCATGCTCCGTTTTAATGTTTGGAGGAGCAGATGTTTGGAGGATAAAGACACCTTTGACCACGAAGGAGCACACGTGTTAGTGCAGAAAGGGTACCTCTGATCCTGGCCATGAAGATATCTCTGTGAGGAAGGGAGCGGGCATCATTCAGATAAGCTGCTGTGTAACAGGTAGTTCTTTGTTCATTGCCACTGAACCCTCCCATCATATTTGGAGTCCACTACCATCATCTCCTATGAGGATGTGGTTTAATCTCTCTAGTGGACTTTCAGAGACTTGGAGGAAACACTGAAGCTGCCTTTATACTATAGCATCATCTGTAAGGTCTAAAGGTCAGTTTCTATTTATATTAAATATACACTGAGCTACTTTTAGCAGTTGATTGTGAGCTGAACAATGTTAGGCTTAACTCCTGTATCTGCTGTGGATCATTCAGACCATGTTCCCGTCAGTGATGGGTTGCTGTGCCTAAGGACTGGTTCAGGTTACCCATTCAGCTGCTGCCTATACCTCCAGTGTTGAAAAGACGACGGAGCTCTGTCTTTAAACATATGAGTGATTCAGTGATTATGTCACTGTGATGACCAAGAGCACCATGTTTTGACAACAGGGAAACCATAGGGCTAAATAGACAGAGCACGTGATGTAGTCATTTGGACTACAAATATCTTTACAAAGTCATACTTTGTTTACATTCACTGTGGTAGTGATAGAAAGAAGAGATGTAACTGTGACATGTACTAAATAATATACTGAACACTAATGAAAGCAGCTTAAACATGTCAGTGTATTATGATGATATAAGAATAATATGTTGTAAAACGTTTTGTGTTATTTATAGAATCAACAATAAGAAGATATAAAAGATGTGTTCATTAAAAAAAGATTTGATTGACTTTACATTAATGCTGAGCCCTGACACCTTGTTTGAAGATGCGATCACTGAGGTGAGGGCACTTGTCCTTGTGTTTGCGCGCCACCCAGCGGCCTCGATTGGAAGTGGGCGCTTCGCCACCTTTTGCTTTGCCAGGGGCCATTTTGATCCGCTCGACGGTGTTAACGCACGGTTAAATGGTGTGAAGAACGTGTAAAACAACAACCAAACAAGGAGCAAACAAACAAACAAACAAGCCAAACCTTGAATTGGAAAGGAACAAACTGCAAAGCGCGTTCTGAATGTGAGTATAATCTGCTGATGAGGCTGTTGCTCTTCTAAAGCAGCTTTAACCTGATGTTTGCCTGATTTTAAGTTGATATAAATTATATAATAACTGCATCTCGACTTTATGTCAGGACTATAAATCATCCTACAGCCTACTAAGTCCTGGATGCAGGTAATGACTTGACTTGCTGTCTCATGATGTCCTTCACACGGACACATGTGATATTAACACACTTTAAAGTTGGGTCCCAGTAATTTTAGCAAAGAAAACTGATACTAGAGCTTAATCCAGATTATTGAAACCGGACACAAGTGTGGGAGAAGTCGCTGTAAGAAGACCTCATTCGCTTCACCTGTGTCATTGTCAGTGACTTATTTTCGAGTGATGATGGTTCAAGAGATAAAACACAGACTAATAGTTCTTATTGGTGAAGGGAAGTTTCCCTGTACGGCTCTGTTTGCCCAGTTCTCAAACTTTTCTCCCCGGGATGAGAAACCTGCCCCCCCCCTCCTGCTCGAGACCAATTAATGAGGCGGCTAAACTCACTAATTGGCCACTTAATTGGCCCCTGTCGCTGCGCGCGCTGCTTCCGCTGGCTTTCAGCGCGCCGCCATCCGTCCCTCCCGCTATCAGACATCACATTCCCACCTTGTCGCAATGATTTAGGGTCAATCCCTCAGACGAGAAGGTGCTCTCGCCGTGGACCACCCCCCTCCCGTCACCCCCGGATCCTCCTCTATCAGTATCTCCCTCCCACTCTATCTCGGTGTTTTATGTCTGCGTCACAACAAGTCGGTGGAGAGCGAGAGGCTGGGATGATGGCGTCTCTAGCGGCTTGATTCCGGTGCTGCTCTGACAAACCCGCCTTAATAGCATCAATAGGTGGTGGCGGAGAGGGGGGAAGAGAGCAAAAGCAACGGGAACATGACGAAACGGCATCGCGGAGGACGGACAAACTAGGTTGAGAGACGGACGGACAGCCAGTCGCTTGTCCCCCCTCCTCCTCCTCCCCATCCTCCTCGCTGACGGCTTGACTGACACACACAGGCGCTTGGCACAGACGGGGACATACATGCACATCATCCACTTTTTGCAAACACGCAGGCTGCGCATCCGAGCGAGCGGTAATTGGGCAGCAGAGATCCACAGCAGATGAGGGCATTTCATGTCCAGCCTGCCCAGGAATCGCTGTGACCCCGACGGAAAGGAGTTCGACTTGACAGGTACCCTTCACCGGCCAGCACACTGTACAATTTGTCTGATTTTCTTTTGCTTCATTAAAGGCTACATACACTGGAATGCATCCTGCGTCTGTCTTGACTTGAGTGCATGCACTGGAACAAATGCTCAACATGCAGATATAATACCTGCACAGTCATTTCATGCATCTATTCAAGTTTTTAAGATGTTGGGAGACAAGAAGATAACAGCAAAGTACACAGCAGATGCTTCAAGTAGTTGCCCGGTGATCTTTGCTCATTGAATCAAACTGTATTGCAGCAGTCATCATGCAGTGCTTTGTGTGTTTCATATGTGCAGTAATCGTTTGTCTTGCTCTCTGGTTGTGTACTCACTCTCATCTTTCACTGTGGAGGATACAGGCTGTCGCTATGCTCTGGTCTAAAAGGAGGAGTGGGGAGAGATTTTAACCCCTTTGCACCAATGCCCGCCTGTCTGAGAGCCAGCCGAAGCGCCGCGGCCATAAACCCCTCTGTCAGCAATGGCAGCAAAGTATTCAACAAATAAATCGGATTTCCATTTCACATGAGCCCTGCTCTCTCTCCCCTCTCTGTCTCTCTCCTCAGGATGGGGGGAGTAAGTGAAGGAGATGATGTGTTAGCTCGATGGAGTGACGGGCTACTGTACCTCGGCAATGTGAAAAGAGTAAGTGTGTGTGGGAATGTGTGTGTGTGACAAAAAGAGACTTTTCAGTGTGTGTGTGTGTGTGTGTGTGTATTTACTCGTATTTGAAAAGGCTTCCATTTAGTTTTGTCAGTCGTTCTGCTCACCTGCTATCTCCCTCTCAGGTAGACGGAGTCAAGCAATGTTGTCTGGTGAGATTTGAGGACAACTCGGAGTTCTGGGTACTGAGAAAGGACATTCACTCATGTAAGATTATTTTTTTCTTCTCTCTTCTACAGGTGAAAATAAAAATACTGAATAGTAAAAAAATGCTTTTAATTTGAAATTTCTGAATGTACGCATGCTCAGGTGAGCCGATAATAAAGCTGTTTGTGTTATTAAACTTTGCCTGAGGAGTTGCAGGTTTACTTTTCTGACGCTTTCCCTTTGTGAGCATAAAACTTAAATTTATTTGAACCCTTTATCTCTGAATTGTTCTGCAGAAAGTAGATTGCAGTCATGTTCAAGGTTATGATGCTGAGTGCTGTGAGTATCCTGTTAGGGGCACGTAGGGATGTAATTGGTGTATTAGAGTCTATCTATAAATTTATTAGACTAATGACTCCTCGGGGAAATGGCGCCCCCACTTCAGCTAACATCAAGCAAAGGGGGAAGTTGGACGCTTGTTAGGACCAGGCTGAATATCCGCCCGTCAAATAAAGTGAAATTTGAAAGGGTGCAGGAGACACCGAAATCAATGGGGTGGCAAGGATGTGAATCAATATACATAAATTAATGCTGTTGACTGCTCTCTCTTTCTGTCTCTGTCTTCCTCTCTCACATCAACTTCCTCCCCTCCTCTGCTTCTCTCTGTCGTTCTGTGTTTGCCTCAGTCGCTGCTGGAGTGGAAGAAGTTTGCTGTGTTTGTGATGCTCCGCCTCTTAAAGAACCTCTCATAAATTGTCTTAAATGTCGCCACGGTAAGGAAGCACGCCTCATCATACGCTGTCAACCAGTGGCTCTCTTCACCAGTTCTTGCACTGACCTTGAAGTTTTGACACATATGGTAAATAACAGTGATGGTGTTAGAGGAATGATAGATAGGAGTTGGTGCACCGGCATCCTGACTGGAATGAAAATGAATGTGATGCCTATAGACATAAAATGTTTAAATACTTTAAATGCTTTTCACAAAAACATTTAATTATCTATACTTTAAAGTTGCTTATATATAAATATACAAATATGTTTTATTTTCAAAGTTTTACTATCAGCCCTGCTTTGCATGTGCACTTAAAACTCAGATTTTAGGTGAGCACAAAGAGACTTTCCTTTTCAACAGCCCCCTGGTGTCAAACTCTGCACGTACATCATTCTGCACAGAGAAAGTCAAACGCACAAGTGAAGTAACAATAAGCGAAACACTTTTTTTAAGACAAGGATGAATTATGATAAAATTAAATACACTGAGGTGCAACTAGGAAGCATTTTTAGAAACACATGGATGCACATGCAGGAAATGGAAGCAAATTTTACTGTCATGTCTTTGCAGCACTGTCAGAGCTCCTGACAGTTTGTTTGGTGCAAAAAGGCGACAAACAGACTTCCTGCATTGTACATTCAAATAATATAGTAAAGTGTTTTGCATGCTGCTGAAACAAACCAGCAGTGCACTAAATATGGAGCTGCACCGCTATTATTGTCACTCCAGCTGTCTGTCTTGTAAACACGAATTAAACGCTCTGCCTCCTGCTCCCATTACAGGTTATCATCCAGAGTGCCACACGCCAACCATCGAACCGGAAGCTGACAGCGATTCTTGGATATGTCGGCAATGTGTCTTTGCCGTCGCAACCAAGGTCAGGCTACTAATCTTGCTGTCCTACACTCAGGGGGGAAAAGCATTCAGTTTGTAATATGGGAGAAAATATATCAGCATTTGCTGCCACTACGTTGCTGTATATGGCAGGTAATTGGTTTATCTGAGGCGAAAGCCAACTAATTCCCTCTGTATTGACTTTAATATTATATGTTCAACATTGTGTCCAAGAAATCATGAACAATCAATAGTTATGAAGCTGAAAAACTACAGTGAAGTTGAGAGAAGAACATTTAAAGTCAATCAATCACATGTGCTCCAGTTCTGTAGATATGAGATGAGGCGTCCAGTTAATTGTCAATCGGTCAATGTCCATATCTCATTGTCCAGACTTCCGCTGCCTCAGACACAATCTCTCAGGGCTGACCTACAATAAAATGAGACAAATTGCTTTTTCCCCACCGAATGTGATCTGTCTCCCACGCTGCTCTGACATGACAGTGATGTGAGGGGTCACAGACCAATCAGTCTGTCCTTAAATTGTGCTTTCAGAGAGGCGGGGCCCTCAAACGAGGACGTTTTGCTCGGCTCATGCAGTTTATGAAACTCCGACTCCCCTACCAACTGTCGTCTTTAGACTGGGACCCGCAGCATCTGACCAATCAGCAACAGTGTTACTGCTACTGTGCTGGACCTGGAGAGTGAGTGGCACTGAGGAGGCCAGTTTAAGTTTGAATGTCCTGTACACGTATGCCCCTTTCACTTTTTACATTTTCTCTCAATGCTTGATCTCGTCTGTGTCGTGTCGTGGATTATTTGCAAACTGCATGCAGCACATCGGACATGCCGAGCAGTATGAGCAGGGTTTCTTTGACTTTCATTGAATGATATTTGAATGATGCTTACTGCACACTCTCACTCACAGATCTTATCAGGTAGGTTGTCAGTCAAAAAGTACATCAAACATCATATGTCTTTAGAAAATGATGCTTCTTAACAATAAAACAAACTCCCACCTTTCCATCTTACACCTTTTCCACCTAAACCACTGGTAACATTTCAGCTGTTGAACTGCCATCCTCAGTTTTCCTCATTGATAGACACACTCATGTATATTGTGTTTAAAGCATCTCTGTGTTTTCTTGTTGTTTGACTGCAGGTGGAACCTAAAGATGCTGCAGTGTGGAAGCTGTGGTCAGTGGTTCCACGAGGCCTGCACACAGTGTCTAACCAAGCCATTACTGTATGGGGACAGGTGTGTGATTGAGCATTACTTTAAAACTATGAATGCTTTATACTAATTACTGTCATGTTATCATTAAGTATATTTAGTTATAAATATAAATGCCTTCCATTTGGTATAGTAGTACAATCGTCAGGGGTGTAAAGAGTAAAAAATGATGTTACTCAAGTAATAATATTGTTGCTATGGAGAAACTAAAGTAAAATTATTCGCTTACACATAGTCAAATGAAAGTAATAAAAGTAAATGGTAACTTATTTTAAAGACCAGAAACATAGCTGAGCAACAAGACTGCTCAGTTCGTCCAGCTGTAATGTGACAGTATGTTGTTTTATTATTTTGCGAGATGACTTTAAATGTGTGTTACTATTTGTGTGGAAAGTGGTCTAATGACAAAGGCAGGGACTCTGTGGATGTAGCTTAAGTAAGAAAAACTACAGAGTTAATGTTTGCAAGAAACAGAAAGTGCCACGGTTTTACTCTGTATTGGAAACGAGTCACGTTGAAGCGAAGTACAATAAACATACTTAAGTAAAAATAAAATTTGTTTTTAAAAAATACTCCAAAAAAGTGCAAGTACACAAAGAATCTGCTCCATTACAGAAACAAGAGTAACAAGAGTAAATGGAATTTGATGTAATATATAGATGTGCACATGTAAATGTAGTCATTCACTTGTATTACAAGGACAACAGTGACACGCTCAGAGAAACGGGACAGTGACATACCACGGACAGACATATCATGTCCCTGCTACTGTAGTAGTTCAGATATGATACTGGGGTGGCATGCAAACTGCTAATGGCAATGCAGTTTGATAGGCTGCATCTCATGCGTGTAATAAAATGTATCCATCCATTAAGTTATTATTGTCATTAACCATCTGTGTTAGGCGACTGGGTTTTACACCCACCCTGACAATGTGTTATTGCCGAAACTGTCTGAGGGTGGGTGTGGGGGGATTAGGTTAAGATTGACAGATGGAGAGAGTGAGGCTAGATTGGTACAACATCTGCTGAGCAGGTGATGGAAGAAGAGTGAAGACTGAGTTCACAGTTGGAATAGTAAGCATGCATCGTTGTCATACTGTGTCTGTGCTTCGTATTTTTCCAGTGACCTTCAGTGAATGCATGCATATAGAAGGACAGATGCACCCAGAGTTATTGTGGTATATCAGCACAGAGTATGAGGGTCACCCAGAACAGGATGTCGTTATAGTGGAACAGATCCGTTTATTCTCAGTTCAGGTTGATGACAGCAAAAAATATCTGAAATAGAAATAGAAAGAAAAATCTGAATGCACAAATTACTTGGGCTACATGATAAGAGACTGAATGCTGGATGTTTTGGGCAGTAATAGTTTCTCAGAGTTAACATGCTTTGAAAGAAGATGGCAACGTACAGATTGTGCAAGTGAGAAAAGAAACGAAGGCGTAGAAGAAGAAGAATACTATTTCTTAAGATCAATTATTTTTCAGATACGTGGTGCATGTGTGATTTCCTTGTTTTTCCATGTGTCTTTAGGTTTTATCAGTTCCAGTGTTCAGTATGCACAAAGGGACCAGAGACCATCCAAAGACTACCCATGACCTGGTGAGGTTAACAAATTCAATTATGTGTTTACAGCAGCAAAAATCACTTTAATTTAACAGTAATTTGAGCCTCTCTAAAAAAAACACGGTCTTATTGTCATTTTTCAGTTCTGTATGTTTCTTATTATCTAATTCTCTTTTTCTATTTGAACTGCAGGGTGGATTTGGCTCATTTAGTGCTCTACCATCTCTCGCTGTGCTGCAAGAGGAAATACTTTGATTTTGACCATGAAATCTTGTCCTTCACCAATGAGAATTGGGACTCGTTGCTCCTAGGCGCGGTATTGATATTTCCCCATTTAAGCACCATGATGAAATGATGTGAAATGCTGCCAGCCTTTTTGCATTTAAGACTTGAAGCCTATTAGCCACCATTAAAGTAAAATTTTAAGTTAAAACAGAGGTTTGACCTCTATCTAAGCTTAAAGTGGAACACCAAGCTAAAGAAAGGGACGGCTGTGTCTTGAATCACTCACTCATTGACTCACCCGTTATTCCTCTTTGCTATATAAGGGACAGTGAAGAGTAAACTTTACACTACTTTTATCATTCCATTGTTGAATTTTTGGGGTGCTGTTTAATGGAGACTACTTTTTTCCACAAGCCAACCCGGCGGACAGATAGCCCTGGTTGCTGATCCAGGATGCTCTGATGAGCTTTTGACTGAGGACAGTCTGCAGACTACAGTGCTAAGGCTCAAAGTTGTGATACCATCTGGTTGAAAGTTTGAAGTTGCTCCACAGAGAATAAACATGTAGATAAAAGTCGAGGTGGCTACGAGAGACACAACTGGGTATTATCTGAGCGTTTCCTGTCCATGTATCTGAGGGTTTGGGTTCCTCTTTAAGCTGCTTTTGAAAGACATTTTCTAATGCATCGTTTTCTGCCATGTGGCTTCAACAAGTAGTTTCCATATCAACAATATTGATGTTAGTGTAGAAGAAAATGATTGTATGCATTAAAGGTTTTCAGTCTGACGGCCTTTGACTGTGTAAACACAGCTTTGATTTTTTATTCCTGTCTGTCCTCCAGCTCTCTGACACACCAAGGCAAGACCGCTGTCATAATCTCCTCAACGCTCTGAACTCCCACAAGGACAGGTAAGTCATCGCATATGATGAGAAGAATAAACGCTGGCCACACGAGGCTGGATTGATGAGTCGCACTCCATGAATAGAAGAGTCTTCTTAGTGCCCCATAGTTAGTAAATTTGGACGGGCAGGATGAAATGACAAGGTGAAAATGTATGAAATGAAATATATGTATGAAAAGTAACATTTTGGTGCATATTCTTACCTTTTTAAAAGAAGACAAAAGTTGCTAGTATTTAATCAGAATAACCATTCTTGAGAAATAATTGCTTTTGGTGGTTTTCGTTGAAATAAATTGAAAAAGTCCTTGCAGTCATAAAACTGCAAACGTCTCCAGGCAAAGTCTGCTCTAATTATGTGTGCTTAATTACGCAGTCACTACCTTTGAAATGTGTCTGGTTTTTCATGAGGAGAATAAGTACATTTTGTTACACAAGTTTTCATTATTTTTACACAATTCATTATTAGCATCAAAGAGGACTAATGAAAAAAACACAGGCGTAAGGTGAGGATGCATTGTAAGAACCACAGCCAGACTGTACTTCTTTGATGTCATGCAGGTTTGTCTCTGGAAAGGAGATCAAGAAGAAGAAGTGTCTTTTTGGGCTGCAGGTCCGAGCCCCACCGCCACTGACGTCCGATTCATCTCCGCTCATCACCGACCCACCTATCAACATCACGCACCGGAGAAGGTCAGAGTAAGGACAGCGTGTTTCCTTTGAGCTCTTATCTCTATATGAGCTCAGGGATTCCCACAGGGCGTATAGTCATTACGCATGAACAATTAACTTAGGAATCAAAGGAATGCAATTTTCATATGCCAGCAAGAGTATCGTCGTCTTAATATTCTACTAAAAGAATATAAACCCCCCAATGTGCTTGCATGTGCACATAGTGTGTGTGCACATGTGCCCCGTTGTCTGCAGATTTCACAGCCACAATTTCCATTTTAAATAAGTTTTAGCATTTAACTGGTGCTTATTCAGACTGAATTGCAATGAAATCATTTGCAGCGTTGCAGGCTTAAAGGGATGTGTGACTGGGGTGTACGATTTTCTTCTCCTTTCTTTCCTCTACAAAACAAATCAAATTATTTTAGTCCCTGAAACACATTTATTCAAATATTGCCTTTCAAGCTGTATGCTTCCAGTTACCAGCAAAAGAGACGACACACAAAAGAAAAAATCTCAATGCAATAAATAGACAAATCATATAAAACCTATAAAACATAAAAACATAAAAACATCAGCGTTATTATATAGAATTAGGACTTCTCTGGGTTTCAGCTAGAAGCTACTGTTAGTGAAGTCACATTGTTTAGTCAAAAGCCGCATTTCTGATCTGATAATGTTCATGTGTTGATGATTGAGATAGAAAGCTGACTAACTCTCTAAAAATAATAAGGACACAGAAAGTCAGTCACTCGAGAGATTACGTACGTTTTCTATTTAAATCTTTTCTCACATTCTCACTTTTGGGTGGAATTTCAATCTTTATATGCAAAATTCAAAAATTCTGTTTCGTGTCATACAGTTGTGGGTTTTTAATGAATATTTTTGACCCTGGAGTGCCACCATCAGGTCAGAATTAGCACGCACAGAATACAGTATGAAGTTCTGATAAGAAAATTGTTCTATAATTCTGGATGCACATTAATGATTCTCAGAAGACAAACCTTTGTGTCACCCTGGAGTTAAAGTGTTAACTTTGTACACAAGATAGCTCATAATGACGTGCACTTCATGCACCGTTAGGAAGATGCACCCTTTCGATCTTAATGATGCCATTCTGTGTTCTTTACAGTCACCATATACATTCAAACTGCTCAACATTAACTACCCTAATTATAGAATGAAGAACATGCAGTTCTTTCCATGCAGCACATTCTAATTGTGGCTTGTAATGGGCTTTTTATTTTTCACTTTAGTGGTTTGGGCCCTCAAAGCCCATTTAAAAAAAACAAGTCAGGAGACAAACTGCAGAAGACATGTTCACCTTCCACTAGAAGAAAAGAAATGAAAACAGGGAATCAGGGAGATTTGGAGAACTGAGTGTTTGTAAAAGCAGTTTTTGTTCTGTGTTACCCATCCAGATAATGTTTGGACTCATAAATATGTAAAATGCGTGACTACTATAATGCATCACAGTCATGCAGCAGTATATCATCTCACCACTTTCATCTGCTTGTATTTTACACCTCTCAGTAGACCTTTACAGAGACACACTAATAAACTAAACATTACACTTTGGGACTGAATGTGTGTGTTTACGTTGGTAAATTAATTTATGTGTATTGTTCACTTCAGCCCGCTGTCACTGCCTTGCCAGAGGAGAGTGGGGGGGCCTGAGTCGCGTAAATCAAAACGTCGCATCATAGAGACACAGGTCAGTGCCTCTGTCTTCAGCACAGGGGAGGGAGAGGTCTGGGCCACAAAACCTCTCTGATTATTCTTTTTCTTTTTTTTAAATGCAGGCAGGTAAACAGCTCTGTGTGATCCAAATAACCTGTCAGTCAGACGCTGTGATGGAGGTTCATTTCGCAGTCTAGCTCAGTCTGCATGTCTTTTAACACCCAGTGCAGCTTGGTGCCTTTTCTTCTCCTTTTTTGCTGTATGTTTAATGCCTGCTGATGCTTCAGAGTCTGTGGGTAGGGTAAAGGTAGCGCGTGAGAGATGAGGCTCCGTTAAAATGATATAATTTAAAGGCGAACTTGACTACACAGAAAGCCGCTCATGTGTTTCATCAGCATCTGCAGTTCAGCGTCGCATTTATCACCATCATCAAACCCAATTCCCTGCAGATCACATTGAAACAGGCTACATCACATGTGGCGGTTGCTATTTTTACCTAGCATTCTAAACCGAGAATGCTCATTGTACTGTGTCCTCCTACACATCACTCTGATCCGTGCATGTGCACATACAGTAATCCTGGAACAATACGCTCCACAGAGCACTCGTTTTCACTCTGGCGCATCCCGGCCCCATTGTGCCCCTCTGATTGATGCTAATCTCTGTCCATCTTGGGGGAGCAGGTTTGTTGTAGTAGGAGAAGTGAGATGGAAAGAAATGCTGATATGCATAGCCTGGGATCACTTCCAAGTGCACTTTGCAGTCAATTACAGTTTGGCCAGGTGGCACTGGCACCTTGGCAGTGCAGTGTTGACAAAGCACGTCCATTTAAAGGCACAGACATCTACTAAGGCCACTGAATAATAATCTCCCATGCGAATAGTAATGCCACAGAAAGGAATGATAATGGGCCAAGTGGGACGATGTCAAAGTCCAGAAATGAGAAATGCAAAACTGCTGCATGACATTCTAAGTGACTGATGTCTCTGCTGATCCTCTGATGGTTTACTTTTCATGGATCATGAGTCTTTGTGTTAGGAGACCTGCCTCACTAACCACTCAGCTCTATGAAATATGCTGTGGTGGTGACACGTTTAAACAGGACTTCCTGTGAGCCAGAAAGCAATGTGACACACATCCATTAAGGCTGTTATTAGGATTGGATGAATTTATAGGAAACGTGTTTTTTAAGAATGCAAAATATATACACCAACTCAGTTTAAAAATGTTGTCACTCTGATTTTCCGTATGCAAATCTGTATCTAGATGTATTTCTTGGAAAATTGAACTTTCTATATGCAGAATTAACTTTATGCATGGTTGAGCCAGAGGTATCACAGCTTGATTGACTCCTGTGATGATGCTGGCATCCAAACACAAGCTGATCTGTGCATGTCTTCTGTGACCAGGCACCTCCAGTTGCTGCCAACCCCATTGAGCTGCTGCCATGTTGCCATGGTTACATGGGAGGGGCCGGTTTGTACAATTCCAGGAAGTCAGAGGAGGACGTTAACTTGAGGTAAAGGGCGCTGTTGGTTTCTGTGGTGATATGTTTTTGATTGGTATAAGCAGAAAAAGAGAGTGACGACTGACTTTGTAGAACAATTTCTATTTTTCAACCATGGCACATGATACTCATCTGGTTTTGTTGGTAAAGGTCGGAGTGACATGTCTTCTATATATATATATATATATATATATATATATATATATATATATATATACATATAACAGCTGAGAAAAGGCATTGTACATATTCATTATTATTTTATCTAATCAATCTTTGCTTTGCAACACATATAATTAGTTTGCAAATCTGTATAAGTCCTCAAAAGTTATTTTTGCTGCTGCATCCTGCTTTTCTCAATACACAGAAAAAACCCCTGTGTTAAAATAACTCTTAGTGTGTTAAATTGTGCCTTCCGCAGCTCTCCTCCCAAGCGGATGTACGCCCTGTACCACACCACTTACAATGGAAACACTGCGCTCTCCAGGAGTCTCCATCACTACAACAGGTTTTAATTGTTACTGCATTAATGTAGAAGAACCAAAATGCTACTGCACTGTGACATCCACCTAAAGTCACATGAATATACTGAATATACTGAATGACCAGGTTATTCCATCAATGGAGTTTTTCAGGTTGCCCTTTAAGTTGCAGCAATCTATAAGATCCAGTAAAATATGGAACAGAAGTGTTTCTGTGTAATGTTTGTCTCTGTCTCTTTTCCTAGCGTGGACGATACCTGCAGGGTACCACCTCCATGTTTCCCATACCCACTTAACTCCAATGGCAGCCATCACTACCATCTCCATCAGCACCATCATAACCACCAGCACAACCACCAACACCAACACCAACACCAACACCAGCCAGGGCAGAAGCAGCTGGAGCCCCTCATCCTGCGCGACCTGCCCCCTTACCAGGCTAGCATGGGTGGAGGGGGTGGCACAGGTGGAGGTGGTGGAGGTGGCGGAGGAGGCGGAGGAGGCGGAGGAGGAGGAGGGATGGGAGTTGGAGGCGGAGACGGGACAGTGGCCAGGAGCTGGGGAGGAGGGGAGGCGGTGAGGATCTTGGCGAGGCGCGTCACACCGGACGGGAAGGTGCAGTACCTCGTGGAGTGGGAGAACGTGAGTTTGTACTGAGGCAGGAGAGTAAACACAAGACGCGATGACTGTTTTGCAGTTGCCACAGGAATACTGTGTCTGTAATATGTGGCAGTGTTTAAAGTACAAACAAAACAAAAAGAAAGAAAATCTCTACACGTTGCAAATCCAGGTTGCTCTCATAGTCTCACCTCTATTAGACATTATTATAACCTCACTACTCGTTAAATAAATGTCCCTCTTTGCTAGTGTTTCTCTGATATTTGTACTGTTAACTTTGGAATATGCCTTTGCATTTATCATGTTTTACATAGATGAGGGAAAGTATATAAACCTCTTGATGACGTGTCACTGTGTGGGCCACACGAGGAAGAACATGAGCATTCATGACCTAAGGTACAGTATAGTAGAAATGTAAAGGACGAAGCAGAAGAAATTAGACACAAAGGTCACTGCTTTTTCATTTTGGTGAAAGTATCTTTACTCTTAGTTACTTCACTTATCACATACTACAGATGTACTGCTACTAAACTAAACGACTAGTTACCTGTTTTTGGAAACATGCTTATTAGCTTATGATGCCACTCTTAGATCTGTACGGTAAATATGAAGACAGTGCACAGAGCATAACGTAGAAAATTACAACCTGCTACACAAGTTTAAAAATGACAAGTTGTGCTTTTATGGCATTTATGTGCTGCAGTAACTTTAGGAAGTTACTGCAGCTGCCAGCACTGGTCCTTTTGTCTATAAGCTAAGCTTCTTCTTCTCCTTCTTATGGCTGTAGCTTCATATTTAATGCACAAACATGAGAGTGCCACTGAGATTCTCACCTCATATATGTGCAGTTCAAACAATAATTAGTGGTAGCCTGGGTGTCCAAAGTCTACTGGCAGCTCATGAAAAAGCAGTAACCTTTTATTTGCCCGGAGAGATGGAGCGGGTACGTTAACGCTTTGCATAAGGAAACTGCAACAGTGGCAGTTGATGGATTTCACCTGGAATCTCTCAGATCTTTTATCTGATTAGAAACCAGCTCGCATGACTTTGGCTCCATACACAACAAATTCTTCAGAGGTTTACATATTTTTTTCTCATTGCAGTATGTTAATATGAGATTGTATACACGTTATTACAGAGTTACATATTTGTTATGTTAGATTTTGTCATACATAATTTACATTTAGACTAATGTATGTATTAGAACTAGAAGCCACTCGAGGGCTTTTGTTTTATAGATAGAATTATATATTCACAATATATTGCTATGATTGAATAACTTTATTTTCTTTTTTTGAAGTGGTTGCATAGTGCCTATATGGGTTGTGTACCTGCTGATTGGTCAAACAGACGACAGATTCACGAGGCCATATTGCCACTAAAAAACATGGCTCAAACCAGGACCAGTTATAATGTTGAATCCTGAACAATACTGGGACTTAACTGTACATTCCAACAAACAGCACAAAAAAGAAATGTCTGTTTGAGGTCAAGAGAATGGAAATTATTTTGAAAAGGGTGTGCTTTTTATTTCTTATGAGTGTTAAACGCCATAATGATCAGCTGAAAGTCCAGCCACTCTGCTGCTCTTAAGATTCATGTCGCAGGGAGTTCAGTCCCTGCATTCAAAGTTACAGTACAGGTAAAGAAGACACTGATAGGCCCAACTCCTAACTAAAGCCCATTAAAGCATCTTCCAGGGTCCAACAGTCTATAATTTGAAAGGTACAACATGTCATTAAGCATGAATCCATAAGTCAAGGCCTGACCGATCATGCCCCTCTTTCTCAGATGTGTTTTTAGAGGCATGTGGGGTGCTGATGTAGGATTTTATCATTTAGCAAACAGGTTACATAAATCTAGAATACTGTGGTGCAAGTTTCAGAGTTTATATTTTATACAGAGGTTTATTTCAGCAATCTGTTAAATAAAACGTACACAACATATACAATCGTCAGTTTTAAAGACTGTATTACACATTTAGTTGAAAAAAAAAGCAAAAGATGAATACAGCATTTATTCTCTTATAATCAAACCAATGCAAAACCCATTTTATTTGAGTAGTGACCTCTCTGTTGAACTATGTCCTGCAAATATGCGTACATTTCAGGCCAGTGAAATGGTGTTTTACTGCAGTTTCCATCCTCCTCAGTGACTATTTGACTGTAGTTTATTAGGAAGGGGTGTGTTGAACCTTTCTAGGCGATGGTGATGAATGTATCTGTGTGTTTTCTATGGTATGTCTATACCCGTCAAGTGCTTGTTTTAGGTTGTAATAGGTGGAACTCAACCAGATTAGTTTAAAACAAAATAGGAGGAAATAAAGGCAACAACATTGAGGAAAAACATTTATTTTGGGAGAGGCAGTATTCAGTTCTTTTTCTTATTAGTAGTCAGGTCCAAGTTCAGTTTTATGTATTTTTGGAGAAATTATGTTTGTACATGTATACTCTGCGTTGACACACCTAATATGTAACATGAATAATAAAAAGGTTTCACCTTGTGTGTGTTTTTATTGCTACACACAGATAATCTGTGACTGATTTACAATTTAAATTATGATATGATTTACCCTGATGTTTTGTCTTATAAATAAGGAAATGTCTCTTCTAAAATCAGCTAACTCCTCTTTAACAATCAGTGCAGCATGAGGTTGGTGCCAAGCACACCCCAGGATGGTGAACTTAGCCTTAAGTGCTTCTAGAGCAAATATTAGGTCACAAAAGTGATGAGGTGAAGGTGGTTTTTGTTTTTTCTGGAGTGATAGAAAAGAATATACAGTAACTCACACCATTTCTTGTAAATATTGTAACTGATTAAAGCAAAACTGGTTCAGCATCTGATGTGTCAAGAAGCCAAATCTCAAACCACGTCTCATGGTCTGATCAGGTGCTC
Organism: Anabas testudineus; assembly: GCF_900324465.2. Lineage (NCBI taxonomy): Eukaryota > Metazoa > Chordata > Actinopteri > Anabantiformes > Anabantidae > Anabas > Anabas testudineus. Next base: position 4,835,899 of record NC_046625.1, read on the forward strand.
ACTGTTGACATCTGACATTATTTTTATTTCATTGGTGAACAATAATACAGTGGATGTGGGAAATAAGACACAGTTATCAATCAACTTGAAAAAATGAAATTCAGCATTTAAGATGATGATTTATTTTTTTTTTTTTTTGCAATTGTTTCTGCAAAATTGCATCATTTTATTTAAAGAATATTTTATGTGATATGTCCTGAAGCAGTTAAGTTGTGAGACAATCTAATACACTGCCTGTGCAAAAAAAAGAAAAAGTCACCACCTGGACTTAACTAAGCAGATAGGTCAGAGCCGCTCATTGGATAATTACTGCATGGATGATTATGTTTCAGCTGCCAACACGTTATTTAACTCTAACTGATGCAGTGAGTAGCTCCTTATTTCTCATACAACCATGTCTGAAGACACATCCTGTGGTCGTGGAAAAAAATGTAAATCTGTTTCAGAAGAGTCAAATTATTGACATGAACCAAACAAAGAAAACATTAATGAAACTACTAAAAGGGGGTGAAGAACTGTCCAATGGAAAAAGGTGATGTGGTCTGATGGGTCCAGATTTACCCTGTTCCAGAGAGATGGGAGCACCAGGTGCAGAAGAGAGGCGGGTGAAGTGATGCTCCCATCATGCCTAGTGCCTACTGTACAAGCCTGTGGGGGCAGTGCTATGATATGGGGTTGCTGCAGTTGGTCAGGTCGAGGTTCATTCAAGAATGAGGTCAGCTGCCACATGAGAAGAGTGAAAGGACTTTTTATCTTCAGGTCCAATCCAGTCTGATCCCTGCTCTTCTTCCCTTATCACTTCAAGAGGGAATCAAACAGTGTTGGTGAGAATCCCTCAAAATTAATGTGATAAATTGCACAACAGCCGAACATGTCCCGTAGGAGCGATTAACAACCTTTTTTTATTTTGGCAGAAAATCTCCTACTGCTGCCAACATGAGAGACAGATGTTTATTTTGTTTGTGCCAGTTACAATGAGTTTTTAAGATGAGTGGAGATGCCAAATAATAACTCCAGAGACTAATACCACATAGCTGTCTAAGTCTTCTGACATATGTCTTTTTTTTAAGAAGCAGAAGCAATAACATTAGAAATTTCTGTGCCATTTTAGAAATATTATGTTGTGAGTAAAGAAAGCATTTTCACATCACATTAAAAAAATCTTTTTATCTGCTTTAGTCTTAGGATCTGGGTATAATGCATTGAATCCTGAATCTGACTCTCTTAAAGTCACCTCATGGACCCTGAACACTTGCAGCTGCTATTTCTAACCACAAGGTGGCGGTGGCACCTCAACATCTAAACCAAAGCAGACGCTGCACTGTGCTCACTTCATGAACACTTCATGTGTCTTTGAAATGGGGTTTTAAGGAAGACAACGTGCGTGTCAGACATGTGAGTAGGCTACTTGTAATTAACACAGGTGTTCAAGAAAAATGGTGTTAAAGGGTGTTATGAAAAGGAACTTAAAGAATTCATTGTATTTTCACAGCCTCTTATTGTTAATTTATGATGACAAATGTTAACATGGCCGAGGAACTAGTATTCTGTTTCATTTTTCCTTATTAATAAGAAAAAATAAGTGAAAGTAACTCATCAGGAACCTGTTTCTATGTTAAGTTTAGGCCTGCAGCTGCGGCTGGTTGAGATTAATTAACTCTAATAGACACCAACATGATCAATAAATCGTCTGTATTTTACTTTAAATACGTCACAAGACGCCAACACTCTCACATTTACACTTTTGCTTTTAGGAAACGTGTTGATAGCTAATGTTAGGTTCTTCATATTTCTTATTGGCTTCGTTTTTTAGATTTCCTACGTCACGTAAAGGCAGCACACGCTACCTCGGGGCGCCATTTTGGCTCCACAGCTGCAGTTTCTGTGTGTGTTCTGTGTACTGGAATTCACCATCTGTTTATAAATTGTCTTTTAGGTGCTGAGGTAAAGAGTTGTTGTTGTTAAGTAGAATTTAACTTCAGTGTCAAGATTTATTTATTGTCAGCTGATAGAGCCAAAAAAATAAAAAATAAATAAAAACAAACAGTGACTGGCTTGTTTTCAACAGGTCTCTAAAAACTTTATAAAACCAAAATATGAGTTAACTTGTACAGATCTAGTGAAACTAACCTGTAGGAATAAACTGTAGGTTTATGATTTAATGGGTTAAAGGGGGTCCTGTATCCTAATTTATTTTGAGGAGCTCTTAATAGAGTTCAGTTATTTTTAAAGTTGTGTTTTGTTGAATTGCCTCATTTAGTTGTGTCAAGGTTGATCAACACATGGACTGCACCAGTAATTTCACTCTGTCTGACAACTATGATCAATTGATGATGCAGTGTATATGTTGTAAAATAGCTAAAACATCATTATTCCCTGAAGTGAACTCATTAGCATCTGACCACCTGTTACAAACACAATCAGCTGAGAATCAGCATAGAAAACTGGAGGGTTAGCAAATGAATATTCAAAATTCATTTTACCTGCAAATGTCTTTTACTGTTAATATTTTATTTTTAAAAAATTGCAGCTAATTTATTTCCTTTCATTTGACTAGTTGATCAATCAACTAATCACTTCAGCTGTGCAGGAGCCCACTGGTGGGATAATGACAGGTAGCCTTTTGGAGGAGGATTATGCAAACAGACACGTTTTTATTTGCATAAGGACCCTACAGAAGCTAATCAAGTCGTGACATCACACACGCCGACACACACACGCAGCTCCTTCGTTGTGACGTCACTTATTTCCTGCCATAACCATCACGCCTACCATTACCTAAACCCGATTCAAATCTGAACCCTCAAATCAACTCTCCAGCAGCACTTTGGCCGATAATGCTGCACTAAAGTTTGCGCGCGCACACGCACGGACACACGCACGGACACACGCACGCTGTACCTGCGCCCCGTGCAGCCAGAATTCAGCATCATTAGAATATGATCTCTCCAAGAGGCGGCCGCCACATGTAAAACGCATTGACTAAAGATAGGTTCCCGATATTGGAAAACGTGCGCGCCCACACACACACACACACACACACACACACACACACACACACACACACACACACACACACACACACGCACGCACACGTGCGCGCGCGTGCTCAATCCTCCACCCCCTTCTCTCTCTCTCTCTCTCTCTCTCTCACTCACTCACTCACTCGTGTTTCACCCTCACACCTCAACAGCAGTGTGCAAATAAACACACACACATAGCCACACGCACACACACTCACACACACACACACATACACATACACACATTTCTGCATCCTGTATTTTTTTAATGCATCGGGAACCGGGCGCTTTATAAGCGGTCGTGGATTATGATGCCAGTTTTTATAACAGCGGAATATTATTGGCCTCTCCTTCGGCTACAACTGTGAATAGCAGCGAATCGCGTGTTTTTTAATTTTGATTTTTCAGATTTATTTCTAATTTGGTTCCTCCTTACTTCTGTGCGCCGCGAGACTGCCGAGACGCCAAGCCTACGTTCAATGCCGTTGGAACATGTCCTATGTTCCCTTTCAAGGTAAGACACAGCTGATATTTTATATTGTTTTCTCATCTGCTGCATCTTTCTTTTCTGTCCTCCTCCCCCGTTCCTCGCCATGCTCTCTCTCTCTCTCTCTCTCCCTCTCTCTCTCTCTTGCTGTCCCTCTCTTCTCCCTCTGTCTCTTTGGCACTGTCATATACAATAGGCATATCTAAACGCACCACAGCCGACAGGTGCATAGAAATAGCCTAGAGTGCCTTCTAGATTGATGCCCACACAGGCACGCACAAACACACTGGGATCCAGCGCAGCGTGTGTCAGTACAGACCTGTGCATGCGGTAATTATTATAAATGATAGTATTGTATTAAGGTATGCATGTGCACTGGTGTCTACTCTTGCAAGTGCATTCCTCTGTTTGAGGGCAGCTGCACAGTCAAAAATGCTTTAACGTTACAAAAATATTCCTATAAGAGCCGATACTAAAGAGTATGTGGTACTCATGATGAGTTTATGGCAAGAAGAGAATACTTCATATAGTATTATGGAGTTTATACTGCTATAATACCACTTAATTGTTTACCATATTCCTTAATTTAATATTGCTCTAATACTCATATAGGCACTCTTAAGAGTAAGAGTTTGGCTCTATCACTTAAGTTTTTATCTCCTATTCTATTTATGAAATGTTACTACAAGGACTTGTAGCTTCCTGTAGTGTATTACCTTATGAATTATGTTGTTAATAGTCTGAATGGACAGCATACTGCTTCTTGTGTGCAAAAACTTTGGTCCACTAAAATATGTTGATGACCAGAATGATAGGCTACTTTATTCTTTCTGGTCTTTTATTCCCTCATACTCAAGTGTGAGTGGGTGAAAGGCGCTTCAGTGTACGGTAAAGGCAGATTCCCCTTGGTATCATTGCACTGCAACTGTGACTAATGCTATATGTGAGCAGGCGTGCTGCAGTGAGCTGCCTCACATCTATCCAGAAGAAACGTTCAATTTGCAGTGTGTGTGTGTGTGTGTGAGATTATAGGGGCTAATTTTGAAAAATAAAAGTGAGCTTTCTCAGTCAGACCAGGGTGAGATTGAAAACCCAGTGCAAAGTTGATCAGAAACGTCAAGGATTGGGGTTGTCGTGGCTCTTGTGAGCACCTGTTATCAAGGAAAGAGATGCTTTAAAACTAGGATGGGGAGGAACTGGATGCGTGTGAGTAGATGTTTGTGTGTGTGACTGAGAGAGGGAGATTATTCAGTGTGTGGGTTCTGGAGAGAGTGGAGGTGTGCTGCATGTGACTGTCAGGGTGAGCGAGTGATGGTGTACGTGTGGATACAAGCACGCACTCACAGACCTGTAACCCCCTTGTAGAACAGTATGTGTGCCTTCAAAATGGAGACTAATCTTAATAAAAAATAAAAAAAACAAAAACAAAAAAACCTCCGCGACCCTGGAGTCATCATCTGAGCTGCACATGAAAAGAGAGACCTAATTTAACTGTGGCAACCTGCTCGGCTCCTTTTCACTCTGCCTTTTACTCCCTCAGAGCAAAGAAAATAATGGCCAAAATGCCCTCTTGTGCAAGTGTAGCTATAGAAGTTGGTTGCATAATGTTTGTGAAATGCTCTGCCACTATGTGTGTGTGTGTGTGTGTGTGTGTGTGTGCAAGCCCACTCTGGGAGTCATTGCCAGGAAATTGTGAGCACAGTGCTGCACCTTCAAAAAACCTGCCAGCGATGGCACTGAGTACTCTTTGTCTGTGAGCGCACAGTGGTGTTTCATTTTAGACATTGTTTTCGGAGCTAAGCAGTGTTTAGTCTTATCCAATTTGGTACAACTGCTGAGGGTTGCGACGTAAGCTGGATGAAAATAAACAGAACTGTAACAAGGTGTTAACTTAATAATTCCATCAGTGATATTTAACAAAATTGTACCCTCAAAAGAGATGACACTTGTAAACCTGTTTTTATGATAGTATTATGTACTGCACAGTACTTATATTGTCCTCAAACAGTTTACTGTATGTCCCCTTAAATGTAAGTAGATTTTTTTTACCCAAAGCGACTTACAAGTGAGATAAAAAGTACAAGGCAAAGGCAGGGTAAGTGTAAGGACATCTACTGGAGGTAGGCCCTGGTCTACCACTGCACTGTCCACCGCTGGATTAGCTGACTTACAGAAAAGAAGTCGTAACGTGCATCTGTTGTTTTTTGAAATAAAATATGTAAAAATTCTCCATTATTTTTTGCAGCCATTGTATGCATATATTACAAATCAGAAAAGCATGCACAGTATTTTGTTACCAGGTCTGAGTCACTCAGCAGGACATAATGTACAAATATTGTTATTAGTAATTAATCACTGATATTTTCTATGAAGTCGAAACATTTGCAGCATTTATGTAAATCATGCAAATTTGCAGCTTTTTTCTGTCTTACCTTATTGTTAATTGATAATCTTTTGGTGTTTGGGCAAAATAAGCTGTTCTGGAGACAACATCTCTGTACAGTTTTGGTGAAACTGTGCATCTCTCACTGTTTTCTAAAATTTCACATGCCAAACAGTTTTTGGAAAAATCAATCCAATTTTCCAATTTGGAAAAATCTACCCTTATATGTATTTCGATCAACCAGCTTTATGCACACAGATACTCTCATCCTTTTCCCCTGTCTACCTATACATTAGAAGCTCTATGGTTACTCAAAGCCATTATGTAACACTGTTATATTTATTGCCACACTGTGACTCAACATCTAGAGATAAAATCTACGGTACGACGGCTGATATCAGTATGACATTGATTTGCAATGAGATATAGATCCACACAACTGTGGAAGGGTGGGGACGCAAGGGGCTCTCAACAATTTTGCAGATGTATTTGAGCCCACATTGATGAGTGTGTTAAGCTAATGTACCAGGCAAGCCATTTGCAGTCATGCCAAGTACCAGCTCACATGAACAGGCAGTTAGTGGGAGGCAGGCAGCAGCAGCAGCGATAGGCCTTCCTATCTTGGCTAAATCTTTTTCCTCCCTCATTCGCTCTCTCAAACTCACACCTTCTTCCAGTCTATCTCTTTCTCCTTCTTTTTCTTTCTTTCTCTGCCTTGCTTTGGTTGACCCCCCTCCCCCCATGCTGAGCCACCCACCCACACACACATATACTACACACACACATGCTCTTCTGCCCCCTCGCTGCCTCTTCTTCCTCTCTCTTTCTCTCTCCCTCTTTACCTTCTGTACAACGGCTGCATCCATGAGTGCAGATGGACACTATGGAAGCAAGCAGCCAGCCACTGATCTATCCCTGGCCTTGTCGATTTTACAGTAGTTTGATACAGCAGCTCCTGTCAAGCATGGCCATAGTTAAAGAGACAGCACAGCACCAATGCACTGCAGCACTCTTCTCCCTCTTTCTCTTTCCCTCTCATTCTCCTGTGTGACATAAGGGACCGTCTTACACCCCTCTACTACTCAGGCTGTGCCAAGAACCATCATCTGTTCGGCTATTACTGTACTGCATGCGCGAGATTCATCTAGTCCTGTGCACTAGATGATCTGTCAAAAGAGAGAGCCCATTCATTCTCCAATGGGGGTGCTGAGCATACAAGAGATGTGTTTGCGGCTGTGTTTTCAAGTGTTTTTTGGAATTAGTGGTGTAGTGACCAGTGATGAGCGTTTGGGAGAAGTGATTTGCTTTTAATCACACATGTAGAGCTGAATTCTCCAGCCGCAGAGCTTCTCTGTTGGTGTTGACAGATCTTTAGTGATCTGATGTTTTGCGAATCAAAGATCCCCCTGTCCAAGTTCAGGGACGTTTTAAATTTGCCGGCCGAATCCCCTCTAGATGTGGAAAGTCAGTACTTCTAAATGTCAAACAAGAATGTGCCTTCAGCTTTTTCAAGTATCCCCAAAGCTTTCTGGTCAAAGACAAGCAGTGATGTCAAGATACTGAGATTTCACTCGTCATTATTTTGGCCTGCAGATAGAAAGTCAATCAGGGTTCAGCACCACATTTTACATATTCATCAGTGTGTGTAGGATCCAATGAATGATCACATGTGCATAACAGTTGCTTACTAAGCTTGTTTTAATGTGTTACCTGGCATGCACTTTAAGTTCTTCGGGCCAATCAATAGTTGGCCACAGCAGCACAAAATATGATTGCATTTCACCAGGGACTGTGGCTGCATAGATTCATTGCAAACCTAACAAGTAGAAGTACTGGTACCCCCAGGTTTAATCTGAGAGGGACATTTAGTGATCAAAATGGTGTTTGGGGCCTTTTGTTTTCTAGCCCATAAAGTCTAGTACGTCATCTGCATATAGTGTGTGGTAGTAGCTTTTACAATCTTCCTCAGACAAGAACATCTGACTTCATGGAGCATCTGTGGAAAGATCCACATGGTTTATTTTTGGCAAAGAATAAATTAATCCTTGGACCAGTTGTGTCGTCACTCTCACTCGCATTATGTTCAGTACCATTAGACTGACTTTGGTCTTCAGCTGATCCTCTTTTCTCTGTTTTCCTGTTGCCCGACACGAAACTAGCTTTAGTAAAGAATACCCATGTCCTTTTTCTCTAAGAGCCTTTAGTGCTTTAGTGATACTGGGGGGCTGCTGGAGTCCCCGGGAGGAGCGGAATTTTTAGATTCAGCTATACTTTGGGTGGGTGGGTAATTCAATTCTGCTGCAAAGCCTGAGTGGAATGACTCAATGAGTGTGTGAGAGAGAGAGAGAATGCCTTGGCCGTTGATTGATCTTGTCAGGATTCACTCACAGCATAAAGGTCGAGTTGAGCTGCCTCCTCCCTCCTGAGCCAATCAGAGGGCAGCCAATCTGGGATAATGATCTCCCCCTGGATATGGTTGGCTCATAAGGTTTGCAGGCATGATGTCATCCAATCCCAAGGATGCCCGTGATTCAGAATTACGAGGTTTTAGCCAAATACCCTAGTTGCTGTGAGAAGTTATTGTGCTGTACATGTCATTATTATGAGTCAGGGGCTGACCAATGAATGAAATTTTCTTTAGAGATGAATTTATGAGAACAAGCTATTTTATTTAGTTCTTCGTGTATTATGTTATTCCTGTTGATACCCAGTCAAATATTGTGACTGTAGGACACTGAACTACACTGATCGGCCACCACTAGTGGTGTGAATGTTATGGTGGACACTGGGTCAGGACTCTGACCAGTCTACAGGTACACAGCCCCACATTTTTCAAATAGAGACATGCTCCTAAAGTGCCGTTTATGTCATTAAGGGCAGGTTTTAAAAAAAGTTTTTTCTCTTTTAACATCTACACTCAAAGTAGTACATTTCAAGTACCCTTTAAAATTCTCCCTCACGTAGCTCGAGGGCCAGTAAAATAAAAGCCACTACCACAGGATGTAAAATAATGGCATCTGAAATTAATTGGAAAATAAAACCATATCTGTGCACTGAAGCCTGAAGCTGGATTAAACATCAGTGTCAGGCTATCAATCTCTGAATGTGGAATACAGGGCTTTCTGCTCTCTCTATTCAGCATGCTACATCACACCGAACAAACTATACTGCACTGCTGGGGCGGTTAATCAGGCACCCATAGAGCCATTAATTTCAGATGTTTTGCTATTTTTACCTCCTTGTGTTTGTGTGTATATATTTGCTTGCATGACTTTTATATTCATCATTTTACACTGCATGTTTGGTTGTGTCTGATGCTGAGATGCTGCAGTCTCCTTCACTTTAGTTTAGGGAGACGCAGCCACGTCAGGTCATGGAAATTATTTTACCAACTCAGCTAAGCTGAACTAAGTCTCTCATAAGTGTGAAACATATGACCTTCATTTAAAACTGGGGACATTTTCTGTCTCAGATGAGAACTTGTAGCTTACGTTATGAGCTCTCTTTAGAATTGTTACAGCTGCATGTTACTCCACTTTCATTCTCTCAAGCCTTTTAATTTTTCATAATCACACACACAGATTTGAAGAGCTCTATTGTGAAATAATGGTGTTGTTTTAGCAGTGAAGAGGTGATTTGCCATAGCAACATGTAAAAATTCTGGTTGTTGCTGGTATCTTAACAAGGAGTATTTTATTGTACTCACTAATTACGCAGGTTGTTAACATGAAAGCATTTCCATGACATAAGTTTTGAGAATAAGTTAAAAAAAATCATTGCTGCTATGTCCATGTGCAGGCATGTGTGTCATTTCAGAAGGAACTTTAGTTATGAGAGATGTGTCTCCGTTGCAAGCAAGCAGAAATTCATACAAGTGAACACAACAGGGAATAGGCAAAATGTTTACTGTTGACTCAATTGACAGAGAATTGCTGTGCAGCTATTTTTGTAATCGGTTTTCTTAGTTTTATGTAATTGTTAAGTTGAGATTTTGACTCTTGCTCCAACAAAACCATTTAAGACCATTTAACCATTTAAGATGTCCCTTGTTCTAGAGAATAATGACCATTTAAAATAATAAAAAAAAGTAAAAAGTTAGTTCTGAGCCAATATTTAAAATGAATGTAACTCATGTCAGAAACTGTATTACACTGAACTTGATGTGGTCATGAAGGTAACCTCCACAGGTTTGGTAATCTCGTGGTTTACAGGCCTCACAGCAAGAAGACCCAGATTTGATCCTTGTTTCTTCCTGTGTGGAGTTTGCACATTTGTGTGGGTTTTCTCTAGTTTCCTCCCACATTGCAAATATGTACAAGACAGGCAGAGCGGAGACTCTAAATTGCCTGTAGGTATGAGTGTGAGTCTTCCTGTCTGTGTTCAACCTGTGATGGACTGGCGACCTGCCCGGTGTCCTGCCATCCGCCCAGTGCATGCTGGGATAGGCTGTAGCCCCAGGTGTGCCAGTAAAGGATTAGGTGGGCAGAGAAATTGAATGAATAAATGATTAAACTGATCTGTTTCTTTGTTGCATTAAACATCAAATAAATATTAAATATATTAGAATATTTGAGATAGTAACATGGCTTTTTGTGTCCTGTGTGTAAAATGCACTTGTCAGACTTTTTAGCATGTGGCCAGTTTTACAAATGAAACAATTCATAGTTAATTAATGAACTGTTCTGATACGTTAATCATGTACATTTTTCTAGCAAAAAAGGAAAACATCTCCACTTCCAGTTCACATGAAGTTGATGCTTTTCTGTGTCTTACGTGATTGTAAACCGAATTTCATTTGGGCTTTGAAGTTGACGAAATGTCAATTTGTCCTCTAGGACATTTTTCAGATGACATGTTCACGTCACATGTGAACAGACAATTGATTACTAGAAAAAACTGCAGCAAATTAATGGAAACAATAGTTAATTGATGCCCCAAACTATTTCCTGTGTATTATGGCCCATTCTGTAATTGTGTAAGTCTATGGCTATTACAATAATTGTTACCTTGGTAGCTTGGCTAGATTTCAATGTAATGTACATACTGTATTAACATTTATGAAAGTGTTGGGATTGAAACATGCAGTTTCAACTGTATTTTTATATTTTTTAATTATTTTTCTCTGTAATCTAGTATAATTGTTGAAAAGTGGCTACATAGGATGGTTGTTAATACTGTGAGTGGGACTTTTTCCTTTGTGCATTCATATTTAAGGTCACAGAATATATTTGGGATATTTCTCAATGTGATTAGTTTGTTAAAACTAGCAGCCACATTTAGTATTTGTTTTAACATGTATTAGTTTAGAAAATAAGGATTAGGAAGAAGTAAACTTAGCTTTATTTTTCCATTTGATAATCTTTTTTTTTTTTTATTCTTAAGTAAATGTCTCTCCCACTTTGTGAATAGAACTTTTCTTTTTGCTTATGTCGTGTGCAGACCCCACTTTTCAAAATACTGTATTAGCATTTAAAAGGTTTTCCTACCAGATTAGTTTTTTTTTAAAACAGCTAATGTGCTGTAGGTTGCGCCTCGATTTTAGATATAGATTAGAGCAGTTTGTTACTTGTTTCACAAAAACGGTTCTGTTCACTATATTTGTATGTGTGTGTTCATGTCAATGTGTGTAATATTTGTGTAGTAGTGTTTTACCTCCACTCAAAGGACCTCATAAAGGTTAGCAGGCTCACTCAACAGCTGACGATAAATTTAGCCTCCTTTTTACACAGTCCCACACACGATTTGAGTATTTTTCTACTGTATCAGACCACGTCCAGGCATGTTACCACACTCAAGAGCTGTGCTATTATTTGAAAGTATTAATGATCACAATAAGAGTTGTAGGAAAACTTTCCTGATGTTATTTTTAATATTGTCTTGTGAATACGCTCAGTTCTTTTGGAGTAATGATCGGTTTTCTGAATGGAATTTAATGTAATGGAGTAGTAGATGATAATAGATAGTAATACAGTGTAAGACTGTTGTTTTTTATTAATGGCACTGTCAGTCAGGTGGGACTGGATGACGATGAGAAGGGCTTGCAGATTGCCAAAACCACACTTACAATTTTGCGTTCTCACTTTACTCTCATGTTTAAATTTTGGAAATTATACACCCTGCTCGAGAGCATCCATTGGAATCTATTGGAGGATCCAGCACTGTTTCACCTCCTGCACCTTTTTTTATTTTATTTTATTTTTTTAAAGGTCTGAAGTTACATCAAATGAGCTTTTCTGGCCCTCTTTCTTTGCAGTATTTGCACACAGCTTAGTACAAAACACATTACTGACATTTTCAAACTGCTTTTAGCTCTGACACATGGTGCTATTATTTGTGGGTGAGAGGTGGCCTTGCAGATGCTACAATCCAAGTGGTCTGCCCCCACATTACGACCCCCCCAGGTCTTGGAGCCCATCTTTATTTAACAAATGCAATAGGTTGGAAAATGAACACATGACAGAAATACTGTATGAGGTTGTTTTCTCTCATAGGATCTAATGTGCTTGTTTTCAATAGGGGCAAATTACTTTAAGTGGCAAGTGCTGGACTGAGAATTTGCATATTTGTTAACATATTGTTCAGTCAGCATTTTACACCTGCTTTAACACTGCTACAGCCTCATGTAAGGTTTTATTAATTATTCTCTAACTTCAAGGTCTGAGAGAGGTCTTACGTACAAGACTAAAATTAAACGACATGAAATTATGAATAGCGACTGAGCGGTAAGACAAAAAAACAAATAACTGCACTGTTGTGATATGTGCATATTTTTCATCCACCTTCTGGCCACAGACACCATAAAAAAAAGACAACAGAGGTTCGTTTTGCATTTATTTTCGCCAGGAAGTAGTCCTGGGATGTCAGTTTGTGTCCAGCTCTCATTCGCCTGTCTGTTCTTATCAGGAGTGTCTGCAGGCCAGCTTCACTTTAACTCCCAGAATCTATCACTAAAGGAAACATCTGATATGATAACAAGGCTCTATTATCTGACTGGTTTATTCAGGGAAGGGGTTTGCATCTGATCTTTCAAGTGATGTCATCACCTTATCCAGTGAATAAACTCACAAAGGTTAGAATAGACATGGAGGTAATATACTGTAGGGAAAATAAGAGCTGACTTGCAAAAAAAATGAATGCCAGGCTGTCCCCCAAAGACAGAACATGCACTTCTTACTGTTGCAGTAATCTTCAAGCATATGCTCATTTTTGGATTGTATTTCCGATCTAATGCAAAAGAAAAACCCAAACTCACAATTCGAAGCAATGAATATATTTATGGAGTTGCAGAATGTGCTGGGCTTTGACTTGATACTGTGTATATTTTGCAATTTTTTACACCCATATTTATCCAGGGAAGGGTTGCTGAAGGTCCGCCCTATTTAACACGCGGTTACACATTCACTTTGGAGATGCAGCTGCAAGATTCCTCAGGTAATAAGTGAGCAGCCCTCCATGCTGGAGCTGCTGGTATTTAGCTGCCTTGCCCAGCTGATGATTGTTGCTCAGGGACATGACAGCATCTGTCATTTACCCACCAAGAATTTTTCTAGCAGGCCCACAGATTTGAACTGGCAAAAACTTTGAGTCACAAGTGCACTTCTCAGATCCTCCAGGGAAGATAGAGTGTTACACATTCACTTAACTTGCCATGAATTCAGAGATGTGAATTAATGGCATCTGGCAGGAATGGCTGCTGTGCACTGGAAGCCTGCTGTTTATATCTTGTTTGTAAGGAAGGCCACTGTGCTTCCGTTTGAGGTATACGTCTGTTCGTATTGGTGACAGAGCGGAACGTTTGGAGAGACCTGAGGTGAGCTCTGGGGAGCTGGCAGTGACATTGCTTCGTACTGTCTGACATCATCAGTAAAAGTAACAGGAAGCGAATGAGTTCACAGTGACATGTCTGTGCCCACATAAATGCAGGAATACACGCTGGATAGCTGATGTCCTTAACATGTTTATCTTGTAGCCTCAACACTTGCTAAAAGACAAAAATGCATACAATTAAAACCACATCCTGAATTTACTTAGACTTAAAAAAGCCTACATAACACAGTCAGTTAATCGTAGTGATCAAGCAAGTTTTAAAGAGCTTTATAGTGACTTTGTTTTGCTGTAAAATAAAAATCAATTGTTTTAGAATTAGGTACATTTCAGCTTCACTTTTAAGTTGGGTATGTCAAATTAAAATAGTGCAGTAGCAGAACTAAATGATTTGTAGTCAGTTAACAGCTAAATCAGTCTCATTGTTGTTAAACTTAATCTTTTTAGATTTTGGGCTGTTGGTTGCAAGACAAAAAGAAACTTTTGCTCTGTGAAATCACTATAGTTTTTGGAACTGTGGACATTGCAGTTATGTGGTGCGCTCCTTAAAGAGCTTCACTGATTTTTAACTTGCATGCTGTGGTTCTAGTTTGAGGAGTGTAAATGAATGGTATTAAACTTTGCGCTGCCTTCCATATGTCTCTGTTTCTCCTTGAGGGCATCATCTGGAGGAGTTTTTCAGTCCTGTTGACGCCATCTGATTGCTCATACTACGGAGGTTGTAATGTTGGTTAACCTGCTCCCCCACTACTCCTCTTTTCAGAAGCAAAGAGAGATTTGAATGTAGTTAAGGTCAGAGAAAAGTTCAAGTTTACAGTTTATACACATTGCTTCCAAAGCAGAAACAATAAGAAGAATATAAAAACACACTAGAGGAGAAGGTGTGTCCGGGCGTTTGATTAGTGGCGCACATTTCAACCATATGGCTCAGCGCTGGTTTCAGAGTCAGCAAACAACAACTGGACAAACGCATGCACATAAAAGGACGAGCAAAGCGGCTCTTTAATCCTCAGTGTGCACACAAAATGACTGCTGAAAGCAGCATCCGGAAATAAGTCATTTACAAGTGCAGTCAAACAAACTTGGGGCTGTTTCTGCAGTGACTATTTCCTGAGATGATACAAATCACTCACACTGTTTTTCTAATTAAAAATAAAAGGTCGTGAATTGCAGTATTTATGTAAAGGTGGCTGCAGAGACCCTTCTTTCTTCAGCTTCAGCATTCGTTGCGAGCTCAACATTGTGTTCTGCCAAATGAACTACTGGTCTTTACCATTCATTCAATTGTTAAATTTAAATGTGTGAGAGAGAGAGTCGGTGTGAGTATCTGCGTGTTGGCAAATGTCAGAGTATCTTGTGTAGCTTTTTAGATGCAGTGTAAATTAAGTGCTCATGTGTACATGTGCATGTTACATGTAGAACAAATCTGTTTCCACCATGACAGAGTGTGGATGTGGATAAGGCAGAGGAAACATGTCAAAAGGGATAACGCTCAGTGTCAGGTCAATGTTCCTAATATTTCGCACTCACCATGTACAGTATGTGTCTTTATTTGCTAGTGGTTCATGCACCGTGTAATTGCTGAAAAGTGAGCTGTGAAGAATGAGCAAATCTGTTATCCCTGTTGGCAGATGTATGCGAGAAACATATTTTTGTCTCGTACACCAGTAGGTCTGAAGGCCTTGTAGTTAATGGAGTTTGCAAGCATGTGCACTGATGAACTTTTATGGGAAGTGACAGTACAGTTATGTTACACGATTTAGTCTAAGATATCCAGGAACTCTCTAGTAGAAGCTGTCTAATCAGCTTGGTTAATATTTCAGAGGATGTTAAGTTCTCCAGGTCTTTGTGGACATGTTGGAGTTATGTAGTACAGTTGATGTACTTAACCTCTGCAGCAGCATACTGTATGAGCTTCGGTGCTACTAGAGTTCTAACAGCAAGAAGTCCATGATACTAGACAGATTTATCAACGCAGATGGTTCCCTAAATGTCTTAACATTTCCTAGAGTTTCAGAAAAACATGTAGTGATCATTTGTCTGCTCATGATCTTTGTTGGCTCCATTTGGATCCTGGAGGGACCTTGAATGAATAACATACTATGTCCAATCTGGGTCAATAAAGTCAAGTGTAATAGATTTTTATGGAAAACAAAAAAAAAATACGACAGACAAAATAGACAGACGGTGATTTACACATTTACCAGTTATGGAGCAACATTATCATTATGATGATAGTAGGTGCTTAGTTCTCCGGTTCACTAGCTAGTCTTTACCTACAGTATATGTTTTTGCTGTTTGATATAGAATAGATAGTAGAAACTCAGTTTTAACTCTTGTCTCTGCAAACATCTTTTATTTTAGGCAAAAATCAAGCTATGAGTGTAGTAAGACAAAACTCGAAACTGTGAGCTGAAACTTACTTTAAAGCTCATAAAACTGAGGAAAGCTACACATACAGATACATGCCTGTAGGTTATTTAGTAAAGACAATCATTGTTGAATGTACATGAGAAGGTCACATAGCTTCATAACATGTAGCCTAAAGAGGAACTCTGTATGTCAGCGCAGTGAAAATTAATAAGGATAACTAACCTAAATTGACTAAATTATCATTTTCACACTATAAAGCTGGTTAAAATGAGAAAAAATACATATTATCATGCTCAGCAAGCACTCGCTTTATCAAGTCAGTCCACACATAATAAACCCAGCCTGTCTTTATTCACAATGCTCCCCATAGGTAAATTTAATCAGGTCTATTGATGTTTCGGCTCATGTGATCAAAATGTTAGTGGAATTAATGCAGTCTGCAGTATCTGTCTATGAAGAGCATGCTGAACATAGTGTGCAGCTCTTATCTAAAGCATCCTGCCAGTGAAGAAATGCTGGCTGCTCATTCAGCTGAGAGATGGGCCAGGTGGAACGAACCGTGTCCGTCCTATGGTCTTCAACTCAGTGCTGCCAAACAAATGAGCATCTGATATGGGAGATAAGGGTTTCTGAAAGATGATACATTTCTAGACTGAAGGTTTAGGTTGAATTTTCACTGTCTTAACAACACAAAAACAATGTTTTTCTAACAAACTAGAATCAAGATTGCATGCATCAGTCAAACACTCAAGTTTCAGTTTAGTTTAGCTCTCAGTGCTGAATTTTCCCTTCATTCAGTCTGTCACTCACATCCTCTTACGTTAAAGTCTGATCTACTAAGACAGCAGCTAATTGTGCAATCAGAGATTCAGGCTGACGTCTCTGCAGACTGTAAGACTGAAACAGAGCTTATAAGGTGCAGTACAGACATCTGCAGGCTCAAAATAGAATCAATATGTAGTTGCAATGAAAATACTAATCACTGATGAATTTTAATTCCAAAACACTGATCAAAGTTATACAAATGATGACAAATGTATAATTCTAGTAACTAGGTAAATTAATATTTATTTTAATCTTTTGTTAAGCTAAACAATAATAAAATCTGATGCTTTGTTAAATAGTATAATAATAAACAATAAACAGTGAAACACTTTGGTGCTCTATGACACCTCACCTTCTCTTTTCCTTCTCTCATAATTACTTCCCGTACTAGAAGCTTTTGTCACTTGAACATTTGGAGCAGTAACTTTCCTCTTTGGACTATATTCTTCCTGTCTGGACTTTCAGTTTTCTACAGTGGTTAGATAGGTGTTTTTTGCCACTCCCCTTGTGTTTCTTTAATTTTGCTTTTGAGCTAATATAGTGCAGCTCCTCTGAATAGTTGTTTGTGAGCTCAGCATTTTTGCGCTGTCATTGAAATGTCTACAGACACTGAGCATCCAGCCTGGTGCACCTTTGATAAATAACATTTTTCTTGTGACAGAATATTAGCCAATCTGGTCCCAAGTGTTATTTGCAAAGTTATATTCTTGTCGGGCTCTCAAGCAGTATTTAGACTTCAGGTTATTACAACCACTGAACCCAGACTAATGGAATTTTCTTTTTTCAGCTTGGCACTTCCTTTAGGCAGATTGACCCACCTAAGCTTTTCAGTAGAACAATATTTGCTTACATAGAATATCTGCTATGAAGTTTTTCACTTAAGCGTATGTTTACAAGACGTATTAAATGTATAAATAAAACCTGTAACGTAATGACATGTAATGTCTACCTTACACTGTTTTTGTAGTAGGGTAGGTACGATTGAAGAGTAGTGGTGCACATTACTTGTCAATAAACTGTATCTGTAACAAATCAATTGCCTGTCCTTGGAAGACACATAATTTAAAGTTGTAGATTGGATTTTAGTTAAGAAACTGCTGCACAACTGGTTCATTAAGTACATGTGACGTGAACTGGTTTCTTTAAATGGGTTGTTATTCACTTATTCACACTCTGCTTCTATGAAGTTCCACTTCAACTACTTTGTTATTTGTCAAGCACGTTTCTAATGTCTGTGTGTCAGCTGTTTGTCAGACAGTGATGAGGCAACATGAGTTTAAGGTGCGCCATGAGTGAGAAGTTTTAGTGACAACCCTTTGGGTAATAAGACAATGACACAGTTCCTAGTCTATCTCTGGATTGAGGACAGATGACTATAATTGTTCTTTATCTCTTAGGAACAGCTTGACTCGACCTGCTTTCAATCAGCATGACACAGAGTGAGAAACAAAAACACGCAGGGGTCAGGGCATGAGGAGCATGACTTGCAAGTGACACTGAGAAACATGTTCAACTCAGCTCAGCTCAGCTCAGCTTGACAATTCAAAAAATGTGTATTAACAAATGAATAATAAAAATAATAAATCAATCAATCAAATGAAATGTTAATAGGTATTTTATATGAATCTAAAGCTTAACATGGCTCCGTATAAGCACTGCTATGTTTCATCTGAAGCAGGTGATAATTTGAAGGGGATCATTGCAAACTTAACAAACTTTCAACGAGCTCATTCTGCTAGCCTGAGCAGACACAAAAACAACTAGTATGCATGAATCAGAAAATGAAGATACATGCGTAAAAATTATAAGGGAGGCCTCACTTTTAAATGTATCCCTCAACATGACATTCATATACTGGTTATGATAGCTAATTGGCATTCCCTTTGTACTATAGGAAGATAGTGTTGGATTAAATGGCTCTTTTGCATTTGGACATTCAGCATTCGACAAAGCAACTTTTGGTTATTTTGTGGTCAGTGGTTTGTTCTGCCTCTGTACTGTGGTCATTGAAACAGTGGGATCAGAAAGTATATGTTTGTACCACAGCACTGACTCTTGAGTGATAGAGGTTCAGAATATTTGGCACCATAAATTCAATTACCATGGGAGGAGATAATATATTTTCTTACTGCACCCTGTTGCCCTTGTCCAAAGCAAATCCAGTGTAAGTGATGGCTCAGTGATATTAGGTGAGAAGCCAAATGAAGCAGTGGCACATTGACTATAAACCTCTATAAACCTGTCCCAGACATCATAGTTGTGATTCTCAATCTTTGTTCTGTGCTTTATAGCATCTGCAGAACAACAAGAAAGCTGTTTTGTTTTTGTTTTTTTATGCACAGAAAGTCTGAAAGAGATTCAGCAATTGTGGATTCTAAGTAATATTTAAGAGTTACATTACCATAATTCCAAGGTTGGACTTCAACTACTGCTGGTCATTTGGTTCTGTTAATGAGGCTTGGGAAGGCTTTTTGCAGTAAACTGTTTTTAAATGCACAGGTGCACATGTGCACAAAAGCAAACATACATATTTTTCCCCAGGTGATATTAGATTCTGGAGTAAAGTTTCAAAGTATCTCAGGCATACGGTTTCTTTTTAAAAGGGTCTCCATCAGATTGTGGTTCAATCTGCTGATTGTCCTCCAGAATACAGTCAGTTTCCTTCCGATAAATGTTTGTAAAAAGTGCATGATTGTGTGCCTGTGATCAGCTTTGGCTGACCTTTGGAGTGCCAACTGGAACTGAGTAGCTTTGTAATAGTGGCACTACAAGACTGTTCTGTGAAATGAGAGGTTGTAGGTCATTTGTAACAGCAGCAAAAAAATGATCAGATTTTTTATTTATGCTATTGTTATCAGTATGAATGTCGTGTTTGTCACGTGATGTGTGTGTGTTTATTTAGTGCCGAATCCTAACCCAATTGTGCTTAATCCCGACCAAATCGCTTAGTTTGCACAGTCGTAATCCAGTCACATGACAAACGTCATATGAAGTTAGACAACCAATAACTTTTAAGATTTTAAAAATTATGCAATCTTAACAAATGCCTACTTCTGTATGTGGAGATGTTCTTACAACAAACAGTCCTTTTGAGACGGATAGGGCAAACGATCGATGGGTTTTAAAGTTGGAAGACTTATTAGGCGGTACATATCCTGTATGTTGGAATAACAAAGAGTTTAAATGAGCCATCCAGCCATGGACAAGCAAAACTGGTTCAAAATAATACTTTGTTCTTTTCGGTTTTTAAAATACTTAATTGATCCAATAGGTTCATTGTTGATAAGGGCAGCTGCTATCCAAAGCGCTTGTCGAGGGTTCAGTTCAGAGCCACTGACCAAATCACAGTTCCTGCAGTTTGCAGACAACTCATTCTACAAATGGAGCCATAGCACGCATCAAGTTGATATAGTCTTGTAGGTCCACACATGCACAGAGCTCTCTTTCCTTTTTAATATCACCTTCACAGCCAGGTGGAGAAGCAGCACCACACCTCTGAATGAAGGAGTAGAAAGGATGTCCAGCACCTCATTTTCCCAACACAGTGTTTATTTATTCACATCCTGAGTGAAAAGGGTCTTACAGAACAACCTGGAGAGTTGCCTGTACCGCCTGTTAGACTGTTTAGAGAAAAGTGCAGGGGAGATTGAAAGTCAGAGAGATGAAAAAAGATGGTGGACTGGGGAGTTATGGGAGAGAACATAAGAGCTGTAAGAGCAAAAATCACAGGTTGTAAGAGGGAGAGCTTTCTACCTACCTTTTGAAACCACATTTTTACCTTTTCGTTTGGAAGTTAAAGATAAAAAAGTGATGTGAATGATGACTTGATTACGACACAGACCTGGCATGAAGAACCCACAATGTGCTGTTCAATGTAGGCGTAAAACAGCACAAAAGCAGCCTGGGCACTCTGAAGTATTGTTTTTACATATCTGCACACTATGACCTTACAGAAATACCTGATGCTTCTCCCATGAATGGGGTGCTTATTTTGTTTCGATGTCCATTATCTGTTGGAAAATTCTGTTATATGCCATGCACCGTGTCTCTTGGATGTGGACAACATTGGCAGAACACATTTTTAAAAGAAATAGTTTTTTCACATGTTTACTGACTGGCAGGAAATGCAAGCTGTGCTTCAGCCTACATACCTGATGGACATACAGCGCACATGCACGTTTCACTTTATATGTGACATTTTAAAAGTTTGCAAGAAACGATTTACTTGACATTTTGATAGAGACATTGCTAGACTGAACGAGTTGGCTGAAAGACATTAGGTAAGTGAAGGAGAGATCAGAACAGAGAATGAGGGAGAGAGGGCAAGTGAAAGAGAGAGGCAGAGAGAGTTGTGGGAGTGAGTGTAAGCGAGTGGGAGACTGAGAGCGAGAGAGCAGCAGAGAGGGAGATTGTGAGAGAAGGCTACTGTACAGCTGTATAGCCAGCTTTGCTATTGGCCAAAGCCTGAATGGCCTCAAGCTGTTCCTGTCATTCATCTGTATTTACTTGCAAGTTGTGTCTGAGCTTGATCCATTCACAGTCTTATGGGAAATCCTCGTCACGTTGAAATGTAGCAGAGAACCAGTCTGTTTTAAATAACTTTTCTATATCATCTTTATCATAACCTTGTCACATTAAATATAGTCAATATTTCCGTCTCTGTGAAGGTTTTAAATAAGTCAGAATCAGAGTTATGCAAGCAAATGCAAATGAATGACAGGGACATCTTGAGGCCACTTGTGCTACTACTAGCCACAGTTTTTCTGCCACACAAATGATGAAGATGGAAGAACACCAAAGTACCAAACACAAAGTTGAACAGATGGAGGCATTTGTATTTATTGTTCTTTGTGTAGTTATTATTAGAGATTTGATCGTCCTTACAAATGTGCCTATTTGTGTTTATCTTTATTAATGCCAATGTGGGTTGAATATTTTAACAAGACTTTTATTTTGGCAGAGAGATCAAGACTTGTGCTTAGGAGAAGGAGGCAAAGGCCACGTATAAGAAAAGCAGAGATCAGTCTGAAAGCCAGGTAGATACATTTGAATTTAGATTTGGAGAGGCAGGGAAAGCATCACAGAGATCTAGAAATAAAAATAGAATAACCGAGTGTGAGAGAAGATGGAGGAGTGAGGGGGAACGGGAGAGAGGTGAATGGAAAAAATGTGATTCTAGGACAGATCATGTAGTTTTTTTAATCCCAGATAGAGAAATATTGAGGATGAAACGGTTAAAGAGTGACAAAGTGGAATACAATAGGGAGGTGGGAAAGAGATGGAGAAACTTTAAGGGGGGGTATGAACAAGGCCACATCCAGGAAAAAAGGAGCCAGAGAGCGAAGGGGTGGGGGGCTGAGAAACAGATGGGCAGAAGGAGGAGGGGAGCAATGGATGGGAGAGGGAATCAAGAAGAGGCTGCCAGGAGTTAGTGCAGAAAGTTGGATTTCATTGGGATTCATGGTGGGATGATGGCCACATCGATCCTCCCTTGCCCTTCTGACATATTGCTTTTTGGTTTTTATCTCCAAGGTTAGTGCCCCACATGAGATCATGGTACATCTGTTGAACCTAAGTTTTCCTTTGCTGTGAAAGAAGAGGTTCATCCTAAAACTATACGTCATCCCTTATGTACATTGGAAGGGTTTCTGGTTGTAACCTATTTCAAGTATCCTCCAAAGTTAGTCTCTCTTTTTGCTTCTCTTTAAAGTGTGTCCTTGCTACCGGGATATGTCCTGGCGCATAGTCTGTGTTGAACTCTGTCTTTCCATTGATTTGTGTATCCTAAGCCCTAACCCCAAATACATAAGGCAGCGGCACATGAAACACTGAGGAGACAAGTTTTGACAGAAGACCGGGACACAGAGCTTCCCATTACCAAGATACCCGCTTGAATTTGCTGAGCCGGCTGAAGTTTCATATTAGCTTTACCTGAACTTTAGAATCCAATCTTGCACAGAACAAAAACTGTACATTTTGTCCCACATTGCTGCTTTTCATATCGTAGAACAGCACCTGAAATTTCCTCTCCCCACATCAGAACTGGGACAGCTGCGTCAGACAACTTTTGTAACTTTCCGACACTGACAGTGTCAATCACGCCTAATTTACTTAGCGATTGGCCAGTTGTGGAGAGGTGAGAAAATATGCCGCAACTTCTCTCTCAAGATCTCATTTTTCATTCTTCACACAGCTTCTTCTGTCGCTTTTTTTTTTTTGAATGATTGAGAGCATCACCATGAATTTCTTGATATGACGGCAGTCTGTTCTCTGCGAACAGACTGTCTGAAAGTATGCACAACAGTGCCCACTTGTGCAGTTTATCTTGTCGCTCGCTTCTCTGTGCCAACAGGCTTTTTGCCTCACCTTTGAGAGTTGCCATTTGGAACAAATATTAGCATTTGCTTTTACATATATTCAAACAACAGGTCACATGAACTAGTGTGTTCCAGCATGCCCTGGCCTTTACGGTGTAGCTGCAGGAGGAAGGGATCACTTCACAGCCAGTTTGGAGAGGAGGAGTGATTACAATGACCAACTGCTCTCCCAACATGCATATCACATATATGAATATTGTATCACGGCAGATTAGGAAAAATCTGACACTATCCAAGATATGGCTACTGCAAGTGTAAAACAAAGATTAACTCCTGTGGAGCAATACATTGATGGTATATTTGGTACCTTTTGATGCGTTTGACAGTGTTGCAGTACTTGGATTACTGCATACATACTCAGTGCCAACTTACGCTCACGGTGTGTGTGTATATATAGTTATAGATGGAGAGAGAAAAGGAGAGGGGGAGGGATGTAGAGACAGAAACAGAGAGAGTAAGAGAGTGAGAGGGAGGTTCAAGTCAGTATTTCATGGATGGCTGTGTTGCTATGGGAACAAGATGTGGGCTCCCTATTCCCAAAAAAGTGTCCTCCTTCCTTCCTTCCCTTCCCTTCCCTCTTTCCCTCTCTCCGTCTCTCATCACTTCATTTCTCTCTCTTCTTCTTCACAGCATCCACAGCATCTACATCTCTCTCTCTCTCTCTCCTCTTCCCTTTCCCCCGATCACATCCCACCACATGCCTCCTCTCTCTCTCTCTCTCTCTCTCTCTCTCTCTCTCTCTCTCTCTCTCTCTCTCTCCGTCTCTCTCTCTCAAGCTCCCATCCTCTTCTGTCATCCATCTTTTCCCCGCCCACTCATTCACCTTTCTCTCTGTCCATTCTGTGCCTCTCTTCTTTTTCACACTTCCACATTTTTCCTCTCTGTCCTCCCCTCTCTGTCTCTCGCTGTCCATCCCTCTTTTTCCCTGTCTCTCTGATCCCTCTGTCTCTTTAACACTCACTTATATTCTATTCTTTTCTCGGTTGTCATGGCAATAGGCTGGGGGCGTGAGGGAGCGAGCGCGAGCAAGCGAGCGGGAGTGGGTGTTTCGGAAGTGACATCTCTTGGGCAGTAACCTTGTTTCCTGTGTGGTGAAGTTGGGGGCGGATTCAAGGCGCTAGCAGCGCAGCAACAGTGACACCGTGTGGACTCTTTGGGTGAGCAATGGGGAACCCGGGACGCGCAGCGCAAGGGCTGGGTGAATGATCTGATAGGTGAGAATACTCTCTCTCCATCTCACCTTTTTCCTCCCTGTCTCACATACAAATGAACATATAGTACCAACACACTTTAACCCCTATCACTGTCCCCTCTATTTATTTCTCTTTTTTCAGAAGTGGGTTAAAAGGGGATTAAAACTTTCACCTGGATTTTTACATTTATACAACACAGTCTGTACATAAATAATGCAAAACCACGCTCACATGGACACACACACCTAAATAAAGAAACACATCTACTTAAACATTATGGCTACAGTATTTAGGAAGCTATACTTATTTTAAGCTTGATGTTTGAATTTTGTAGGAGCCCTAAATAGAGGGCATAGTAGTGAGAAGAGGGGCTGTATGAAGGGAGCTGCAGCGTGATACAGATTCAGAAGAAATCCCCTACAAACTAAATATTTTTCACCAGATGATATATATTTTGTCCTCTTTGTCTTGCTATTGCTAACATGTTAAAACGATTGCCAATTTACACCTAGAGCAACATAATCATTCATTCAGACTTGTTTCTGGTCTAATAGTCACTCTTCTTTTAGCAAGATTTTGGTCTCCACCTGAAAGCTGCATCAGCTACAGTATTTGCTCATGTTTCTCTGTGCTATTTGAAGCTGAGCAGGTAGTTTAGAGTTGGTTTCTAAGCACCTTTATTTTTGTTGCTGTTTGATGCAGCTGGAAATTATGTTAATGAGAGCAGACCTTTGCAAACTGTAAGGCTAAAAAATAGGGATATACTAATCTACTACTAGTATTACAGTATTTGCCTAAATTTCCTTTAGTATTTCATTTTAGTATTTCACAATCACTGACCTTGTGTTAAGTATCTTACATGAAAAACATTTTGTTTTATGTAGGTAAATATACACATTTAAATTAGTACTTCATATCAGCAGAAGTTAGGTTTGGTTCATTGCTACTATTAAGTTAGTAAATCTGCACAATCAGCTTATAAATCTGCATATTACTAAGGTGTTTCTCCTATTAACCACAATCACTTGATCCACTGCTAAAGCCATACAATTGCCAGTGTAAGTGGTAGATTTAAAAATATCTTTATAAATGTGCATAATTGGTCTTTAATGCAATCGTCAACCACCTCATTCAAGGTAAAGAAAATTCAGAGACAGATGAAGTGACACTCCATAGTTTCTGTAAAATAAAATCCTTTTCATATTTGCAAATATTAAGTAGCTCAGAAAATTCCCCTTTTGTTTTCAGGAAGAAATAACCGCAATATACACACAACAGAACTGTATTGTAGTGTCAGTGAAGCGACTGCCTGTTAAGTGCGTTGTTGCTCTCAGTCATAAATGAGTTCCTTCTTGTGGCACAGTTTAAAAAGACATGAAGACATATCTGCCCTCAGGCCTGTGTAAGATGAAGATTTGCAGTATCATTCTGTTTCTGCATGGGATCATCCCACTCTTATGTCAATTTATAGCTGGAAGAACAATGTTCTGCTGTTTGGGACATGCACAATTTGTGCAATACTCCACTGAGTATTACACGGCAGTACCACATCTCAAGCTACAAGGAGGAAAAACAGAGCCAAAATAAGAGCTTAAAAACAGATGCTTAAAAAAAAAAAAAAAACTAAAAATAACATAAAAATGGAACCACATTTGTTAGCTAGTGTGTTCTGGTACGCTGTTGTGTCAAAGCACAAATGAAGTGCATCCTGTCAAAAATGAGCAGAAATCTTAAAAGCTGGTCGAGCAAGTCCACGTTACTCAGCTTAATTTTAAAAATGCAAACTAACATCATAATTTGATGTTACTTGCGTAATCAGCAACAGAATAACTGCACCACTCTCCTACTTAATATCAGACTCTACCCTTATCCCTAAGAGATGATAGCCTATAATTGGCACATATAAATTAATATATAACAATAGAGAATAACACAGGTATACAACAGTAACTAAGGTACTGTAAGATACAAAATGCTGTAATAGCACCGCTCCTATCATATTCTTAGCTGCAAAATTACTAAATTAGTATTTAATCTTTGAGCTTTAAAATGCACAGGCTGCATGTTGAGTTTTGAAAGCCAGAGGTCTCACCACCCTGTGATGTACTCGTTGAGTAATTGGTATTGATCAACAAACCTATCCACCCCCCACCCCCCCACCCCCCCACAGATATATTTAGGTAATTGTGTGTTGTTAATGAAGGCATGCCTCGTTTCTGAATATATTATTTATTTATTGTCATGCTGCATGCTCATGTCAATCTGCATGTGGCCAAAGTTCTCCTTCACAACATATAGCAGAAGTTGAAGGCATGAGCAATGTGCTTTATCAGCGAGAAGCCTTGTACTTCTAGGCCTCTGTGACCCCCACTGGTGACACTTGACATGCCCCTTGACTCAGCACTGACAGCAGTCTACTGTACTGCACATATGCACAACTCTGACTCACAGCTTGTTAAAGTGCAGCGCTGCATCTCTTGTCACTACCATCTATGTATGCATTCCTGTCAAATTCACTGTCTTACTTTTGGTGTATTTTCCAGTGAATAAAATGTGATATCGGTTCATCTGAGGTCACAGTAATGAATTGTGCACTGTGTGGTACCTTCTTGCCTAGAAAGTAAGATGCTTTGGCTCGCCATGCTTGCAGGAGTACATTATCTGCCCTGGGCGGCACAGGGATACTGCAAGCTTTATTTTTAGAGCTGTTTTGGAGCTCAGCGATGTGTATAAATCAACATTAGGCTTGTCGGGATCCAGTAATGACAAAGTTGACTAAGGCTGACCAGTCATCCGATTGGTGCATGGCACTCTTCTTTATAAACTGCTAAGGATGGCAGAAAAGGGAAAAGCGCCCACAGAGAGGGAACGGAGAGAGAGGAACAAAGGCAGAGCAAGGAAAATACAGAGAGCAGACCGTAGAGAGCAAATGAAAGACGGAGTGTGGTAGAGGAAGATGAGCAGAGAAAAGCAGCATCTCAGCATTTCTGCTTTGCCAAATCATTACAATATGTTCATGCAACATAGAGCTGTGCCTGAGCAGCCTGTACGTACGAACGGACAGACAGGAGAATGAATCTACTCATTGAAATTCTGTCCACTGTGCTTCACAGACCCTTAATAGGCAGCCTCGGGGGTGGAGAGGTAGGCCTACAGTAGAGTAGCAAAGATTGGGCTGTGGATGACTCATGTTGCTATCCCCCAGTGAATATCTCAGCATCATGACTTTGCTCTGCACAGATGCAAAGTTTGGATTCAAGGACTTAGGTGCTATTTGGAGAGATGGAGAGCATGCCACACAAGACTGGAGTTCTCTGAAACCTTGTGATAATTACCAAAGGTTCCCGGTGCACAAACTCAGCATCTGTCACATCTGCTTTTATTGTCTGATTTTAAGTCAACACATCCATCCAGAATAAAAACACCTCTTAAAGAGAGTAGTAGTGGTATAAGTAGGTCAGGACACAGTATGTGGTGTAGTCAGCATTTTGATTCACAAAATGTATGAGGTGCAAACAACTGTGTATTAAATTCTACTTTTGTTTGATGGAAATGACCTTTTTTATATTCAAGAAACATATCAAATTTTGACGAGATAGATCTGATAATTATAATCATAATTGATTTATTCATATAGAGAAGGTGAAACTTACATGTATATAAAGTGGTAAATGTGAGGTAGAGAGGATGGTATTAGTCATAAAAATATTTTGTCTTTGAGACCAAACAATTAATCAACTAATGAAGGAAAAATAATTGACAGGTTAATTGTTCTTTATAAGAAGTTTTAGAAAGCACTGAGGGTTAAGTGTTCTTTAGTATAACAATCAAATAAGCTGCCAACAAATCCTGAAAATGTGTTTCCCACTTGCACACCCTTCTTCAATCTTTTCCTCATCCATCACTTTCCTTTTTCAAAACTGTGCAGACACAAAGGCTCAGTGGAAACTATTATGACCCTTTAATGACATTGAGTTTACCCAAATGATTCATATTACTTTATATTATTTTGTCTTTGTTTTTTAAGTTTATTATTATGTGCACATGTGTACAGCTTTGTTAAACTAAACAAAGTGATAATGGAGAGTTGACCGTGATCACCCAAAATCACAAAGCACCCAGATCTTTTCTCCCCTCATTGAGACAAAGGCTATATGATCATGTCAACATATACTGGATTACATTAGGTTTTACAGGTGTAAAAGTGACCAGTGGGTAGATATTTCAAACAGGAACCTAAAAGATCAGCTCAACTGTCATTTCCTCCACAGTTACGTGACTGCCTGTTATGCTTGTCGGCTCTAACTGGGGACGGAGAAGCATTGTAGTCGTCAACAGTCTTGCATGAACAGAAGAGAGTGATCGGAGAGAAGATGATGCAGCAAAATAATGCGTTATGACATGCTGTGGCATTGCACTGTGGTTTGAGCCTCAGTCAGTCACCTCCGTGGTCTATGTCTTTCATGAAATGGTTGTGTTTAAGAAAATACAATAAGTGAAGGGTCAGTGGTGCCTTTGATGAGTGTTTCCTTCTTCTGTTATGTTGGCTGCATTAAATACACAGCTGTTTCCTCTGTGTGTATGTACTGTATGCGTTCTGTCCTTGTTGTACAGCCTGTACATGTTGTAAGTGTGAATTTGTCCTTCCCTTGGTGCAGGAGGTGTGAGCCACTGGGAGAATGTTATTTTATCTGAGTCACACTGTAGCAATCTTTCTTGGCGTGTTTATATCAGGATTAAGTTTGAGAATCACATTTAGCATATTGTTTTAAATATTAACAATAAAAAATTGAGATGCAAGACAAATCTGAGTGTAAACTGCCAATATAGTGGTATCATAACATCAGTTGTTGGCAGTGGGAATGAGGTCGTGGATGCTCTGGTCTGGACCAGGACATTGGAGTATGAAGAAAAGCTTTAAACAACTGAATCAGCCTGTTGGCAATATTTAAAGACTGTGCATTGTGAGTTCTCAACCACA
The DNA here is from genome assembly GCF_900324465.2 of Anabas testudineus. Lineage (NCBI taxonomy): Eukaryota > Metazoa > Chordata > Actinopteri > Anabantiformes > Anabantidae > Anabas > Anabas testudineus. The sequence continues at coordinate 4,865,365 of NC_046625.1, forward strand.
AATCACTGGCCTATTTATTAAAGAGCAGAGTCTTTCAATTCCAGCATCAGGCGGAATAAAGTGAGAAAACTGCCTCAAGAAGTTTGTTTTTGTATTTGTAGCTGAAAATGATGTAATACTCATACGCAGTTGCCTTTTACTTCATAAAAAAAAAAAAAGGATGAGTCTTAAAGACCCATTAAGTGTGAGTGGGGGTAAGCAGGGCACAGAGAAAGAGAGGCAAAAAAAACCCATACAAAAAGTTCGTTATGAAGTTACAATGAAGTTCAACCAGGGTGATGATGCCAGAAAAATGTAGAGAGCAGCGAAGAAAGGAAAGACAAAGTGCCTCATTTAGCAAAGGTCCTTACACACACATTTTTCACTTAAAGTCAAACATCTACCTGGAAAAAATCCATATTAATGTCTCCAATACTGTGTGATCAATTTCTTTAATTATCCGAGGCACAGAGCCCTCAGATATCATCATCATTTTTTCCCCACATCTTAAATGAATCTTGGAATCAGGAATAGTGTCAGAGATAATTTGTACCCCCACCAAGGAGATTATGTTTTAGTGTTTCTGTGAGCAGGATATCTCAGCAACATCAGAACACATTTCTGTCTCATGTGGTGGACAGGACAGCCCCAGGCCAAGGAACAGATAATTAGATTTGGGGGGGGGGGGGGAGTGAGCTCAATCTCAGACTTCTTCATTTGGACAAATATCATTTTTAGCTGCGACTAAAATGATCAAAGATGGCAACTTTCAAATCCAAAGGGCATTTTTGCAGAGTGACTATTCAGTGTCTTCTACTTTATAAAGAGTGGGGCTTTAGTGGGATGGGAGCTGCACCCTTAATGTTGGACTGTGTCCAGAAAACCTTTCGCTCATGGTAGCACCAGTTTGCAAGCAACAGTTCTCTCAGGAGCAAAGTTTTCCCCAATGTGTGACACATGTTAATGAAGTTAGTCAAACTTAGACAAAAAATGATTTAACGTCATGAAACGTGAACCTGATGGGGGAGTTTCAAGCATTGTAGGTGTGTGTGAAATAAAAGTAAAAAAGCTTTGAGTCGAGCTAGAATATTGCTATACAGTAGGTCCAGCTCTTATTCTTGAGTCATCACCAGCTTTAGTTTAATCTACTTTTCAGCTCACTATATTCTGACCATAAAGATATTATATGCTGTCAGCATTAAGCTTTGTGTCTGTGCAGTAAACAAATATTAGTAAACTTAGTATTCATTCTTTTATTGTGATTCTACTTTTTAACAGAATATGAATGAAGGAAAATATATTCTGTGCTATATTTTCGCACAGAGTTAGATTAAAATAATAGAAAAGATTGATATAATTTTCATATCTATGAAGCTGCAGGTGGAAGGTGGTTAACTAAACCACAGCAGACTTACAGTAACACACTCACGTTTACGTTGATCTTATGAGAACAGACATGTATCACAGCATCCCACCCCTCCCACCAATAATCCTAACTGACCTTCTCTTTCCTGCCTCCCTTTCCCCCCCACCCGTCTCTCCTTCTTCTCTCCCATCCAGATGCAAGGTGTGCCGTCCCCCCCTCCTATCATCATCACCATCATCGCTCCCACGTCCACTCCTTCCACGCTCCCTCTTACGACCGTCCCACACACGAACGTCCCACCTACGACCGCCCCTCCTTCGACCGCCCTTCCTTCGATCGTCCCTCCTTCTACCGTCCCTCGCACGAGCGCCCCATCTACGACCGACCCTCACACGATCGTCCACCCCAGGACTGCTGGAACGCCCGTCTCCGCGTGAGCTCCGGAAATCAGCTCTACATGTTGGACCAGGAGGAGGTATTGTTCCCCACACAATAAGAAGACACTGCCAAAAAATGTGACCTGAGTATTAGATGATCACAAAACCCACATGTGTGTCCTCACATAGCTTCTCCAGGTAAATTCTAGAGAAGTTCAGGGTTCCAGTGCGTGCCCTCACACACATACAGCTTCATATACACATGCTGTAGCTTGTTAGAGCATAGCTTCCAAACTGCACCACCCAGAGGGTTTATCTCTTTACAGTAGGTTTTACTTTTTGTTATGTTTTACAGCCAAAACTCTTTGACCTGCATCACCACAAAGGTTCACATTTGTAATTACAGCATTTCATTAATCATTTGGTCCAAACCAATTAATGTCATGTTTGACAAGAAAATGCAGATTCTTATTTTTCAAATAGATAATATTTCTAGAGAAAATACTGAAATACAGTATATATTATTATATTTATCAAAAAAGTTAGTGATTATTTTAATGAAATGTGGAAAAGTGTCAGTCGCTACTTGTTGCAGCTCTAAACATAATTCTTGGAGGTTAAATCTAAATAATGTGGAAAAGTGTTTTTAATTGATTCTAAATATATACTGTATTTAGATTACAAACACTCTAGTTTGAAGGAGTTGAGGGTTTCTGCTGCGTGAACACACCAGTAGCATTTCTCAGGTTATGTGCTCACATCGTCCTGGGTAAGACGTGTGTTAATTGTCTTCTGAGCCTGTTACAAGACATGTTTCACACGGTCTTTGTGCTACTGAAAGTACTTTTCAGCTAATGTCTATTTAAAAGAAAGTCAGAGGGACTGAATATATATATTCAAGACACTCGAGCTTCCTTGGATCATTTTTGCCTCAGGTTCGCTTCTGGGGGTTTGGTTTCAAGGGCAGATGCTGTCCGTGGTTGGAAACTTTCAATTCTCTGAATAGTTGGCTCATAGCTGCACAAGGACACAATAATTTTTATTTTTAAACTGTGGTTGTTGGATTATTTTGGAACTTGCAACCCGTATGATTCAATTCCGTATTTAATAGTTTTCTACATTATTCGATTTTACGTCAACAACCTGAACCAGAGCGTGAATTTGGAAAAGCAATGAAAGACGACAGTAGTGTTGCTTCTTCTCATTGTGCTTTATTGGATTGTTCTCAGTAACACTTTACTGACGGTTCTTCTATTTGATTTAACCCTTTAATAAATGGTTTATAACCCATATAATGTCATTGTAAGCACAGAGAATTATTTAAACATTAAAGCGCAAGTTTAAGCCTGACGTATATGTAGTTGAAAATGTTTTAATGGCTGGAGCAGTGTTGTTTCTCAGCTGTTCAACACATTCACAGCTGTTGAGATTTAAAGTGAATCTTCAGTCTTCTGCTGTTGCTGAAGAAGAAGAGACAACTCTTCCTTAATTATTAATTTTTAAATCTCTGTTTCCCCCCAGCTGAGCTTACTTAAATGAACGTACTGTAGCAGTGGACCTGCGTTTATAATGCAGCTTCCTGTTTCACAGACAGTGCCTCTTTAAATCTGCTGCTGGCCGTGAATAAAATCTCATCTTGCTCTTCAGGCCAGGAGAGGGTACTGTTCTTCAACTTTTCCACCTCTGCTTTACAAGAGAATCATTTTTACATACAAATTTAAGCCATGGAAGCAGATTTATAAGAGCACGTATAACACCACCTTTAATGGAGCAGGTAGGCGCTAAAAGATGTCAGCTACGTTATATATGATGAAATAGTTTTAATTTGCTTTAATAGACTAAAGTCTGACTTATCAGTTCTATATAGTGGCAAAATGATGAGGCAATTAGTTTTCTTCTTCTTTTTTTATATTTCACTATTTTATTTTACTGTTACCTGCTTCACTGTTATAATTCATGTACTCCGTGTACAGTATACAACACGTATTAGTGTATGGTTTGTGATTTAAGCCCTGCATTGAGGTAAACTGTTTGTTTAGCTATGTTAGCACGTCAGTAAAGTAATGAATCTTTATGTGGCCAATCAAAGCATACGGTTAGCGATTCAACTGTTTTGTGCGCACATGGTTGCCAATAGCATTTCAACTTGTCATCACTCAGAGGAATAGAGTGCGCTGTGATCCTGAGAAGAGTCCTGTACTGCTCTGGAAGGACTGAATGGAGAGCCCAGTTCAATTAATCGGAGCCCTATCCTTGTCTAATTGTTCCAATAACGCAGCAGCTGTGAATGGATCTCAGGCAGGACTGACGTGCTGATAACCGTCACCTCGGCGACAAGAGGCATTAAACATTCATGGCTGTCTCTTACCTCATGCAGAGCGAGTGCCTCTCCCTTCTCTCTCTTTTCCACACATGCACACACTCACCCTTCAATTTATTTCCATTCGTTTTAGATGGCTTCAGTGCCTCCGCAATAAAAAAAAAAAAAGCAATCACACTTTACGTTTTCATAGCAGAGGATCAGAGCAGGACCTTGCTCTTTTTCCTCACCCGTGTTGCTGCTTCCTGTGTATTTTGATATCAGTCCATCTTAAGTACACACCTTTCACCTTTCCGATTCTGTGTTTGTTTATGCGATTGACATCTGTGCTCAGCCTCAACCTGTCAAATCCCCACTCTCTCTCTCTCGTATTGCTGCATCCTCCGGGCTCAGTTCTTGTTTTAATTCCCTCCATCGATCTGTCGCTCGGACCTTCTCTCCTGCTCTCCTATCTCACTCCTCATCTCTCTTCATCTGCCTGTTGTTACATCCCTCTTCTCTTTGCTTTTAACATATTCAGTCTCTCCCATTAATTTTCGCTCTCCTCCTTTCCTCTCCATCTTTTTTGCCTCCCTCCCATCTCCGCTTTATAGTTTCTCCCTCCTTTCTGCCCTTTCACCTCATTCACTCTCTCTGGGGTGACTGGCAGGAGTCCTTGGCTCTCCCACAGGCCACCTGTCTCTATGATCCACACAGCTCCATTCACTTGTTTATGAATGACGGCCATCAGAAAGCCACAGGAGAGACATCCACCCAGAGAACTGAGGTGCTGCTTCATGGAACAAATCTCCTCTATTCTGTCTAAAATGTGTCACTATGTAAATTTGTATTAATTATGTGCCTATGTAAGTCTTGACACCCGGTGTGTTGGGTTCATTGAATTGTTCCCTAGTGATGGAGTGCAGACACTTCATGGGATAGAATGGGATTACACCCTCACTGACATGTCACCCTTGACTCGTTTTAATGGCCAAGGATAATAGATGTGCTGACAAAATGTGTTGTCTGAGTGGCACGTTTTGACGCCGTGCATCCAGGGCAAAATACCCATGAAAGTTTCAAAAACGCCTGTGAAACCAAAAATGACAAGGCAAAACATGTCACCTATAATTACAGGTGCCCTCTCTGGCTTTTTTTTTTTTTTTTGTCATTTTCATTCAGTGCTCACACAAGTGAATGTGACTACGCTATCTCCCTTGAGCTCATGTGCGTGATTTATAGAAATTTCTTTCTTATTCAGTCGAAGCAAGAAAAATGGAGCTTAAAAAAAATAACTGAGCATGCGGCCTGAAGCAACAGAAAATGTTGCTTAGTGATCTGCGATCATGTATTTGGAAGAGAAGAAAAATATTTTTGTGTTGCAAACGGATGCAGTCCAATACCTCAAAAATTACCATAGTTTAATCAACACTTCTGTAATACAGTCATAACAATTTCTTGGCCATGCTTAGTACAACATGATACGTTCTGTTCGTGTGTCATTGCATATTAACATTTGGTGTTCAGAAGTCTATTTGCTGTGAGTGGTGGAGCAGTCAGGCTTCTGTTGTGGTAGCAGGAGAAAGAAGGAAAGGAATCATCTAAATGTGACAGACACATTCAGATTACTTTTTCTTGCAAAAAACAGGATAACAGAAGATAACTTCAGGTTTATAATAATAAAAGAAATGCATTAATAAAAATAATAACGGTTGCATTAAATCCTTTGACTGACTGGAGCTGAAAACTAGTGGGTTAATGGAATATCTGATGCAGCTATTTTAAAAATGGATTCATCATCTGACCTTCTCTAAGAATGCATGCCAAACATTTGCTGCCTCCAGTTTCTCCAGTGTAAAGATTTGCTGCTTTTTCTTTGTTTTATTATTATAAATGCAGTATATTTGGCTTTTGGACTGTTAACAGGTAATTTCAAGATGCAACTTTGGGCACTGGGGAATTTTGCTCAGCATTTTTCACAGTTCTTTACAATGTATTGACTAAACAAGTACTTAGTGGAATAATTAGCCTATGAATGAACAATGAAATGGTTAATTGCAGCCTTAATAATGATTTTGGAACTCTAATGAAATAACTAAAATTGAATTCATTTAAAACTTTGATTTCTTCATCTGTGAGTATTCACTCTCATTTTCCTCAGTGCTTCATCTTTTTGCAGACTGCTGTGCCACTTTCTATTCTGTAGGGGGAGTGAGAGGTCTGGCAGCGATGGCTGTCCGCACCCCCCCAACCACCCCCCCTTCTTCTCTCATCTCACATTAATCTGAGGTGACAGAGTTTCATATACCACTGCCACGCACCAGTGCCCTGTCCCCCAAGTCATGTGTCCAGGCTGCGCTTCTCCAACTGTTCCAGTAAGAAAAAAAAAACGATGGGGGGGACACGAGCCCTGTTGAGCCTGCAAGTGTTGGATGCACTGGGACATATCAACACACAGATAAGCATACGTAGTGTGGTGGTTATACACACTGAATGGACCGTTCCGTTACCAAACGCTTCAGTTCAAGTGTAACCTTCTTTGCACAGTGTTGCTGAACATTTTAAAGCATTAGGGCGTGAGCCAGACTGAAAACAGTCCACAGCACCTGTGCAGCTTTAGCCTGTAGCTGCTGTTGTCACAGTGCATGAACAGATGCTCAGAGGTTGATAGTATGTTTGCTTGTGACCCTGCAGAACACATTCAGGTGGCTGTAGTGTGGGAGTTGGAGGGATTAATCATGTAATAAATGTAGGTGTGCAGTGACTCGCAAAGAGGAGAGAGAGGCTGATTGTTTTAGTAAGATGACTTACCTGTACCCCATAGGTGACGCTAACAAAAAGTGTTTGAATAACTGTTATTCGGTATTTAAATACAAATTGTCACTCACACAGAAATAAAACATTTTTCAAAAGGTCATCATGTACATACAAGGGTTTAAAAGGCTTTTATCTCAGTGTTTTGATTAATTTGCCTATCCCTGCGGATAGTATACAGCTTTTTTTGTCCAATACCTTAGAGGAACCCAGAGAAAGAGGAAAAGTAGGCCTAATTTGTCTCCTGCCAACTTACCAGGAGCAGCTGCCAGATCGCAATGACCTTAAAAGCAATCCTCTGCCATTTATCATTTTTATTAAGAAGAATTGTACTTGGCCACGTCGGTCTGTGCGATGTTAAGACTCATGGGTGGTTTGAACTTTTCTTGTGCACTTAGCGTCTACACAAAATGAAGTAACTCAACTAACATTTGCCTTTCAAATATTTATTATATAGTTTTTTATTTGCAGCAGCTTATGATTAGCACAGCAGTGGAAAAGCCTAAATGCCAATTTTTTCACAGTTTTCAGTGTTACTGTACATTTTTGTCTGCTTAATATTTGCACGTAAACAAACTATGAAACAAACGACTGAAACAAACAATACCATGTTTAATTATTTTGGATTTATGCAACTTCAATGTAAAATATGTAACATATATCAACTATGGTGTTCTTAACTTATTCTGCTTTTATTCTTCATGCACACAAACAAAGATAGCTATTGGATACAACATGCCAATCCCAAGCTACTGTACGCTCTACAGAACACACAGCATCTTTGAGAATAAACTCCATTAAATTAACTGGTTTTGATCTGACTTCGTAAGGAGTGATGAGATATATGGTGTTATCTTTTGTAGTCGCTGCCTTAGCCACACACGTTCAGCACACACGTGTTCATCCTTTCAATCCATATGACTGTTTTGCTTTGACACTTGTGTCATCTCTTGCTCATTAGTGCTTAGAGGCCATTTTCACTACAGCTAGCAACACCAGAGCTAAAATTGTTTGCATCTTGAACATCCATACTCACTCACTTCCCCTGCAGGAAGAGGATGGCAGAGTGTATTAACAGAGAAGCAGACACTGTAACCATTCAGCTAACAGGGGAAATTGTTCTCTTTTAAAATGAAATATCCATTTGAAAAAAGATTTCTTCAAAAAGATGTACCATACAGAAGTTAGGATTATAATCATGAAAGTGCAAATAGTAAAAAATGAAGAAATGTCAGTGCTTTTGGCACGTTTGGTTTTGTGTGTTCGTGTGTTGTGTAATTGTGAATCACTTTGTTTTATGAACAGTGTAGCCAGTGCCGTAGGTCAGGAGGAGGAGGAGGATCATCTGTCTGTGAAATGACGTTACTGATGGTCTGAAGGACAAATCATGCTTTTGGCCAGCTCAGCTACCTACTGTGTGTGTGTGTGTGTGTTAGGTTGATTTTATTTCTACATTTGTGAAGGTACACGGCCAACATTTAGTTAATGCCTGTTGGTGTGCTCTAATGCAGGTTCATCTGCTTGTGTGTGTCGTTGTTTAAGCCAGAGTTAGACAGCCAGCAGTGTTTGATTACTGCCCTGTTAAGAAATTATGGATTGCACAGTGGTCGCATATTACACACTCTGTTTCTTGCAGTATTGCACACAGGCATAGTTGCTGCCTCAATTCTCATACTCTTCTTGCTTTTTCACAAAAGTACTTTCTCAAACACACACACACACACACACACACACACACACACACACACACACACACACACACACACACACACACACACACACACACACACTCACTCACTCATACACAGCATCCCACCATATTCCCCTGCTCCTCACAGCTGGGCCTGAGGAAGCAGTAGTGACATATGGGCTAGCCAGCCTGCAGCATTGCTCAACTCAACCTGCCAAGCTGAACAAAAACACTCTCCTCCTCCCCTTTTCAGATCAATGGCACCCTGTTCCCTCCTTCTCCCTTCCTCCTCCTCAAAGTCTTCCTCACTGCCTCTGTCCTCCAACACCACCATCCCTGTATCCAACCCTTTTACTCAAAGCCAAGACTATTGTCTGCCTCATGATGCGGCAGAGGTGTTGTTTTCTGAACTGAAATCCGACAACATGTTCATTTATAACTGTCTGATTATGACAATTGTCATCAAAAATGGTTTGCTTTTACCCATGCCCATTACATCAGTTGTCACGGATGTTTAAGTCCATCAGGCATACAATTTCCAATTCAAATTGGATGAAATAATTTGCTGTCAACAGAGGCCAAACATGGCCCTGAAATGAAATGTCCAACTGCAGACATTCTTACACGTGATTGATTCCTTGATGGATGTGACTGTTTGATAACCTGTCAAGATATGACACATGTTAAGATTTGATCATCATCAAATATCAAACTAACTGATAAAGGCTTAACGAAGCAGGCTCAAGCTTCTACTCAAATTAAAGTATGTGTTTTTTTAATTTATATTTAATTGTAGTTTATTTTTTATTAGTTTGGCTATGGAAGTTCGAAACTCCTTTAGGGGGAGTCACAGGTGTCTTGGTGTCCTCACTTACTAATCCCCTTCTTGCAAAGTCACTCAGTTTTTGAGGAAGGCCTGCTGTAGGAAATTTTAATTTTAATAGTTATGATTAATTAATATTGCTTTGTAGAGTAAAAAAAACATCCAAACATGATTCAAGAATGTAAAAAGAAATAAAGAATGTAAAAGGTAAAAACTGAATGTTTTTATTGGTTTTGTTGGTTTATTTCAAGGTATCATCAAAGATTTACAGTTCTTCCCAACATTTGTTGAGGATATTCATATTCAGCAGAAGATTTTAGGCTTTTTTCTTAACCTTGGGGCCTTTTGTCTACACAGTAAAAGCGTTTGATTAAAAATTGTCAAAGCTTGAGCTTCAGTACTGAGTTAGTTTTTTCCACTTTAACACAGAAGTACCCTGGAGTGAAAGTAGTTTCTCAAGCTCTTTCTTGATTCTTCCCACAACTACTTACATCACCTTTAGATTTTCTTTTCCCCAATTTCACAAATTTCTGCTACCTTTTTCCATCATCTTTAAATATGATCATTTGGAACAGGTAGAAATACCAACTCAATTCAGATAGAGCCAGCATAACCTGACCTTAACAATGGTCAGTGTGAGACTTCTGTCCAGTGAGATTTGATCAACATTGCAGCTTCTACAGTAAATGGCACCATACCAGGCCCTTCAACAGCAGTTTATTTTAGCAGCGGTAAACTGTGCTCTAAATCAAATTGGTCCTTTTAAATTTGTTCTTTCAGTTGAAGTCCACCATCCGAGTGTCGAAAAGTCAGAGCGCTGGCCTAATGCTGCTTCTCTGTGGATGCCGTGTGCAGACCTGCCAGTTTCCTGTGCCCACTCATGGCAACCTCGGAGCTGATGTTATGTCTGCAGCTGCAGACCCTGTGACATCTGACCAATCAAATCCTGCCGTATGCAGAGTAAAAATAGCCTCCAGGTGTTTCCACCCCCCACTAGTAGGATGGTTATTGTTGGGCTGATGTGTCAGTGAAGGGTGGAAAAGGTATTCTGCGTGTTTTCCATGAGTCAAGTTGTCAGTGATGAATTGCACTGGGCAGGGTGACAGTAGGGGAGCGAATGAGTAGGCATGTTCTTGCTTAAGTAGATGTGATTGAGGAAAATTACCATATTTAGCTCCTTGTAATTAGATAGTGTTGACATCAAGATGGCTAGTCAAGAATTTAACTTTTTAAGACTCATGGATTTAGGATAATTTTAGCTGTTTGTGCACAGCTCATGGTGTGAAATATATGTTTGTACCCTCTTATTTTGATTCCAGTTTGAAAAGAGAGCCAACCGTGCTGATGTGTATGGAAAAGACACAAACCTATGCCTTAAATGTATTTTGTGACCTTCTCACAACTTGTAGGGTAGATAAAAGTAAACACAGCCCATTTGTCGCCTCTGGATTCCATGGCAACAGCTGAAAATCTGGATAGAGAGAAACATCACTTTCATCCTGCTGAAAATCACAACGATTCCTTCAATTACATTCAAACCATTCACAGAGATTACCTGGGGTTTGAGTTTGTGCCTCCTCCATGCTTTGCTCCTAGTTACGCTCTCTTGGAGTCAGACACACCACTCGGTCAGGTGTCATAAAAACCACTTTGCCTATTACTTAAAGTTAGAAACACTATAAAGCATCTTCCTGGCAATGAAGCTGCACTGTGCCACTGTGGCTTTATTTGCACTCCTTATCAGTGATGGGCATGGAAGAATGTGAGGTTAATTCAAGTTTACCATTACTCATTGGCACTAAAGCTTATTCAATTAGTCAAAGAGAGTGCACGGACACTTTCTGCTGCTGTTTCCTTCATTAATCTGCCAGAAAGAATTAAAAGAGGGTTAAAGAAAAGCTGCACGCACTGACAAAACTTGGATTTAAATTGAAGTGGGATGCATTAAGAAGGCTTGAATTGACACTGAGGCTGGGTGTCTTTTTTAGTTTTTATTTTTCTGTTTGAATAATGTCACAGTGTATGAGGTAATATCATTAAATACATTTCGTAAAACCTGTAGATTTTCTGTTACATTTTCTGTTTCTGATTAGCAATGACTTTAATAGACCTGGTTGTATTAAGCTATTAAAAAGCAATGTTTTAATTAGTGGGCCGCACAGTAATATTAATATTTTTATATGAACAGTTTTTAATTAATGCGTCACATACTGTTGCCATGTCATCTTGGACATAAAATAACATGTTATGCTTTTTTGTTTTTTAAAAAATATATAACTGCGACTGATAGGAATTTATTAATTAGTTTCAACTATGGATCCTGTTATGAACAAAACAAAATAACTGGAAATGTTCTTCTGGGTACAGTTTTATGGAATACATCCAGTAATTGCATATATTTAAATCAGGATCAACACTGGTGGACTTACAGAGTACCACAAACAAAAAAAAAAACATTATAAACGGCAAAGCCTCTCGACTGCCCCAACAACTCAGTAAATTATAACATACTGTGTGTGCTCTGTGCATTCTCACAGTGGACTCATAAAGAATGGATGATGCTTAATATATTTTTCATCAAGGACATTGTACTGTAATTTCATCATGACAAGCAATATGTTGGTCCCAAGAAAGAGCTGCATTACAGTGTTGTTTTGTGCACTTTAGTTGCAAAAGCAGCAAAGTAGAGCGTAATCACGTAGGCTGATAATTTATGATGCTTGTACCTGATTAAGCTGGAGACTTATATAAACAGGATCCTGATGCTGTGATGTGAAGCATCTTCGGCTCACATGCGTGTGTGTGTGTGTGTTTATTATACAGCTGTAGCATCATAGTGGAGAATATTAGCAGTTTGAAGTGGCAGGATTACATTTGTATGTTTCCTCTCTTTGATGGACACATATCCACATAGCAAGTTGAGCATTTGTCTACACATTGACAGATGCAGGCAACTGCTGCACACAAAAGCACACACGCTCTGGCGTTCTTTCATCTTAACAGAGCTCCTTTAAAGTGAGTGGCACTCGGCTGTCTTGTGGGACATATGGCTCAGTGTGACCTGCCAGTGTCCTTCACTGTTGTTGGCTTTGCCCCAAAGCCCCCCGGGCTGTTCTATCCTGCACTGCTCTCTAGTTAGTACCACCTTCTGACACTGGCTGTTTGTGTTCACACTAGAATTTTTTATATGCATTTTTTTGTTAGATGCTAGTCTCAATGGGATCCACTCAAAAGCAAACAGTACTTCTGCACAAACTTCTCATAAATAGCTTGTTTCAGACTCCTGCTACTCTTGTACCTTGTGTGTTTTTGAAGCTGCACATCCATGTGTTTTGATAATTAGCGTAATCAACTCCCCTAAAGTGGCCATACACAACAGTGAGAAAATGCTAAAGGTGTGTCAGCGACATGTGTTTAGAGCAAATGGACTGTGACAAAAATAAACATTCAGGTGCTAAAAACATGCTTCTAAAGCAAATCGCTCCATGACTAATATCTCAGGTCAAGTGGACAGTAGAGTAAATGCTACAGTAGTTGACAGTAAAGGTCATCGGATAGTGGACAGCAACGTGCAATAAAATCCCGCAATGAAAAGAGGGAACAAATTTCAATTTACTAACTACAGCTACTGTACTTAGAAGTTGCTGTGATGGACACTGAACAAACTTTATTACATGTTGTATACTCCACCAACTTTCAGTGCAACTCCTATCCAAAAAAACTCATCATGAATTTTTGGACTCACTCTTTATTTCCTTGTGTGTTGTTTTATGTGTGCTGGGACGTTATACCAGCAAAGTACTAGCTTTGCTGTTAAGATTTATAGGTCTGCACTTTACAGTATGCTCTGAATTTTCTGAGTGTAACTGGGATGTTTCAAAAGCACTAGTTTTTCTGATTAGTGTGACACATTCTCCCATTTATTTTCCCTCAAGTCCCACTTTTATGAATTCAGGGACTGTGGGGCCAAGTGTGGTGGAGCTGTGAAATGTGGTTTATTTTATTTTATATCTATATATATATATATAGATATAGATATAGATATATATATATACACATTTTGGTTTTCTTCTCTTTTTCTTTCAGTTTTCAGTACTTCTACATCAGATGCACTGTATCATTCAGTGAACTGCTGTGGAAAATGATATCTTAGAGCGTTTCTAGCTTCAGTTTTTGTGTTTTACCAGATAAGCCATTACTTCTATTGAATGATTTGCTAAGACTTGATGAATGATGTAACTTGTACCCTGTGGTTTGCGTCAAATACAACAGAGAAGGACAAAGACAGTTGCACATGTGTGTTCATATTCTGCATATAATATAATAATGTAGTACTTCAGGAGTGTTTGTGAACTGATTGTGTGTTGTTTCTGTGCAGGTACACCCTTTGCTGATGCGCGAGAGGCGCTCAGAGTCTCACAGGAACAAGCTACTGCGGCGGACAGTCAGCGTTCCTGTTGAGGGAAGGCACCATCCCGAGATGGGTGAGCAGACAGTCATTTATTATCAGGCTTCGATTTTAAACGACGAGGGACAAAATACAAATTCTTCAGTTGTGAAAGAATAGATACCAAAGTTCACCAAAAGTTAATATGAAGCTATAAGTCTGAGATTGGGGGAAAAAACAAAGTTGGTATCTTTCAAAGTTTAATCAGCCCCACACAGCAGTTGAGGTAGCAGAAGATTAATTAATAGTAATATGTACTAATTAGAGTGCGACTTCAGATCATAGCCACTTGATATGACTCACACTGCTGGTTCACATATCTGAAGTTTCACATTAGTTTAAGCTAAACTTTAAAATGCATGTTTTCAAGAAACAGGCCTGATGATGGTTTTGATTTGACACAAACTGCCCTTTAAAGACATACTCTTCTCCATGTTGTGTTTTTGGTGATGCCTTGTATGTGTCGGTTTAAATCAACTTCTGTTCCTCTTGCCAATTTTGATTTTCAGAAAACATTATCACCTGTATTATTATAGGTTAGCTTGCTTATAATAGTAGGATTGTCGCATAGCAACAGTCGTGATATGAAGCTCTTTGCATCCTTTAAGCCATTACTCTCTCTGCTACTAGCTGCACTCACAGCAGCACTCTGCATCTAAGCGGAGATAAAAGCATCACATCTGATCAGAGATTAAGGCAGCTGTTTTCTTTCTGCCAGATTTTGACTGGCTATTCCTTTGTCAGGTTGGGTGATTTATCAGTTATCTTGCTTTGAAGTGTAATTCATGTGTTGATAATCGCTCATATCTTTTGAGCTGCTTGTCTCTTTATTTATTGATTCCTCCTTCTGTATGCCTTTAAACTTCTTATTTTTCTTTCTCTTTCTCTGCTTTTATATCACTACTGTGTGTATTGTCCTCTCAAAATCTCAAAATCTCCTTGGACTTTTTGGAAACTGGCCCTTTGATAGCTGCCTTTCTCTGTTTGTTTAGCCTGACTCAGCCTCTCTGGGTCCTCCACAAATGTCCCTCTCAGTTTCTTTCTCTTTCCTCATCCTCCACCTCTCTGTCCCATTCAGCTATTTTAAGGGTCTCCCTTGTGACGACCTCCATTTATGATTCTGCCGCCTCTTTGCTCCATAACATTTGAGCTGATTCAACTGGGTAAATATTTCCCTCAGTTTTTTGTATGAGTGGCTGTCTGACCTCTTGGTGGTCAAGCACTGACACATCAGTTGACACGACCCCACCACATTTTGACATACTGTCCATTATGCTGACACAGCAATGCCAGTTCATATTGTCCATGTTTGAGCACATTGTAAATACATTCACATAACACACTGACTTATGAACGACCTGTGGTGGCTACGCCCAGAGAATAAAAACGGATTAATGGGCCCAAGGCAATTAGCAATTATCAAATCAACAAAAAAGCAAATGAAGGTGGTCACAAAGATAAGCCACGTCTGCAATTTCCTATCATCTCTGGCACATGACACTGAACTGAACTGACAATACTTAATTAATGAGTACGTTTTTTGTGTTGTTTTTGTTTTGTATTAAAATATATTGTATCATCTATTTAAGTGATGCAAATTTAGGGTTTCTGACATGAGACTGACTTTTACTTAAAACTCCCTAAATAATAAGAGACTCAAATGCTACTGAACTATTACATTCATAGCCGCTAGTTAGCTTAGTTTAGAGCTATCAAATGGACCATTTCTTGTCTTCTCTATGGCTCATCCTGGTTGCATTAATTTCTCATAAAATGCGATCTGATCTCTTGACTTAGATGATAAGTCAAGAATGTTAACAAATATAATGTGCCTAACATAATAACACAAAAAGAAATTCAGATCTTTCATATCTTCTATCTATTGAGAACGACCATAAAAAATGGAAAAAGTATGTGAACCCATGGAGTTAATTACTGGTTGCTTTTAGTTTCGTAAGTCCACAAAACAGTTTGCCAATACCGCTGTGTATCTTTGTGCTGTGCAAACCTCAGGCATGCAGCCGTGTTCTTTTTAGTAAGCAGCAACTTCCTCCGTGGTGTCCTGCCACAGACCTTGCTTGTTTAATGTTTTATGTACTGTAGGCTCATGAACACTGATGTTAGCCAGTTCCAATGATTTCTTCAAATCTTTCACTGTCACTTAGGGTTGATTCTTGAACTCATTGATTGAGTGTTCACATACTTTTTACACTAGCACTATGAAATTTTTTAATGGTTGTTCTCAATAAAGACATGAACATTATATTTGTTAATACACTTGATTTACATGTAGATCAGATCACATTTTATGACAAATTACACAACTTCACAAACTTCAGAATGTCTAATGTTAAATTTAAGCGACAGTAAATGCAGGCTAATCCGCTATCCGCATCAATAGCAGCCTCTACAGTGTTATGATCATGCATTTCCTTAATGAGTGACCTTATTTTAAAATAAAGTTTTAATGAAGTCAGTATCAGTGTTAGTAATTAGTGTTAGAGCCATGTTCTGCCCACTGAGCAACACATGGCCACAGTAGCTATTTTAGTAGCTCGGTTTGGGGCATAACTAGGAACCAAACACTACCAAGGTCAAGTGACATGGAAGGGAGCGGTTGAGATGGAGTGGTGAGGTTCAGTATCCGGCTGCTTTATCTGTCTGTCCTTATACAGCTGTGCAGTTTCCCTTGAACTGGGCTTACATTGAGCACATTTTGGGAACATTTAGGATCATTTATTCTTGTCTGAAATGATGAATGAAATGGAGCTTTCGCAAAATTGAAAGACACGACCTCAGATTCAAAGAAGGGCCGCCAGTTCGAAATATTTCCATGTGCTGAGAGAAGATTAAACTGCAGATACGGCTGCAGCTGCCAAACACCATCCATGTGTTTGTGACAACGCTAATACATCAACCTTGATTTATTATTCATCACAAGGGTAAAAGCCTGTATTTTCCTCCTGATATTGATGAATAGAGACATTTGACAAGAATCTCAGCTGGATACCTGATGTAGTGACATACTCATATGGACGATATGGCTCTAGAGTTGATCTGCGATTAGTCAAACATCCAGTACCTCAGTAGATTTTTTATTTTTTTTGGTTCCTCTGTTGCTGTCACAGCACATCAAGCAATAGAGATGCATTAGTTTTCCTTTTTTCATTCCCTACCGTGTACATTTTAAGGTTTGGGAAAACACTTAAAAGTTGGGGAGGTAATTAACGTATAATGAAGACATTCATTTTGCTGGATAATTACAGTGCAGCGTAAGCATATAATGCAAACATGGGGAATTAAATAATTAACATTTCATGATTGTGACAGGAGAAAATAGCTTAATAGCTTAACTAGACAAAATGTTTCTCTCACTGATTGTTTTATGTTTGGTCACAAACTAGTAAAATAGAAATATAAATAAAATGTACAATATTATAATAAATACCACAGTATAATCTTAATATTTACAAGTTTTTACCATAAACTGAAACTGTTTCTAGCAAATATCCTTTGTTTTCAGTGGTTGACATTTCTCGATACGTCATTTTGTGTTGTAGTTAGATGCACAGTTGGCAAACAAAAAGACAGCATTCCCTTTCTCTCCCTCTGTCCCTCATTAACCTCTGCAGAATGTGATGTGATAATCCCTATGAATGAATTTGGCCTTAAATGTTTTTTTGTTCAAATTGTAAATTGACTTCATCTAAGTCTGCTCTGCTATTGACTGAAACCTTATTATCTGAATGACTTAGCTGCAGGGACAGAAAAAATAAACGCAGCACTACAAAGCTGATTGGTTGTTAACTTTGGCTGAACAGTTTTTCAGCAACAGCATTTCTAGCAAGCAGTGGCTTCTCCTCAGTTTGTCCTTGTAGATCTCTCCTCTTCCTTCAGCCATCTCAGCTAAACAGACAATTGTAATAAAGCAGGCTCAGCTGAGCAATTGTTCTAATGCCCTTTGCAACTAGTGACCTTCATAGGATATTTAAACAGTGTACTTCAGCTGTGTTTCTGCATTCTAGTCGTACTGCATTTTTTAAATGTCTGCTCATAATTTTTCTAAGATACTGTACACTATATATAAAAAGCATCAGGATCAGAATTGAAACCCTATTTTGAGGTCCCTACCAGCCAACGTGCTTTTCTGTTTTACATCCCCACACATCCTTTATTTTTAAGCCACCCTCTGCACCATCCCAGTCCACTCATTCACTCAACAAGGCCCAAATACTACGAGTTCCCACCTAAGAACAAGAGAATTAAACAATGAAACCAGGAATCAAAGACAGAAAAAAAAGCTGGTGTCAGTATTCAGATAACCATCATGATTAATTCCAATCTGTCATTTTAAGGAGACTGAAACAAAACAAAACAGATTTTTCTGCATTATTATAGTTTTTGTTTTTCTCTTGAAAGTAAACATCTGTATATTAGCCAACCATGTGAGTGGTTCTGCTGATGGAAAATGAGCTTGTTAAATCTAGAATATGTAACTTTTGTCAGATGAAAAATGCCCCAAGACATATTGTATGTAAGCTGACCTGGACTGACAGGTGCTGTCAAAGGTTTCTGTAACCCAGACTCATTGAACAGGCTGGTGGGTGTTGCAGAGCAGGGAGAGGAAGAGCTGGTCAGAGAAGATTGGAGTGGATTGATTATGACTCCCATGCTTGATTCCCAAAAGTTGAATTTAGATGAGTTGAAAACAACCAGTTTTACTGTTGAACTGTTACACTGTACATTGACTAACTAACTAACTATTTAATGTTCATTTATCCAATCTAATATTTTGGCCACATCTTCCAGCTCTACGTGACCAACATGTGTTGCACAGTATTGGATCCTGATAAGATATTACATGCAGAGATAGTCGGTAAAACTTAATGAGTTGCATCCCACATCTAGTCATTGTTTTACCAAATTACTCCTAAAGTGTTCCACGTCTGTTTGGAGCTTCAAGGTGGACTATAAAACAGCTTAAGAAAGGTAATGCTACGTAGCTGAATTCTACAGAACCGCTTAATGGATGGCCAGCAGCTAAATGCTGGTTATTGAAGTTTGCACAGCTGGATCTACAGAGGATTGACTGCTTGTGATGTGTTGGGATATGTTTTCTTCACTGGTATCCACTAAAAAAGGAAACTAAAACATTTTCCAGCCAAACCAGCAGAATGGTGAACGTTTGCTACTCCAAATATTTTTTTATTTGTAAGGTGTTTGTGCAGAAGTGTTAATGAAAGCAAATTATGAAAGTGAAGAGTTGTCACAGTCTTAAGAAACAGGGTCCTCTATTTTATCTACAACATGCTTACAGAATAAAACCAGTGAAGTAATAAGGCAGGCATGAAATTTAAATGCCACTGATCCTGTATCCCATCTGTCAGTGCACCCAACTGTGGGCTGCTAACCTGACAGTAGTCACAGTGTCATGACTTTGAATTTACTTGCACAGTATTTCTGCTTTCATGTAATTACATGAGTGAGTCTTGCAAAAATGACTAGCTTTTTGAACGATTTTGGGTACTTTGCTATAGTTGACCTTTAAATCTGTGACCTTGGTGTGCACTAAAATTATAACAACCAGCAACCAGGACAATTCTTCTCTTATTCCATCACTGGAAAGACCTGCCAAGCTGAATAGAGCCTGCTGACAATCTGTCAGGTTATAGGAACAGTTTTTATGGTTTTACTCTGATTTCAAACAGAAAAACCTGATTTAGGAAAATATTATATGTTTTAGTGCCTTTATTTATTGTTCAACTGTGAAACAAAAATTGGCCATTTCCCAAAGTCAGAACGTGTCTGACACAGACTCGTTCTCCTGTTGTGTCCTGCATGTGTGAAAGAGTAACTCCAGACAATGGTTTCACCTGATTCTCCAGACACTGTCTAGAGTTTGTGTGTGGAAACAGCTTTTGGGTGACAGTTTAAGAACCAACTGAGATTCACTTGGAAAAGTGAAAGTCCCCACACACGCCTCACACTCTCCTAACCTCCCATGAAATTTGAACTTGTGTTTGTGGAGAGATTTGCTGAATCATCTAGCTGTCTTTCCTTTGGAACCGCGAATGAATACAAATAGTTTGCTACACCGCTGTGTTCAGCTTTTGATGGACATAGACACAGAGACCTCCTGCAAACAAGTGCAGCACCTGCTTTATATGTATTGGACATTTTAATGGGTGACATATTTCACTGTAGCTTATGCCAAAATGAGTCATCATCACATTAAAATTATGGCGAAACTTATAAGTTCTTGGAATTTATCTTAAAATATATTTTTGTTTTGCCAAAAACTCAACAGCCTGGCAACTTGACATAAATAGAAAGGTGTCTTTAACTCTTTGAGACTGAAGAGAGAAAATTAAACCAGTTAATGTTGGCCGACTGCATGTAGTGCAAGAAAAAAAACAAGAATTAGCTTCTGTGTTTCTGACAGTGCTCTACTCCTTTTCTCATGAGGTTAACATTTGTGGTTTTGAGGGGAAATGCTTTAACAACCATTGAATGCATTGCCATGTCATTTGATTTAAACATTCATTATCTCCGTCAGAGTAGTTTAATGGTCCTCAGCAAGCAGATTTTCAGTTTCACTATTACTTTGGGTTGTGAGCGAATACCTAAAAATCAGTCAGCATCAGCTCTTTTTTTACAAATAAAATGTTAGCCTAGGTTATAACAGCATTTAACTCAAAGCACCAGACAGAAAACATGACTGAACAACTTCATTACTAGAGATTGAAAGCCTGAAACACACGTACAGTTAAACTGGGTTGCGAGGGCAGAGCTTGACTTTTGGACACTTGCTGAGTTAAGACGAGAGACTCAGGAGGACGCAGGATATCAGTTCTCCTCCCATGCTTGGTGGGTGGCTACAGCTTTGTAGATAAAGTGATTTCAAATTGATCAGACACTAGAAAAACACTAAAGAAGATGACAGATATTTCTACGCTGTAACTTGTCACCACCCAGATGACATTCAGATCCCCTTCTCTTCTTAAATGTTTTTGTCACAGCTGGCATTTTGAGATAATATGGCAGGGGCACTCTTAACACCATGGTTTAAGATTTTTATGTAAAATGATATGTAAATGAAATGATTATATAACATGAAATGTCTTTCTGAGTGATATACACCGTGGGCTGGTGTGATATAACAGACAGCTATATTATCAAACCTTAACAACGTGCACAAAGTGAAAAGTAGCGAGAGAAAGCAAGCAGTGCCGGCCTCGGTTTGAGTGACAGCTGGCCACCGGCACAGCGCACACGAGGGTCTTCAGCTCTCCAACACTGCAGCTATTAGTCAGCTTCAGGTGTGGTAGTCAACACACACACACACACACACACACAAACATAGACACACAGCATCCTGTTGGCTCTCTAGTCTACAGGGACTGCATCTATCTGACATGCTATGATGAGAGGATTTTAAGCCTCTCTGAAAAGTTCACTCACAAAATTCTGCTTTGCTTCAAGGTGTTTGGTTAGAAATCAATTTCTCAGGCTGAATATACTTAGTACCTATCTGCATATCTACTATAAATGTTCCTAGAGTACAGTATGTCTCAGTGGCTTTGGTGCTGAGAGATGCTGACAGTTTCATTTCACTCGCTGATCTTCACAGCAAACCACTGTTGTGAAAGCTCAATGATCAATGAAATACTGATGATCCACACCAGTGGTTCTCAGCCAGGGGTGCTTGTAACCCAGGTGGTATAGCTGCAGTTGCCAGAAGGTATGTAGAAAGATTGTGTGTAGCTGAGATGATCTGAAAAATAGCAATTATGGTCTGGTACAAATATATCCTGTATTGTGTGTTTAGGAGGAAAGTAATAACACAAAAAGCATTACAAACTGGAGTGATCTTTACTTAATGTCACAACAAAGGATAAACTACCATTTACAACTCTAATGGCTGCCCAGGATGTCTCTGACCTGTGTCATTCATTTTTAACACCTGAACACAAAGTAAAATAAAAGAAGTGGTGTTTATGTGTCTGTTCTGTTTCCACTGCTATGAATGTATATGATGGTGATAACATGTTGGAGCTATTGGGAATGAATCCTTCACACTATCCAGGGTTCACATAGCCAATAAATTAACTCTTGTCCAGATCTAGACCAAATTTCAAGTCAATTCGAAACAAAGCGTCTCATCTCACACGTTTTCTGTTCAAAAGTAGCATGTGTATATCAAGGCTGACTGAAAACAGTGGCTAAGCATGAATAAACTAAGAAATACGAGACCATTTTACTAATTTATTTAATTTGCATGTGACTTTGAAGAGTGATAAAACACCACAATGACACCAAACATGTCAGTTTTTTGCAATTTTGTGCAGAGCTCAGTGATAGCCATATCACACTGCCAGCAGAATAATTATAAAATAAAGGGAGTCTGCTTTTTTAGCTATGAAAAATAAAATGTCAGCAAACTCACAACTCGCAACACTTAATGTCAGTGTCTATGGCAGACAGTGATACCCTTGGAGCCAAAATGTGAAGACTTAATTGCACAATGAAGGTGTCACTTGTCTTATTGGCATTAAATGCATTTTGAGTATGTTCTTTTGGCCTTTTTATTAAAGCATAAATGGAAAAATTAGAAATGTCCCTTTAAGACTTTGTGTTGAGTATCCATCCATGCTAATAAATGACCCTCCTGCAGACTCACAGTACCCACACTACTCAGTTCACATTTTCAGCAAAGACCAACAAAACAAATTTCAGTAGCACCACATACTTGTGTTGCAAAGACATTTCAATCAGTAATTCAGCATTGACTTATAACACTATAACATAGCACTGTTGTTGTTTATCTGTGTGTTTGGGAACTCTGACAGCAGCTAGGTCTCTAACACATGCTCATATAAATGCTATTGTCTGTTGCTGTCCACACTCAAAGTGACTTAACAGTGTATAAAAGAATTATTACAATTAGTCCAGGTATGTGCATTTTTGATTTTACCTTGAAAGTGATTTAAAATCTGGCTAGACTGCCTGGTTGTCTGTCTTGTTTGTGTTTCTTTCCTTGTCACACTTCAGTGTAGTGATGTTTCCTTGTTCCCAGATCCGAGTACTGTTTTATCACAACTGATAGAAATGATGGCCTAGAACTTGTAATTCACAAGAACAATTCTCTATTTCCATATGGTGCTGGGCACAGACAGTTTTTCCTACCACTTGGTTGGATAATGCCTTCCAGCTGGCATCAAAAACATCTTTGTCTTTATGACACTTTCAGTCACACTGATGTAGACCTACATCAAAACAGAGACAGACGGACATACCTGTACATATGCCACATCTAACCACATCAACTTATTTGCCAATTTCCCCTGGGGTGGTATAATGGAGATTTGACAGATTAGAATATAAAGTATTCCTCTGGGAAATAACTGTTACATGCACATGTTTAATATGTTTATATTCCCCCAGGACTCAAAATAGTCAGCATCAAACACTCTGCAGCATCACCTCCAGACAAGATGGCAGTCATTTTCTCAGTGCAGTTTTTCTTTTTTTCAATTCTGCTGAGTGCATGTACTCAGTAACACCATGCTTCACACTGACTTACACACATTCACACCTGGCACATGCCCAGTACAGACAGTCTTTTACAATCGGGCAGTTCACAGCACTTCAGGCTGAGTTTTGGGGTTCAGCACATTCAAATCCTCAGTGTGTGTGTATGAGGTTGTTCTGAGGGAAAGATCTAAGGGGAACTGCAGAAAACACTTGTGAATCACTCTGGAGTTTGTACAAACAAACCTGTAGAGTGTTTCAGTTGTTGCTGAGCAGCTCACTATCCTACATATGTCCAACATAGCTTTCAGTGCTGTTTATTCTGTGGTAAAGTAACATTTTGCATGACAACATGCAGCTTGTTTACCTTTTAAATCACAATTCATATACATTAAGTTTTTCATCAGCGACTTAGTTCAGCTTTTTTCAAAATGGAGTTGAATTTTGCTGAAGCAGCTGTGTACCAAATGAGAATGGGAGCTTACATTGATAAGTTTTGGACTAAATTACTTAACTAGAAGAATATTTCCAAAGACTGTCACTAATTACCAGTACAGATTATAATTTGCATTTCTACAATTTCTTAATTAAGTGTAACATGATATTTGCTAAATATATATTAGATTTCTGCAATAGAGCACCAAAAAATATTTTCTTATGCTGAACCTAGACTGAAAACACTTCAGTCAAGTTGCAAGCATGTTTTCATCCAAAAATAAGTAGGCTCTATATGGCATCAGAACAGTAATATAAGGACAGGAAAGAGTATTTTTGCCAAGACTTTAAAACGTTTGTGAAGATATTAATAATAAAACAGTCGATTTCACACACCGTTTAATCTGGATATTTATACCAAGTTTTATGGCGATCCATGGAATAGCTGTTAGGGTATTTCAGTCTAGACTAAAGTGATAGATGAACTGACCGTAACCTTGCCCTCCCTAGAGCCATGGTGGCTAAAATTCAGTCAAGTCTGCCTTCATGTGTGAGTGAAACCACCTTTTATGTTTGATCCAATAAATTGAACTTTTAAAGTGGCCCATTTTCCTTCTCAAGCATAGAAACTACAGCTTTGTTGAAATAAGATGATTGTTAAATCTATGTTTATAGCATGTACTGTAATCCAGACTCCATATAGTTCAAAGCATCAGAGTAACCTTTACCATTCTGCTACCTTCCAGCATAGCTTTCTAACAGCGACAATGTTAGCACTGAGGCGGCACATTAAAATCAAGGTGCAACAACCTTGACAGAGCTGCTGGTAATACATTCTCTTGGCAGAAGAGGAAAAAAAAGTTGAGGAAGTGGTGGGAAAATGGCAAGGATGAAGGTGGGGGAAATGATGACAGCAGCTAAATAACCACTCGCCATTGAGAGAGTTTGTGAATGGAGACCTCAGCACCATCTCTGTAACAGTAAGAGACTTTAAAATGAGATTAATTTGGACCCTTTTCACAGCCAGGCAAGTCGAAGGTGTCGAGATAAGCTCAAAGTGGAATTTCTCTGCTGCCAAGCTTAAGATTGTGTCTAGTGGTCATCTCTTTTTCTCATTTGTAACTTTAATGATGATTAATTTGAAACTAGTTCTGCCATGTTTAATGTTGAAATCTTCGCCTCATCAATCTCTATAACACCATAAAACCCTGTACAGCATCTCAAACATGCCCTTAGCTTGATCTAATTTTAGTTATTAATTAATTTATTGTCTTGATAATGAAAACCATTATGTTAGTCTGTCACCAAAGGAAACTTTGTTTTAATTACACTGCATTAAAGTGATACAATAGAATAAATAATTGCACAGCTCAAAACTTCACTGAGGGACTGTGATGAGGGAGTTTTAAATTTAGTAAGCTGTTGTTCAAAAGACAGACAGCGATGGGGGAGGTTACTGGAATTTGAAGTGAAATCACTCTGATAAACACACTGACACATGCAGCACATCTGCAGATGTATTTTGGAGTAGGAGGACTGGCTTCAGTGGAAGGTTCATACTAAGACTTGATGAAAATTATCTTTGTCAAATGCAAATGGTCAAAATTAAGTCTGACTGGTGTTAATTTGTTGTTTAGTTGACTATTAGGTTTTCATGTATCTTGTTTTTGTTGTTAATCATTTCTCTCACATCAGTTTCACACTGAGGCATCATGCCCTGTGGGTAAAACATGGGGGAAATAAAGACAAGCCGCATCACAGCTTTCATGTTCAGTTCACATTTTATACTTTCCTCACAAATTAACTTCTCAGGTAAAAATAGGAATAGGAATAAAAATATGCACGAGGAGAAGAGAGCACTGTGGCCTGCTTCTTGTTTAGACAGACTTACATTGCTTTTATGTAGACTCACGGGTCTGTACCTTGCTTTAGGTGTTCCCTTTGAACTCAAAATGTATTGATCGCTTACCTTATCAAACCCCTGCAGATGAATTATAAGAATTCTGCAAAAAAAGTTGTTTATCACAGTTTTTAGAAAACACTAAGTGATGCAGGTAGCACCTTCAGATTAATCACCTTGTGCATTTGTGAGCTAAACCATCCCTGTGATGTCTCTTATCACACTGTTAATGCTCAAAATGAGGAGACTACAAGGTGATGTTGGACTTTAACTGCCCTATGGAACGTTGCTTAACTTTGCATATTGAACAGACCAGCTATAAGTCAATACCCAGGCAGTCTTCCAGAGTAACTACTAATCCTCAAGTAGGGAAATGCAGCAAATTCTTGGGTAAAAAGGAAGAACTGCATCCCAAAAAGAGAAGGGGTTAGTAGAGTTTGCAAGATTACGTTACGTTTAAGTTAAACTCCTATAAATACAATTTCAAGGTACCAGATCTTTATAGATAAAAAATGTGCTTTCATTGTAACCCCAAATCCAGTGTAACTCAAAAGATAGAATAATTACCGTATTCCACAACTGTATGTCAGAGGTATTCTTTGATTGATTTAAAAATAGAGTTGAGCATTATGACAGAGAATTCATCTAAGAAAAAGGAGTGAAAATAAAACAAGAGTCATTCTGTGGCTGCCATAGAACAAATTAAAAATAAGAAAAGTCTGTGGAATGATAAAATCTGCAGCCTTGTACAATGCTCGCACAAATCCAATTGTATCTCAATGACAAATATCTCAAGAACTCCCCATCCCTTTGCACCTACTGGTGTGTGATATTAGTCTGCATCTCCATTTCACTCTCTTCCCTAGTGATCTGTGTGTAAGTGTGTGTTAGTAGGGCTTTGTGGCTGTTTGTGGCACCATTAGGTTTTTCAGTTTATACCCAGCAGCCTTTTAATTGAATATCTGTACAGAGCAGTGTAATGCAGCCTGGGAAGAGAAAGACAGGAGGTGTGGTGAAGGACGGAGGAGCTAGGGAAAGAAGAAAATGATAGAGAGAGAGAGAAGGAATGAGTGTGGTGAGATAGGGAGTGAGAGAGGGAGAGAGGAGGGTGGTGTTGTCAGGCCAACACCAGCTCTGTGTCTCACTGCCACCTCAAGGCTCTGTGCTTTTCTATGCTGATGCATACAGTGTTTTTCACCCTGGAGTAAGATGTGTGTGTGTGTGTGTGTGTGTGTGTGTGTGTGTGTGTGTGTGTGTGTGTGTGTGTGTGTGTGTGTGTGTGTGTGTGTGTGTGTGTGTGTTAGTACAGCCTCACTCCATTACACAGAAAATGAAGTTTAGTGCTCATTCCTGCAAGTATCTCTCCAAGTGTGCCTGCAATATGTATGAACTGCATGATATAAAATATTTCATATGCTATTTATGTTTTCATTTTGTTCCTGACACTGTTGGAGTTTCAATGAAACTCGTGTGGCAAAAATAAAGAGGCACCACAGTCTGAGCCATAGTGCAGTAAATCCAGCACAGCGTTCCTACAAGTGGTTCTTTTTTTCAATACATATATGTGTGTAGGTGGATGTGACAAAACCAGCAATATGTTCATGTTGTTCTGACTGTTTAACATAATGTATGTCAGTGAAATTGTGCATGTGTGTATATCGATACACATCGCATGTCTTGCTCGCCACCTTGTGATGAATGTTCTTAGTGAGGTATCATGAAAAGAATAAGCATCACGTGAATTGCAATGTCATTAGGCATGAAATTTAAGTGTGTGGTTGATGCAAAGGTGCTCATCTGTTTACCATCAGAACAACAGACTTTTGTGGAGTATTAATATGATGCATAAATAAAGTAAAGTAATCCTGTTTGGCTTGGTTGCCAGTGGTTAGGTTGCAGGATAAAGGAAAATGGATAACAGTCAGCCCGGGGAACAAGATGTTGTCAACGTGGCACATAATGTCCAAAATGCACCGCTGTGTTTGTGTGATTGCAGCCATGATGCCTGCCCAGTAATTCATTTTAGATCATGCTCTCTCACTTAAGAAGATTGCTGCCCACAAGGATGTACCTGAGGAACAACTTGGCATTGTTGGAGTTGATAGTCACCTCTTCATATCCTTCCACATCCACTTGCACAGCAGAAATTGGCAAGATTTTGATGATTCACAAATGACTTTGCTATAACTGAAGAGTAGAAAACCAGAGCTGCAGAGATGTGTGGGTGGTTGGTGCACCATTGGCAGGTGGCAGTATTTTAAAGGTTAAAAATGTGGGCTTGTATTTGGAAAAGCTCTGATTTTAATCTGCAGAATGACGGTGGAAAAATATGAAATGCAGGGCAAAATAATGAAAAACAGTGGCTGTCGTTGATGTGATCCAGAAGATGTCATCAAACCTAAAACTATTCCAGTTGTAGTAAAACATTAGTCTTATTGTGGTGAAGGAGGAACACAGCTCATCTAATGTGTTCGCCAATAAGTTCCTATTGTTTCTGATTTTTTTACAGATTCATCCCACATTAGAGACCCTGCTGCCACCTTATTTTACCCATTTTGTTTTTTAATTTTCAAGAAATTACGTTACAGTCGTTGATGGCATAACTGTACTTTCTGGCATGGCAATCTTAAGGTGATGGTGTTAGCACAGCCGTAGCTGGATAACAAAAAAAACCCATCTGTACTTGACAACCCATCCCACTCTGCTGTGGTCATTGTCATCCCGTCTTGGCATAAGGCCCAGCCAGGTGGCAGTGTGCACGTTGAGTTCTATCCTCCTTGTTCAATCATCCATCATCCCGTCACAGACTACAAGTTTCTCTGTGGTGGTTCTTACAGTGCAACATCCAGCCCCCTCCCAGCTCACCATTCTCTCCACCAGCTCTTCAGGAGTGTAGCTGTCACAGTGTGTTTCCTGTTACAACTCTTCTGGTTCCTTCCTCTGCTGTCAGCCCAAACCTCCCCTTATCTATCTGTTGAAGACATGGAAGCTGACACAAGCTGGTGTCTGCTCTGCAGTGGTTCCCATGGAAGTGGGGCTGATGGCACTTGGTCAACTTTAGACTGACAGGGAGGACGAGGGGGAAATCTGGTAGACATGGGTGTGAAATCGTTTTCATCAGGAGTCATATGACCTGTTCCTTTGTTCTCTAATCAGACTAGTGGTTTCCTCCTATTGTCAGACTTTCTGCTAAGCTACGGTAAGCTAATCTAACCAGCCCACAGCCCTGTAGCCTTATATTTGCCAAAGACAATCAATGCTCTCATCTAACTCTTGACAATAAAATGTCAAAAGACTGTATTTCCTTAAATGTGAAACTGTTGATTGGGTACGCCATAGTGTGCCTTTAACCTTTACTTAACTACATATTTCCTCACAACACTATTGTCTATATGCAATAAAAAAGGTAATTTTATATCCAGAATCTTAGTTCTGTGTTACAAAAGCAGCTTGCAAATACTGCTCACATGCAGATCACAAGTTGTGGCACCATCACGTTTCCAATTTATGTAAGGTTGTTTGTTCGGATCAAGGAAATCGGTGGAAATTAGCCTAATGTTGCAAATCGCACTTTGCATGTTTTTAAAATTAGATAAAACTGGCTCCTAGAGGCCCAAAAACTGTACAGTCTTCCTACTTAAGTAGTGAAATACAGCAGCACGAACCAGACTTGAACCCACAACCTCACGCATGCATTCAAAGCTACAAGCTCTGTAAGTGCTTTAACACAGTATGATTAATTCTTTATGAGACTGATTGACTGCCTGATTTGCTTACATATGGATTACATGAGTATGAATTTGTTCATGTACTGGAGCTGGATGAGCTTCCAAATTAAATATTGGTTTTAAGCACATGTAGCAACTGAAAAGTGCCAGAAACGGGTACGTATGTGAGAGAGAAGGCTGCAGAGACTCACGTAGCAACGCAGCATAAGAAGAAGGAGAAGCGTTGGATGAGAGGAGAGGAAAAGATTACTACCGTAGTACATCAGGCTTAGCTTCACATCCTTAATGGTAACCATGGAAATAATTATAGAGCAGACAGACAGTGTTACAGAGAGAGTGAGAGCTACAGAGGAAGAGAGAAAGGAAGGGAGAGAAAAAGACAAGGGGAGAGGAGGAGAGAAAGAAAACCATGGGGGGTAAAGTAGCTGAAATGTTTGTTGGAATTCTTAAACCCTGTCTCTGTGGTTTCTGGTGATGGGGAAGTATTTGAAGATGGCACAAGCAGGGATGTGGCTTAAAGCAAACCCATGTAAAGTCAGATTAACCACCCTCTGATACAGTAGCTGCGGAATAGTCTTACGTTACACAAAGATACATCATATCTGAGGTGTAAAGAAAAGCATGAATGATATCCAGCACCTACATGGAGGGCGTGTTATTTTTATCCACATCTAGCTCACTAGTGGTGAGGGACCGAGTTGCAGTTAGTACAGCAACAGTACGGTGTCATAGTACAGTGGTTAAAAAGTTGCTTCAAACCCACAGTTGTCATGGAAACAGATCTAAGATACCCTTTACCCCTGTGAAAGTGCAGATTGCTCATTGCTGAAAGCACTGTAATCTTAACATTTCATTTTGATTGGTCATGATTTACCTGTGGGACAGGTGGTGCTCTGAGCTCTGCATGTTTTTCTAAAGTAATCGGAGGCGTCCCTCTCAACGTTCATTTAATAATTATACTGTGGTCAATAATACTGAATGCACTACATGTACATTACAGCAGCAGACGCGTCACACGACAGATGAAGGATTTCCATATGTATTTGCCGTCAGACGCTCGAACAACTTGTTGCCATGAAGCCAGTGCGTTGCTATGCGTTGAGTATCGCTTTGGACTTGAGTGGCAGACAGGCATGCTGACACTGCAAGCACTCTTGCTAATCTCGTCACTGCGTGACAATAAGCATGAT
This sequence comes from Anabas testudineus, assembly GCF_900324465.2. Lineage (NCBI taxonomy): Eukaryota > Metazoa > Chordata > Actinopteri > Anabantiformes > Anabantidae > Anabas > Anabas testudineus. Next base: position 4,895,944 of record NC_046625.1, read on the forward strand.
CATCATCACAGTACACTGCATTTGTTATATGCTATTTCCAGCTGATCGACAGGGGGCACGTTGGTGAGTGACCTAAGTAACAAAGTTCTTTAATCCTACACCTAAACAGCTCCACAGCCGGTTTTGTGGATGTACTGTATATTGTGTGAGTAATAACATGCTTGCATTCCTCCCACACATTTGCTCCTGGCTCTGAACTTAACACTTTGCTGTGTGTGCATGTCAGCAGAAGGTGAAGGGGAAATAGGAAGGAGTGAGTGGCATATAAAAAGACTGGAGAAACAAGTGATGAGGGCTTCTTGCAAGGCTTAAAATCACTCCAGGTCCCAGCAGGGATCCATCCAGCCCCACCCCTTCTAAACATCTCTCTCTCTTTTCATCTCTCTCTCTCTCTTTCTCTCTACTACTGGAAATACACAGAGAGAGAGAGAGGGAGGGAGAGAAAGATTGAAGCGCAGGGCATCAGTGCACTGCTGCTCCCTCCCTAAACTGTACTGCCGTCCACCTGTGCAGGATAAGCTCCATCCAGGCAGCAGAGAGAAGACACTACAACATCCATTTCTTGCCAGACGGATTACTTGAGGATGAACCACCGTTTGGTGGGAAGAAAGACGGGGGACTAAGTTGCCATTATCGCCTCGTTTTTCTTTTTTTTTTATTCTTGTGCTGCCTGTCAGCTGCTGGCACACGTTCAGTTTTTGGGCATTGCAGTTTTAGTCTACTTTATTTCGTGGCGTTTGCTTCTTCCCTCCGTGCCCACTCCACCGGCTCACTTCTCTTTTTCCTCTACCGTCTGCTTTTTTGGTGTTTGTCCATATATTTCCGCCTGCGTGGGAAATTATGACTCCGATTTAATTTCTCCTGCTTGCGCACCCGCTGCCCCGTTGGAGGAGTCCTGTCAGGGGGGGGAAAGGCGCAGCAGAGAGCAGAGAGGAGCGCGTCGCGCTGTGCGTTGGCGCACATTCAGGGAGGCGGATCTATAGCGCGCCACGGCACCACACCACGCACACATGGACACAGGCACCACACGCACGCATGCACGTGCACGCACATGGATGCACCTTCGGGCACTTGTCCCTCTGCGTGCATGCATAGCTTTTGATTGCAATTAATCACCATCAGTGTTCTCCCGAGTCCAAAGCAGAGCCGTCTTTACCTTTCACCTATTCATTCTTGGCAAGTTGATTTTTGACATGCACCAGGCGGACACCCACTAAGGAAACCATCGCAGAAACATTCCCATCTAAAAGATGAGAGAAATTGGCCTCAGCGGATCTTCCGTCGGTCACCGGGATTGCGAGTGCAGGGTCGGGGCGGAGGGCACCGGGGAGAGAGGACAGGCAGAGGCGGGGAGGGGGAGCTCTCAGCCGGACTGCCCGCCACGGATCAGCCGCTGCTGCCGGTGCTCGAGAAGCAGACTGCTGCTGCCGGGGGGAGGCGGGGGGAAGATGAACAGTGCCTCGGTGTGAAATTATAACACAGCTGGCCTTGGGAGTGCTTGTTTTCTGTCGTTACACCGCTCACTAATTAGTCTGAGGATGCAAGATAACAAACTGTGGCCTACTTAATAACTGTCATCCCGTACTCTTTTCAATTTGGCACTTTTGGGTCACCTCAAAGGTAAATTCAGCACTTTGGAGAAGTAAAGGCCTGCACTTGCGAATTTACCTGTGCAGTGGCCTTTGGAAGGACGTCCTCCCACCTACATGCCACTTACATCAGTGTAACTCTGTGGTGGCGTTTTGTTTTGGTTTTTTCTTAATAACCTAACGTGTTTGTAGTTGTCGAGTCAGATTTACCCGAGAGAAAAATCCTAATATTCTCTCATCTTTATGTAAGAAGCTATAGTGTGTCTGTGGTGCTCAGTAGTGAGTTTATGGTCACCAAATTGCACTTTTATCTCTTAAATATTACTAGGCTATTTCTTTAGAATATTATATATATACATAGTTTATAGTTTTCAGTGATATTTGTATTGTACTCAAATTTACTATAAGATCACTATAGTTCTTTTATATACCCTTAATAAGATATATCCAGATACCTTGAAGGAGCCCTGTTTCCAGGTGCCTTGGTTGTGGAGGCCGATTTATCATTTATTCATATAACTATTTGTCTATGAAATATTTAAAGGTCACAGATTGATCCATTTGCAACATAGATGTGTTTTGCTGTATTGGGCTTTTGTAGTGCTATCGATTTCACTGGCTTTGCTTTAGTTTGATTCCTCTTTTTTTTCTATAGGCTGATTTAAGTGCTGATTATTTGAGCAATACTTCTCTGTCTGGAACTTGAACACGGCCTTATAAACCCACCAGAGGATGGTCACCTGCTTGTCAGACAGTCAGACAAGCACGCAAGTGTTATGACACTTGCTGGCAGGTGCTGTTTGCAGATACACCAACACGCTCAGTTATTTATAGACGTTAATGTCACTGTGTGCTTTTGGAGTATCGATTCAGAAGTGTCAATGCTCGATGGAATGTAACGCAAACTACAAAGCTGCTGCGGTTTCAAACTGATCCCGAGACTCAGTGGAATACAGTCAGTGAATGCAACTCCAGTCTTAGCTGGAATCAGCTCACTGTGGGGTCACATAGACTGGAAACGAAGAGACACTGTCTCTTGAAGTCTGGACACAAAGCACAACAAGCCCCACCTGATCTAGGTAGGACATACATTTTCTTATTTGACTTCTGCTCCCCTGAAAATCTATGTACTGTATTAATAAATATTTAAATGAGATTATATTGATGTTTAAAACTTAGTGTGCCTCTCAGACCAGTTCTCCTGTTTTGTGAGTGGGCGTATCACAGATATTACAGATGCCCAGTATCTAATTTTGGGAACCAATTCTTACTTTTAGATAAGGCATAAAACATTCTCTAAGGATTTTGTAAATGTACTCTGAATCTCCACCCCATCGCTTGTGCAATGACATCACATTTCTCTGAATGTTTTTGTGAGTTTGTCATCAAGCTCAAGCACATATAATCCAGCACCTCGCACCGGCTGCTTCCTCACATGCATGTAATAGTCATGCAAAGACTCTCCATATTAAAAGACATTTACATTTTTCCTTTACTGTACAGCTTATTCAGTATTTCTCTGTGTTAAGCAACTCTTAACCAAATGTAAGAGCTCAATAAAAGACTTAAATATGCTTTTAGTATTACTGAGCAGGTTGGTGAGTAACAGCACCGTTTGGCTTTCAGGGTTTAATTGTCTCGTGGCTCCTGTTTTGCACTGTACAGAAAATAATGTGCCATGACAAGCATCAGCCTGCTAAATCAGATGAGACTGTACTGTCACATCACTACCAATGTGATGCTCAAGCTTGATCCAAAATTAGACCTTGGGTTTCTTTGTATTTAAGCTGCAGTGGGTGTGTTTGCAAAGAAGCACAAGCTCACTCACTCCCTCCCCTCCACTTCCCACTAAGGTAAAAGCAATCAGCAGGTAGTTGACTGACAGCTCACAATGAAGCTCTCCTGCCTATAAGTTTAAATCAAAGAGACAACAGATGCCAGAGAAGCAGAGAATTGGTGCTATCAATATTACCAATATTCTGACATTGTGTTACTTATTTCTCTTAACCTGGCAATACAATTACTTTCTCCCCATTTCAAACAAAATGTCAAGTTCTACCTATGACAGCGTCAGAAAATTAACAAGAAAATATGCTGAGCTGCGGCGTCACACAAACACACAGAGAAAGACACAGCAAAGGCAGAAAAAAATAACAATTTGTTTTTCTACTACAGGCGAGTGGATTCTGAAAGTCTAAAAACACATTTTGCCAGGCAGATCGGCTTTGACAATACAAAGGATTGTCCAGAATTTTGGTCGTCAGCCAACTTGGCTCGTACTGTTCGTGTAGAGAAGAGAAACTTGTGATCAGCAGTCAAAGTGTTTCAGGATTGGCTTGTTGGCTGACGCTTCTTTCTCACTCAATCAGTCATTTTTTTCCAGTTCCCACTTATAGTAATGTTTTAACCATTTAACTGCACTTTTGACTATTTGATTTCATACTTTTCACACCAGGGATGATTGGACTTCTTTATGTAATAGTGATTTATTTCTGTGTTAAACCAGCTTTCCGACTGGTCAGCTTGCATATTGCTACGTTTTCAGTTACTGCTGAAATTATTAGATAATCAGCAGAAATCATTGAACCTTAATTTAGTATTCAATTTCCATAATGTCAGGGCACTTACAGATGTTGAACTTTATTCAACAGTTCCATGAGTTTTTTGATTTTCTAGTTTTCTCTGTTAACTAAATTCTGCAGCCCACTTCATTCTACCTTTGGAAGTCAGTGCTTTTATTTCATGGTAGATGGAGCAAGGGCCCTGTGCAGGCCTGGTGAGTGCCTCTCAGTTGTTTTATTGGAAGAACTCCTTTGTCTCCTACTATGGGACAGGCAGTGCTAATCAGATCACTGTAATCAGTCATCTACATACTGAAACTGTGTTATGACACAAAACTGTAAGGTTTGGCCTCGCCTGCTTTCTTCTTCTCCAGCAGCCCTCCTGTGTGCTGCTGGAGACGGGAGCACTACTGTGCTGGAGAGTAACAACACGGACTAAAGTGGGGCTCGTACAAGCACACGCTCACGCTCAGAGGAGCTCATGCACAGTCCTCTGTATGTTCTAGCCCTTAGTCTTCTCTGTCCTCTGTTAACCCCCTGATAGATCGCCTCTTCTGTCGAGTTGTAAGCTTTAACCCACAGTGGTTTAGAGCTTTTCTGAAATGTTTGTCAAAGGCATCTAAAAACAGAATGATTAAATTAGAATTTATGTTCTTAACCAACCAAATTCAGTCCTTAACCAGACATATGGATTGAACCACATAACATAGTGTGCCTCTGAGAAAGGCAAATGTCAACAGGATGCTTAATGATGTTTTCATACTGATGATGGAAATGAACGACGAGCAGATCCCTGTCTGATAAACACCCACATCTTTCAAGCTCCACACCTACAGGTTGTAACACTGGCTCTTTGTTATAAAATTTGAATCTCAAACAGAAACTTGCATGTTTTTTTTTTTCAGACTTCAGAAATCTGCTCCAGAGACGCGGAAGACATTTTAAAACTGAGTGGTTCTCCTCATGACAAGTAAACAGAAGTCAGTGTAGTGCACTTGTCACTTGTCAAACAAAAAAGACAAATAATTGGGTGTTTTCAGTTTTTCTCAGTTTGTCAGTGAAGTGTGTATCTTTTGCTTGGGGGGCTATTGGTTGTAAAAACTATAAATTTTAAGCTTCAAGTCATTTTGGCATTTAAAAATCTTCACACACATTTTTTGACCATTTCTTGACTCAATGCGTTGCAAAAAGTATTGACACGCTGATTGCAGCACCGTCAAAGCCCTTCACCTCAGTGACACAAGACAAGTTTAGATAAATATTTCCACGGGAATATAAATATGTTCCGTGTTTGTAGCACAAACCTCTTTCTGTGCAAGAACCCTGCTCTACATCCTGGGCTCTGCACCATTTATACATTAACTTATGTAATGAGAATCCCACATGTAGCCATTGCATTGTACTCAGGAGAGACTGTCTTGAATTTGTAGTCACAGTTCATGGATCAAAAGCAAACAGGGAGCCAACCAGCATTCTATCATAACAAAAGCAAACATACAAAAAGCCCTGAGCGTTTCAGCGCTATTAAGACACCCACTCCCTCTCCAGCCTCCATCTCTACCTCTTGTGCTGCCTCCCTCTCTCCATCCTACTCCCCCTTCCTCAGTGCAACTCCCTCCTCTTCCTCCCTCTCTATTTACCGCTCCCCCAGATGAATTTCCTCCATTTCACTCTCTTATGCAGCTCTGTCTTTCTGTCATCCTGTCTTTGGTCCATATACTCTTGCTCTTGCACTGTCCCCTCCTACACCTACACGAACACGTACCCACCCACCTCCACACATACTGTGTTCCTTTTTTTTTGATCAACCTCTTACTCATGTGTGTCTACATCCCCTCCTCCCACTCTTTTAACTCTGTCTCTCTCTCAGTTCTCTCAGAGGGTCTAAGCTGGAAGCGATTGCCACCCACACATTCCCTCTTCAGCTTTCAGCTTGACATCAGATTTACATTCACAATGAACAAGCACAGCATTTCACATGTTGCCTAGCACATGGCTACACACAGAGACATGTGAACACGCAACCTGGTTGTTAGCACACGTGAAAAAACGGTAGCACTGTATATGTATGGTTTTGTTTTCTGTGTGTACATGCTGATCCAATATAAAGGTGATTAGTCAATGCATCAAATACACTATGGACAGATTAGTACTTGACAGCTGACAACAGTTAATCATTTGTCATTTTTAAGGAGTGAAACAAAACTTTCATCTGCATTTACTGCTCTTCTGCATTTTGTTTGATTGTAAATAATCTGCGTTGATTGAGAAAATCAAGACATTTAAGGAGAGCTTAGGCTGTTTGTCACTATTTACTGACAAGTTAATTGGAAAATAAGACATTAATCAATAATTAAATGTATCATTAGTTGCACCCCTACATTCATTATGTGTATATTTCTTATTGCACTTGCAGACTTGACATTAAAAAGTGAGCATTAAAGAAAGCAATTGTGCAGTTACTGTACAGCAGGGAGATCATTTGCTTATTTAGCATTAGGAAGCAGCTTGTGTGGCGCTGTCAAAGATTCAGAAATCTACCTACCTACCTACCTTCACACCTTCAGGCTCACACAATAGCACAGAGTGAGTTATGTGCTATATCATAGCTACTGTAACAATAACTGATCCATCTGCCCAGCACTTCTGTGCAGTATATTAGCTATTTGTCATTAACCTGAGTGTGATGAGAAGACTCGGGAAAGTCGCCATATTGTTCAACAACTAACTCCTTTTTTGTTTTGCTAGGCTCATTTATTGACTCCAATGAGAAGCAAACTAGCTGTTTCCCCCTTTGTCTAGTCTGGATATGGCCTTATATCAGCTGTTGTGATGCTAAAGAAGTTCTGAATTTGTCGCCTCTAACTTTTCTTTATCTCACTGTGTTTTACTGTTACATTTAATCAGGAATCAAAATAGTATTTAATGTGATTATTTGGATATTTGGATCACCTCTTTCCCCAGTTGCCTCTATTATTGCCGTGATCATTCACAGTCATGAATTCTGGGGTTGTGATTATACAACTATAACTGAAGAGAGTTGTTTAGCTGCTGTTAGCTTTTTGCCAGGACAGAATCATGATATATACCTTTAATACTAGGTGCAAATGGTACAAGATTTGCTAACATGCTTTATTGGATATCACTAATCAACTCTATAATGGGGCTTTCAAAAAGAACAACATTTGACATGGTGATAGTCAGAGTAACCAACTTGCACAATATTAATTTAGCACATGGGCCATTTATTAATCAACAAAACAAAACAGACAAGCCTATCTACCTTCAGCATGACCTCAGCCAGAATGAATCCCAAGCTCCCTGCCTTTATTTTATCAAGTTGGCCTTTACATCATCTTTAAACAATAGTTACATAATTGTGTTTTATAATAGGTACAGTGATGGAATCAAGGTCTCCAGATGTGTTTGCTCTTTCCTTTTCAGTGCTGCTCATAATCAAACTCTTTAGCACATCATGTCAGTCATTAACAGTGATCTCAAGACTAATGAAGCGTTTAAATCATTTACTGTGATCTATCAGGTATCTTCGTGGCTTCTTAACTTGTTCTATCCCTGTGTGTGTGTGTAGGCTGGTGTGTGTGCTGCATGTGTATGGATGCATGCTATAACTTGAACAGTAGCTTAATAAGTGCACAAATGCCCAATCACTTTCTCTATTCTGAACATAGTACTGTTACGTAGTACTGTATGTCTGAAACTAAAATGTTAGGTATTTCAGGGTAAAAAAAAAACATTGCCATGGAAACAAAACACAGAGCCTGAGTTGGGATCAAAAAAAGAGTGAGTGAGAAATACTGTAGATTTAAATGGACGTGTGCAGACTTTCTTTCATTCAAAATGCTTTTGTTAACACTGTAATAGAAATGCTTAACGGCTTCAATTAATTGAGACTGCCATTAAAGTAAAGAATACAGGTGTTAAAAAAGACAATCACCATGCAACTGCTTTTAATTTGGTGCTGCTCAATACCCCCCAGCTCACATAGACATCTCCCATCTCTCTGCTTGCATAAAGACAGTGGATCAGGAGATTGACTGATTCTGAATGAGCCTTTGCACATGCTGCCACCCACACTTCTTCACTCTGCGCATGTTAGGCATAAAGAGGAGCAGGTATGGTATACTACGTTAAAGAAGTGAATTTATGGTCTGTATTCAACTTGAAGAGTACCATTTTCTAAATTGAGAATGTGCTCTCAGCACCCACTCCTGCCAAATGATGCATAATGCAGCCAGTGGAGTAACCCCACGTGCATATTAACAATATAGGTGGAGGAATCCACACATGCATTCTGGTTCAGCTTGTCTCCATAGACTTGGTTGTCCAGTCTGGTCTCAGTCTTAGGCAAAGGACAATCAGTTAGATAACTGAAGAAGAGGCAACACTTAGTAATCAGGTCCCAAACACCATCAGTAATGATGTTGTCATAGAAGCCAAGTATTTTATTGCTGAATTAGCAGAAATTACCACAATAAAAAAATATTTGATGTGAAAAAGGCAATGGTCAAATGTGGGAGGGGATGTTGGTAGTTAGTTTGCCTGTCAGGAAAAGAGTAATGATAGTGTTGTGGCCAAAACTATGTTCATACATACAGTACATAAATGAATATTTGATATTTCAGCTGTGGCCGACAGAAACAAAATGACATTTTCTCTGGCGTTGCTGAAATATTAAGGGTAACATGATTCATGGTTTAACCAGTGGAACATTTCATTTCAATTTTGATAAAAAAGGTATTTTAAAAACATTTTAAAACATGTGCTGTATGCTACACAGAGACATTTAGCTTCATTTCGTATACAGTATAGATGTTTGTTGTGCTTGTGTTTTCATGACATGCTATCACCCAGCCCTTTATTTTTACAGCATAATCTTATCTCAGGGTGCATTTACTAGCCTTTTCCTTAGAATAATCAAAATGAAAGCAGACAGTGTGTTTGCACTGGTAAAGTTGAGAAATATTTGGAAGTCAAATTGATTTAAGTTCCAGCACTGCTCAGGAGTCTCTTTGGAGATTAACAAACTAAATGCTTACATGGTACGGGGGATTCTAGCTCAGCAATATCTGAGTGTGAACACAAACTGCTGTAAGTGGCTCTTCATAAGAAAACGCTTAGGAAGATAGTTTGTCGCTTGTGAAGAGTTTTGTTGTGCTGGTTACAAATCACTTGACAATTCAACAATCTACTGAAACTTTGTTGTTACAGCTAAACAGACTTATTTCTTATTTCTGCAGAACTTTTTCTCATTTTAATGTGCACACATCATAATTATTAAACCCATCTTTCAATAGTCATTCATTTGTTAAATGGCCCTATACTACAGTTTAGTTTCTAATACAAAATAATTAGTATAGTGATGTAATACAAGGGGATTTGGGAGATTTATAGTTATTTATATCACACAGACACAAACTTTCCAAAATAGCAAAGTGTGTGTTTTTGTAGTACACACTGTTGAGGGAAAACAACGGCAGCTGCAACTTCATAAAGCAGACAAACAGTTGGTTGATTTCCAAGAGAAATCAAGACTCCCTCCATTGGAGGTTGTAATAAAACATGTGCTCTCTGAGTCTTACAACTCCGAATTGGCATTAAGTAACTCCCTTCTTTTTTATCACTTCAGGGGTTAGTTATACGTTATCTCGCTGGCTGTTTGTTTGTCCGATCTCACTGTGCTATAGTTAAACCCACAGAAAGAGCCCAAACTTTGGTTTTCTTACCATAAGGCTGATGCCAGTTGAATATTTTCTTGGCACAATCTGCTCCTTCTAGCCAAGGTAATTAGTTTGAAAAATTATACATTCTTAAAAGGACCTTTGTTTCACTGTGCTGAAGCCCTTTAATTGAGATGGGTGCAGTCATGATGCATATACAGTATAATGATGGCGTAACCTCCAGCCATACAGGCCATTACCCATGATAATTGTTGTTAATTAACACTTCCTGCAGAGTAACAGACACCTAAGAAACTGTGAATACTACTGCGAACCATGATGGCATCCACTTAAGATGAATGAACAATATTTAAATAAAGCAAACTAAGTTCATGAACTGACACATATCGAGAATAAAAGAAATCAATTCGTAGAAAAATTCAGTTCACCAGTAAATTAAAATTCTTTAAATTGAAGTATCATCTTCAAGCGCTATTACAAAATGCAGCTTTGAGGAGATTAACATGAACTTGACTTTTCATACAATTACTATCAAATGTAACCCTGACACCTTTTATTAGAGCTAGATGTTCAGAGCAAGTGTTTCCCCCTTTCCTGTGATTTGTCGGCCACCTTTTCAGGTAAAATCCCTGCTTTCCCAAATTTAATTTAGAAGACTCCTTCAGCAGTCAGTCATCCCCTACAGAGTTTCAACTGGTAGTTTTGAAGCCGTGGATTTGGGCAAAGAGACACTGGTATAGTTTGTGTCGACTGTCTGACAAACACCTTCATGGTCATCTTTTTCCCTTCTTGCGTGGGTTGGAGAAAATGTTAGGATTGCAGACAGCAAGACGGGCAGGCTCACAGTGAAAAGATTGCCATTTGGACAGGTAAATGAAAGACAGTGAAAGGAGAGGGATGGTGAGGATACAAGAGGAATACAGATAAAGGTAAGTAGGGAGAAAATGGAGGGTTCTAGATGCCACGCATATCTGAAAGGGAGGGGAAAAGAGGGTGGTACGAAAACAAGAAGAGGGTGCAAGGAGGAGAAAAGAAAATCAGAGAGAGGAGAGAGAGAGAGACAAGGGGCTGAGGAGAAGTAGAGAGATAAATGCACTATTTGAATTATGTAAAATAGCTGCGTGGGAGAGAGGAGGTGTGTGTCTGTGTGTGTTATTAGTGTGACTGTGTGACAGAAGAGGCTGAGAGAGGGAGATAGAAAAGAAAAGAGCAGAGATAGATAACATGAGATAGGATGGAAAAATAGATCAAACAAATGTAACTATATTCTGCATCAAGCCAAAGCATGTAGACAGAAAAGAGGTTTTCAAATGCAGATGGAGATGATAAAAATTCATAACTAAGCTCTAGTTTGACGTAGGTGGTCACCCTGACTTTATTGGACAAGGAACTGTATTATCTTCATTGGGTGGAAATGTGCAACATGTTCCTGACACTTTATCTGAGGATGTCCAGGTTAAAAGAGTGTTTGTACTGACATGGCTCTGCAGATGGAGAGCAGCGGTGAACAGTTGGTAGGTTGAAAGATTTATTAAGTAATGGGTGGGGTTTGACATTTTTTTGCAAACATTCGTGATGCCCAGAGGATGTTTCTAGATGAACTCCTTCTACTTTACAACTACAGTAGTTTCACTGAAGGTCACAATTTTAACAGACCCGGTGAAATCTAACAGATGGATTGGAACAAACGTTTGTGCAGAGAGTCGTGGTTGAACAATGAATGTTTCGTCTTCAACCACCTAACATGGTTCACATTTTGGTCAGAGGTTTAGACGTGTTAATCTAGCAGCAGCTAATGTAGCTACAAGCTCCTGGTCTGAAGCAGAGATGAGAAGCAGGCAACAGCGATCTGGTAACCTCACTTTTATCTAACTCCACACTCTCCTGACCTCCCCGGGGTGTTTGCACTTACATCAACAAATAGCTGGACTCAAAGCTGTAGCCCTTAGTGTGTTGAGTTGAGTTATGCTATGACTGGAAAGTTGCTTTCTGCCAAAACCATCAGTGATTTGTTTTTACAAGTTGCTCTTCCTTTCTCTCTATTGGTAACTTATGTTACATAATGTATGCACCTAGTAAATCACCAGTCTATGTTATTTAAAATGAGTTTGTGTTGAATAGTAAACTAAGGGGTGGCACAGTTGTGTAATGGTTAGTGACATCTGACGTCTGTGACATGAGTCTGTTTGTCTGTCACGTTATGTGATAGACTGGTAAACTGAGTCTGCTTTGCTTTCCACTGGAATTAAGATGATCCCGACGCTGAACTCCACCACTGCACATAGTAAATGCATAAAGTTAAACTTTTCCCTGTCACATCTCTGGGTCCTTTTTGTCTCTGTCTCACACAATAGGGTTTACATAGCAACTATACTGGGTTCATATTGACAATGAATGGCAGCTGTCAGTGAATTGTCGCTGTTAATGTGAACATCCCGTTACTGAGTCCTAAGGCTGACAGGAGTTTCATTTTTAAACTCAGTTAGGTCTGAAGACCTCAGACAGGAATCCACCAACTTTAGTAGTACAACCTAAAAGACGTTTAATGTGTAAAATCAATAGAGTTACCCTTTAAGAGAAATGTCTGCAACTACTTGCCATTTAATGCTGTTAAACATTGATAATGCTCTACAGTGAAGTATTTTAAGGATCTCTTTAGTTTGTATCTTGCATCAGGTCTAGATCTTTAATTTGCCCAATTATTTGTTAGTTTATGACCACAACTGTGCAGCACATTAGCAAATATTAGCATGTTAACACAGTTAAGTAATGTGATGAATGCCAGTTAACCTTACAGGTTAAATATCAGTATGTTAACATTGTACAGCCTCACAGAGCTCCCACTGAATGGGGTACTGTACTCCTGTCAAGGTGAAGAATAAGTAGGCTCAAAGGTGTTTTTCATCATATGAAGCATGTAGAGGAATTAATCTTGAGGTGATGCAGAGACAGCCTTATAGTACTGATATAAACTTTTATTGAGTTTCTTGACATTTTCTGGAAGAACAGGGACAGGGAATTGGAAAACATACCGACCAAAAACGAGCTTGCACATTCAATATTCACTCCGATTTTTGATTTAATATTTGGGCCTGCAGTGGGTAAACAGTCCAGCCAGGTCAGCCAGTCCTCCTGCGTTTTGTTTCCTGTTATCTAAATGTACATTTACACTCTCTCTGTCATCCATCAAGCATAGGACAGGAGTTTATTCCCTTACTGGCCGAGTCAATGCATGCTCTGGCACCAACTCGCTACTGGAAGTCAATAAGTACTTTGTTTGTTTAATGCTCACTCCTCTATATCCATGCATCTCCCATTCTCTCCCATCTTCCTTCCCTTCAACATGCCGACTGTTTACATTCGCCTTATCTGATGTTCGGACAGTAAATCTATGTCTTCGATAGTTTCTCGCCTATGTTGTCAATATTCTCCCTCTCAGGGATGAAGTTTTTTCAGTTTGTGTGTGTAGCAACAGAAACTGCAGCTGCATCCGTGGACGGGTGTAAGCCTACATGGCTATATGTCTGCCTTGCTTACATTTGACCTCTTTCTAGCTTTCTTTCCTCTCCGACTGTGAATAACAGCTTGCTCATAGCTATTTATTTCCACAATGGCCCCGTCTTTCTCTCTCCACATCCTCCTGCTCTACCTGTGTCGAAGTGTGAAGTTTTTGGTCCTGTCCTCATTTTACTTTTGATGTTTTCCCTTGCGCTTATGTCTAATAGTGCCTTACTTGAGACACTCTCTTTTGCTTTCCTTCTCAGATCATCGCGCCCGGCGGAAGAGCATAGCCACTGGGAAGCAGCCCAGCATGGAGGTCCCTCCCACTGCCCCCCTTCAACCCTTCCGACAATCCGTGAGTAACCTCCCCTGTCCCCGGCCTCGCTCGTTGCCTCCATCCCTTACGCTGTCCCTCCTTCCTCCTCCCACCCTGGGCCCACCTTACACTTGTGGCCGCCGGGCCAGCGGCACCCCGCCTCACCCATTCCCTCTCTCCCTTGCTGTTTCCCCTTCCTTCACCTTATGCCAGCAGCAGCACCAGCAGCAGCAAAAGGGGTTCAAGAAAGGGTCCAGCACACCCCCTTTGCCCCACTCGCTGCCCCTCTCCCCCTCCCTGTCCTTCACCCTGCCCCACTCACCTGCTGCCTCCTCCTCCTCCCCCCCTTTCTCATACTGGGGCGGAGACTGGAGGGCTGCCGGTTCGATTCCAGTGGCAGGAGGAATGTTTATTGCACCACTGCCCTCAGTCGAGGTATGTGACACAAACATAGCTGAAACAGAGACACTGGCTTCGTTTACATGCACCACAAATGTTCATGTAACCAGGTGCTGGTCTGACTTTGTAGCGTTCTACACAAACATGGAAAGCTCTCACATCTTTTAGTTGTGGTTTCTGAAGTGTGTGTGCACCGTGCTAAAGAACCATACCAGTGTGTTTGCAAGTTTAATCTCTCTAGCTAAAGGTTTGTGTAATATTTAAAATTTTGGAAATTACTTTTCCGGCCTTATAGAGCTGCCACTGGTCTCCACTAATTTCTCAATAGAAGGGAAATCAATTAGCAGACTCTTGAAACACACTTGAGTTGTGCAATGGAACACATTCATTTGCATGCAAGTTATTTTATCTGTGATGTAATGTAGTTTAAGTGCAGATTTATTTATTTATTTATTTAATGCTGCACTGCTATTTACATCACCATTTGCATCACTAAGTCACAAACTAATTACACGTTATGTATATGTGCAATGAAGCCTCCACAGTAAAAAACCCTTAGATTTAATAGTGTAATCATAAACAAGACATAGAACAGAGAACAGATCAGAGAAATGCAATTTAGTGTATTAGTTATTATTTTAGATGTTAATTTAATGTTTTGTGTTTTTACTTACTGCTCTATTTGTATTACTGGTTCTGGACATAGTAAATTGTGTTTTATTTCCAAGAAAATATACATCTCAATCATCCTTCAAGACTCTGATAATAGAGTTTAACCTCATACTGATTAAAACCAGTGGATTTTTTCAGTAGGATACAGATAAAACATCTTCTAGTTAAAATGTTAAAAGAGCAGTATTACAGATGGTTAACTGATATAAATTCAATGTGGCTTGTAGTAAATGGACTAAAATACAGTAAGCACCTGGTATGATTTTTTAATGTCACCATAAGATACTGTAAGCTTTAAAAAATGCGCTGTCACTATTACTTAATGTCTCTGTAAAAGTAGAGCAGAGCTGGCAGCCTAACCTGAAACAAAAATACTCTGTTTATTGTTTTATTCATGGTGACTCAATCACAAGTTATCAAATGTGCACATAAAACGGCTTAAAGCATATATTAGTGTTTTATTAAGGTTGTGCCTGTGGTTTATGTTGGCCTTCTCCTTTCCAGTAGTCCTGCAGGTGTTTCCACATAGTCTCTGCAGCTGGAAATAGCAGAGCATCACGTCAGAGGCCCATTCAGTATTGTCATATGTAAATCATCTGTCACATACTTAAAAACTACAGAAGCCATAAAACTAATTTGAGCAATTATAAATCCTCAGTTTATTGGTCAAAGCTCTTATGTTTCCTTATTATTTCAGTAATTTTCCTACTATTGCATTATGGTGGTGAGAATGAATTCTTTGATTGGATGAGTAAACCTAAAGCGGCAGGGAGGAAAGTCACATTATGGGATGCAGACACAACTTTTGATCAGTTGCAGATGGTTTTGTTATTACCTTGTTATTACCACACTTAAAGTAAATATTTGGTGAAGTGATAGCCGCACAGCCTTGTCCTTGGTAAATCACCAAGACTTTGTACATGGAAACAGAGCTATTGAAGATGATGTACTGTGATTCAGGCTTTTCTCTCACTGTGCATTGAATACTTTTTACTTTTTGAGACTTAAAGTGTCAGACGGAGCGGCTAATCAAATCAGATTTAGTCATGCAGGCTATTAGCTTGGAACCAGCAGATGGAGCCAAGACTTTAGTCATATCCTCAAGACAGGCTTCAAAGCCATTCGACTCAGGCCAGATGACAATGTGTCATTTCCCTTCAGTCATTCTCCCACTGGATAATGCTGTTATGCTATACGTATATAAATTATATTACTGTGAGGATTCAGGGTGCACCTGAAAGCTGAATTGGAGAAGCTCCTGTATGGCACAATGGTAGATTTCAAGAAAAACAACTGCATGTATCTGTTGAGTTATTTAAACACTTAAGCTACTTTCACACCTAAGATTTTTTGGTCTATAAAGGTTTTTTGAAGTTGTAAATTGTATTAGTGGACAGATGAGAAATGCTTAAAAAAGAGATGATTATTTTAATTTTCAATCATCTGCACATTCATCTATTCTTCATTAATCAGTCTATAAAATATAATAAAAAAATCCAGTGCTTTTTTGCATGACCAACACTCCAAAACTCAAAGATATTTTATATACAGTAATAATTTTCCCCAAAAATGACTTAAACAGTAGTTGTCAATTATGTTTTAGGTAACTGACTGAACAAGAAGTGCATTTTTCCCACCTTCATGTGATTCTCTCTTTCACTACAGAGTCATATTTCTATGACCACTGACTGTTTTTGTATATTTGACTGAAATGTCTTTGGGACATTAAGAACTGGACACAGCTCAGGCTCAGTTTAAAGTCTGAAAAACTCACATCTGTCCAGTTCTCAAACCTAAAATATTAGATTTTAGTAGAGACAATAATCAGCGGACATGAAAATGGTAACAAGATCTTTAGTAACTAATATGCGTGTGCAATTTCCTGTTTCAAATCCACAGACGGTGTGAGTTTTGTCCATGTAAGAAAGCTCATGTAGAGACTGATGCTCTTGTTGTTGGTCTGCATGGCACACCAATGCCCACCACAGGATCTGTTATGACAC
Organism: Anabas testudineus; assembly: GCF_900324465.2. Classification (NCBI taxonomy): domain Eukaryota; kingdom Metazoa; phylum Chordata; class Actinopteri; order Anabantiformes; family Anabantidae; genus Anabas; species Anabas testudineus. The sequence goes on from NC_046625.1 coordinate 4,912,684, forward strand.
TACAGTTCTTCGTGGCAAGTGGACATGTGTGGGTGTATGATTTCTTGTGGATAACAAATTATTATAAACCTTGTTGCTCTCCCCCGTCTTGCATCATGTGTTTCATTTGTGTACGTCTCCATCTGATTTTGGTGTCACTTAATACATCTGACATACCCCACACTGACTTCATGGGAATAATTTTTCCCCTTCAAACCACCCGACTCTTGGGTGGACTCTTGGTCACCACTCATCTTTGCCGACTCATGCCATCTCTGTAACTCCGCACCATGCACGTCCTCCCTCTCCTTCTCCATCTGTGTGCCCTTGTTGTTGCTCTCCTCCTCCATCCGCTCCAGAGTTTCCTCAGTAGAAGGTTGAAGGGCTCGATCAAGAGGGCTAAAAGTCAGCCCAAACTGGACCGAACCAGCAGTTTCCGCCACATGATCCTCCCCCGCTTCCGCAGTGCCGACCAAGACAGGTCAGTGAGTCAGTGTGTGTGAGCGATTTCAAGTATTCATTTGTCAGTTTATCTGCTGTGTCTGTCTTTGCCCCTGCAGTGTGTAGGTGCATTTATGTATGGAATCTGTTTTTAACTCGTTTCTCCCAGACTGTTCAAATGTAATGCAAACAATTCACGCTCCCATCTGCTTTCTGGTATCTTTCCCTTCAGTTAAGTGTTAACCAATTCAGAATCACTTTCACTTAGGTAGACATGTAGATATTATTAGATGAGGGGATGGCGGATTTCATGAGGCCCTGTTATTTGAATGTAGCATTTTACAAATTGCTGTTAAAGTGTGAAGGTCTGTGATAGACTTGAGCAGCAGATTGTGTGCTGCAGTGCATGCTACGATAGGGTCCAGCCTTCTGAGTTCACAGTCAATGATTATGTGGCAGTGCATCTACCTATCAATCTCTGTCTTTTTATCTTTCCCAATCTCATCTTCTCCCTTGCTGCTTCTCTGCTTATCTCCTTCTGCCATCTCTATCGCTATTTCTATCTGTCATTCCACATCTATCTCTATCGATCTACTTCTATCTCTCACATGTCTATTTCTATTCATCACTGTTATAAATTGTTATTATTTTACTCATCCGTGTCCCACTGCAGCGTCATTAACAATTAAAACTCTCACCACTCTCTGTTTTTCTGCCCGGACAGTGAAAAAACATCCCCGCTCTCTCCATGGCAACCAGTAGACAGCCATATGGTGGCTGTACAGACCATAATGAGTCAGTGGGAGATTGCTTAATTATACCCCCTCTGCGTCATGTATATAATTGTAGAAGCACTGGTATTCTTCAGACACAGCAGCACAAGTCGTGCATGTGTTTCTGTTTGGCCGTTAAACTCCTCTTTTCTCTCGCTTCTTCTTTGAAGATGACTTAAACATGTCCACTCAGTTTATCTGTACAGCATATTCCCACCAGACAGTTACGGTCAACACAAACACAAACTTCAAATCTGAACAAGGTCATCTTGATAATGTAGACACGGTGCAAACGAGCACACTGCAGAATCTTTTCTGAGCCAGGTGTCGGCCAGGGTTCGTCTCTTCATGATTTATTCATTTGGGAAGATTGTGGATGTCTATTATTCCTTGTTGGTCTGAGGAGACACAGAAAAAGTCAAGAGCCTCGTGAAGTCTAGGTTGTTTGCCAAGGCCCTCGTGGCTGATAACCATTTTCACAGCTCCTGGTTTACTCTGGATGCTTTCTGTCAGAGATGTCGGCGAACATCTGCAGCTTCCTTCATTGCTTGTCTTCTTTTTCATCTTTATTCATTCAGGGAGGGTTTGCTGAGAAAACATGCCCTTTTTCTGCTGAGTTTGAAATTCATGCAGCCATAAATGTACCTCTGAGCTCCCAAAGAGACTCTAAAACCCATAATGATATATAGTCTTATAGTTATTTCTTCAATAATTATCTTTAACTGGTTGTTCATGCAGATGTTCAGCATTCTGACCGACTTCTTCCCATACGATACTGTAACAGGCTCATGATATTCCATTTAAAGTGAATAGTAAATAAGACAATTTGCATATTTTTGAAGGTGGAAGAAGCAAGTAATTCACTGACCAATCACTTCAGGTCTATTGACATGATATAGGATGTTTTGTTCACTTACATTTCTTTGTGTAAAACCTCTCGTCAGACCTGTTCTGCTTTAGTTCCCCCGCGAGAAAACATACAAAAAGTTTTTCCCTGCCTAATCGAGGACCTCAGTCCTGCTGAGGTAGTTTTCTTAGATGCGAGGTTCATTAGCCGTGATGTGTTAAATATAATTCGCAAGGTGTGTGTGTGTGTGTGTGTGTGTGTGTGTCGCCTTTCCATGTCTCCCCAGTGAGACCTCATGTAGATCTTCATGTACCTCCAGCAATCTCGCTCTCTTCTCAGTCTCTTTATCCACTGCAGCCTTTTCACATCCTTCCTTTCCTCCTTTGTCTTTCCTTTACTTTATCTCCCCTAACTTTCTTCCTCTCCAGAGGATCCACTGTTTACATAATTAATGCGATGTCCTCAGAGAGGTCTTCTTTCTCGATCCTCCACCTCTCGCCCTGGTCTCTCTCAGTCTTTTCTTCTCATATCCTCTCATGACCTCCCCCACTCTTTCTCTCCTTTACTCAGTATTCCCCTCAATCTGACTCATTCCTTTGGGTCTATTTTTATCTCTCCCTCTCCCTGACTCTCTCTCTATGTTTTCCCCCCAGTCCCCTGTAATCAGTGCTCTGTTGATGAACATTATGATTGAACGTAGACAAAAGCGGTGTAAGCGTGCAGGGGAGAAGCTGGGAATCGGGCGCAGCACGGAGGATATCTTTTCTACAGCAATCTTTAATTTTTACTCATTTCCATCCCCTTTTTCTTCTCTGAGGGGCTTCTTCACGCCTGACTGTCCCTCTTCAGTCTCCGGTTAGACCCATTGTGTCATCATACGTCTGTCTTAGTGACTTGCTGCTGAGCTGGTCTGTAATTTTTCATGCTTCTGTGGATGCATGCGCATGTGGGACTAAGTGCGTAGGTGGGCATGATGGATGGACTTTAGAGGTCACTTATTAGTGTGGGCTCTTCGCAAATGGGTGTCAGGGTTAATGATATTATTAGGAATAATTTAAAAATACTGTGTGTAGAGTTTAAAGGACTGGACAGCTGTGTAAATGCTAAAACACGAGGTCTAGTAAATACAGTATGTACTGTATTTAGCTACCTGTCCTCTTAAATCAAAACTGTTACGTTGTGAAACACTATCCTTTTGATCATGTGTAATTGTCAATATGATAAATCTAATAATTTACATTTCAATCAAGGTTTTAATCAGCATTTCAGAACAGTAGAGCAGATCAGAGCCACTTTGCTGTCCAGTGATTGTGCTTTTCTTTCAAATTCAGCTGATGAACTTGGTGACATTAGAGGCTCCTCTCTCTACAGCCGCCTTTTCATTATTTAGAATTGACAGTTTCAATATTTTCTGAAGTGTTTTACTTCTGAGTTAATTTGATTATTTGCTGTTTAAAACGTCACCATTGATGCCATTTCACCACATTTTAAATTGTGGAATTAAATTAAAAACCCTGAATTCAGTAGTGTGTAGAGCAGGTACAGCTCTGAGTCTTCTTTGGTAAGTGCCACACCTGGATTTAAGCAGTTTATCTCATCCTTCCTGGCAGCTCTGCTTAAGTTCCCTCAGATTGATCTATAAACTTCTGGATCTACAGTCTTCAGACTTGTCCTCAAGACACTCCAGCATTGTCCTTGGCTCCGATAAACAATAGATAAACACAACTCAGTCTCAGGTGTCAAGATTTTGACCAGCCCCTGCTGCTGAGAAGCTTCACGATGTCAGCACTATGCTTCACCTCAGGCATGCTACTGTATTAGCAAGATGATGAGCAGTGGACTGTATACACACACAGGACTTTGTCTTTCTGAACTATGTCCAGACAGTTGCATATTAGAGAGTAAGTGAAGGTGATTGATGAATCAGCTGTGTTGTTTTTATGTTTTTTTTATTTGCAGATATTCAATTACTCGAGTATCTTGAGAGACACATACTGTATTATCATTTAAATGTCTTCTTGCTGACATTAGACATTCATATCACATGTTAATATCCCCTTTATTGCTCTAGTTTAACACAGATATAAAACACATAGACATATATAGAGACATGAAGTGCAATGCGACCTTCACTTAATTCCAAATCTGGCTACAACTGTCTCTCCTCCTAGGACCCGTTTGATGCAGAGCTTCAAAGAGTCCCATTCCCATGAGTCCTTGCTGTCCCCCAGCAGTGCTGCTGAGGCACTGGACCTTACTCTGGATGAGGATGCCGTCATCAAACCTGTCCACTCAAGCATCCTGGGACAAGAGTACTGCTTTGAGGTGAGTACTGAGTTGCACAATGTGGACAAACTACAGTACACGAAGTGCAGAGTACAGAACAATCAAACTTGTTGTTCCATCCTGACCAGTGACAGTGATGTGAAATGAAAATATGTTTTTTCATGTAAAAAAAAAATGAAAGGAATGAGGACACTGAAATGAGCCCTAGTCTCTACATAATTTGCTGCAGGAGTTTCAGCTTTTTCATCCTCCTTCCATTAATGGAACATGACAGAGGTTGACAGTGAACACAAGACATTGTTTTGGCGCTTTAGTTGCAGTCTCCATAGTTACTAATGGCTGTGGTTGTTGAATTTACCATTGGCTATAACCTCAGGTGACTACGGCATCAGGAACCAAGTGCTTTGCGTGTCGCTCAGCTGCAGAGAGAGACAAATGGATCGAGAACCTGCAGAGAGCTGTCAAGCCCAACAAGGTGAGGGGAGAGAAAGGGATGCGGTAGAGGAAGAAAAAAGGATGATCCCTCTGTCTGTGTGTCTCTCTCTCTCCTCCCCGTCTCCCGTTGTTGTCTGTTTTCAATACGAGTGCACCGCTTCATTTCTCTGTGTGAACTCCATCCTCGTGTCTGTGTGTGTCTGTGTTGAACAATTTAGTCACTACTCCAAGCAAATATAAAAGCTGCATGAGGTAATGTTGCAGGGTTGAGAATCCAAATAGCTGTTTTGAAAAACTTGGATATACACAAATCAGGTAATGTGATGTCAGTAAATTGCACACACTAAGCTCATGTTTACCAGCCTCGCCTGTCAGTGATACTTGGTACTAAAGGATACTGAAGAGGCAAGAAGCAAAAAATCGAAAACCGATGAGTTCAAGTCCCTTCTCACTGCTGTGTAGGAGACAAAGTCCTCATGCAAAAATCGATGCACAGATTTGATATGTTGCACTCAAAAGTTAATGCCGTTCGCAATTCATGCTCTTAATTTGTTTTCAATTTCCCCTTCACAATTAGTCTTGACCTGTCATAGGAGTCATTGAATATTCCTTCACAAGGCAAAAGCCAATTAGACTCAAAGTAATTATCAATTGCTCCGAATGACAGTAAAGTTTAGTGAAATAACAAATGAATTAACAAAATTCATCATCATCCTTATTTGACAATGTACTGTCACCTCTGATATGAATTCACGGACCCCTTCACTTTTAAAACATGTTGTCTAACTTGTTTTGAAATCATTCCCTCCATGTGGCCGCCAACTGTACGTCTTATTTTTTCTGTTTTGGGTCTTTAACACCAGTCATGATTCTGATAAACCTTGTGACTGCTCATTTCTTTAGAGCAACAATTACAGCTCTGTGGTGTGAAAATCTTGAATTTGGACTTTGGTGATTTTTTGGGGAATTAAACCTACAAACAGCTGCCTTAATGATTAAATCTCACTGACATGCATCCCTTGATGAACAGGAAGTGGTGAAACCAAACACAAACCTCACAGAAAAAGAGAAGTTCAAGATAAGAGAACTACTAAATATCTACATCTGACACCAGCGTATTATCAGTTAGTGTAGGAGAGATGCTATCCTTTATAATTCAATAAGATAAGATGATGCATGTTTAGTTCTTCATATCAGCTATGAAGTAAAACAAATATCTCAATTTACCTAAATCTCACTGTTCTGTAAAATCTTCCCACACTACCCTTTCTGGTGTACAGTGACCAGGCATGTGAGATATGTGGCTTTGATAGCAACCAGGGACTAAAGAGGTATAAATCCAGACTGAGAGGAAACATCACTCAAGCTGAATGCCTCGTCCAGATGCTTGAGCTGTGGGGGTCCTGGCTGAGTCGTGGAGCTCCAAGGACTCCATGTCGGGGTTCTCTCCAAAATCTTCCCCCTCCTGCCCCTGAACAACACGCACCATGCATCTCAAAGCAGATGCATTGACAGAGATAAAAAAAAAAAACCCACAGCTGAGACAGCGATTATCCTGATGCATCTTTTTAAAAAAGCCCCTTCTCTCTTTGAGCATTGATTTTTTTGAAAGGCAGACACTCCACCCCACTCCACCCTGCTTTAGGGTTTTATTAGTAAAATCAAGATAAGACAAAAACCGGGGAAGATTTAACATGATACCAAAACAGTAGAGCTCATGCTGGTGTTGCTGCACTGTTTGTGCATTCGCAAACTGAGCCACCAGATGCCCACCACATTCAAACTCAGAGGTTTGGAATTAATTATATCTCATGTTTGGCTCTGGTTATCAAACAGCATACATCTCGCTGATGCTCACATTCAGCTGTCTGAATTAGGACTTAAATATTCTGTAACAAACGGGGGCTAACAACAATGGCATTTCAGCCCAGTTTAAATGACTCAGCCTGTTCCATGAAAATTGCGCTGCAATCAACACGGCACTCTCTTCTCCCATGGGGGATGTCAAATATAGCTTGGGATCATGATTAGGAAGTGTAGCTGTCTATAGAAACATTACCACAATTGTCTGTCCCTCATCGTTGCTGCATATGTGCATTGTGTCATGTGTTTGTCTCTTGGCTCATGTGGATTACTTCTTTCAGCCCTTCTCTTATCTCATATTTTATTATCTTTCTTCTGTGTGTCTCTGACATGCTGTCTTCTGTCTCTGTATTCAAGACCAGAGTTCAAAGCAATTTATCATGTGTAGCCTACAATCAGACAGTAGCTCCACCACCATGTCAGCAAACCATTTCTTTCCTGTCCTGTGGTTCAGTTCCCCTGCAGGCTGACCTGCTGTTGCCCTTTATTCACACAGACTGCCTCTGCTTCCATATCTTTTTTCTTTCATGTTTGTCACATTTCACCCTGTAATGTATCTTCTCTTTTTAAAGCTCTTTAATTCAGTTTTCATTAGATGCATTTGATCTTATTTGACCACATTTCATCTCTACACAGGACAACAGCCGGAGGGTGGACAATGTGCTCAAATTGTGGATCATCGAGGCCCGCGAGCTTCCAGCCAAGAAACGTTACTACTGCGAGCTTTGTCTGGACGACATGCTGTATGCACGCACCACTAGCAAGCCCCGCACCGACACCGTTTTCTGGGGCGAGCACTTTGAATTCAACAACCTGCCAGCCGTCCGCAACCTACGCCTTCATTTGTACAAGGAGACAGACAAGAAGAGACGCAAGGTGACGAAGAGATCTGTAGAGTAACGTGCAATAATACAAATCGAGACACCAGTGCAGCAGTATTTACCTAATTTAAAATGCTGTTACTCAAAGTGACAAAATATTTGGTTATGCAGTACCCATAGTTTGGATCTGGGAAAAATTGTGTCGTAAAACCACACGAGTCTACTGCAAAAGAGAGTGCTGGCTCGAAAAAAAAAAAAAAGGAAAGCCAGAGACAGTTGAAATAATTGCTAAAATAATCACTGAGTTATACAGTAGTTATGGATCGAGAACCCTATCAACCCCCTGCAGATACTCAATATTATGGCCATTTATTTTTTATTTTTTATTAAATTTATTATTTGGAAGTAAAGTTTTATTTTTTGACCCTTGAGGTTAGTGCCAGTTTCAAACAATACATTTTAAAAGCAAGAGGATAAATTATGAGTCATAAATGCAATTGATTTTATTCTAAAGTTAGCCCACTATTACCACCATCATACCACAACAACTCATTTCTACTCTTTTCAAATGACCAGTGTTATGTATACTCATTATTAATTCAGTGCTTAAGCATAAAAGTTTTTTGGCATTTTCAGCAACATTATTCATTATTCACATTATTTTTGTCAAATACATGGTACAGCTTTAAAACAAACGCCTTTCTTTAACATATGCTTCACAACTAATATCGAGTGGCTTTCTTTTTTTCCTCTAAGGAAAAGAGCACATACTTAGGGCTCGTGAGCATCCCCATCTCAAGCATCACCGGACGTCAGTTTGTGGAGCAATGGTACCCCGTCATCCAGCCCAGCGTCCTCACAAAGGGAGCTGGTGTCGGAGGTGGGAAGATAATCAATGCATCACTACGCCTCAAATCCCGCTTCCAGACCATGAACATCCTGCCCATGGAGCTGTACAAGGAGTTTGCAGAGTACGTGACCAATAACTACCGCACTCTGTGTGCTGTGCTGGAGCCTGTGCTGAGTGTCAAGAGCAAAGAGGAAGTGGCCTGTGCATTGGTGCATATACTGCAGAGCACAGGGAAAGCTAAGGTATGACTCTCTCTGACCTTCTGATCAGAAACTCTAGTCATTTATTGCATTTAAAATTATTTTGTTTCTCCTGTTTTTTCAGGATTTCCTTTCAGACATGGCGATGTGTGAGGTAGACAGATTCATTGACCGAGAACACCTTATATTCAGAGAGAACACTCTGGCAACCAAAGCCATAGAAGAGTACCTCAAACTGATCGGACATAAGTACCTCAAGGATGCTATAGGTGAGACAGAATATCAAGCTAGTCACTGTATAATAGCATCAGTACAATATTCACATCAAATACATTTTTTGTAACTATAAACTCAGCACCTTATGTGTAGTGAAGTACAGCAAAATAGAATAAAACTTGCTGTATTCACTGGTTTCATTAATGGACTTTTTCACGTGTGCTAAAAAAAGGCTAAGAAATAGACTGTAGTTTAGGGCGGCTATTTCCAATAGTAAGAAAGTGAAAGAACAACATAATCACATTAAATGATAAGAGCGAAATAATTAACAAAATAACTCAACAAAATAATTGCTGAAATTTTTCCAAACAGGAAATTTCTAAAGTCATAAAGATTAAATCTATATTTATATATATTTTTAAAAGTGAGTAATTAGGCTTGTAAATAAAGCTAGAAGGTTTTCCTTTTTGTAAGTTAATTTAGAGTAAAACACTAAAAGACGAGCCTTTATTCCTGTATTAAGATTTGTTAGTTATAACTATATAAGTTGTAAAATCAACATAATGTTTGACATTGCATGTAATTCAGTAGAATAATATTTCTTAACATTGATTAGGGGTATTGTAAAGAAGAAACAACTGGAATTAATTTGAGTATGAAAACATTATTTGAAATTAAATAATGAGTATAATAAGGTGCGTTACACTGATGGAGTTAGTGCTCTGGAAATTGACATTGTTATGTTATTTACTATGTAAGTTGTAAAAACCAGCCAAAGGTAATTTTCCCTCCCCTCAATGTGTTTATTCGTGACTGGCCTTCATCTGTTCTGTTCTGTCTGTCCCCATGTCAGGCATTTATTTGCTTTTATTTATTGCAGTGTGCTAATTAGCCTAACCAGGGTTTCCAGCTTTGTCTTGGTTTTACAGCCATGTGTCTCTTCTCAAAGTGAATCATAATAAATCTTTCAGTTGTTAGTTGTTGATGTTGTTGCTTTCTGTATTAACATCACTGAATTGATCTTTGTTATAGGTTCTATTGTTGTGCTGTGTTACTAATGAAATGTCGTTTGTAGGGGAGTTCATAAGGGCCTTGTATGAGTCAGAGGAAAATTGTGAAGTGGACCCCATGAGAACACCACCTTCTGTACTCCCAGACCACCAAGCCAATCTCCGAATGTGCTGTGAACTGGCACTCTGTAAGATTGTTAACTCCCATTGGTGAGTAGTTAGCAAATGGAAACAACCTATGTTGTACAGATTTCTTTTCTTTTCTGTTTTATTAAAAAATAGACTTCAAATTCTTCTACAGGAAACTGAACAAACTCTGAAAGTCCACAGTTTATATCTGATCTTTACGTGTCGTATTTCACCTGCACAGTGTTTTCCCTCGAGAGCTAAAGGAAGTTTTTGCCTCCTGGAGAGTGCGCTGTGCCGAGAGGGGTCGTGAAGACATTGCTGACCGTCTCATTAGTGGTTCCCTCTTCTTGCGCTTCCTGTGTCCCGCCATCATGTCTCCATCACTCTTCAACCTCACTCAAGAGTATCCTGATGAGCAGACATCGCGCACGCTGACCCTCATCGCTAAAGTGGTGCAAAACCTGGCTAATTTCTCCAAGTCAGTTGTATTTAATTCTACTTGTAGCTTTAGTAAAGTTAAACTGGTAATCAAAGGTATAGGCAACTAAAATAACTATTAAGAGTTATCATAGATCATGATGCCAGTTTACATTTAAGGTGTTGCTGAGTTATTTTCTCCTTCCCATTCATACTCCCACCTGCTTATTTCCTTCCTGGCATTCATCTTCCTCCCACCTGCAGGTTTGGCAGTAAAGAAGAGTACATGTGTTTCATGAATGAGTTTTTAGAGATGGAGTGGGGTTCCATGCAGCAGTTCCTGTATGAAATCTCCAACCTGGACAGTGTCAGCAATGCGGGCGGTTTTGAGGGATACATCGACCTGGGCAGAGAGCTGTCTATATTGCACAGTCTCCTCTGGGAGGTCATGGCTCAACTCAGTAAGGTAAACCCAAACATCTAAACAACAAAGTTTTTTATTTTATTTACTCTAAAATTAGTCATTTTACCACACAGGGAACAAACACCTACACTGTACTCTACCCCCTCAGGTGAAAGCACATTATGCAGTTCAATACAAAACAATTAATAATTACAAATGAAATTAAATTGTCAGAGTTACTTCAACAAGTCTCTGTTACTTTGTTTAGGTTGGGTAAATTATTGTGCATCCGAAGATAACCAAATTCAGACTGGATCTGTCACCTTAAAATCAAATGTCAACACTTTGGTCTCTAAAATGTCTCACTCTGCTTCCACTGCTAAATGAAGCTGTAAATCATTATTTAAACTTTAGCTGTCACTAACTTACAAGGACCAGGTGAGCGGAGGTGGAAATATGGCATTTTAATGGAACCTTTATATATATTTTTTTTTAAAAATCTGCAGTAAAACGCTTTCCTTTCGCCACAGGACGCCATAATAAAACTGGGTCCTTTGCCTCGTCTTCTGAATGATATCAGTATGGCCTTGCGTAACCCACACCTCCAGAGGCAGCCCAGCCATCAGACAGACAGGGTCCAGGAGAGGCAGACAGACAGGCTGCTGTCACGGCCAAGCTTCAACAGGGGCATCTCATCCGAGTTCCAGAACCTCATGATGAGAGATCTTAATAGGTATATGATCTGTGTTGTGATTGTAACAGCGTCATTTTACCATTTTATACTAGCTATTGTTGGCCTTACTCACTGCTGTTCTCCAGCTCTATAGATATCACTCGCTTGCCTTCCCCTACCTCCACCGGAGGGGTCATGCCATCCCGCTCCCAGATGAGTTTTCAGGACCGCGACCATCCTCATCGAGCGTCCTCCAAAGACATGTTTTACGTATCACGCCCTCCCCTGGCCCGATCCAGCCCAGCCTATTGCACAAGCAGCTCTGACATCACAGAACCAGACCCTAAGGTGAGTTTTATCACACTGACTTGGGGTATCATCATCACATCCACTAGGTTTATCTTGACCAGTGAGGTTAGTATGACATGCATGTAAGTCATACTTAATAGAATCTGCCATCGTGTGATCGAGGCTGTAGTATATCATGACATCTGCTTTTTTTCCACTGATTCACCACGCAACTCATCCTAGCGGTATTTCCTGGGAAATACTTTGAGGCATTCCGATATCCAGGCCTCGCGGTAAAAACACCCGCACCACCCTCACCCATATCATCCGTGGCCGCCTAACATATCAAAATAACAGGGGGCACACTAGCCTCGCATGTCCCTTATTATTTAGGTGCTCAGTGTCAATAAAAGCGTATCTATGATGGACCTCCAGGATTCCCGAATGAACAGCGTGTCTAACCTGCAGTCGGTGGACATGCTCAACTCCTCCCAGGCCTCCATCGCCGGCATGGGCAGCTTCGGAGGGCTGAGCAGCGGAGGCGGTGGCGGCCTGGGGTCGGGCCTGAGCAGCCAGCTGCGGGCCGGTGGGAGGTTGTCAGCTGGCTCTGGCGGCTCCAGCATGTCCGGCGGCCTTCGGCTGAGCCAGCTGAGCCAGATGGGCACCACCACCGACTCGCTATCCCAGCAGCAGCAACAGCAGGCCGCCGCCATGCGCTACCCGCTTTCCTTCCAGAATCCCCTCTTTCATCTGGCGACTGCTGATGGTCCTCAACAGCAACAGCTCCACCACCAGCACAGCCGGGCTCAACCTCCAGCGCCCCTGCTCCTAGCTCCAGAGCCTGAGCCCTCTCACCAGTCCTACATTCCACAGTTCGCCCATGGGGGGTTCTCTCGCAGTGAGGATCTGTCCACCCTCAGGACCAGGGATGGTCACCTGGGCCAACCCAGCATCATCCACTCGCACAGCTACAGTGACGACTACAGCAGGGCTGATTATGGACGCAGACAGATGTCCATGCATGTGCAGGTAACTGTAGGTTCATTGTATGGTCATGACAACTTAAAGCCACTGTGGGTAGCTCTTAGGATTGCAACTAAAGATGCTAAAGCCTTTAAACTGATGGTATTTCATTGTTCCACTGAGCAGAGCCTGCTGCATTTTTACCACTTTGCTGTTTTCTCTCTGGACACCACAAAGTTCAAATAAATAAATAAACCAAATAAAAATACTAAACCTATTATTTACTTGTTTTCCTCCTAAGGATAACCTCCAACAGCAACAACAAATGATGGGAATGACCTCCCAGACAGGAACTTCCCACTCCTCTCTGGCCACCACTCCTCCATCCACAGTCCAACCTGTGCGCCAGAGTTCTGTTGCCCCGCCTCCCACTCAACGCGTCAAGTCCCAGACCTCCCATCAGCTGTCCGTCAGCGCAGCTGCTGCTCCTGCTGCTCCGGCTAAAACACGTCCACAGAGTGGGAATCTCCTCCAGTCACCAGAGTCTGGCTATGGCGGCAGGCGGCACGGGTCCCGGCAGCTGTCCGTCAAAGACAACACTGCCCCGGGCCTGCCCCACCAGCAGAGCTCTGTCAGGGAAAGCCAGAGTCCACAGGGAACAACCAGTCAGAGCACTCAACAGTCACCACAGCAACAGTCTCAGCAGCAACAGCATTTGCTCAAACCCACAATGAGCAAACAGGTAATATCTGCACACTATGGATTTATTTCTTCTCTTTGTCTTTTCATCTCCTTTTTTTCATTCCCTACTCGTGGTCACTGCTGTTCCTCAATAATGTGTAACATATCAGTTACTATATACTGGCTTTTAACTGTGTGTGTGTGTTTGTGTGTGTGTGTAGTAGAAAATGACACTTAGAAACTAACACAGTCAGGATTAAAGGCATGAGTCCCACCAGGGACCAGCCATTGTCAAAATGTATGAAATTATGCAACTCTGAGGCACTGCATAAAATTGCTTGTTATGAAAGTGACTTTCATCCACTTAAGAACTCGTGTTCTCATAATCAGTATGCTGACCTTTTCTCCTAGGGCTCCCAATCTCCATCTACCCTCAATCCCCCAACCCCAGCCAATGAACGAACCGTGGCCTGGGTATCCAACATGCCTCATCTGTCAGCTGACATTGAAACTTCAAGGATTGACCGTGAAGATTTTAAACTAAAGGAGTACTCAAAGAGCATGGATGAGTCACGCATGGACAGGGTAGGTATCCCTTAAAAGTTTTAAACTGCCAGTTAAAAGAAAAACCTTTTAATAATGACTAAAAACATTGAGTTATGTCTAACATTGCTAAACAGATGGTACTCAGATCTGGTCTTTACACAGAACTCCAGAGTTCTGAGTGTGGGAAACAACAACCATCAGCCAAATGTTCAGCAATCTTTTGCAGTGTTTGGTATAGTCACTGTACCTCCGTATTCATGGAAATCAGCCACTATAGCTTTAAAGGCAATGTCCTACTTTGTATCGCAGTGTGTGAGCCACTATACTGTTGCCACAATCAGGCAATTTAGGCTGATGAATACCTACCCAGTATAAACATCTCTCATTTTGTATTGTCTCTTTATATCTCTGCCTTAGGTACGAGAGTATGAGGAGGAAATCAACTCCCTGAAGGAGCGCCTCATGATGTCCCACAAAAAGCTTGAGGAGTATGAGCGGAGGCTCCTCACACAGGAGCAGCAGACCAATAAGATCCTCCTACAGTACCAGAACCGACTCGAGGACAGTGAGAGGAGGCTACGGCAACAGCAAGTGGAGAAAGACTCCCAAATTAAAGGAATAATTAGCAGGTAAATGGAAGCCTTTGTTGGGATGGAGGGCTACAGACAGATGAGAAAAATGTGGTCTCTTATAGGCAGGCCAAGGTGGGCCACCTTGACTGGTGACTTTCTAGATTAGATGATGTGCTTTTTCTTTCAGATTATTTTGTAAGAAGTGAAATAGTCTCTCAAACAGAGATTGCTAGAATTAATTAAAAATAATTATTATAGAAGCAGAAATCTATGGTTAACACAACCTCAGTATATTTAACAAGACTTAAACATGAGCTTGAAGCAGTTATTTCCAAAAAATCGTAATGTATGCATATCTGGTTTGGGATCTATTTAGCAGAGGTTATTGTGTTGCAAAGAATATTGCAGAGTAGGATGTGGTACTGGTAGGAGGAAGTACTACAGCCCTGGGAGCAAGGCAAGGCATTGTATATTGAAATCCAAAGCTGCATGTAATGAGTGACAAATTGAATGAGACAATATAATATGGAGGACAGAGATTTATATCTCCATTGATAAGCATGCACAACATGTTCACTTGGCAGCTGGAGCTTTTAAACTGAGTGAAAATGAACAAAGGAGTCTTTGATTGTCCTCTAAGCTCTTGCTGTAGCAAATCTGCTATTATAAACTTAAACATGGTTTGCTTGTTATTTAAGAGCATCATATTTGATTGAGTGTGGAGAACTCAAGCTGAGTTCTAATTTATCGGTGCTTGTGTGATATTGTAATGGTGCAGTTTTTGAGTACAGTTTCTAGTTTATATTGATCAACCACAAAATAAAGTAGTTGATGGGAAAAGAGTTGAATATTGATCAAATCTCAGTTGTATTTAGGCACGAAAACCAAACCTGTGCTGTGTTGTAAGGGTTCCTTTGAGTACTTTACGTGTGACTGCACATTAGCTGTGCTGCCATGCTCAAATTTAGATTTATTTTGCTACTGTGGAAAGAGGTCAGCTAAAAGGGAAAAAAAAGGGAGAGAGTATCACATTTTCTTGTTCAGATCTTATGATAGTCTGTGGTCTGCAACTGAAGGGTGGATATCTGTGACAGAGAATATTGCCACTTCTAATCCACTCCAGGAAAGAAGACATGGAATGAAGACAGAGACAGTCCTGCTCATCTTTTATGGGAAACATCTCTAACACCTTAACCTTGTATATAAAACCATCATCAAACACCTTCCCATGTTCTTGTGCTATTGCACTTATCATCAGCATCATTTTTATGAACACACTTCTTGATTTTAACTGGATCTCGGGATCATGAGAGGTGATTCCTCTTAGCTTAATTTTCAGTTGACGCTCCCACAGGATTGCACTGTAAGAGCACAAGAGGAGCGAATACTGTATTTCACAACTTCAAAAACATGTCTGCACTTTTTAAAGCAACTCAAAGCATTGTTGTGGACCTTCAGGCGCAGGACTATGGAAAACCGCGGTTTAATATTAGCTCTTCCTTCCATTAAACCAAGGTGAACACAGTTCCCAGAAGGACATCTGATATATCTCTCTGCAGAGTGAAACTGGGGACTAATACCTCTCTCCTTTTTTACACACATATGATGCTATGGTGTAATATGGAGGGGAGGAGACAAAGGCAAAACTTGAATCAGTGAGTCAGTGGTGAAGATTCAAGCATTCATCAAAGGCACAGAGGAAATATGCCACATAACAGAGAAACTTTTATCAAAACGCTTAACCACTGATTATTGCTCCACTGGAGTTTAAGCTTAAAGCGAATACAGCATATCTGCTGCACACATAAAGCATCGTGTGCGGAAAACTCATAATTCCAAGGCTTACACTTGTAACTTGTGTGACTTTTTCATCTGACCACATAAGGACGAATTAAGTAGCATATCTGGATGCTTCCGAGTTTTACTCACAATTTACTGAGCCAGACCATGTCATCAAATGCATTGCAAGACTTATGCATCGTCTGGACACATTTTAATTTTAATCCATATATGAGCGATGCAGTGCAGAGAATAAAGATGCCAAAAATTATTGGACTCAAAAGTCTCAGCGAAATGACAAGTGTAACCATAGCCTTATGTTTTTCTTTTTCATCTTAAATTGACTTTTATGTTAAAATTTCACACTCAAACACATTAAGGTGATGCAAAAGCAACCTCAGGTTCTACAAAAAGGAGCATGCGTGATTCTGAATTCATGGCTTCTGTGTAGACTTGAATAAGTCTCTTTAGATGCAGAACTAAAACACTTAGCATTGTGTTTCAAGTTTTAGAGATTTTTCCAGAGAAGCCTTAATGTGCTGTGTATAAAATTTACTTTAAGCTCAGAGTAAATCTAATATCTGTCATTAGACGAAGAACATATAGTTTTTGTTCTCAACATTCTAATTTAAACCAAAGCCAAATACTGAGTTCTAGGTTATTTTAGGTTAAATCCACTGAAACACTGAATCCACTTTACCTGTAGCACTTGTATCTCCTATATTTTTTCTTTAGTCTAGTGATTCCATTTGTTGGCTACAGGCGCTCCTATTTTTTTAAATAAAATATTTTAATGCATTTTGGTAATTATAAATATGAAATAAATAAATAAATATTTATCTTCCCCAAGCTGTTTGCTGTGAACCAAACAACAGCTATGTTGGTGAAATGCAGTAGGGGTAAAAAAGATCACAGGTCTTCATTGGACCTGTCTTAGTAATAATCTATTTTTAACTATAATTCATAACAAATTAAACTATGTAATGCAAGAGCCATAAATATAATAATATATTAAATATATATTAATTCTACTGAGAGTGAGATTATAACTATTTTAAACTTGCAATAGTTTACTCTTTAGCAGGAGAAGCGCAATAATAGATACAATATTTCTACATCTGCTGTTTGTGCAAATGCACATGCAGACTCCTGATGAGGTATATTGTATGCATTTTGTGTACATAAAGAACCTTTCTGCTAAAATATTTTGCCAGGTGCCATCCACAGTATCTAAACAGTAAAAATAAAGACCTGGAATACTGTAAAGTGCAAAATGCCACAGAGACAACATGACAACAATGACGTGACTCTTTGACAACAGTATATTCTGCTAAGTGTGTTCTTAAGTTCTCAACTTGTTTTTGGCTTAACTGTGTGGTGTTTGTGCGTTTATTTGCATTTTTAATGAAAGACTACAATGATATTATTTCATAATTAAAGCGACAACATTTTTTATATATATCTGTATATTTTTTCTGTATATGCTTGGTATGAATTTTGATCTGCAGTCCGTCATTGGTGGTGTCCAGTGACATGGTGATCAGAATAGTTGTTTAAGAAGGTTAGACAGCACTGTCATTTAACTTATGCAGTTACAGTATGAGTTAGGTATTATTTAAAGGGGAAACCATATTATTGTTTTCTTTTTTCGTCTACAGAGATATAGATAATATTTTGGTGTCAGTAAATCCGTAGCAACAATATATTGATAGGCTGTATAGATTGTACTACGGCAAAACTTCTGTTTAAATCTTGCAATGAATTCCTAGTGATGATGAGTTTTGGCTTGATGTGTGTGATTGACATGGCTTGTAGCAACAGCCAAGGGTTTGTATTCACTTTCACACAGACCTGCTTCAAAGAGTAGCAAATAATTCTTAGTTTGTTTTAAGCAGATGGGTGGGGATCATCTGCATCAGCACCAATCAGATGAACCGAGGTACGTTTTGCGCTTTTTGCCAAAAAAAAAAGAACGTATTTGCAGCTTTGATCCAGGTCTGTTTTCTTTCTGTTGACTTTACATTAACTTTTCATCCTATTTGACACCTTTTGTCTCCAGCCTTTTTTCTCTGTAGCGAATTTTCGACATTTTGACCTCATGTTGGTAGATACATACATTGTTTTGACTCTATGTACGACTTGACCTCAAAAGCACACTACTTGAAGAACAACTTAATATGAAAAGCTTAACTTCTTTTTTTTTCTTTCTTTTTCTTGTAACATATCACCCACATGAATCATTGTCTGCCTTTTGAAGTCATGTCAAAATCTTAATGCTGTATACCCATGTTACATTCCATTGTTATTTGGGACAGTGCTAATATTTCTGTCTGTGCTTATGATTGATTTTTTTCCTATTCTCTTCTTTTGTAAATTACTCTCAACACTGTACATTATTTATGGAATAAAACATCCAAACACTTATGTTTGAAACTTCACCTGTGGATTTTCGTTCTTTATTGTCAAACATGTGCCTCTCTGTGTTCTGAATAAAATTATATGAATGTGCTGAAAATAAGCATTGAGCGACACAGTATGACTTGACCAGTGGTTTATTTACTCTGCACTAAAACATGGTGGCAATTAAATGTTCCTCTTAATTTTTGGATTGGCTTAGTGGCTCAATAAACACGAGTCATAATCCTTTTGGTAATTTCATCCAATTTAATTGACAAACCATTGCAAATTTACTCCGTAGTGCACTATTGTATGGGGCTATTATTCCAGCAAACCTATTTCATGTCAGCAAACTGTAAGGATGTTTATTCTGCTGCTGGAAAAAAAAAGATGGAAAGTCATGAAAGCCATGCAATAAAATCTAACACAAGAAGAGCTCTGGATTATTCACACTAACTTCCTTTTTGGCATCTTTCACCACCATAACAAAACTCACAGTTTAGCCAGTTGGCTGTTTAACTGCAAGATAACCCTGACAAATATCTTTGAATGATCCTATCTGGACTAAATCCCTGGTACTTGGCTAATCATGAGAGTCGGGAAACCTGCACTGTCCTCTGGCTTTGTGAAAACTCTGAGCAGTGAGCTTTCCCATATCTGCAGGTGGAGTCTTTGAAATGATTAGTCAAAGGATTTTCCACCAGTGCCACGGTCTGTCCATGTTACACAAGATGGGCAATTCCCTGGGGATGATCAGGATCCTTTCCCTTCACATAATTGAGCATAATGGTCCACAGTTGGCCGCAGTTGTACTTTGAAAGCACCTTATATTGGGCAAAAATGCTTTGATGAATCCCATGGGAGTGAGAAGAAAAAAAGGACCCACCATTGAAAATTGGCAGTGTCTCATAAAGCATGGCTTGGTTTACTGCTACCCAACATTTGCATGGGCTTAAAAGATTGAGCCGTCTATCCTATTTGGGATTCATATTTGAGATGCAGGTAACTAGCATGTTGTCGCTGTGATGCTGTTGAGACAAGATGTTGAAGATGCTTTTGCCCAACTTCTTGTTAAGTATCATCTTGAATTCACAATACTTCCTCTCTTTCTGTCACCCCACCCCTTCCCCCCTCTTCCTCTCTCTCTCTCTCTCTCTCCCTCTCTCTCTGCTTCCAAGACTCATGGCAGTGGAGGATGAGATAAGGGGAGGAGCCATTCTTGAGCCAAAAACCAGGATTTTCGCTGATCAGGTCTGTGAGACTGCTTCTTCTCTCGTCGAGTCCGTATGGTGGCCCGTGCTATCTTCTCTCCTCCTCTACCTGTCTTTTCCCCCTGCTACTATTGTTTTGTCTGCTGTGTGTATGTGGTCCCTCTGATTGTCTTGCCCTGTCCCTGACTAGTCCCTGTGTTTGGGTCTGACTGCCATGTGTCTGCCAACTTACCTGGGAGCTTGAAGATCTAAGATTATTGCTGTTTGCATTCCTCAGCTCAAGCTATCGAGATGTCTTTGACTCTAGCTTGGTTTGTAAGCATATCTGGGTCTGTGATGATGTCCTGTAGTCGTTTCTGTCAAATCTTCTGCCGAGCATGTCGGGGTGAAACCTCTCTAAACCTGTTCCACACATGATGTAGGATCAGACCTACGCTCAGGTTATTGAACACCTGAGCCTCAAACCTCACTGCCCTGTATGCTGCGTGGTTTTGCTTTTTGGTGATGTTGTGTTTTCAGGAGCTTCCTTTCCTCAGTGCTTTTCATTTCATGCTCTCAAGCCGCCCCCTTTCTTTTCCTGTCAGATTGAACTAGCCCACCTTCAAGCATGACTCATGCTGTAAATATAGTGTGTGCGTGTTAACATATAAATATATATGCATTCGTGTTTGAGGCTACATGCTAAGAATGGAAGAGAGAGCAACTACTTTTCATTGCTGATGCAGAGCGCAGTGGACATTTGTCCATATTAACGTCTCTTAACTACAACTAAGATGCTCTTAATGTTTAAACTGAATGATTTCAAATGAAAATGATTTTTGTGGTAGGAGGTAGAAAGGAGTAAAATTAAAACTATTTATTTTGATTATTGCTGCAATAATGCATACATGCCTTTAATTTTGCAGCTGCTAAAGGTGAGACTAAATTTAATTACTTTATGTACTAGTAGGTAGCTTATAACTATATTATTCAAATAAAAGTAGTGATGTTAAAAGTACAATATTTTTCTCCCTCTTAACTTCATCAGATATATTTTAAAAAAAAATTCACAGAGTATCTAAACACGTATAATCTGCAAACTTGAATTTATTCCCTATAAGATTATTACAATCATCCCTAGATCTGAGGGATGTAAACAGGAAGTGTAGTTAGCATGGATTCAGTGAGTTACAGTGTTCAGCTACAAACTGGAGCCACCCCTAAGCTTTGTGTTTCAGCAATTCAGCATTATTAAATGAAGGCAGTATTAGTATTCATATTCATATGTATAGACAAAAATAACAGGATTATGTTGATACTAAAGAAAACATTAAAACTTCATCATTCTTTTCTATATTGTAGGATGAATTCTGTGATTTCTAAGTGAATCTATGGATGTAAATCATCAGAGATAAGGAGGTTTGACTAGGCCATGACTCAGAGGACACAATCAGGTGCTCAGGGTTTGAAAGTACAGTTTACTGCCTCTGTAAGACCAATGCAACACTATGTTCAGAAAGGTTTAATTGATAGTGTTGAATAATTATGATGAGAACAAAACTATACATTTCCTTTTAGCTGGTCCACAGACTAAATTAAACATAAAATAATTTTTGCATACCAACAGCATATATGTTTTTTTTTCATAAATCATTTGCTGTTAGTTTATTGGACATCTTTTTATGCTAATCCTATCGCCTTCAAATGGCTCCGTTCTGTGTCAAGACTTCAGTAGCCCCCCTTCATTCTTTTAATCATATTTCTGAATTTTCCTCAATTAAGTGCATGAAAAATCAAAGAAAAACCTCTCTCTAGATTTCAACAGTAGTGATGCATCAAAACCAATATGGAAGGGGAGAGAAATTAGACATGTAACAGAGAGCTGAGAGCTGACACTTCAGAGCGTTGCACTGCTGTTCATTATTCCAGCTATTAATGATATATTCTGAGTCCCACAAGGTGATACATGTGGAAAAATACAGGCGTTTACTATTAATTATGGTAGTTAAGAGGTTTCTGGCCAGGCTAGCAGTGATCTAGGAGCTAAATGTTATTTTGACTAAAGATTGTCTTGATCTGGTTGATTTTCATTTGTTAGTTTATTGAGGCAGGAAGTTGTTTGAACTTTATTAGGATGATCTGTACAGAGGTAGGGACTAAACCCAGCACCAGGCTTCATCATGGCTCACATTGCTTTTAAAAAAATACCACCATGTAATAATATATGTATATTCAGTATTCAAGACCATGACCGTTTTCTCTAAACTACTAAAAATAAGTAGTATAAGTATTATAGTAAAGGGGAGTTGTAGAACTCTGAAGTATTAACTCTGAAGTAATGGGGAAGGTCTACTAATACGCTAGTTTTGTTTTGTTTTTTGGATCAACTTAATAACTTTAATGATTTAATTCAACTACAATGAACTGTCAGAAATGTGTTCAGTCACCTCATCATTTAAAAGTAAGAGACTTCAAGTCACAACAACTAATGTATATTAGTTCTGACAATAAAAACTAAAATGTTTAAGTTTAATTAGCTTGAAAATATGAAACATAGATAGCTTATTTCCATAAAGTTAATAACAAGTAGCTGATCTCCTGAATAAAAATGTACAAAGTACAAATTAAATAAATAAAACAAAGAAAAACTCAGTTAATAAAATGTCAGGACTTTTGACGCCCAATAAATGATGTTAAAACATCTGTAAAAATGCTGAATATATTCTAACACACTCTCACTTATTTATTTTTAAATAGACAAATAAAGTTTTGTGCAACTCTGCAGTATTTGCAGATAAATTATCTCACTGGTGTTATATGACATTTTTACAGTGTTCACATGAAAGATATTAGTTGTTAAGATTATTTCACTGACACTGTTGATAAGTGTAAACTTTAATGCTCAACAGTTCTGACAACTTTAAATCAGATGACAAACAGGTTTTTCACTAAAGATTTCATTTCAGATTTCTCTTGACGTTTAGCTTTACTTCATTGATGTGTTCATTCACATATAAACATTGTGAAATTATGCTTTGTGTTTATGCAGCATCTAAACACCAAACTCAGAAGCGACATGAGTTATAAGGTATTTGGTCTTGGAGATAAATCAGTGAATTACTGCTTCATTTTACAAAACATATGGTGCCTGCAGGTGGCTCTAGAAAAAGGTCAGAGGATCACTAAAATGATATGGGTTTAAAATTTTAGAAATCCATCTGATCATTGCTGATATATTTCAGTTTCTGACTCAGACAAAAGTACACGCATGTGTATATTTAGTTGGATTCAGTTGTATACATACAGTAGGTGCTTGTGCTGCTGCCATATTTATATGGATATAACCTATAGATGATACATGGAAAGTAATCTGATTCATTCAATAAATGAATGAGAATACTTTTGTACTGAAATGCTCCTTTAATCAACCGATACTCATGGTGCTTAAAGCTAAAGACTATAGCTGGCACTTTGAGTGAGAATCTATCTCACTGCTTTTGTTCAGGAATTACTGGTCACTTTTGTATTCTAGCTTCAGGCTCTTTTGTTTAACACCACCACTTTTAAGTACACAGTTCAGTTCAATGTGATGGCACTCAGCTTTAATAGGTGTGACTGGTGCACAGCAGTAGAGAGGGGGAAGTAAATTAATAGAGAGTGAGAGGGGAAAGACATGATGTTTCCTCATTGTTCCCTCACACCACTGGTACCAACTTCCAACACAACACCCCGCACTTAATTAGACCCATCATGATATCGCAGCTGCAAAATGCCATCATGCTGCACACAAGAGTATCCCAATGCCTACAGAATAAACACACTGCAAAAAGTATTTGACTTCCATTAAGGATGTAGATGTATTTCCGTATAGGTAAACAAAATTAAGATTATTTTTAGGTGGTCACAGGCTGCCAAAAGACATTAAAGATGTGGTGACTGGTGCAAAAGGAAGTGTACACTCTTTAATCCACTTTTACTTCAATCAGCACCTGTTGCAAAATATTGTCACCGCTGCTCGCACAGTAGCTGAGGCACATCAAAACATGATGAGAAAAAGTCAATTCTAACAAATACTTAAATTAATTAGTTGATTGATTAGTCAATTGTTTAATTCATCCATCGATAGTATTCCGCTAAGTGGACCTAAGTCACACTAATTGGTTAATCAAGCCTATTTGGGGTTTTTTTTTTGCGTATATGTTGCTAAAACGAATTCAGTTGTACTTCAAAAGGGTTGAATTGTGTTTGTGGACTAATAATTTAGCAAATTCAGTTAATGTATTTGATCATTTGTAGATTTTTTTGTTTGGTGAGCAGCAGCAGCGAAGGTGTGTTTACTTAAAGCTCCCTGAGCTTGCAGTGGCATTAATCATGTTAAAGTTTCATTCATGTAACATTTTATAATTATTGTTCCAACTTTTACAACCTTTTGGAGTGTTTGTGGAGTGTGTGGTTGACCTAAGATTCCTGTTCCTGTGTTAATGTTTTGTAAATATGGTTCTTGATTTTTCATTTGTGTATATATTTATCTTCATGCATAGAGTGGACGATTGCATGTTTGAAATAAGCATGTTTTTTATGCTGTCTCTTTATCTTTTTTAACCAGGAATCCAGAAAGATTCAGCTTTCTAAAGTCTGTTGGATTAATGAATAAATCAGCTGCTTTCAGATACAGATGGCGTTTGGAGTGCACGACTTAACGCCTTTTTCTTTCTTGTCCTAAGCATGATTTCTGTTAATGACACACAGCATGGCACGCTGCTTTACTGCTTTCAGGCTGGTGGGTTGTCTGATAATGTTGTGTGTAGTTGCCATCATGTATATGTAGAAATGCGTACGATTCTTTATGTATATTTATGTCCTTGTTTTCTGTAAACTTTTTTTTGTGCACTGTGTATGTATTCTTGTTTGGGTGGCTGTTTTCCTCAACCTTCACCGCCCTTCTGAATCCTGCCCACTGCGCACAAGCCTTCCCTCCCTCTTTTGCTCTCAGCTTACTCCTCCTGCCTCCTCTCCTCTCCTCTCCTCTCCTCTCCTCTCCTCTCCTCTCCTCTCCTCTCCTCTCCTCTCCTTTCCTTTCCTTTCCTTTCCTTTCCTTTCCTCTCCTCTCCTCTCCTCTCCTCTCCTCTCCTCTCCTCATGTGTTGATGAGATACGGTGATTTCTCTTAGGGGAGGCGTCAGTCCATCCTAGTGCAGCCCCGTCTTGCGCCTGTCCCACCCCGAGTACCCAGGTAATAACCCTAACCGGCAAACTCTCACTCTCCATCCATAACCTGCTGCCTCTTTTCCACTTCTACTGTTCTCTATGTGCGTCCCTGTCCATATGCAGCACCCTGTGAACTCACTGCAAGCCAACACACTGATAGGCCCATTTTATTTTCCATTAATCTTCCAGACAAGCAAGAGGCCTGTAACAGAATATTTGGATAGAGTTAAGTCAAAACTAAGGCAAATCAGGGTGGAAATGAAACCAGTTAAGTATGACCCAAAAGATTAACATCTGCATCAGAAAGTAAGAGCAAATTTGTTTTATAAAAACAAAGGTACAAGATTGTGTACAGGAAGATTGGAAGAGAAAGACTTATTTTCTGCAAATGTTTTGTGAAGGATAATCACCGTGCCAGACTGTCAAAAAAAAAATGTTAAAAAGTTGACCATTTTAAAACTGGTGTTCACAGTAAAACTTTCACAGATTGTTAACATTATCTAGAAGAATCGCTTTGCTGTTTGTATGTTAAATATCATAGAGCATAGGTTACAAGAAAAAAATAGTAAAAGGAATATAAAATACTGCAGTTGATAGTTTGGCCAGCTGCCTGTGAGCTGGTAAATGTTCTTTAGCTGCAGTTTAGCTTGCAAATTTAGCTAATTGGCAACTCTGCTCTCTAAAAATTTAACTGCATAAGAATTTATGCACAGTGACAGAATTACATTGTGAAAAATATGTTTCCTTCTGCTATGTTTTTTTGTCACCCTCCCAGCAGTGGTAACTCTGGAAGTATTCTGTGGCAGACCTCAAATAGGGAGTTTACTTGCAATATCTGATATAAATTAGGTTGCTTTCTCACATTATGTTGACAAATTAGTATATTACATACCTTGGCAGAAACATTCAGCTGTATTACAGTGGCACAGAGACTTCTAATGTTTTTGTGTGTGACTGTTGCAGCCCACTACAGATGCTTGTTCCCTCACAGTCATATGCAGGAAACCACAGATATACAATATATGCCAACATTATTATTCACAAAAGATTTTCAAGTCATATACGGAGAGCTTCCTGTAACTCTTTGCAATAAACTGCTGCTGACATGCATAGCAACACAAATTAATCAATGGATACCATTAAGATCCACCATTTTCAGATGTTGGCATTTGCAAATATTCAACATCACATTTAAAAATCACCTCATTTTTGTTCTTGGCTACATACGCTGATGATCGATTTTCAAAACTACACTTCCTGTCCAAAAAAAAGTCATTACCTGGATTTAACTAAGCAGATAGGTCAGAGCCTCCTATTGGATAATTACTGCATGGATGGGTATGTTATTAAACCCTAACTGATGCAGTGAGTAGCTTCTCATTTCTTAAACAACCATGTTAGAAGACCCATCCTGTGATCATGGAAAAAATGTTAATTTATTTCAGAAGGGTCAAATTATTGGCATGAATCAAACAGAAGAAGAAAAACATCTAAGGAGATTAATGAAACTATTCAAACTCTCCAACGCAATATGAACAACAATGCAAGACTAATCAGGAAAAAAGGCTTCAGTTTGTTAGGGTGCATTAGGATTGGACTCTGGAGCAATAGAAAAAGCTCATGTGGTCTGATGAATCCAGATTTACTCTGTTACAGAGTGATGGAAGCTGGTGAGAAAAGAGGCAGGTGAAGTGATGCACCCATTATGCCTAGTGCCTACTGTACAAGCCTGTGGGGGCAGTGCTATGATCTGGGGTTGCTGCAGTTGGTCAGGTCTAGGTTCAGCAACATTATGTACCCAAAGAATGAGGTCAACTGACAACCTGAATATACTAATAACACGGTCATATTCCAAGATGACAATACCAGAATTCATCTTTCAAATTGTGAAAGAGAGGTTCAGGGAGCATGACACATTATTTTACACATGGATTGGCCACCACAGAGTCCAGACCTGAACCCCATTGAGAATCTTTGGGATATGCTGGAGAAGACTTTGTGCACTCTCCCATCATCAAAACAAGATCTTGGTGAAAAATGAATGAAACTCTGGACGAGAATAAATGTTGAGACATTGCAGAAGCTTATTGAAATGATGCCACAGCGAATGTGTGCCGTAATCAAAGCTAAAGGTGGACAAACAAAATATTAGAGTGTGTGACTTTTTTTTGGACGGGCAGTGCATATAAAACTATGAATACAATACTATTGTGATGTGTGTACACTTATAGATTCATGATGCTGAAACTACACTTTCTTTTGTTGGTGTTTCTTTAGCAGTTGAAATCAGAAACGACTCAATAGTAGATGAAAAAATCCACTTCAAACATGAATACACACATAATCATGTTTGATTAGTTGAAAACAAACCCAAACTTTGGGTTTTCAAGACATCCAGCTGCTTGCTGACAAATCTGTCTGGAAATCTGTCACTGGGATATTGGGGGAATTTTTATTTTTTTCTAAAATGCACCATTTTTATTACCGCCGTGTTTTCCTAAAAACATGAACTTACATTTCCATTTAAGTTCTCATCCCTCCCAGCATGCCCTCAGGCAAACAACGGGAATTATGGGAAATCTCCGTATCTGACCCAATCCTTCCCCGAAGAACACTGATTAATGTGCTGTGTGTTTCTGTGTCTTTCCAGTGAGTCAGTGTTTCTGATTTTTATGTGTTTATGTATGTGTTTAGCACCTCAGTTATTTGATTGAATGGCGGCATAGGCTATTTGTGACAGTGTGTCTGAGGACGTGTGACATGCTTCCTTGTTTGTTGACTTTTTGTTTTGCGTCAGAAGCTTTTCACCTGGCAAGCTTGTCATCTGAATTCTAATGGAGGCTCTTTTCACGTTTTTAGATATATATATATATATATATATAGTGATTAAACCAACACTTACAGCAATTTTTTTTAATGTCAAATGTGGAGGTGAGAAAGATTTCCCTTTGCTTTAGACATCAAAATTGATGGAGATTGGAGGAGATGTGTAAGAATGTGTGTACAATACTTTATATTTCAGTACTCCACTAAGTGTTTTGTGTTTCTGTCTCCAGTACTGCAATTTTTCGTTAGCATAAAAACATTCTCACACCAAGCTGTAATTGAATGCACCAAGTAATCAGACACTACAACCCACAGAGAATGAAGCGAGTTTGGTAAGTTAGAAAAGGATGTCAGTAAACATTTTTGCCATGTCTTTGTTCAGTTGCTTGATTTCTGAGTTTAATAGACATGTGTATTAGTCTACACATGGATATTAAACCACACTGTTGGTTGTGTTTGAGAGTAATCAAACAAAGCGTCAGTGGAGTCATGTTACTGGCATCCTGTAACTGTCTGTAACCATAATAGATATTGTAGCTGTTCATAGCACCAATTAGTAACTGAAAATGTTTTATTCATTTTGGTTCTGATTGAGAAGAGAAAAGGACCTCTAATTGACATCAAGTTTTGGGGTAACTTTTTTTTTTCTTTATTCTTTTCACTTTTTCTTTAAGTGAAGTGGAAACACCTTCCACTCACAATGGACACACCCATCAGATAAAGTTTATCCAGTGATAATTTTGCTTTTTTATTCATTTGGATGCCAAACAAACTATCTCTCCTCTTTCCTGTCTTTCCCTTCTACAGCACTTCATTCCATTCACGTGACAGTGTCTCATACTTCTTGTATGTAAGGATTAAAGTGGTACCTAATGTCATTCGTATGTTCTGGTGTTTGATAAAAATGCAAACCCGAGTTAAATTACAGCATGTACCTCCAAGGTCTCAAGATTGCTCTGCATTCGTTTTACAGTTTCAGTGGAAACAGAGTCTCTGTAATTATGTCTAGACACCACACAGTAAATGTGCCAGGCAAGATGAATCAAGTGCAATTATTTCAAGAGGTTTCTAGCAAGGTCTGATGGTAAAACGGTGAATTTAGCTATCAAAATGCTTCTATATGCAAATCAACTTTCAGTAGCTCTTGGATACAATAAGCACCATTATAAATAAAGTCTTCATAGTTGTCAGTTGGCACAATAACCCAATTGTTTTCTCTTCCCACTGCTCCTACACAGATGTCAGTGAACAACACGGGGAGTGAGGGCTTTCAGACAGACCTTGATTTATACTTGAAACTAGCATTTGCATTGTTGGTATTCTGTGCCAATGTAGGTAAGAGAGAATGGCAAAACCAAACTTTGACATAATCACTAATCAAAAGCTTCAACACCCATGCAACCACTCTTTGCTGCCCCATCAGTGGGTCTGGGTTCGATGTTTTGGTTGGTGAATTTGACAAAGAGTTTGGATTTCATGCCAGGCTATAGGATGCACTTTTATCTCGCTTTTTAAAAATTGGCGCTGAGTTACATGTGGCTTTCTTTTCTTGCATGTTATTTAGTCACAAGTTGATGCTACAGTATGTGCTCGATGTAGACTTGTTAAGCAGCACGCACATTTCTGTAGAAGTTTAGTTGTTATTCAACATTTGATTGGCACTGATTGGCAAATAATGACTCACTTGACTTCCTGACTTTTCTTTACACCTGGCACATGACAAACACCCCCTGTTAACAATCCCAAGAGGATCAGGACCCTTTGACCTCAAGACTTTTAATTCCTCTTCATCCGTTCTTTCTCTGTGTCCCTTTCTCTTGTGCTGCCATTTCTATTTGTGTACGTCATGCATCAACTTCGTAACTCATTTGGCTCTCTCTCTCCCCTCTCCCTGTCTCTCTCTTTGTGTCTGTGCGGTTTTTCCGATCCCTTACCATTTGCCTTACTTTATTTCTACCATTGCTTTTACATGTTCTCATTCCAACTGATTCTATTTTTCAATGTTGATGCTTTCCACTTCAATTCAATCACTTTCTCCTCCATGTCCTCTCCTCTTCATCCTTATCTCGCTGTTCTTACTTCCTCCCACACTCTCACACCTTCTCAACATGTGATTTCTTTTTCCCCTCTACATGTGACGTCTTGTGCTTTGATTGGACATCTCCTTTACAACTTCGCACATCCCTCCCATCGGTTCATTGAACGGCCTCTCTCCTACGACCATCTCTCCTTGCTCCCACTCCTCTTTCCCCTCCCCTCTCTCTCTATCTCGCTAGGAGGACCAGCTTTCCTCCCTGGGTTCTGCAGACCCCGGTGTGAAAACTGAAGGTGGAGGGGGAGGAGGAGCGGTAATCAACGATCAAGGCCTCAGAGTCTCTTCCTCGGGCATTTCCTCTGACAGCTCACCCCACAATGGAGTCCTCCCCCAAACTGTAGACCCTCCCTCTCTACCCACTCCTCATCAACATCCTAGTCAGAATGGAGAGCTCCGTGGCAACCAAACATCCTCCCCCATGACAACCTCACAGGCAACTGGAACCACGACAACAGCAACTAATGTCATAGCAGAAGAAGGGGGAGTAGGTCAAACACAACACTGAGCCAAATCAGAGAGAGATGACACAAAGGAAGGGAAAACACTGTCCTCGTCTTTTTCCAATTTAGCAAGACAATGCTTTGAAAAGAAATCACCGTAGATATTCTCCAGGGAAGAGAGAGAAGAAAAGTGTGCAGGAGACAAGTAGTATCCACACAGCTACTGTACAGTGCAAACACACAAACACACAACACAAAGGGCTCTTCAATGGACGCTTGTTCTCTTGATGCTCACGTGGAGCTTCAGTTCATCTCAGTCTTGCAGGACAAGATAATGATACTTTATCATACACTGTTTGAATCGGTAAAACAAAGCATTTGACATACACGCCAATATGTTAACATCTGCTCTGTGCACTCGTTGCCTGTCTATGGCTTCATAAGAAACAAATAAGTAAGGAACAAGCACTACAGAATGTGTTGCACCCCAAAGACTTCATAGTAGCCATTAGCAAAGAAGTGCTAGAAGTGCTAGTTAAAGTAACTGTTGACTCCCATGGATGTAGTTGCATTTAATATGCCTACCCTGAACATGCCAGGCTGCTAATGTTGTAGGTAGAGATGTGGCAACGTAGTCTGGCTGTCTTAGTGCCTTTGAGTGTTTTTCAACAGGGTTTTTTTTCCAGTAGAGGTAAACAGGTGGAAATCCATGTTAGTTCAACTAGTGAGAGAAAAGATCTGTGGGCTGAAAACAGGTTGATTCAATGACACAAATCAAGCGCCGTAGAAGCTTGACTAATGGAAGACTTTTTTGGGAACGTTTTCCTTTTTTTCCAGTCTAAGGGACTTCGTGTTTTTTGGACTGAGTTTGTGCAATTTTTCTCTTCTCAATCTCAGAACCGATATGTGATAAACTGGTGCTAAACAGAAACAAATGGTGCCATTTTCCAAGTCAAATGTCTGTGTCTACCATAGCACTGCCTCTTTCATGATTCACTTACTGTCTTTCCCCCCTCTCTCTCTCTTTCCCTCACTCCTCTGCAATTTGTCTTTGACAGGACATGTTTTCCCCCCAATATGTTTTGTATGCGTCTCTGTATTTGTTCCTTGTGCATCTTGTTGTGTCTTATGTCTAATGGGGTTGTTAAGGTTTCCATTTCCTTTGTTTTAGAAACACCCTCCTCCAATCTCTGGTTTAATTTAATAATAAGTTAATAAAAGCAGCTCGCCAGCTCAGATTTGATGGATCTATTGAACATATTGCAAGTTATTACAGGTTATTTAAAATTTGTGGAGACTAAACCCAATTGGCTATTTTCAGCTTACAGCTCCTTTTATAATAATTCAGTGAATGAAGTTACTTTCAATGAAACAGATGACTGTGTAGTGCTATTTTTCAAGGTTTTTGTTCCTTTTAGTTAAAAAGTGTTGGTCCATGTACTTACACAAAGAAGACAAGTGGTGCCCTTAATATTTTTCTTCAAACCAACATTTTAAGTGAGTTTTCTCGTACAACATTATTCAAAAATAATGTGAAAATGAGTACATACATATACTAACAATTGATTAGGAGTTGTCCTCTTATGTTTTAGTTTTGAGCATGTACTACATTGCCAGGATAATTTTGTTGGGTCTCAAACCTAACCTAGAAGAGACTATTTCAACTATTTAGGTTAGGCCTGCCATCAAGTGCCTAGGATAAATATAATGCGCATCCTTTGGCCAGTAGACTACCTAGCCATTAACCAAATGCACCTTATGAAACCTTGCTGAAGACATTGAGAATATATTGTACTACTCCTGATGCTTAAAATTATGAACAATAACATATGTTTTTGTGTCATTTTCATAATTTTTTAAAAGTTTCATTTCAAAATGAAATGTGAAAACAATGACAGAACAGCATAAACCAAATTAACCCATTTAAACTGTTTAATTTAAAGTGAAAAGTTTGGTTTGACGAGCTTTTCAAATGAAATCTCAGTTTCTCGTGTGTCAAATGCTGAAGCGCTATGAAATGTTTGTAATGTGTATCCATAACCCTTCATTTTGTGTACGAACTATCTGTTGTAAGGTTTGTCTGGATGTGAATCTGTTTTTGTCTTTGTAGCTCACACACTGGTGTCGCTCTGCAACAACTCAGCTTGTTTTAATGTGCAGTTGAAGACTTTATAATCAGCTGTGTCAGTCATTTTTTTCTCCTCAGAAAGAAAAAATTACTTTCTTTGCAGTGTCAAAATGGCCAGTGCTAGTACTTCATAGGCCCGTGCTAGTAGATTATCTTAGCTTAGACTCTGATCACAATGAATATTTAACTCTCGCACCACCAAATGTTATCAGTGCTAGCAGTCTTGCACACTGCGTTCTATTTAGACAGCGAGTAGGGCTACCTTTTTTTTGTGAAATTACCTGTGTGTAACGAATGTTGGATTCCAAGCGAGCTAAGTTTGAACACCAGTGTCTTTTCAGAGATGTGAGATGATTCGTGATTGAGAAATTAACATTGCTGTGAAAATACCTCAGTGACTCAGGTAAACAAGCAGTTGCCTCAGAGCTGAACACACAAACTACTGAAAAGAGACCAGTCCAGCTTTGGAAGGGACTGCCACCGTGCAGATTCTCGGTCAGTAGCTATGCTTTAATAGCGCCTGATCAAGCACCCTCCCCCGTTTCTTCTCTCTCTCTGTCTCCCTTTTTTTCTCCCCATAGCCACTCTCAAAGCTTCATGGAGGACAATGTGGAACCTAATTGGCTGATGCATCATCGGCAGTCCGTGGGGTGGCATGGCCAAATGTCGAGAGCCCTCTCTCGTGACGCGATTGGCTGACAAAGGGAGAACTTGGGGCATTGGTCCCATTCTCTTTGCTCAAAGGATGGTGCAGAGCCCCAGCGGACCATGTAAGGATATGCTGGGTTTTTTTTTTTAACTTTACTTGGGCCCTCTCTCTCTGATTTGATAACTGGATTATTTTAAATGTGTTTGACGCCTGGTGGTTGGATCTACATTTTACTTTTAAAAGGTAGGCTGGACATACATTGGTATTTGTTGGCCTGCCAAGCATGCAAAGAACAGCTATGCAGTCTGATCAATCAGCATAACGGAGGAACACAAAGGCCAAGGAAGTGTGATGCTCAGAATGAGAGAGAGGGGAGATGTATTGTGGGTAAAATGTATTTCAAAGGTGCTTGACTTCTCTTAGAATTTCTGTCAGAGCTGATTTACTTTCAAAGCATTTATTTCCCTCTCTCTCTCTTATAGTCTTTTCAAATTACCCTTTGATTCCTCTTCATCTATTCACTCTTTATCTATCTAGGATTCTCAAAGCATTATTTAACTACTAGCATTCTTACTCCATTTTAGACGCACTTGATCTTTTTCCTCAAGTCATAGTTTTAGCTCTTCCGTTTGAATCTCTTTCAGACTTTCATTTTAAAGGAAACTAAATATGCACAGCCTAATACAACAAGTGAAACTGCTTCAGAACAAAAAACTCTTGCTTCAGTGAAGACTTTGAAATACCGGACAGAATGTTATTGTTATTTATATTTCTATGGCACTGCTTATTCTTACAATAGTATAAAAACTCTTCATCAGTAATCTTCCGGAGCAGATATTTATTTCTTGATATAGATAGATGCCTCTATCTAATGGAAGTTCATAAGTAACCCATTTTATATGAACCGGGTTTTTCTTACTAAATCAACCTTGTGGAGATGTTTGTTGCCCTGAAGGACTGTGACAAAAGGGACAAACTTGTGTTTTACCTACTCCCCACTAAAACAGTTTGCACGTTGCTGAGACATTTGCCCTCCTTCCGCTTGGTTATAGTCATTCAAAAACACACACAAAAAAAGTGGACGGATGTTTCTCGCCCAACAATCACCATGGAGCTCTCCATTTACAGACGATGTGACAGCCAATGGATAAGGACACTCTTACCGCTATTTTGTATTTCACTTTGACTATGTGTCTGTAGAGTTTTAACCAAGCAACGGATGAACTCTTGGTTTCAGTGAGGCCACATTTCTGCAGCCAAATTGCTGTAAAACTCCCCATTTATTTCCATAGATGGACTTCACTGACACCAATCTGAGTTGAAATCCCTGCCATTTCCACTTATGACTGAAACGAGGACAGAGAGAGACATGTTAGAGGTCCTGCTGAAACGAGTGAATGTGTTTGTATATAAGTGTGTGTACTGGCTAAATCTTTTGTGTACATACAGGATAAATGTGTATATATGGTATGTCTATGTGTATATACAGTTTGTTTGTATATGCAGAGTGTACAGTTATTTTTTCCTCTAATGTTTCTCTCTCTTTCTATGAATAGGTCTTCTCAAGTTACCAATACTGAGGCATGGAAAGGTGTTTAAATGTACTGACAGCTACCAGAGGCACTTTCTGTGCAGACTTAGAATATCAGCAAGGTCTGTCACTTAACAGCTGCAATCTTGAAGCTCTCATACAAGAAGTAACTCACATAATCTTAAGCTTGCACTCATTTTCTGACCAACTAAAAAGCTTTTCTAAGTAGATTTGGGTGACCAAGCAATGTTTGTACATATATAGACTAAGACCTTTTTTTTTTTTCGAGAAACCTTCATCTGCATTTCTTTGAAAATTCTCAACCTGTTTTGAGTTCTTGCGTATCTGACTTTCACTTTAGGTTCCTATGGTATATGTTTGCAACGGTTGTCATTCAGAGTTCTATATTTACTCCGACCACCCTTATATATTTCTTGACATTTTGTTCCCCAAATTCTGCCTCTCATGGAGCCTTCTAACCGTTTATTGAGATGCAGTTAGACTGGCAAATATTACCATGAAACTATACTGTCATTATTTACCATTGCTTGTTTTTGTATAGGTCCTTACTAAATAAGTGTGCCTCCCTCTCTCATACTCTTACTAACCTTAGATCCATTAACTCTGCTGGTCACTCATATTCATACCCTTTGACAAGCCATAGCCCCCCTCCCCAAAAGCTTCTCTATCATTGTTTTGACAGGACAGACATTTGGGGATTTTATGTATATTATTGGAAGAGTGGTGTTGAAGAGTGTATTGCAGTTGTATATGGATTTGTTAGGAATGTGGATATTCTGATCATTGAATTATTATTGTAATAATAATAATAATTATTGCCACTTTGATTTTGTTGATTAATTCCCTTGATGCAGTTGATGAAGATGCCATTGTTCCTTTTTTTTTTTTTTTGGAATACACCGGAATTTATATTTTTCGGGTGGGTGAATCTGGAGATAGAAACACGTAAATAAATTAATAAATAAACAAATAATTAAATTCTTATCTTGCTGTAGAAATGTGTGTTCTGTTTCTTAATGCACTAACTTGAGCTGTTGTTGGATGATTTCAGAATGAAAGGTTATCGCGATAATACTGTGCACATTTCTTAGAGCCAGAAAGTTTTAAGAAAAAGCTTATTGGTGCCATAAACCTCCATTGTTGTCCAAAAGCTATTCTAAACACAGGAATGAACCACTCTGTTGCTCTGGTTGGCATTAACGCTGTTGCGGTGAACATGACCTAGTGTGCAGCTTAAAATAGTCCCCAACTAATGCACTTTGCTCCTGTATGAGTAAGCAATTTAATGCCCAGCTGTTTTCAGGAAATATTGGGCTTGTGACTAAGAGACACAGATGGGCTACAGAAGTCATAAAGCACAGAGAGACAAACTAAATCATTGTTGTTTTGTACATCTGCATTGCATTTGCATTGTCCTTTGAAGAGTACAAAACATGGTTCACTTTAACCATAGTGCTTGATCACTTCTTTTTAGATTGGGGCTACAACCAATGAGTATTTCATTTAAATGATTACTCACATTTTAAGAACTGGTACCTGGTAAACTGGTTTTGACATTTAGCAAGATAATAGACTCTAATGAATTATCGTTATAATTGTTGTTGTAACTTTCATCCAATCTAATCTAATTAATCAATTATTAATTGTTTAGCTCTAAAATACACTGTACATGTAGGTTCTAACCATGCACACCTCTAAACAAAATTAAGAACTGTAAAGAAAAAAATCTGTTAAGTCAAAAGAATGAAAAATGTCATTTTCTGGACACTAGAGCTTATTCACTTGAAGGCTCTGTCATTAGTTTACAGGTGCATTTCTGCAGTGCTTGCTCCACTGGTTCTTCTACATTGTTTCTGTGTCTCAGGACTGTGACTCTTTGGGTGAACAGAGATGATCATTTCCCCACACTCTCTCCAGCTGAGGTGCTGAGAACAAGGATAGCAGGCAAGATCTGGAAACTGAGAACTCAACTGAATATAGCAAGCTTGTAATTATCCTCATCCTCCTACACATAATCGCTTGCAGTTTCTTAGTGGGTTGGCAACTTCTGAGTTTGGACAGAGCAGAAAGAAGCACACAACATAGGACACAACAGAGGTGCAATAGACAGTTTGTGCTGTGTAAACAGGATGAACTGAGCTCCATCTCAGCTTGCTCCACACCTAAACATAAGTACTTATTCTACCCGGTAACAGAATATGCATTTCATAATAAAATTAATTGTTAGGCATATCAAACACTGTTCTAGTCTATTTATCTAAAGATTACATAACTAATGAAAAACATCATTACACGTTTACATAATTGTTGCCAAAAAACAAAACATGAATCATATGAAACCACCAATTTCTTCCTGACACCACACTGACTCAGCGATCCCTTACATAATTATCTGTCATGACTTTTCCTGTGTCTCCTTACTTTGTTACCACAGTCAGAAGTTACATAAAAAAATACATAAAATTATCGAAGTAAGCATCTTTCAAAATCCATTTTTCAGCGTCAATGCTTTAATTACCTATGATCTTTATCAACCTCTACTGGAAACTAGGGGGAATTACAACAATAGCTTTGAGCGGTCATGAACATTGTGCTGAAGACAAGATATTTACTTTAATCAACCTCATATAATTTGTAAAGGACAGAAAATTTTGATTTAACTTATTAATGCAAAATCTAATCAAAAATCAATTATGATGCAATATTATGAATTAGGCTGCATATAATATTACCAATTAATATATGTTCTGTCAAATGGGCCTTTCAAACTTTTACTTGTGACTCTTGCACTCTGGTACTGACACTTTTATTTAACATCAGAGTGAGTGAGATATACCTGTGTGGATGATCCATATTCAATTCATTTTAATTCAGTTTTATTTGTTTAGCACCAAATCATAACAGAAGTCATCTAAAGGTACTTTACAGTGTACGGTTTAAGATCTTACAAAATATAACTGTACACAGAATCATATAGAAAAACCAACAACCCCACTCTAGCAGCACTAGGAAACAGTGGAGAGGAAAAACTACCTTTAGAGGAATAAACCTCCAGCAGAACCAGGCTCATAGTGGGCGGCCACCTGCCTCAACCGGTTGGGGTGAGTGGGAAGAGGAGAGAGAAAAGAACAGCCTCCTTTTCAGTTGTGTTCTGCTTGTAAAATATGTAACTATGAGGTCTTTAAGATATGATGGAGCTTGATTATTAAGTGCTTTATATGGCTGCATAGGGGTTGTAACAGATGTGCATGTTATGGAGTGATTTCTTGAAGTCATAGTGTGGTCTGTTATAACACAGTGGCTTGATTAATAGAAGGCTAGGGGACTTGTCCAAATAACATGTTAAACCACACAGTTAAAGGTGGGCGATAATAACATGGGTAAGGTACAGACTGTGAGAACTGAAAATATGGGATTTGATTTGCCACATGAAGCAGCAAACCACCACAAACATTAATCTCTCTCTCTCTGCCACTAAATGTGGAAATACACAATCTCTGAAACTGATTAATACAACAAACATTTCACCCACAACTGCTCTTTCTCAAGGTGAACTTCAAACATTTTCAGAGGTAAAGATTTCTATAGAGACTTTGTGTTGAACAACAAAAGCAAGGTGCAGCTGATTCTAACCACTTTTCAATTAACAATCTACAAACCCAATATCCAGAAAATTTGGACTTAATAAATGAAAATCTGTAATATGTTAATTTGCTTGAACCTTGACAAAATTGCAAAGATTTTCAGTATTTTCACAGAGAAACTAAATTGTAATTAGCTTTTTGTCAATTTAAACTGTATAATGGCAGCCACATGTTGTTGAACAGCTTGGATCAAGCAAGAAATGGCAATTTGTATCCCCTGTTGCTAAATAATTAAAAGGAAAGATGACATAACAACTTTTTAAAGTGTATTCTAGGCTTGAAACACTACATCTGCTTAAACAAGATATAATGAAGTTCCTCATAAACAATGAAAAGGCATTTTAGAATAAGTCCATGCTTTTCTGAAAATGGTTTGTACATCTACACTGTAACTAGTAACTACTGTCATCAAATAAATGTAATGGAGTAAAAAAAATCCTGTTGATTTGTAGTGTAGTAATAATAAATCTATGCCTATAACAGAAAAAGCACTTTAAAACTGTAATTATGTAGTACTTGCAGTACTTAAATGCACAAAAGTCACAATTGGGTAACTTAAATATACTGACTCTGTCACAAATAATACGAAATAATTACGTACACTTTTAGATGTGTTCCACTTATGTCTGGTACTTACAGTGTTCTCTGATTTTTGTTTTGATTACGTTTTCAATAATATTTTTTTAAATGAGGGATTTGCAGAAGATCTGGCAACACCCACTGTAATCTCGTGATTTTGTTTTGTACTCTCGCGATATTCACGCGGTCACTGCCTGGTAGGAGTAATGGCCACTTTGCTAGCAATGGCTCGGACGGGATACAACACAAGGAGCGTATCGGAGCGTCTCAGCTGACCAGGAAGAGCGTAAATTACCGCGCATCCCCTTCTACCCGTCTTTCAGAACGAATGGGTAGAGGGGGTCTTGCTAAAGGACACAAGAAACGAAAGAGACTCGTAGGGAAGGTGAGGAAAGCTAACGCTACCTTGATAGCTAGCACCAGCTGGCTATCAACACGGTTGTCACTGCCGGGGAACGAGCCCGACTAGCCGTGACAACTGTGGGTCGGGAGGGTAGAAGGAAACGGAGACTAAACGCTGGAGCGTGTGATCAAACAGCCGGATAGCCGCTAATATGAGTGGACCGGGCCAGGACAGCGAACCAGAGGCTAAAGTCCTTCACATCAAGCGGCTTTACAGGTAAGTTCGTGAGGCCGTTTTGTCAAGCTAACTGAGGTGCTAATCATTGTGCAAGCTAACTTAGCTGTAGCAAGTGAATGTCTGCTACTAGCTACATGATAGAGTCCCCTTATTATTCCTTTCAGTAACCTGTCATGACAACGAGTCTCCCAGAACCTCTGCAAGTCAGTGTAACATCGGAGACATTTGACCGGATACTATTCACGATTTGAGTGAAACTGTGCAGTATATGTCAAACCACTAGCTAGCTATGTTTGCCATGACTGTCTTTGTTGCAGAGAAATGAAAGAGAAAGGAGTTTAGTTGCTAGAATAATAGCCCGCACAATTTGAGTAGATTAAAATCCTGATACGCCATAACCTGTTATCGACCAGTAAAGGTTATCATTAACATTACATTTTCCATACTCCAATGCTACCCAGGGCTGTGGTGGAGTCTGTGCATAAGCTGGATGTCATCATCGGGAGCAAAGCATCCTACAGAGAGGTCTTCAAGCCGGAGAACATCAGTCTTCGTAACAAGTATGGACATTTTTTTCTGATTGGTGTGTGTGAAAAGAGGCAGGAGTTTAATTTGAACCTCTCAGGTACACACAGTCTGAGTGTTTGTAGTTCTGCAGGTGTTGAATGCATCTGCATGAATGCAATTCCAGTTCATTTAGCTGTTTACAATAGATGAAGTACTTTTAGCTGGTTCAGGGTCCAAATTCAGTTCAGACATTTGTATTGAATCCAAACAGACCACCTGTCATTGGACACCATTATCTGTGGTAGACGTGACGAGCTGGAGAAATATTTGACATCATTACTTATTCACTCATTATTACAGCTGAAGCAAATAATTATCAAAATCAGTTGTCAAATTTTCTTTCTGTCAATTCTTGAATTAGTTAGATGATTGATGTTTTCAGTAAACTTGGACTTAATCGGCTACAATCATCTCTCAAGTGTTATTTACATTATTGTGAATTTAAACTAAGCAACCAGCTGCCCATGAGTCAATTCAAGTTCATTAACTGATATGGCTACATATTTGTTATGCTGTCATTTCGATTTGGATTGACCTCACGCTGCAGGATCTCTGTGAGTTAATAGGTTCTAAAACAATTATCTGTAATCAAGTTATGTCCCAATTAGGGATGGGATTCCATACAATTTATTGAAATCCACTTCTCAATCAAAATCCTTTTGAATTCTGTACTGAATCTATCAAAGTAGTTTGTTAGTTAAGAGATGTTAGTTGATTTGTGTAAGAAGAAATTTAGCCTATATTGTTTGTATTTAACTAGCATCTGTTAATCACAACAATAGCACATTGGTCATTTTAATTATGATTAAGGAACCAATTATTAGACAAGCGTTACACCAACACTAACAAATTACAGTCATTAACCATCAGGCCTTCACTTGATGTATTTTGTTTGTGTTCTGTGAGATTTATTAAAGCTGTCTTCACATTGTGCTACTCACTGGGGGGCTGTACTGCAGCTTCAGTGGCCACTAAACAACACACCAAAAGTTTTATCGTTTTATTGTATTTATTTGTTTTTTAAATTATGTTTTGTTCTTTGTTTTTTGTTCTTCTAATTGTTAGTTTAATCATCATTGGATTTAATGTGTAAGAGTGTGTAAACTCTGCAAGACTGAAAAACTGAAAAAAAAAAATGGTGCAAGAGGACAGGATTGAAGGGCTTATTTGCATACTGAATATAACAAAATGTTAAAAAAGAGGAAATTGGAGGAACACTTGATGCTTGTCTACACACGACATGTCAGACCATTGCTGTGTTAGGAGCTTTGTCAGCCTGTATGCAGACGTAAAAAGGCTGCTGCCTTACAGTACACCAAATATCTTTGGGTTTTCAGTTGTTGACAAATAAGATTTAAAATAGTCACTTTGGTCAATAAGAAATTACAATGATCATTTTTCATTGTTTTCTGACACTCTGAATGTGACCTTAAAATCTACTGCACTTGTTTCAGGATGAATTTACTACTATATTTATCCACCAGTAATCAGATCCACAAAGATGTTATTTAGGGTGAGAGCTATAGTCATATTACACTATATTATACTTTTATTGTAAACAGTGTCTCACAGACACACAGATGGCTGCACTGGGGTGAGAGGAGTTACAGGGTGACAACCTGGTGTATCACAACACACTAGACCTATACATAGCCGAAGAAGACTTAATATAGAATGTATGTTGTGGCATTAATTTTACACATTAACAGACTACTGACTTTGGCA
Source organism: Anabas testudineus (assembly GCF_900324465.2). Lineage (NCBI taxonomy): Eukaryota > Metazoa > Chordata > Actinopteri > Anabantiformes > Anabantidae > Anabas > Anabas testudineus. The sequence goes on from NC_046625.1 coordinate 4,954,435, forward strand.
CAGCTTATTCTCCAACAGGTTCTTGCTTTAAACACTGAAGATCCTGATTCTGAATTAAAAGTTGGTCTAGATTAATTAAAATATGAACGTTTGAACTGGGAGATTCTGAAACTGATGTGAGATCAGCTGATGATTTTACTACAATACATGTCTGACATTGTTTTGAGAGTTTCTTATAGCCACATTACAGAGACACCCAGGCCTCTATGGTTGTAGTGTTGTAATGAAGCCTGTTTTCTACTACTAATTTGCAGAAAGCACACAGACATTGACCAGCATGTTTTTTTCTGTCATCAGTTTAAATTGAGAGCTGATGTTTTAGATTTTAGGCAGCAAATGAATAGCGTACCGGCACACTGTAGTGCAGAGGAAAAACTCCTAGTTATTGGATTACGGATGTTGTTGTGATTTTTGTAGTATCATTTACCACCTCAGTGCAAGTCAAGCTGATATTATCAAGTATTTTATCATCATCTTTAGCAACGAAGAATGGAAGAACTCAGCAGAAAAGCATCACTTCAAAGAAGAGCTAATGAGAAATACTGCGTGTACTTATCTAACTGTATCAACATAATCTTGTCAGTGGTTGCACACTTGAAGTGCGGCCTGAGGTTTCACAACAACTTAGTCAACAACAGACAATGTGTGTCATAGAAGGAAAGCAAAAATAATAGTAATACCACAATTATTTCTTTTGATTCAACACCTTCAACTGTTAAGGTAGCTAAATAGTTGAAAGCTGGAGAAGGTGTGTTGCAAGGCAGAATAATCAATAGGTAGCCATTGTGCTGAGTGCTTGTGTTTGTACCTAGTCTGACTCATTGGCCTTCTTGCCAAACCAGTGATCCAGCTACCTCCTAAACATATGCATCTGTTTTTCCGTCTGTGTGTTTTCAGGCTGAGGGAGCTTTGTGTGAAACTGATGTTTCTTCATCCTGTTGACTATGGCCGTAAGGCTGAGGAGCTGCTCTGGAGGAAGGTTTACTATGAGGTCATCCAGGTTATCAAGACCAACAAGAAGGTAACTGGCCATGAAGCTGTGGAAAAATGCCTCTCTGCATATGTTAGCAAACCAGTTTATCTTTTGTTAGCTGCCTTGACAACAAGGCTGCTATTTACATGTGTGCACGTCATGTCCCAAAAAAATCAGACACCTAAGAGTTTAACATTTGTACTTTGTTCTACTGTTGGACCGACAGTAAACCTACCAGACTTTACCATTATTAAAAGTAGCAGGGTTATTTCTTGTTATTATGAGAATAGCCATAGCTTGAACTAGACCAGTACATGTATACTGCATAATAAGCCACTAAGGCTGTGATTGAATTTTATTTCAGTTCAGTTGTTTAATTTAAGAAATATTTCCTAAAAAACTGACAAATTTGTCTCTGTTAATCTCAGTTTTTTTCTAATTGTATTTTTTAGCCACTTATTTTGCCTTAAATGATGCTCTGTTTGGTTCTTTTGTGCCTTTTGATGCACATTGTGAATTACAGAACAAAAATCTAAGTATTGTTTATAGTATTTCTGGTCGTATCTCTCTACAGTGTTTCATCCTTTTTCTGTTTAATCTATTGCAGCACATCCACAGCCGCAGCACTCTGGAGTGTGCCTATCGGACACACCTGATCGCCGGCGTGGGTTTCTACCAGCACCTGCTGCTCTACATCCAGTCGCATTACCAGCTGGAACTACAGGATTGCATTGACTGGACGCATGTCACAGACCCACTGATTGGTCAGATTCACAAAGCACTCATACATACACAGATAAGAATAAAAAAAAATGTGTGGCACAATGGAGCCACCAGAAATCTTAATTTTTTAGAAATACTGGGGGGGTAAATGTGGCCTATATATGTCTTCCAATGTGAAGTTATGCTATCATTTCTTTTTGGCCAGCTTAAACAAAAGCACTTCTGAACATGAACACTTCAGGGACAGAGAAATAGTGCAAGTTATATCTGTGTGCTGTCTAACATTCAGATACTTTGCTTCCATCTGTTGCTTTGATGGAATTTAGGCTTGTTCTTTTATTACATAACCCCAAGTCGTTTTGTACAAGTGCATCAACTAAATGCTTGAAGTGAGGGGGGGAACAAAAATCTGTAATTGTTCCCAACAGGCCGAAAGAAACCAGTGTCGGCCACCCCCAAGGAGATGGAGTGGGCACAGATGGCCTGTCATCGCTGTCTGGTCTACCTTGGAGATCTAGGTAATAACATGATAATAGAATATGTAGTTAGTTCAACTCTACCCAGCTTGTAGAGGTGTGAGACAGCATGCGTGTGTGATTCAGCGTGGGAAATTTTGGCTTAGTGTATTTGGCAGAATGCTGTGTGCTTGGTTTAAAGTTATGTGCTACAGAGATATTTGTATTTATATTATGCATCATTTGATTTAACTGAATGTTGCAGAAAAATATGTCCACTATCTACATTTGTATGTGGGAATGTTGGGGTGATGTTTCAGAAATAAATTAAACCTAATATCTTAGTTATGAGCAGACTTTTGTGTCACAGTTCTTTAGTCATACAGATATTCAAACCAAAAGATATTGTCTTTGCTTGTGTACATTTTAATTACATTGTTATTTTCAACGTTGTTTTCCCTTAAGCCCGTTACCAGAATGAGCTTGCAGGAGTGGAGGCTGAGCAGCTGGCAGAGAGGTTTTACCATCAGGCCCTGTCTGTCATGCCACATGTGGGTGAGTGAGAGTCAATGTACAGCTTATTAACACACCACTCTGCTGTTCCCACGGTCTGGGAAAAACAAGTAAAATATGTGCTTTCTGGGCTTGGGGGGGTGGCAGAAATACTTTGTTTCTTGTAGCTAGAACAATAACATGTCAAATCCAAATGTACAGTACAATACAGACAAAGAAAGCAGTTTAAAAAACTGACTGACTCAAATAATGATTCTGTTTATTGTAGTAGAATATGATGTTTAGCTTGCAAACGCACCATGTGTTCAAACACTACTTAGGAGAACAGAGTTGGATTAGAAGATTGATGCCACCCTTATCTGACAGTTGCAAACAAAGGTTTACATGTACTCATCATAAAAATGACTGATATTCCTGTCAAGACAGGATAAAAACTAAACACAAAGGGTCAAAATTACACATCGAGTGCACACAATTTTTAGGTAAATGTCCCTTTGCAGGTTTCACCTTTACCAGATGCTTTTGGCTGCCATTAACAAGCTTCTAGCAGAATTCTGGTTGGATATTTAATGTCTCTTCTTAGTAGAATTGGTAGAGTTCAGTTACATTTCAAAGGACGGTCTACATACTGCATTCTTGTACACACTGTACACAGTTGCCACATTCAGGGGTGATCTGAAGTATCTGATGATAATGCAATTGTTGCATGTATCAGGAATGGAAAGGAAGAGGAGTACAGAGGACTGATCCTCCTAAAAAGATCCTCCCCTGCCTCTAAAACCTTAGAGATGGTCAATAGACATCTGCAGGAAGATGCTACAAATGTTTTATCGAACTACAGCAGCAAATGGGCTGCAGAAAGATGCAAGGCGTCTGGACAAACTGCTGCAAAAAGCCTGCAAAGTGACTGGAATGAGGTTGGACTAACTAGAGGCTGTGATGAAGAAACACACAGAAAAAGATAGACGATTCTACAATACACTGACCATCCCCTACAGAACATCCTGATGGACCAGAGAAGTAGCTGCAGTGGACAACTCACCTCACTGCTCTGCAGGACTGAAAGATAGGGGAGAGATCCTTCATCACCACAGTCATAAACTCTACAACACCCATTACTTACTACTTTTACAATATTTGAAAATGAACAGTGAGTGCTGTCAAACCCTTTTTATGTTGGCACCAACAAGCTACCAGCTGTAATTAATCATCATCAAGTTAAGAGGCCTGATATTGTGTAACTTTCAGCACCAATGAATCAATAATCGGTGTGTGTGGGTGTATGTGCAGTTTTGACACTGTATGTTTTTTGTTTTAAACATATCTTTATGTCAGAAAACACCAGATAAAATGAATTATATTTGTAGATTTGCTGAGTTTTATTTGTGAATTTCATTTGGAGGAATTTCTGTGTTACCAAAAGAGTGTCTAGATCAGATATGCTGTCAGGCCGACAGTGCAAATACATGACATAACCAGCAGCTGCGTTCAAATATTTGATGCCAAAAAGTTATTTTATTTTAATCATTGGCTCCACAATAAGTCCACAAATAACTGACCTTGTTTCTCTCCCTGTCTATAGGAATGCCTTTTAACCAACTGGGCACACTGGCAGGGAGCAAGTTCTACAATGTTGAAGCAACCTACTACTACCTACGCTGGTGAAGAATGTTTATGAGCCATTACTTTTCCCAGATCCCATAGTCTACAGTTCTTAACTGATTTTTCGTTTATGCTTAGCATCCAGTCAGACGTCCCCTTTGAGGGCGCTTATGGAAACCTGAAGCGCCTGTTCGACAAAGCTGCCAAGATGTACCACCAAGTAAAGAAGCAGGAAATGAAGAAGCTGTCTCCTTCTCGGCAAAGGTGAGCTAAATTCAAAATACTTCACCTCATTGCCACAAGAGCAATGAGGACTTCTTTCATGTCGATCGGTTTGTCATTTTATGCCACATTCCTGTTTTATATTTTGCTGTTTGTTTATGTTTTTACTTATTATATTAAACTGTGCTCGCTTGTACTTGCATCACAGCAGACAGTTTATATACTATATAGTATTTATATACTGTTTTTAAATTAACATGCACTAAGACATGATGTGTTCATTGTAAACTAGTGCCCCAATTTGCACACTACATTCAGTATCTTTTTTATTATCTTTACAATGTAATATGAAGCGGTAAAACTACCATCTGTCAGTATGAAGCTCATAGAGTTCAGTTTATAGTAACATTGTGGGAACTATGTAAATTAATATGTTTATTATTAAGGTCTTGGTTAAAGGTTACATTATATTGAGAGGTGTTTCCAATGTTTTGTCTTTCCTATTTGCATACACAGGGATAGCATAATATTCAAATGACCTCACAATATAATTAAATTCAGGACAGTATCATAAAAAACTAGAAGCTCAAAGCACATACAATGATTACATGAGACTACATGAGACTGTACAGGTGCACTAGTAAACGGGACACAGGGTATATTTACCATGCACACACGGGATAGCTGTCTTGTCATCTAATTCTTGGAAAGCAAGCAAAGAGCCAAAGTTCCTGGTATGTCAAACTATTCCATTAAATGTTGACCGTGGTAAAATGTTTTACTTTAATTAGTTTAACACATGCACAGTTGCCTTGAAGAGCGTTAAGTTAATAAATTGACTTATCTGTTTTGGTGAAGAAAAAAGCTCAGCGTTTTTTTTTATACAACACATCTAATATGTGATATTTGTTTTTTTGTTTTGCCTTCAAAGATCAAAAGACATTAGACGCCTGCTTGTAAGCTTCATGTACCTCCAAAGTCTACTGCAGCCTAAAAACAGGTGAGTGCTGTCACTCATCTCCTGCTTTGTATCAAGTCATTCATCCACTGTTTCAAATCCAAAGTGGAAACAAATACTTTACTGAATTGTAATCATTACCACCTATTATTGGAATGACGAGACTGGATGAACACAAGTCTCTATGTATGTTTAAATATTAAATGAGTCTGTCTTCTGCTGTCTGTCCTCTATCTAAGTCAAATATTTGATTTATAACAAATGCTGCAAACAGTGTTGCCTGTGAAAATGTTCAAAGACACAACTTCAACTACCAGGGACAAAAATGGCACCGGTACAGTGTTGATACAGTGCATCAAAATTTTTTTCAAAATTTAAAATTTTACAAACATAATTCTACAAAGTGAAAGAAGTTTGTTTGAAATCTTTTTTTTTATTTATTATTAAAGATTGAAAAAAATTAATAAAAAATAAAATTTTTTGTAGAATTTTGTGGAACATAATGAAGCAATGATGGATGCACTGTAGATGTATTATTGAATTGTGTTTAGATGGTATTTGTTGTGCATATGTCATTTTCATTATTATGTTGCTACTTTGCCCTGTCTGTGTGTAGTCTGATGGAGACGGAGCTAACGTCTCTCTGCCAGTCGGTGCTGGAGGACTTCAACCTGGTGCTGTTTTACCTGCCGCCACCAACACATGGCGGTGCTCACCTCCCCCCCAGTGAGGAAGAGGAGGAGCAGCAACACAGTGACAGCTCCTGCCCTGTGCTGCCTGACACCCTTGTCTTCAAGATGGTGGTGACTTGTCTGATGGTGGTGCACAGTCTAAAGAGGGGAGGTTGGTGTGATGTTAATGATGTTGTTTTGACCATTTCTAAATGGGTTTTGACCAAACCTTTATAAAGGTTTATTATTCATTTTATTGTATTATGTATAATTATAGCCTTCCCGAGATACATTTATTTTCCGATTCATGTGGAACTCCTCTACAGAAGCAGTACAGATTGTGAATAAATATATTTTTGTATTAACTAATGTGGGATGTATAATGTTTTTAGGTTCAAAGCAGTATAGTGCATCTATAGCTTTTACTCTGGCCCTGTTCTCCCATCTGGTGAACCATGTCAACATCCGACTTCAGGCTGAACTGGAGGAAGCAGAGAGCCAGGTGCCTCCACTTCATACAGATGGCACAGGTGAGAGACGAAATTGCTGTCTAAATATACAGGGAGGAAAATTCACACACATACAAGTCATATCTGCCAAGTACAGGAAATCTCCTACTCGGGCATCTGCCACACAGATGAATGTGTTTATTCCAGTTCATCAGCAGCATCTTTTTAGGATTAAAATGCCTTAGTGTTTTAAAATGTAAACTTTTGGGAAAAATGTGAAGTTAACCTAAATTAAAACTGAAAGTACATTTCTCTGGTCTTACACAGATGACTTGAAGGATTTACCAGCTCCTCCGACAGACCACTCTGATGCCAGACCTCTGCAGAATGGCTCCTTAGAGCAAGAAGATGAGGAGGAAGTGAAGGATGAAAATGGCTGCCCCAAAAAGCATACAAGTGTGGAGGAGCAGTGCAAGTTGGAAGAGGAGAAACAGAGGCAGAAGAAAAAGTATACACGCCTTTCTAGACTCAGACGACGACGCTGTGCCCGCAAGGATGGCCGAGGAGAGGACGAGAGTGATCTCAGTGAAGGATTTGAGAGTGAAGATGATGATGAGGAAGATGAGGAAGAAAGAAGGGGTCGTGCTGATTCAACAGGTGGTACTGCGACACAAACTCATCCCAATCCTTCATCTGTTAGGAAGAACATAAAGGGAGACTCAATGACTGAGGAGGGCAGCTGGGGAAGTGGCTCCGAGGAAGAGGAGGAGGAAGGTGGAACAGCATTTGATGTAGAGACCGACTCTGATATGAACAGCCAGGAGTCTCGCTCCGATCTGGAAGACATGGAGGACAATGAGAACTCAGACAACTTGGAGGGTCAGGTTCGGGAACACCAGGACGAAGACGAGGACCAACCCAAGGAAGAAGGAGGTGACAGGGACGGTGATACTCCTCCGACCACCAACGGCCCACTCATGCCCAGTGACTCCAGCATCAGCAGTAACCTTCAGGCTATGTCCTCACAACTTTTCCAGGCCAAGCGCTGCTTCCGCCTGGCACCAACTTTCAGCAACATGCTGCTGAGGCCTCAAGCCTCATCTTCCTCTGGTATTCCCACCCCTACTGATGCCTCTGCTCCCCCTTCCCAAGAGACTCCTCCCCCTCCTCCTGAGGATTCACCCTGTGACATGAATCCTGGCACTGCCAATGGAACCAGTGAAAATGGTAACATGCTTTGTGGTCTTTGTGTCTCTTTAGTGTGTTCAACATCACTTTTTAATCTTTTTAATTGGGAAGTGACATCATGTTATTTGATTAAATTGTGTGTGTGTGACTTGCCTCTTTAGACTTGGACTCAGATTCAGAAGGTAGCCAGCACAGCAATCAGTCCGTACAAAGTGAGAAAACCCTATTAGAGAAACTGGAGATCCTGAGCAATCAGGGGTTAATCCAAGTGGTGAAGGTCTTTGTTGACTGGCTAAGGACAAACACTGACATTATTGTCATGTGCGCACAGGTGAGGGGACAGATTCTCTTGCTTTTTGTACGGAACACTTACATCTTAGGAGTATTTTTAACAAACCGTTACCCCTGTTCTCTCTGCAGAGTTCTCAAAGCCTGTGGAACCGCCTGTCTGTGCTGCTCAACCTGCTACCAGATGGCAGCAAGATGCTCGAAGCGGGTGAGTTACTGATAGACTGCACTGCATGATGATACTTTTACACAACAGCATTCAGACACTGGGTTTTTATTCACATCGAGTCTATAAACTGCATGAAGGATGAGAAACTACAGTCAAACATTTAAAATGCCTACAATCATTTCACAGCTTGTCACAAATTCTCCTAAGTCACTTCTATGTGGCACCTAATTGATACTAATTTATTTTTATAAGTGGTTCTTTTAAAGTGGTTTATTGATTTAAGTGCCTCATGTGAATATAAAGCGATGTCAAAGCAGTGTCATTTAAAGTCGGTGATGTAATGATGAAATGAACTATATCATTTTGAAATCATTATACATTTGGACATAGTTATAAAAAGAAAGTAGCAATTAAAATGCATTAAAAAATAGCCTATGAAACAAGTTGGAGAATTGTATTTGATCATGTGTAGTCAATTATTTTTCATAATAGATTTTTCTACATTCTTTTCTAATCATTTTGTTTCGTCTACATCTCCAAGCTCTGATTTCATCTCTGTATTGTTGAGTTTCTATTTGAACTGTTCTTATACTAATCTGTCACACTGAATACTTGTCCTAGTGTAATTCTGATACACTTATAACTGTGCTCAGAGTTAACAACTTGCTTATTTGTTTATCTTGTGTACTGCAGAGCTTGGTCTGAATGCAGAGGTGACAGAGCTGGTAAATGAGTGTGAGCAGCCTGGTTTGGTCCAGAGTCTTCTGCTGCCTGAGGACTTAGCTCTGCGACACCTGCCTGCCCTCACTATAGCTCACCGCCGCCTTGACTTCACTCGTCGCAACCCCTCCCTCAGCCCCTTACAGGAGGTATGCACACGGGATTCAAACTTCTGTTTGGCGCTCAGGAAAACACAAATGTGTTGTATCCATACGCACATTGTCATCCTATTAAAAACATAACTCTTTACTTTTGCTAGGTGTCACTTTTTTTAGTGTCCCAGTATTTTCTGAGTCATATAGTTAGAAAATGTGCATTTGTTAGAAGACCTGCCTGTGTCCCACCAATTATTATTATTATATTTAACTTAATCTATCATAGTATAATCGCTGATTATACTTAATCACTATTAAAAAAAAGGTCACAATAAGATTTCAATAGGATTTGAAAATGTTTAAAACAGGTTTAATGAGTTCCTACAGTTACTTCCTCTTTGCTGGGTAAATGTTCTACTGTCTGTGTTTGTGATTTGATGACAAATCACTATGTTCTTCACCATCTAGTCTGTTACAAATGTGTCTTTTATCTTTGTTTGTCCAGTATAATATAAAGTGTGTGGGTAAGATGGGGTCTGCCTTGTGTTGATTGTCACTAATGACAGGAATAGAAACTGAAAAAATCCTTTTAATCCAAAAACATTTACCCACTATGGGCTGAAAACTCCACACTGACATTTTTATCAGCTTTTAAGTTGTTAATGGTGAACTGAACATGTTGGCAGCAAAAGTGGGACAGCATTAGCATTCATGTGGAGTCATGTTTCTGGATGTCTGACAAATGTAAGTTGAACATTTGTCTTTTCAGCTCAGTGTTGGGTTTTTAGCAACTCCTGAAGGAAGTGTATCTGGCTCTATAGTTACTAAGTGTTTTAGTAAATAAAGAGCTTTGTCACTGTGGCAAAATGCTGTTGGACTGAACCAAAACAGTAAAATTGTGGGCTAGACAATAAAAAATAAACATTTCTGTAGACCCATTGCTTCTAGCTGTATTAGCAATGCCCTGCACATTACATGTTGTCATTTGTAATGTTTCTAAAAATATCAATTTTAGCCACTTAAAGATACAGTATATAGCTAGTTTTGATGTCATCCCATCCTTAACAGGACATGTTAATGTGGGAATATATGGGTCATATTTTTATTTTTTTATTTTTTTGTTCCAGTGTGTAGTGCGAGTGTGTTGCATTCGCAGTTTTGGACACTTCCTCACAAATCTCCAGGGCAACGTGCTGCACTTCAACCCAGAGGCGGGCATCTTCACCAGTATCAGCCAGTCCAAGCAGGATAATCTGGAGCAACAGGCCAAGGCCCAGTTCCGAATGGTGAGTGACATGTCAACTAAACAATGACCAGCAGGACTAGAAAGGGGACCCCCCACCCTCTTCAATCTAGTCTCATTACTCGTGTGGACAGTATAAAACATTGAAACTTCTGGCCCAAATTAATGAAAACTTTAATAATAATGAATTAAAATAATTTTGGAGTGTTTTTAAAGATTACTTTTCTTTCTCTGTCTTTATCCAGGCTGAAGAGGAGGCACGTCGAAATCGCTTAATGAGGGATATGGCTCAGCTTCGGTTGCAGGTTTTTATATTATTTCTCTTTATTTTGTCTTTTTTCCTTTTTGAAATTTGAGTAGTCACACAGCATAGACACACCTCTGTGCTGATGTCAGTGATTACAATCAAAAGCAAATCAGAGATTGGAAATCATAAGTTAACAAACACTCCCTAAAACTCAATAGAATCCTATCATAGAGGCAGCAGGAACCATGGAATGGGCATAATGCATTTATTATTATCACACATCATGAGCTATTGGTTTTCTATTTTTATTTGATCCTTGCAGCTGGAGGTGTCGCAGCTAGAGGGCAGTCTTCAGCAGCCCAAAGCTCAATCGTCCATGTCTCCTTACCTTGTGCCGGACACAGCTGCTCTCTGCCAGCATCTGAACCTCATCCGCCATCTGGCCAGTAGTGGCTGCTTCATCGTCATCATCCCACGGACAGGTTAGTGCGCTGCCTTGTCTACTGTCAAAGTGATGAGGTGCTTGTGTTTTGTTTTCTCCCCACTGCTGTGGCTTTGATCAAGGTAGAAGATAAAGATTCAGTGACTTGCAGGAATCATTTTCTCATTTACAGTAGAGATAGACAACCAAGCAATAGATATTAAAGATTTAGTCATTACAGAGATAAAACTTCTGTTAATTAAACTCATAATGTTATCTGGATCTGGCATGAGATCAACATTATCCAAAATAGAAAATCAGCCTCTTTGCTGAAGTTACTGTTTGCACACGTTCTTGATATGATCTGCGTCTGTGTTTTAGTTATTGATGGACTTGACAGATTGAAGAAGGAAAACGCTGGTGCGAGGGATGGCATACGCTTCTTGGAATCTGAATTTCGCAAAGGAAACAGGTGGGTGTTTCTTGTACATGTATGGTTACTGAAGCTCCTGTCTGCTTATGTTTTTAGAGAATCTTTTGTTTGTCTGTTTCATGCTTTATGTTAAATTTGGAGTTTTACCTTGTTTAGGTACATTCGCTGCCAGAAGGAGTCAGGTCGCAGTTTTGAAAGGGACAAACTGAAACGGCAGGACATTGAAGCCTGGTAGGCTTTGGTTGGCTTCTACATTTACCTCTGTTAGTTTATAACATACTCGATGGAAGAATTTCATTGGTCGTCTTCCTTGTTTCCAGGCATATGTACAAGATGGTGGACAGTTGTCGTCAGCTAACGGTCTCCCAGACCAACGGAGATGAGGATACAGCCGGTATGGTGACCATTCTTACCGGCCATCAGGTGGAAGAGCTTTGCACTCAGTCTGCAGCCATGAAGGTCAGTCATCCACTGTATTTCTTTTACATTAGAGACACAAACACTCAAGAGGTTGACATTTCCCACCAGACCTAACAAAGGTTAATGGACCTAAGTATAAAAGATAGTTTCTTCTATATTTTAACACAGTGTTTGTCTTTTACGGAACTGTGTGGTGTCTCTGTCTCTGTCCCTGTGCAGTTATTGTTTTTTTTTTTCTTTTCATGGTTTACTGCACTATTAGAAGTCCAGTTTTCCAAATTAATCCAGGCCGATGTGAATGAACTTCTGCTGGATGACGTACTTTTGTTCTGATGATCATTTGTAAGAGGAAGTGTGTTTGGTTGTTAGAAAGTAGAACATTACTGATTAGCAGTAGTTTATCACACACACTATCTGCAGAGTATTATTGATTATTGTTTTTTTTTCTTTTATGTTTGTTTTCTTCTAAAATGTAGTACTAAATGTCAGAGACTAGATTATTTAGAAACTGAGCGATAAACGGTGTAAAACGTCTTGCTCAGAGCATATGAAGGTGATAAACTATTTGGTGATGGAAAAAAACAACGTTGATGTATAAATTGTACAATGTTTTTAACATGAGATACTACACACATGAGCCTAACAAGCACAAAAGGAAGCGTTACGCCTTCATTATAATTAGATGAATTTGTTTTTTTGAGATGTTGTACAAACATTTGTAAAACACAAGTGTTTACACCATTTATGAATGGTTGTATTTGAAGGGGAAAATCCTGTTGTAACTCAGAGGAGTGGGATGCTGTAAATATTTTCTCCTAAGTCATTCATTGTGTACATGTGGTTGTTCTTACCTCTACTCATCTGACTAATTGCGAAAGTAGCATCTGTCGAGTATATCACCCAAATATTCCAAATCTGAAAAGCTGTGAAGGGACTTTATTCATATTTTACATGACTGTGAATATATTTGACATGTACTTAGATAGTTTGACAAAACAAGACATCTGAAGATCCACTGTGGGTAATCTATGATTGTTTGGGATGTTTTATTGACCAAACCATTAACTGAGATACAGATTATCAGCTGATGTGTTAGTGAGCACAATTGGTAGTTCCAGGCCTAGTTCAGACATTTACATGTTGTCATTTGGACTTTTAACCAAAGCGAGGAACAAGTGAGGAACACACACGTCAAGGTAAACTGTGGATTCAAAGTCTTGTTTAAGGACTTTTAGCCATGCAGATTGAAGGAGCTGGTTTTAGCCCTGTGCTTAGTGGACACCAGACTTAACCCATTTTACCTTCCTGAGCCACAGCTTGTTGTATGATCCAACCAGCAACTAGTTTGAAGCATATTAATAGCTTTGTAGATTTCTTAATTTTCTTTATTCATGTGTCTGTTTTGTCCCCCCCCCTCCTTAGTCTGCAATCCAGGCGGCAGGTTCAGCAGGCATGGAGCTGAAAAACATCGTGGAGTTTTACCGGCAGTGGAAGGAGATTGGCTGAGAGGTCAAACGGGGGGCAGCTGTCGGCGCTGCAAACAGCTGATCGATCACAACACTCGCTCCCTCTCTCTCCCACTCTTTTGCTCTGTGTGTATCTGCGTCTCCAAAGGCAAAAAAACAACTCAAAAGAAAGCTGGATCGTAGGAAAAGAGTTAAGGCTAAGAGGGCTGGAAAAGTAAATACAGTGGAGTAAAAAAAATAAATAAAACAAAACGGAGAAATGCAGGCGAAACAGTGCTATGAGAAACAGCAGATCTCCCACCTCCCACTCCTAATCCTAAACATAAAGAGTGACCCCTGGTGGTCGGGGTGAGGAAATGGTGGGGGAGTGCTACACAACTTTTAAAGTGCCCCTGGTTCACACCCTAACCAGGAAAACACTGTATATGTTAGCAAATGAGTACATACATGTCGAGAGAGAAACCATACACACACAAACACGTTCACGCTCAGATGACTTCATATAGATATTTAGAGCAGTGGTTTGGATTTCTGTTCCCACCTCCCTTATCCCTTAAGTCTATATTTAAGAAACAGGGTCAAGAATGTGAGAGTCTGGTAGGGCTGTGTTTTGAGGGTCTATGAAGACAACTTTGAGATCAGGAAAACACAGTCTGTCCACCTGACACCTGAGGCTTCCAGCCTGCAAAAAGAAACCAGGCATCTCGTAGCTTATAGGCCTCCAGGCAGGCCTCTAGACAGGGTTGAAGAAGACACATGTACACTTCTACGGGATTGGTATCTTTCCTACGTGGCTTTTTTTTATTTGATTTGATTTTGTTTTTCTTTATTTGCGGTGTCTTTTGTGACCAGTGACTTATGTATTGTGCTATAATCTCAGTATGAGATGAGAAAAGGAGAAAACATGACAGATGTTGCCCTGTTAAAAGGTTTTAATTTGGATTTTATTTTTGTACCCAAATGTTTATTTTTCTTTTTGTAAGCTAAATCCGAATGATATATGCAAGAATGTTTAAGGAAAGAAGCTGTTGTGCATTGATCCACCGAACAAGTTCTTCAGTTCTGAAAATTAAAAAAACAAACAAAACCTATTATCCAGAATTTATTTATCAAGGTGTCATGTTAGAGGGAGGCGGAAGCTGATTGGCTTCGTGTCATAGCTAGTCAATGAGGAGACTCTGAAGACGGGCTGGTTAACTTTCCCTGAGGAATGTGGGTTATGTTTGGACCCCTGTAAAGTCCTAAAATGTATCCCATCCATCCACATCTTCATTTCCATAGTGACTGTCCCATCTTCCACAGTGCAACAGAAACAGTATATGTGTGTGGCCATGCATTGAACATTAAAGAATCTCGTATAAGACGTTGACTTCTTTCCTTCCTTCCTCATTCCTCTGTGCCACTTGACCCGCTTCTTGCTATATGCATAGTAATTAATGCTGAAACGGTTTCAGTTAGTTAATTGACATTCAGTTTTTAAACATGGAGCTGGGTTAACTTATCCTGAAAGGTTTGTTAAACCAGTCTTTTGTGACTGCAGAAGGAAGGTGGGTAAAAAAAAATGGCTGCGTTCACACTACAAAGTAATGTGCATACTTTGAATTATATTTTTGATTTGCTGCTGAATGTACCTGATCCAACTGAATGGGGGGGTTCTGTGTTATTTTTATTTATTTTTGTTGTTTAACAGCCTCTTTCTTGGTGGAGCTGCTGAACTTGACCCTTTCTAGGAGTTAAAATCATAAAGCAACAGCTGTAGATATCTTTAAAGCGTGTAGCATGTATATAACAGAAAATACTTATTTCCCCTCATTTCTTCCAGGAAATTCTAATCACTGTAGACACAGTTGATAATTCAGCAGTGGATATAACAGGTGTAGCCCTGATACTAATCTTGGACCAATAAGTAAGTCCCTTCAGTGAACCCTGTGAACTGTGCATGTGAGCTCTTTTCATACACCTAGTCTCTGCCTCTCTTGTGTTTCTTGCTGTCCTGGGCCCCATGCCTGCCACTGACGGAGCTCACTGAGTAACCAATCCTCTGGCAGCAGAATCGGTGTCACCCCAGAAGAAGACTGGCACTGGTGCTGCCCCAGTTTTTTCTTTTTTCAAATTGGGTAATGGGGTTGGATACCTCACTGACCCAAGGCAGTCCTCTCTGTTAGCCCATGCGGCTGAGGGGCTGCAGGGACAGAATGGAGAAGAAAAACCATTAATTTGACTTTAAACTTGGTTAAAATCTGATTTTTCTGAGACATGTCCATGCAGGGGTCTGTACTCGCAATGGGGAAGTGGCTGCAGTGTCTGGAGTTCATGCGTAAGTAACTTCTCTCTATTTATCTCTTTTCTATCAGTTCGAGCTTCTCTTGTTTTTAGTTTTATTGTTGCATAAAATCCCAAACTTGTGCCGCAGTTCGTTCTACATCAGTGTCATCCCTGTTTGATCCCACGTTAATGATCCCGGACTTCTTGTCCTCTGTCTCCTGATCGTGCAAAACAAGCTTTTCTTTCTTTGCCACATCCAATGGAAAAAAAGTCCCGACTCCGAGGGTGGGATCTCGACACTGAGGAATCCAGCAGTGTTTTTATTCCGTTTGTGCAGGAATGTGCAGGAAGAGGGGCTGTTCAGTACAAACTGTGCGGGCCTGACTGGGGAATAATGATGGACTTATAAGTTTTCTGCTGCCAGATTTTTCCTCCTGCACGTCTTCTCCTCTCCCCGCACCCCGGAGTCGCTTCATCTGACTGCAATGATCCGCTCGGTAACATAAAGCTGAAAGGTCAGAGCTGCTTTCTCTGTTCCCTGCGACATGTGTTAGTTTGGCAGCACTTCTCTACCATGGCAGCGCGGATTCATGTACCGTCACCGCATGCTTCACTTTCTAAGAAATGTTTGTTCGAAGAGCTGCTGGTATTTCACTAGACTCACTCCCCTTTCTTTCACAAACAGACCCCTGAGCCTCTTTCTTCTTGTAAGTCACTCCCATTTATGGGAACGGAATCTATAGGGCGCTGTGCCGCATGTGCGCTATGGCGCAATGTGCAGGCTTTGCAGATATTGTTTGCACAGCATCCTGGGTCAGACTGATGATACCTGTGACCTAAATATTAATAAGAATAACATGTCGGTTGAGAATGAAGTCCAGTTGCCATGTCTGTACACTGTATCCCCCTTTTATTTTGTGTCTCTCTACTCCTTGGGGGTTTTCTGTGTGTTGTCTTTAGCTGAGCTTTTTCTTCTTAAAGCGTTTTTGCAATGAAATGGCAGAATATACATAATAAAAACTCTAAAACTAAGAAAGCAGTGCAATTACAGCTAAATCACTTAAAGGCCTTTTTTAACATTTAGGCCACAAGAGTTGATTTAAAAGAAGAGATTGTTTGTATGTCTGATTTCCTCGGGTTATTCCAGAGATGTGACTCCTGTGAGTATTCCCAGCTGGACAAGCATTTTCTTTTTCCTGTAGTGGATGTACTCTGCTATTTTAGGAATTCTTAGCAGTCAGATGGATCTGATCTGATCTGATGTGTCATCAGGACCAGAATTTGACTATGCAACATTTTAACTGTCCTCTTTGTACATGACACACAAATCAAGTTCATCTGCCAAGAGCTGCTCTTCCAGTTAGTCTAAATCGGGGCGGATCCTGTCTTGCTTTGCTTCCACGGGTCTTGGGCTTGTTGCCAGTTTAATTCTCAAGTGGACGCGAACTGAACCCGAGCTCCTCATGTGCTGGAGGAAGTCGTTTGGCTCCGAGGAAAGTGACCACGGTGCGTCCAGAGCAGGTGCTGGAGGTCGGAGAAGACTTGCTGTAAAACATACAGTGTTGACCTGCATTTAAACTCCTTTACAGCAGATTACAGCTTCTCCAGACTCAGGCGAAGTTTCTGTGTTTTGCATTATTATAAGCATTAGTCTTTAAAACCACATGGATCCATAAAAACTGGAGCTCTGGCACAACAGCAATTCCAGTTTCGTGAACTGTAACAACTCTGTTGTCTTGTGTCACCAGTGGTTGTTAAACAGTCTATAGGCCAAATACATAAATACAGGGGTGAAGTAGCCGAGAATGTTATTTCACTCTATAGGGTGGAGTCACAGTCAGATGTGTTTGCATGAAGACTGAAGGACCAAATCATGAGCTGAGGATCTCCATGTTTAAAAGCATTTATTGCTCAGCCTGGGTGTACTGGGTTTTCTCAGTACAGGTGTGTGGAATTGCTCCTTGACCTGACTCATTGTGGGTGAACACCCTGAGGAGTGAGTGTGCTGATACATGTTGGTATATGCACTCACTCGATTGTGTGGAATTCAATGTTTTTTAATGCCCTACCCATCTTGGTTTCCTCCCTAAATGATGAGGGATGGACCTAAGACATGTGACTTCTGTTTGAATAATCTTTCTCATTCATTTGATGTGTGATCATGCATCTCTGTGAAGAGTCTCAGTCATCCAGGTGAAGTAATCTGAAGGTGGAGTCGTGGGAACTGGACTTTAGTGTGATCATGTAGGTTATTGAACAAATCATTATATCTAATAGAGGCAGCTGTTTTTCTCATAGAGCCCCTTAAGGAGGTCATAGTGGTCAAAATTAAATAATAATAATAATAATAATAATAATAATAATAATAATAATAATAATAATAATCAGACACAGTAGCACTGTCTCTCCTCATGTTTGTATATTCCAGTTAATTGCTATTTAAATGTTTTTAGGTCCAATTCAACCATAAATCTATTTGTAATATGTATCTATTATTTTATTTTTATCTATTTAAACAGTCTTTTAATAATTCAGTGGACTTTATTGTTGACCTCTTTCTATTTTTCTTCTTTCTAACGTGCAGCAGCCTCTCGTGGAGATGTTTTCTTTCTATTTATATAAAAACTGAACTTTAAAATCACTCATCACCAGGAGCGCGCGCGCACATGGCTCGTGTTGTTTTTGCCTCAGTGATCCACGTGAGCACCGAGCGGCGCTTCCTACTGGCTCGCGCGAGGGAACAAAAAAAAAAAAAAAAAAAAAAAAAAACAGAAGACAGACAATTACAGAACCGAGAGACGGAACCGGAGAAGACGCTGCTCCGGTTGTCACAACACGAAAAAAGCAAAGGAATAAAAGAAGAAACGGCAGCTTTTAGCGCCTTTACAGGAGAGCAGGAGGCGACCTTTGACCCCTGCATGCCTGAGGGTCGCGGTAAGTGCGCACGCGGAGGGAAACTGAAAGGTTGAAACCAGGGGTCAGCAGGGAGGAAACTAACTGATTAAAATGCAGAGCTTTCTTTATTTCAATCACCTTAATGCTTTAAGAAAATAGTGTGCATTATTATTATTATTATTATTATTATTATTATTATTATTATTATTATTATTATTATTATTATTGTTTACAGCCTAATGTTTGAGTTTTATATGTCACATTGAGTCAGTCCACAACTCAAACCCAAGTTTGTTATGATGTGCTTCAAAGAAATGCATCAAATATTCATATTTCAGTTTTGTTTTTGGTTGGAAAATCCAATCAAAACACTAGTTAGATAAATTGTTAGTTGCTAATTATTACAACTCTAAATTACACACTCTCAATTTAAAGCTGCAGTAGTTAGTTGATTAATCACTTGTTTGCTAGATGATAAATTGATCTGTAATAATTCTCATAATGTTATTTTTTTTTCTAGCATCATGTTTTAATTTTAGCTTCTGCAATGTGGGGATTTTCCTATATTACACTGAACATTTGAACACGTTACACAAACATTTTCAAAATATTTTAGAAGTTGTTTGAGTAATTAAGGAAGTGTTTAGATTCCAGTCATAGTGAAAATATTTAGATGTTTAAATTTGTAGCCAAACCTGTAATAGTTTTTCATTTAGCTGCAGGTGATTAAATTTTGTGCTGTACTGAGTGTAGCAGGAGAAGAAAAACAGGAAACTGTACATGTTCAGATGCAGGTACAGTGGCAGAGGAATGATATGAGAGCTGGAGGCTGATTGTGGATAAGAGACAGGGAGGAGGCCTTTGTCTTTTTATCTCATGTTTAAATGTATGAGTTCATACTCCATTTAGCAATGAGCTGAAAGTGGTTTCTGTTTGACATCATGTTCCCTTTATTTCTCATAGGAGTGACAGTCACATGCAATCCAGATGAGCATGCTGAAATGTCTGGGTGTCCTTTGGTTTGGTAATAAAAATGTGTGATGTTTAGACACTTACCACAAAGCCGGTGGAATTCGACATGACTTCAGACTTAAAGCAAAAAAGGAAGTTAAACAACACGTCTCATAACATGTTCAGTGTAGGTTCCTTCGTGCAGGGTTGTTACATAAAATGACAAATACTCACGTAACCAAATGCTTAATTTGTGCTGTGTGATGGCATCTAGAAGATTTTAAGATAAGATAAGCAATGGGATTTTTTAAATAAGGTAAGGTAATGAGACGAGAGATTCTGAATGTATGCTCTCTTAAAAACTGGAGATTCAGTGATGTTAGTTGAGTAACAAATACTTTAACGACTTCTTTTGTTGATTGCATTGGACTTGGTCTTCTCTTCACCAGTGCAGAAGGCAAACAGGTTTATGAATCATGTTTAGGCATGTTTGGTATATGTGGCTGCAAAAAGGATTATGACCAAGTTACTGTAGTGGATTACAGATTCAGCAAATGAAAGTTGGTATACGAGGAACCATAATCATTCTTAAATTCAGA
Organism: Anabas testudineus; assembly: GCF_900324465.2. Lineage (NCBI taxonomy): Eukaryota > Metazoa > Chordata > Actinopteri > Anabantiformes > Anabantidae > Anabas > Anabas testudineus. Next base: position 4,974,401 of record NC_046625.1, read on the forward strand.
AAGCATGTCATTGTAAAGGAACTGAATAGAAGATATTTTCCTTATGCATTAACCAACAGCAAACCCACCAGTCAGTTATTTATGTGCGAGTGTTTTCAGGCTGTCATCTCATATTTCAGCAGCACTGTTGGATGTTGTATAGCTTCAGCAGAAGAATGAGGCGAGGCAGTCACACATGCAGTACACGTGTGTGCATCTACACGGGCTGTCTTGCAAAGCTGTCTTATTTTAAAGGCGTCCATCCACAAGCAAGGATAAGGAATTTCACATTTGCAGTGATAAACTGACAACATAATGGAAATGTAGGTTTGTTATATGTCCTAATTGAAAGAATGCAACTGTGTTCTTTTAGCTCAAAATAGATCCAATGGGCTCTGCCTCTATGTTCAGTCTCTTTAGTATAGAAGTAATCTCAGTGGATATTTAGGTCACATGCTTCATGCATGTCATGATTTACTTTATAAAACTTTTTCCATTCCACCCTCAGCCAAGTGTTTCAGGACTGTTTTAAAGTCCACCCAGGGCTTTTTTAAACAAATAAATTTTTATCAATTAACAACTGTAAGTATAATGTATGTGCATTTTCAGTTTCAGTATCACTTCTCCAATTCTTGTTTCGAGACTATTACTAGTTGGTAAAATAAGATATGATCTCATATTAGGGTAGAAATAATACAGAGTCTGTGTTTGTCTGGTGTTAAAACAGACATGAAATCATCTCTCCATGCGTGATCTAAACACCCCCTCTTACAACTCAACATGCCTTTCTCAAGACAGGAAGAGCTCAACTTTTTTTTTTGTCAAATCTTCAGGAAACCAGAGGCTGTTTCTAATAGTGGATGTTATCTTATAAGGGAGGATGCATGCAAGATTTAATAAACCACTTACACACAAAGCCCGTGTTCCAGCCAAGTTTTAGAGAGGCTCTACACAGGGAAATCAAATTCTGAACTCTGTATTATGGTCTTCAATAGGCAGCTACTGTACGGCGTGTGTCAGGCTCAGTGATGATATCTCTCATCCCTTTTACCTTTTTGGGTTTATAAACCCATATTGCCTTAGTTTCATACCTCAGAGGTGTTTTAGCAGTTTTATATATTGTGTGTTTTGTCTTGTGATCTTGCAGAGTTGAATGTTAAGTCATCAGACAAGCATGTTCTTCCACCCCTCACTCCTTTCGTTCCATTCTCTGCTTTAGAACTGTAAAAACTTAACATTCACTTATTGGTCGCTTCAGCTTCCTCTGCTTTAGTCGTGTTGCCGTTTTGATCCTGAACTGCGAGAGAATGATTTAGTTAGTCCTCTCAGACTTTTGCTGTAACAAAACACATCTGATCACATATGTTTCCATCTCTGTGTCGAGGGATTTGGGGTTGTTATGTAGACTATGTCCAACTTGTTGTTGGTCAACATGACAACACACAGTGATACAGTCACTGGCTCACCAAATTCTGTGGGTCTGCAGTACATATGTGTCTCCTGATGTCAGTGCTGATGAGAGTCCACGTCCTTAGCAGTGTGTTTTTCTGGTCCAGGTCCACAGACACTGAGTCAACTGTTCAACGTGCACAGTGGCATTAACATTCTTGACTTGTTGTTGATCTCTTACAGTCAGTTATAGTCTAATACATATACTTTACATGGACAGGATTAAAATTCAAATCAGTCACACATCTTGCAAAGCTAACTATTCAAATCATTGGTACCAGATGATGATAATGATCTCAATTCAAATGAGTATTTTTTACAGTGCAGTGAACCCAGTGGCTGTAGCTGTGGTTGTCATCAGACAAGCAGACAAAACTCGGTCTTGTGTGTGTTTGTTGTTTTGTGGTGAATGCAGGATTTGTCCCAGTGTGCATGCATGTAGGTGCATGATTACTGGTGCATGTTCTCTCATAGAATGGCCTGTGTTTGAGGCAACTCATTTCCATCCAGTGCAGCGTGTAACAGTCATCCTTTGGCCCTTGTGTTCTCAAGGCTTTAGCCTCCACAAAGCTCACTTTGTCACAGTCAACAGGCCAAGGTCTACAGCTGGGTTGCAGTAAGTTGTGGTTGCCTCGCGTTGTGCCCACACTGCCAAAGAGGATCCCCTTAAGGTATATGCCAGGAAATGTTTTATCCTGTTAAAGAAGAGATAGTCAAAGACTGAGACACAGGCAGGTTAGTAAAACTGCCTAGAAGATCAGTCTTATATTGGACATTTGTTGAGCATTTGACAGTTAAAACATTTGAAATCACTTACTTGGCACAAATACTGTCTAGATGCAGCTTGTGTGTGAAGCTTGTGGTATCTTATACCATTCTTCTGTTGACAATGAAGGAGTTCTGTGAAATATTGCCTCTGGCATGCTGTTATAATGATGCCTGCTCTCACATTACTGTCACAGTCCACAACAGTGGGACAGTGCCAAGCCTTCTTTATGTTGATGTTGGAGTATGTCTCAAGAGTGGCCACAATAGGAGATTGTTCCCAGTGTCTGCTCCGGTTAACGAGGACATCACATTGAAGGACTCATTTCTATGTAAATTATTTTTTTTTTTTATGTTATTAAACATCTTTCCTTTCCCTGTAAACTTCACCTCTATGATGAACCTGGAACACAATGTTCAGAAATCCAGTATGTTGCAACCAGTGTTGTCAGTGCTGATGACCTAAGTGATGAGCAAAACAAACCAGATGGAGTTCAGTTCATTTCAGTAAAGTAAGGAAGGGAAAGAATGAAGACTTCACTTTACTAGAATAGTTTTTTCCTCCTGACTTTAAATAGCCTGCAAAGTGACGACCTGTGTTAGTGCAGGTATCATGACACTGACAACATTCAAATAGTACAAAACAATTTGTTTGTTGGCCATTTTCATGCATCAGGCTAAATATTGATTCATATCAATTTATGAAATAATACATTTTATACACCTTTGTTTAATTCTTCGACAGACGTAAAGTTTTCTGTCACTACATCTTCCGTGTTGGTTGTGATAGCTAGAGAAGAAAAACTCAATTAGTCAACAAAAGTCCATCTAGAACCTGGATAGTGTAGTGATAAGATCACTGCCCTCCATGTGGGAAACCGGGGTTTGAGTCCTGGCTGTGGCCTACCTCCAGTAGGGGTCCTTAGGCAAAACAAGTGGCCTTGTAAGTCGCTTTGGATAAAAGCGTATAAATGACTAAATGTAACCTTAAGATCCCAGATTGTTCTTCTTCAAGAAGCTTGGAGAACAAGCTGAAGAGTCCGGAGACCTCAGAGATCTGCTTTCAACACCTAAATGCTGTAGATATGTAACGCAGGCAGGTGTTTGAACACGCAGAGCAATAAAAGTAAAAGCAAGAGTTTGAAGTCTGTTGTGTTTGTTGTGTGTTCCTGCAGTGTTTCCAGTGTGGCGGGGGGTCAGGACCAGTAGTGGCGGCGGAGGCGGGTGGAGCCAGGGCTGGGAACATTGCTTGCGATGGGAGCCACAGAGTGCAAGACAAGAGGCCCGGATCTCAGTATTTGACTGCCCTGTCTGGCTAGTCCTCTGTCGACAGGGACGTGCCAGGCTCAGGGAGGTTTGTCAGAGAGGGAGGGCAACTATTCGACTACCTACAGACATGCTCAGCATCAAGCTTCCCCAGCTTTTTGACATCCACCAGGTCCCAAAGGTAAGCAATGAAAGTACTGCCCTTACTGCAAAGTTTTTATCGTCTTCTGAAGCCCGAGTTATAGTTTGGTTTACCCGGCTCCAAAAGCAAATGTCCTGTGATGATTAGCAGTTTAGGTACCAGGTGCTAGGACTGTCACCAGTGTGTGTGTGGGACAGGTCACGTATTTCTTTTACAATGGCTGGTGTGAAACTGGATCATGGAAGGTGATGATCTGCGCTCCATTAATGAAGTTATACAGAAAAATAAGAATTTATTACTAACATTCGTTAAGTGCAGTCAAAACTACAGACATGATTCTGTGATTTTATTGTCAGATAAGTCGCTATTAATAAGCAGCCTTATACCAAGCATATATTCTGACTGTGGTGTTTTCTAGTAAGTATTTAATGGTGTTGTGTAGCTATTCTTCAATCAAGTCTGCAGGGACACAGAATTAGTGTATGCAGTTGGTACACTGAGAAACAAAACCAGTAATTATTGCATGCAGTGCAGCCAATTATGCTACAATTGCAAAATGCAAAAAATAATTTCATAAAATCTAATATTTCCTAGAAATATTGCCTTTCTCTATTAATGTATAAAAGCACACAGCAGACCAACTATGTGATTTTAGCATTCACACCTTAGTTGGAAAGTTATGTGGTACAGTAGCTGTTTGTTGTGGACGCAGAGCCCTACAGGCATCCGCTCGGCTGTAGGGACCTTATCTTACATGATAAGTGGTAATTGCAGTATCAGTTTTACAGTCTACTCATTGTCACTTACTAAAAATACAGTACATGCCCTAGATCTTTCTGGAAGTCGAATTTAAAGATTATACTTTCAGTTTTTAGGATTATTTGGTTGTCTGCTTGTTTCAAACGAAGTCTGTTTATTCACAACATTGCTAGACCTTGGACAGAAATGTTGCACCTACAGGAACTAGAACAGCAAACGTCTAATCTTATCTAGAGTGAGTATAAGTTGGAAAAACACACTGGATGTATCAGTCAGGGAACAGATATTTTAGACATATCCTAGAAAGGCACTTACAGGGTCATAAAGTACATGTGACAACTTGGTATTGTTGCTATTTTCCAGTAAATAGATTTCAGATTAATGCACATAACCTATCTTGATCTTCAGCATCCTCTGCTTGAGAAAATTTTTACATTGTTGTCGTCTTTGTTTATCTTTGAGTCTTCCTTGTTAGCATATCTGGTCAGACCCGGCCCGTGACACTGTGCCCCATAGAAACAGATTTTCACCATTTCCTTAAGATTAATGTCAATAATGAAATGTAGGGAGCTAGACTGAAAAAAGCTGAGGACCCCTCTAGGGGTCAAGGTAGGGGAAGAAGCATAAATAAGTATTGCTATATAATTTTGTGCATTTTTTCTAAATCTTTTTCCTAAATCTAGATGTTTGCTTCAGAACTTTTGTGGCTTTTAATGGTTGTTCAAATTAAACACTAAGTGGTAGAACAACCCATTTGCCGTCTGGGTCACTTTAACTGTCTGGAACAGAGATACAGCCGGGCTGATGCGCTGGCCACTCTGATCCTGTTTTTAGAGTAGCATTATCAGCATATGTGTTGGCTAGTAAGTAATTAAACTGTAGTAATTTAAAGCTATTATGATATACACAAAGTTTATCCATCAAAGAGCGCTGACGGTGTCATTTTAAAATGTAAAATATCTTGAATGTATGTTGGTGACAGCTGTTCAAAAAACAAAATAAAGGGATTGCTGTCAGAAAACTTTCTATAAGATGTTGAAAATCAGCTGGTATGATGTTATCTGATGTTTTTACTTCAAACTCACCGATACTGATATAAATCCAGTATCCAGTACTGTCCAGTCCGTTTTCCGCAGCAGGGATCAACAGGGTTTTGTACCGTGTCATTCTTTACCTGGACTGTCTTGTTGTGCCTCAGGTGTTCAGGGAGGATAGCATCATCTCTGGATACCGTCACCCGCGGAGCTCTGCGCTGGACTGTGTCCTCAGCAGCTTCCAGATGAACAATGAGACAATCAACATCTGGACCCATTTTCTACCAACGTGGTGTGTAACAGCACAAATATTGCCGAACTTTACTTTTTTGTCACATCACCTCACTGAACCTTAAACTTACAATCTACATTCTTCCTCTTGTGTGCGTAGCAAGATTAGTTTGTCCACATTCTCGTCTCGTTCACGATGTAGCCAGCATTCAAAAAAATGTGCTTGGAGAGTTTTCAAATGGTTGGATTACATCAGTGTTTAGGTTAGAAGTTGCTCTTTTGCTTCCAACAGAGTGCACTTCTGTTGTGTCCCTCAAGTAGCCTATTGCTAAATTCCCATTCATGCCACCATGGTGGGCCAGTTTCAGATGAAGTGGTCTCATGATCACTGGAGTGCGAGGGATGACATATGTATCTGTAAATTTAAATAGTGAAATTAAAATGAAATGATTACTGATATCTTACATTTAGTAAAAAAAAAAGAAAAAAAAGAAACATAACTATCTGAATACCAAATTGAAAACCGACTACCTATACAGCAAATGTCTGAATATCCAAATGTTTGGGTAGTTCTAAGAAATTAAAAGTAAAATGATAAAATGATGTCATTTTAAGATGACATTGTCCTTGTATAAGAAATTAACATAGCCAGCTTAGTTCATGACTGAGCCCACTGCAGATGTTGTATTCAACACCAAATCAAGCAGTAACTTGACATTTTTAAAAAATCTTTTCTGCATTTTTGTGAACATAACTTTGTTTTGTATCCTGGATGTAATCCCCTCCTTCTCCTCGTTCTTTGTAGTGCTGGAGAGAAAATAAACATACGTGGATGAGACGTGCTTTAGAAAGGTGTTTCAAAAAAACTGAGGCAGGGTTCCAAAAACTATGAAAAGCCTGAATCCAAAAACACAAAACAAGTCCAGGATGCCACAATGGTCCAAGTACAACATTCTTGAAGAGGGAGTCAGTACAAGTCAGAGAGAAGCAGTTGTGAATTTCTTCTAAATGTGAAGAATTACAGAAAGAAAATCTATATTTCCAGGTACTTCCTGTGGCGTTTCTGTGTCCTCTGCTCCACTCTGAACTTCCTGACCGATAGCTACACATGGCCCCTCCTGGTGTACATGCTGCTCATCTGTATTTACCCCTTCACCTCCAGCTGTGCACACACCTTCAGCACCATGTCTGCAGAGTCCCGTCACATTTGCTACTTCTTTGACTACGGAGCCCTCAGCCTCTACAGCCTGGGTAAGACGCAGATTTGGGTTTCCCAGCAGAACTCTAGGGAATGGGAACATCTTGAAGTCACAGATGGGAATGAGTGAATCTTTGAGCTATCTAAACAATCACATCCCTTGAGAAAGGCAAAGCACTGCGAGTGCTTCGTGCGACTTGGTGCATATTTGAATTTATCAGTGTTTGTTTGGTGCATGATTTGTAGTTCACACCACTATTTTTCTGTGCTCACAATGTTGTAGAATCGTTTTTTACTATAAAATGTGTTGGTTAGTTGTGTTTTTGTTGACTTGAAAAGAGCATAATTACTGGAGCAAGAAAAAGTATATGAACCCTTTGGAATTTAATGGTTTTCTTCATAACTTAAAAAAAAATGTGATATGATCTTCATCTAAGTCAAGAGTATTAACAAATACAATGTGCCTAAAATAACAAAAACAAATTCAGATCTTTCATGTCTATTAAGAGCAACCATAAAAACCTCATAGTGCTATTGGATCCCTTTAAATAATGACCTTTAAGAAGTCGGGTACCTGGAAGAAATTTAGTTTGTAGGTGTGGGGGTTCCAAAACGGTTCACATACTTTACATACTTTTTCATGCCACTGTATGTTTTCTATTTTAAAGTTTTATACGTGACGACTAATCGTAAGGATCGTACGAGTAATAGAGTAAAATACAACCTCAGAAGGTTTTCAGTATGTTTCTGTTGTTCTACACCTAAGTGCCCGTTGGTGTTTTCCTCAGTGGGCAAATATGCTAAAATAACAAGTGTGATTTAAATTAACCTCCTTAGAACTAAGCTGTGTACATATGTCAGATTCTACTCTTATGGATATGTTTATGATATAAGCATTATTATATATTAAACATTTCCTGCAGACCAACACTAACACACTTCAGTTGAGGACTCTCCAAGATGCTGATCCTCAATCTACCACAAAGCCTCTTAATGCCAAGATTTGCCCAAGTGCTCAAAAGTCCGTCTCACGGATAAGAGCCCCAGGGGGGGCTGTCTATGCAGATCTAAACTATAGGACACATTTTGCAGTCAAAGGTGAAGCTTATCTATTTAAGCACACAATACAACAGATGCTCCCGAGGGAAGAAGATAACATCTACACGGTTCTAATTGTTCTGCAGCTCTACAAAGCTTTCAGATTTACATTTCCTTTCCTTTAATTCAAAATAAACTCAATAAAACCCACAGACGCTACTTACACAGTGTTAAATTCATTTAAAGACAAACTACAAAGCCAGTGTGTGTTTTTAAATGTGCCCTTTTCTACTGTAGCGACCCCCAGTGGTTGAATCAGAAAAGACACTGTCGCAGACAGACTGCACCATTTTTCATATGGATTGTTGAACTGCCATCAGAATCAGAATCAGAATTGATTCTGATTCTGATTTAGTGACAATCATGTCAATCATTTAAGTTTTGAAAACATTAAAACTACAAATATTGTAGATAAAACGATCTGTACATAAATATATTCACTTGCACTGCATACAAAGACACTTATGATATGAACTTCATGTTTTAAAGTAGGCATGCTTGAGCAGTAGGAGTAAAGAAGTCAAAGTAATGTAATGTTTATTTCATGTTCTGTGTTTTTGACCAGGTTGTGCCATAAGCTATGGATACTATGTCATGCCAGACTGCTGGGTAAACAGTTTGCTCCATCAACATTTTGTCCCTGTTGCTATTGGAAACACATTGTTCTGTACCAGCCTGTCCTGCTATTCCAGGTAAGAAGCTGCTGTGAACATCCTCTATGCCCCCAGGCTTGCATAAATGAATAAATGTTTTCAAGGAAGTTAAACCTAAATCTCCCCTTTCGCGTTAGGGCTTTTTTGTCTTTTGTCAGATAGCTGCAGGATCCTCTGATTTCTATACAAGCAGCTTTTTTTATCCCAAGAAAACGCAGTTTACATTTAGCAGACGCTTTTATCCAAAGTGGCTTGCAAGTGAGACAACGGTAGGTAGGCCACAGCCGGGATTTCGCCAATTCAATAATGGATGGAGGAGCTGTGGGAAGAAGCATTTACACCAACGTGTCACACTTAAACTCTCAGCTGAAACCCAGACAAATTAAATTATTTTAGCTTTAGCAAATCTTTAAGACACAGTGAGACCTGAGGAAACCAGATATATACTGTATTACTAACTGCATGACTGCTTATCTTTTATTAGTTTAGTTATACAGTAAGTTACTCATTAATACATTAAAGAATGGAGGAAATGTGAAAGTGATTGAACCAGTGGTCTATGACATTATGGCTTTTGTGAGAGTCAAGGGAAAAAAACTACTTACTACTTTCCTGCAGCTCTGTCAGTACTGAAATGTCTAATACTCAGATCATTGAGTAAGATGATTAAAGGCTCTTTAGCCTGCATAGCAACAGTGATTATATGATGCAGGTCGTACTGTACAGAGAGAGGAAAACTAACTTGTTACTGCCCCTTTTCTGTCTCTTCAGGTTCCTGGAGTTACAGTTTCCACAGAGAAGTAAAGTTCTAAGAACAGCAGCCTTCGTCGTCCCGTTCATATTTGATACTACCCCCCTCATTTACAGGGTGAGTGTTATCATTGGGGATTTCTAGGTGTGCTTCTCGTCTGCTTTTACCCACATTTTAAAACTGTATTCGAAGCCATCGTTTCCAATAAAAACTACCATATTTTGCAAAAGCCACCAAATTTGTTTGTGTGTTTGTTTTATTATGTAAAAGCTCTGATCCGATTGGTGCCAGGCTTTAATACTTTGAGCAGGATTTTGGCTCCTTAAGTGAGAAACTGATTTCCTTCTTAATCTAATACAAATATCTCACTGCCGTCAGTTATTTCCTTTAATCACAATGATTAGTTTGTGCAAAACTTAAATCACTTGCTGGAGTTTTTAGTCCATAGTTGGGTCATAAATAGTTTCAACAAAGCTGTAACCATCAGTACATTTGTTGCACATTGACACATCTGCCTTCAGTATTATATTTAGTGTTAAGACTTAAAACTTATGCATCAATATGTTCTTCTTCTTCTTCTTCCTCTTCTTCTTCTTCTTCTGAATAGTTTTGTTTTTCTGTGTGCAGATCCTTGGGTGCTGCGGGGAAAGCTGCAGTCCCAGCGATGCTTTGTCTAATCACTGTTATCATCTCCTCTTCGCCTTCCTCACCTGTTTCCTGTTTACGGCCCACCTCCCGGAGAGGTTGGCTCCAGGCCGTTTCGACTACTTTGGTAAATCCTTCAGTGATACTGTTATAGGCTGTAAGCTATTTGGCTTTGCACAGAATACAGTAGAATGATTACATATAAGATCAAAAATACATACTAGCTCCATCACCATCTGCTTCAGTTGAGTTGTAGGCACAACTAACATTTTCACTGCGTAACTTCTGGGTGTGTTCAAGTGTAACTTGTCATTCAAAAGGTTGAAACAGAGCGTGCACGTACAGTGTAACACTCAGTAGTCGTGTCCAAATCTGCAGTGAGCAGTTTATTTAGAGAGGTGTTCACATGAAGCTTTACCTGTTCTTTGATTTCTCCCTGCTGACTCCTGGACCATTTAAACAAAACAACAGCCCAGTTTCAAAAAGGCTTTTGATTCGGTATCGTGTAAACTTTCACACAGGTTTCATTGTCCTCAAAAGCTTGAACTTCGCAATATCCTGGCAGAGAAAGAGCTGCATTGTGCAAAAGAAAAAAGAACATGGTTTTCTAACAGTGGTTGAAAGTTGAAGTTAGTTAATGTTGAGAAAATTCAGTCTCTTTTTAATAACCACACATTTTAGCTCCACTAAAAGTTTGAAACATGTCTCTGATACCTGATTTTATTTGCAGCTCTAGCTATAATATGATGTAAACTCAAATCTGGGGGATGATGGTGTCTTTGCTTATTCAATTTTCTGGCACCTGACTGAACTGAAAACAGACTCATCCAGTTTTCATTTGTGTACATGATGGTTCACGAGTTGAAGATCGAATCTCTGAGCAGTTTCTAACGACTGAAGTTTTAGCCTCTACCTCTTTGTTTCACTAACTTCCTCTTGTCTTCCTCTACAAGGCCACAGCCACCAGCTCTTTCACGTGAGTGCGGTGGTGGGGACCCACTTCCAGATGGAGGGTGTCATAGCAGACATGACGTCGCGGAGGGCATGGCTTGTGGCCCACGGAGTGGTGCCTTCCTTACTCGGGACCATGGGGGCGCTAGCCGTCAGCCTCATCCTCAACCTGGGTATCATTGGCATTTTCAGTGCCCCGCTGCTGTGGAAACCCTGCCGCAGCTCGAAACAGCACATGACAGCTTGTGAGTGCAAGGAGCAGTGAGGGAGTATTTTCCACTTAAAGCCATGAAATGGCTGATTCACTTTCCAAAGGAAAGGTTTGGGCTGTTTGTCTCAGCCATGTGTGTTTAAGATTACTACTAACAGTTCACATTAGTGCTCATTTAACACCAGTCGTTTTCTAATTCAGATATAATGTTTTTGATACACTGTGTTCAGTGCAGAAGAAGTTTTACACACAGTATTTGTTCAACTGTTTACACAGAAACTGAGGACCCAGTTTTTTCAGCCTTTTCTTGATGTTACATTAAGCTCATGTGAAAGGCTGAAATCATGTACACAAATGTCTGTTTAACTTATTTTTTAAGTATGTATTCAAAAAACCTTGAAGAAAGCACACTCTAATAACACAACAAGTGCCTTATTGTAGATGTACACTTCATTTACACTGTTTACAGTAGAAACAAACTGGAAGCGTTTAAGGTTACAGTTTACAGGGATATTATTTTGGGGTTAATGATGCTTTTTTTGCTCTTACTAGGCCAGAATATCCATTATGTAAGTAAGAACTTATTGACAATGTTCTAACTGGACTGGATGGTTAGTAGGATTGCTCTATGTATGAAGCAGCGCAGACGACCCTTATTCAACTCTACATAATATAATGCAGATTGGATTGGCAGCACTTATACATCCACCTATTGATTCCACTCTGCACTGACTGGAATTGATTTGCAGTGTGGTTCTCTTTCTGATTGCCTGCCTTATTATTAACCCCACAATCTTCCCTCAATGGGGGAAAAAGAAATGTTACAGTGCGGCAGTGATTAAAAGACAGGTACCATTTTTATAACGGTGTGTTTCCATGGCAGCGCTATAGCGGCCTCACGCCCCCTGAAGATCTTAAACAGTTTTTATATTGTGGGGAAATGGCACCGTTTTCTTCGTCACATATCATAAAACCCATTTTAAACATCTATCATGTACAATTGCACTTAAAACAAAAAAAAATCAGTGGTTTTAATTCTACTTTTTAAGTATTTGCACATTTCCAGTCCGTTTTCTAGCACTTGTGGTTTAACTTTCAGTGGAATCAAGAGAAACTGTGAGACAGAAGTATATTTGGTCATAGTCTGGGGTTTTCTGGTGTTATAGAAATGTAGTATAACAAACCAGTAACACTCCATATATCCTTTAACTAACCTGTTGCTTCATGAGACATTTACCACTAAACTCTTCTGTTTATAGATATTTATTGCTTTTAGTTTCAAAATTAGAAGTGTTTCTTTTTTTTAAGGCAGGATTCATATTCTTATACATAAGCTAACTAAACTTCTTTAGTACATTGCAGTTTTATCAAGTTATTTTTCACCAAAATCAAGCCGTAAAACAAGCGAAAGGGTTATTTTACTAATCAACTTTAAAACTTAAAATAAGTAATATGAATCTATCAGAGCAGAAAACATTTTAAAGCAGTCTGTTAATGACTACTTGTATGTTTTCTGTTTTTCATTTAGTATAAGTGGAAACTGATCCAGTCTATCTACCCTGTTTGTTTTTTTTCATTGGCTAATTAATCAATCATGTTAGCATCAGATCTGTATTGTGAAATAATGCAGAATAACTAAAAAAACAGATTTTAAAAATGTTTCTTTAAGGACTTCATATTCTTTAAGGACTTCATATTGGAGTAAAATGACTTGATAAGTTGCTTAAAATAGGAAATAAATAAATAATATTGTCATAGCAGCCATAGGAGGACAGTATGTACAGCATATTGTTGAGAGCCATGGTAAACGTACTGTTTAATAGGAAGCTGGGAGTCGCATTACTAAACATCTGTTGCAGCATACAGCAGGTACAGACTCCAGTAGTGCTCATCTTACTTGATAAAGAGCGTGGAAGGCTCATGTGTATAAAACATATTTTAAGGCATTTAATGGGACACATTTATACCTAATTCTACCTGTAGTTCTAACACACAACCCGCAGGACACACATGGCCAACACTCACACTCACACTCTGTATTTTTATCTGTGTCGGTAGAGACTTTATTAAGAGGGGAAACGTATGTGATGGTGGGAATGAGGTGTGTTTTAGGAACATGTTGGACGCTGAAGTAGAAATGTCGGAAGCAGAGTGAATGTGTAGAATCACAAATCGCACTCACTTACACACACACACACACACACACACACACACACACACACACACACACTTTTGTATTAGAGCATTGTTCAAGATTTTTTTCAAGGTTAGTGTGCACAGTATAAAAGTCGCCCTTTATGTCACAGTCAGATTAGATATATGCCCTCGCTGTGGCTTCTGTGACTGTTCTTCTCCACCCGTGCCGAGCGTTGATCGATTTTTATTTTGCTCTACAGTCATCATCTTACAGCGTTCCTCGGTTTGACCCTGTTGATTCTTGGAATTGCATCATTACTGACTTCTGATGTGGTTCTTTGATATTGACCCAAACTAGTTTGAACTCCATTTATTTCTAAGCTGCTGTTGTGATTTTTTTTTTTGTCATCTCACTCGTCCTCAGCCGTGTGTTTCGCACGGTGCAGTGTTTTCAGCTGTTTTAGTGCTCAGCTGATGCTGAGCATCAAAGCTTCCACACCAGTTAGATCAATGCTGATATTGCCTCGTTTCAATCGCAGTTAGTTCATTTATGACCAAATTATCAATTACAAATCCAGACCAGATCACTGTTACCTTTGTCACTTGTCGTACAAACCTCACAGGTTCACTCCTCACTTGAACAGATGCAGATTGTACTTATCAGGAAAACCGGGCACTTTTCAACTTGTACTGAAGGCTGATAATTAACGTGAAATAGAGAGCAAAGGTGAGCTTGATACAACAAGGATTTTTTGGTGTTAAAAAATGTGTTTAAAGGGTTATTGGTGCTTTTTTTTTTTTTATGTTCTATATGGGTTTTTTTATATAAGGCTTGATTTTGATTTGTTGCTTATCCGTAAAAAAAAAAAAGCATTTAAAATGTATAAATACTTATATGTTCATTGATGTGTAAAAGTTGTAATTTGCTATTTTGTTCTACTAGGCTCCTGTAATAAATTAAGCCTTTTATAAATGTAGTATTTGCCACTGGAATAATTTCAAATGTCTCAAAACAGATTGGATGCGGTTTCACTATATAGTTAACACAATAACTATTAAGCTGTTGATCATTTTCTTGATTGATTAGTTATAAAATCCTACAAAAAAAGTTAATTGTCATGACATGAAATATGTAACACGTCCATCATGTGTGTAGTTACAAACATGCAAAATATTAATTTGTCGTTACGCAGTGTGTGTGAGTGACCAGCAGAGGGCAGAGCTGGACAAGAAGAGCTGATCCTCCATCCCCGCTTCTCTCCTGATTTAGTTAGGATTTAGTTTTAAAAAACCAGCTGCATTTACAGTGTTGCAGTAGTGTGAGTCCCCAAAGAATAAAAAAAATACACAGCTTAAAAAAAAAGAAAGAAAATCAAGATCTCCAGTCCAACATTCAACCTGACTTATCCTAAATGTGAGACCTGCTGGTGTGAGATTGTTCCACTGGTTTAAAGAGCAGGTGTTTTTATTTGAGGCAGTCTTGAAATGAGGATCAAAATCCTAAATTAACAGGCCAGGAATTCTTTTTTAAAAGATGCTGATGTGAAATTCTGAATCTCTTACTCCACACTTCAGATTTCAGGAGACAGAAAACCACGTAGATTAAATATCTATCTTGTATTAACATCTAAGCTCATATTAGATGGCAGTATGCTCCCAATTTGTTATTTTTCAGGATCACACTATTTTTGTTTATTAATTTTACAGTTTGTCTCATAGTTTTAATATTTTGTGCAAAAGTTCTCTTCCTACTCGGCCATCTTCTATGTCTTTTAGGACCAATGGTCAAAGACACAAAGTGGTTTATTATTAGCAGTAGACACAGACCAAAATGAATCGCTGCTGCCATTATCATAATCATAGGAGGAATCCATATCCTGTATACTCACATTATATAATGAGATGGACGATTAAAAAGGGAAAGTTTCCTACTGCAAAGCTCTAATAGGAATTCCATTTTAAAAATGGCTTCATTTCCAGTCTTTGCTATAGGTGTGTTCCACATCTACCTTCGTCAGGCCAGAGACTCGAGTGCTTATTAAAAAGGTTCATTCTGAAACCACAAATGGAGCCCTTAAGGATAACTGGGACAAACACTACAGAGTGTACTAATCCTATCTGGCCAGAATCTGCTTGTAGACACTAGAAGAAACAATGAGCCAGACATGAGTCCTCCAAGTGTTTTCAGCCCCCCCCCCCATACACCAGAGGAGGTAGAGAGAAAGAGACAGAAAGGGATGATAGCATTACTCACAATCCATTACCACTCCCTGGAGATGCTCTGCATACAGAGTGGTGTGAGGTAGAGAAAAAGGGGTTTGGTTTTGGAGGGTGTTTGTTTGCTGGAGGGCCGGCGGTAAGGCAATATGAAACTTGATTATTCCTTTTCAATAACTGTCTGCTGAGCATCCCGTGGAGACGTCGCAGGTTGCTGATTAGTTCGTCAAAATAATAGAAAGCTCTTCAATAGCCTTGTTAAGATGTCTACCTTTAAGTACCGAAAGGCAGCCCAAATCATTGTTCGCTCTGCAGCATATGATAATGACAGATTGACTGATGCTGAGGGATGTTCCTGTGCAGACAGCAGCAATATTTTAATCAAGTTTGTTTATTTTTAAGGGCAGACGATATACAAAGTGCTGAAGTATTGTACTGTTAATACATGAAGATATATTTTTTGGTCATTAATACAGATTATGTACATTCAGTATTTACATTTAAAGGCATCACAGTGGTTCGTACAGTCCCCCACTTGAAAAATACCGCATTTGGTTGAGGTTTTTTTTTTTTTCCCCCGTGGTGGTGGTGGCCTCACCACCTCCAGTCTCTGTTTCAGTGCCATCTGTCCCTCTCCTGCTGGAGTTTCACTCCTTTAAATCCATCTGTTACCTCTAAAACCATCTCACAGTGTCACCTCCCCCCCGTACCAAATTTCACTGCAGTGCTTTGATTCTGAAGGTCGTTACAGTAGCATATTAAACATTGCTAATTTGTACAAAAGCCACTTCTGAGTGAGTCTTGCAGGTCAGACACGGGTCAAAAATGTATTTTTTTTTCATTCAACAACAAAATTGACATTACATGTAAACACAGTGGCTAATATACCAGAACACTTCCATTGCTAATATAGGACATTTTGTTCTTGTTTTTGAAAAATAATTATATAATAAACTGGATTTGACACATGAGAAACAAACAAGCTTCCAAAGCTTTTGCTTTTCCAACTTGGATATCTTATATACATTTACTGAGAGCCTTTAAATAACCTCCCGTATCAAAATTCTGAGTACAAATGTCTGTCTGCTGTAGCCAGTGCTGTAAAACTGGTTTTCACTTTTGACTTATGAAGTACCCTCTCTTGTAATCATCTGTTTGATTTTCTAATTGCCTTTCAACATAAGTGTCGGCTGTAGAGTCGTATAAAATGTACCACAGCTTAGCTCACAAACCTCTGCAGGGACTTCAGAGCCACAGTCCTCGACAAGCCATTTTCTGAATTCTTATTCCCAACAACGTAAAGCCCATATATTGTTACTTCAACACTTATCCATGCATGTCCCTCCATCAGGCTGATCCCACTTCAGATGAAATTAAACACTTTGGTAAACATTTGACAGGTTTCCAGAGAACAACAGAGCAGTAAACGGGCTCGGCTCCTTTCCACCAAGGCTGAAAAGGAATTAAAAGAATCAAATAAAGACGAGGCTCAAACTCCCCCAGCCTCTGATCTCCTCTCCCTGGTTGGTTCTCCACCCCACTAGCCCAGGATATCGAGGTAAACCGGTGGGTTCTTGACCAGATCGAGCAGGCGGCTGTGGATGTCCTTGATGACCATCCTCTGCTGGGGCTCTCTCTGCCAGCAGCCCTGCATCAGAAGGTACACCTCTTTGGGGCAAGTGCGCGGCCTCTCCAGTTCCCGTCCTTGTGTGATGCATTCGATGGCCTGTTGAGGTAGGAATCCAAATAATGTGAATATGCTGTATTGTGGTGCACGGTTACTGCACGATAAGAACAAGAACCAGATCAGTTTGATTTAAGACCTCGGCTCTCAGATGGTTTAAAGCTTATTCACCTGAAAACTGACTTCTTAGTATTGTAAAATTTATCAGCACACTCACAAATAGGCCATATGTGAGGTGCTGACTGCTTTGAGTAAACATTATTTTGTCACTTTTTTCTAGTGTTGATTCAGACCAAAGAGACAGCACAGGAGTCAGCAGCCTTGCTGACAGCTCTCTGAAAGCTTACATGAACAGCAGTGGGTTAGGGTTAACCGATATTTTTTGCAAAATACTAATGTTTGCAAGCCAACATATAGGTTTATAATAAGTTTTATTGTGTTATGTTAACGTTTGCTAAACATAAATTACAGCTAAAGCCAATGGTGCATTACTGGTTAGCTGATAAGTTATAATCTATAAGGAAATATACTCTTTATTTTATATTTGATTCTGACCTTCAGTGACGGCCAGTAAAGAGTTAGTAGAAGCAATTCACTTTACAGCTTGGTAATAACAGTAATATTGCAGCAATAACAAGGTCATAGAAGGTTAAAATCAAGGTAATTACAATGTAATGTCATTAATGTCATGTTATTAATGACTCATAAGTCATTAATAAAATGTAATAGGTAGTAGGGAGCGAAGTTCCAGGATAACAATGTAACAGGAGCATTATATAGAGTAAAAAAACACATGGGTAATAATGTGGAAACAAAGAGCTACAGTAACAACCTAGGTTTCTGTGTAATAACCATAAAATATAGCTGTAATATTCAAAACAACCTTTTTCTACTTAATTTCAACATAATATCTGTAGTGATAAAGATTGGTGATATGACAGCCCCCCAGAAACAAAGACATCCTAAACCATGGTTACAGGATAAACCATAAATCCCTATTGTTATTACTACCCCACTATTAGCCCAATATTAGTCAGCTAAAAAACTACCAAGTTAGTTTCAAGGTCACTATTAAAGCAAACAGTGACACTGACACAGTGTTACCTGACACTGTGTACTGCAGAGTATGTCAAGCAAATGAAATGCTAAAATATTTATATACAAACTAAAGAAATATATAGACACTAGTCCCATCGCTCATATCATATCATCTGAATTTGTCGTTAAAGCTACCAGTAAAAACATGAACCTGGCTAATAAGCATGGCTAAATACCATTTAAGTGCTGAGAAAACATTTTGTCTAACCAACTCTAGAGCGCAGGCAGAGTACGCTTTATGCTATGTGAAGGACAATATTTTTAATAAAGAGAAACTTTGGTGCAACAGGCTTAGTATTTAAACATGTGCAGATATGTGTCCATTAGCTGAGACCTCGTGACAAATGAGAGCAGCTCAAATATGAATAACCTCCAGCTCAGACACTAATGGCTGCGATGATTGATTGAGTTCACACGCTCTTACTGCTCAGTGAATAAATCACTGTCGAGGATGAGAGAGAGGATTTCACGGCGCTCTCCATTTGAAGGGTTACTGACTCAATCTCTTCGGCATTGTTAACCTTGGCCTGATCCAATGAACAGAAGAGGCCTGTCAGCGTTGAGCCACTTCAAGCCAACATGGCCCGTCACTCAGCCTCACAGCTAAACAAAAAGACCCACAAGACTAACAGCTGCCCAAAATGGCTGCTGTCATGCAGGGTGCAGACTCAGTGTTTTGGGATGATTTATCTCCTCCACTGTGTGTTTAGGCAACATGATAATTTCACCTGTCCCTCATTGGCCGAGACAGATTAGGTTAACAAGGTTAGAGCTCATTGGCCCTGGGCAAAAATGAAAGCCAATGAGATTAGAATTGAGTGCAAGGGGAAAATGATCTACCCTTCTCTTGAAAGGAGAGAGGGTTTCGGCCTGTAATAGCACTGCTGTGGTCACAATGGAGTCCCACTTCTCTGTGCTCGAGTAGAAAAGGCTAGACTGGACTGCCCTTAATTACTATGAACTTATTGATTAGTTCAAGACTGCAGAGCCGTGGAAAACTTCAGCAACATATCCACTGAAGCATCAGCAACTACAAGGATTTTCCTCTGGCGCAGCTATAGTTCAGCTCAGGCTAACCTAAACTTTAGTTTTATAGTTTTGCGTTCGTCAAAGTTTTGGTGGAGCTTTCAACCTAAGAAATAACAATTCCAGAGAAAACTGCTGGGAAGCCGATAACCAATTCCATGTGCCAATAAAAAAATAACCATGCATGTTGAATAACCTTCCTTTCCAGCTTACCTCACTGTTGGATAGTTGGTACCAGGGCTGTTTGCCATAGGTGAAGATCTCCCAGAGGACCACTCCAAAGCTCCAGATGTCGCTCTCTGTGGTGAACTTCCTGTACATGATGCTTTCTGGAGGCATCCAGCGTATTGGCAGCATCGTACGTCCACCCACCTGAGGAGGAAAACAAGACAATGTATGTATCTTAACCCAAAATGCAATATAAATGAATATGCAATGGAATGTGAGGCATTTTTATCATTACTGTGAAATGGAAAAGTCAAGGTAAAACCTTGTTGATGGAATTAAGTAGACATGCCATCCTTTTTAAAAACAGACATTTTAACCAAATCTCCAAAGATTTCCATTATTATGGTTCATCCTTGAACTGTCTAGAAGAGCAGCTTGAAATCAGTCTGAGGCCATTCAGGACATTATGGACAAAAACCGCTTTCACTGCTTCAATTCATAGTTTAATTCAGTGCAAAAAATAAAATGGACCTACAGCAAGATGATTTAAACTGCAATATTTTGCAGAGTGGTGGGAAACTATCTGTGCATACGAAGGACAAATGATGCAGTAACACAGTCGACCATCAGTTTCCACCCAATGACCTATAACGACAAAGTGTAAGCTCATGTATAAAAGGTATTCACACCCTAATTCAGTGCTATAGAGGAGCCCCTATGGCAGCTTCAGGTCATCATAGGTAAGTCTCTACAAGCTTCTCACACTTTGACAGATGCTCTAAAGCTCAGATTGGATGGGGATTGTCTAGGAACTGCCATCTTCAGATGAAGTCTAGGATTTGGCTGGGTACGCCCTGTCAGGGCTTTCAGGTCACTGTCATACTGAAACACACTGAACATTCATCCCTCTGACTGGTTTGCAGTTCACTGCCGCTGAGATGCACCTCTGTAGCACGATGGTGCCACCACCATGCTTCACAGCAGATATGTTGTTGGCTCAGTGAGGAGCTGTGCCATAAAGAGCTGATTGATGGAGCGCTGCTCAGATAGCTGTCCTTCTGGCAGTTTCTCCCATAGCTGCAGCAGCCATCTGAAGCTCTTAGAATCAACAAAGCAAACTAAATAAGTCTTGTTTTATTTTTTCCAGTCACCTACCCGATAGTAGTCTGTGCTGTAGATGTCTCGTGACATGCCAAAGTCTCCAATCTTGACCACCAGGCCCTCCCCCACCAGACAGTTGCGGGTTGCCAGGTCGCGGTGAACGAAGTGCAGCGATGCCAGGTAAACCATGCCTGAAGCGATCTGGGCGGCAATGTGCAGCATCTGGGGCAGAGTGAGCTGACCCAGTGGGGGCATCTTGGACTCCTCCAGGATACGAGCATCAGGTCCGTGAGCTCTAAAGACACAGGGAAAGCCATATCATTACACATCAATTATATTTAATTATAGTATGATGATGAGGTCTGATTTATCTGGAGAAATGTACGTTAAGAAGGAGAAATGTCTGTAAAATGTATTAATACTTCATTACAATTAATAGTCTTTTATTTAAGTACATAAATAGTATCTACATAATGTCCTTAACCTAAAAACTACTACAGAAATGGTGATAAGTGCTGTTCCCCCACTGTATTACAGAATTATTAGTGATGCATCAACCTGTAAGCTTTATATGTAAAGAAAGAATATGCTGTAATCTGCTATTCTTCTATTTTTCTTGGCTATTGATGATTAATCAAACATAAGAATTGGTTTCTCAGTGTGTCGGTAAGTATGGCAGTAACCTTGGTTGACCTGAAGTACATTGACCTCAGCATGCAATTTGCAGATTGAGCATTTCTGACAGTTATGAGCTCTTGAAAGTATTACAGACATGGATAGAGTGACCACGCCATAATTAAGCCATTTAACAATGACGCTTAATAGAAAACATAAGGCTTGTAATATGCCTACAATTGATTTGCAATAATGCAATTCAGAGATGCAGAGCACATTGACAGTTGTTCTTGTGGACCATAAACGCCCACTCTCACGTCTAACTCCAGCCCAAATGAGCAAATCACAGATGATGCATCTCCATCCATCCTAATATCTCTCCTCTCCACTTTGTCCCCTCCTTACAAAAGGAAGCTGTCTATACAATCACTATTAGTTTAGAAGGCAGGTGGCAGGGTGGGAAAGCAGCTGCATTGTGGGGGCCCTCAGACGTTTCACCCATTCTGTCTGCTGGAAATGCGATTTCCATCCATTCGTGAACATATATCTTAGGCAAAGTCTGTGTGGATGCATGTTTCATTCCCAATATGTCTCCTGTAGAGGACACCTGGCAGACAGCATCAAGTGCGTCTGCTCTGTTAGTTTGGTCAGATGGTTTCCCAGGTGCCAAGTGAGCTCTAATAGGTCAACACTGTCTCAGTGCTCTGTGAGTCCTTCAGCTCCCTCCACAGGTTTCTAAACTTAGATGTTGTTGAAAGAACATGTTTCCAAGCTTCCGTCAGAATGTCACACAACAATTCAAGAGTTAACATGAACTAATTAGCTACATAACCTCTCCTCAAGATGGCAAATTAGATCAATATACAGTTAAAGGGAAGTGCTGAATCTGGTTATTTGTTGTGTCCATCAGCATTCAAATAACATAGTGCTTTATTTGATATTCATAAAGACATCTTGTAATTCTTATATTCGCCCCGTACCTTGACATGTTGTGAATCACATTCAAACCTTTGTGAGATGCAACAAGATTCTTGATAATTCACTGCATCCTCAATTTTCTGTAACACTGGGGTGATATCATTGCAAGTAGATAAAAACGTATTTAGCATCTTTGATTTAAAGGCTATTTTAGGGGATTTAAATAACTAATGATGTATCTTTAAGTCCCCAGATTATTTAAACCCATACAAACAGTGCCTAAAAGACTTTTCATGAAAAGAAAAACAGTCCATACAGTGTATCGTACAAACACTTCCTCTGCCATCCTCATGATTTATGCTTCATGCATTTCAGTTTAAACACAGAGCTCCACTTCACTGAGTGACCACAGGACCCACATGATCCACCAAGGTCAGCTGAGTGGGTTTAACTTTTAAATACACATCATGTTCCGCTGACGCTGTAGAAGCAATTAAAAATATTTACCGAGCAGATTTATTTGATATCTATATGTCTAATGAGTTGATAAAAAAAAAACAACACTTCAACAATGTCCTTCATGATGATGTTATAAACCATTAATTAAATGTTTAAAAAGTCTTTATAAATATAAAATGTGGTCCACAGACATGTTAACATGGGTAAATTTAAGCTGTATCTAATGATTATTTATGCTATTATTGAATTGAAATTCAGTTCAATTTGCAGTATATCGTAGCTGCACTGTATTTTTTATTCCATTGTCTTTTTTTAATTCACTACTTGTACCTTATTTTAATGTCTCCATGTGTTAATGTTAAAATAATGTATTTGTTTTCCTTTTCCTACTTAGACAAGTACAATGCTGTGAAAAATGCAGTCTTGTTTGTGAGGCCATGATACAGAAGCTCCTGACGCTCCTGCAGCTTTTCATCCATCACTTCTAATTATTAACATGAGGAACAACTTGACACAGACTAAATGCTGGAAGGTTCAACATATTGCACAGCAGATATAGACAGATGAAGAGGTGTTCTACGTACCGAAGGAAACGGTTGAGGTCTCCGTGCCTCATGTATTCAAACACCATGGCCAGCGGCTCCCCATCTGTACAGACACCGTAGAATCGCACAATGTGCTGGTGTTGGAGCATCGTCAGCAGCTCTGCTTCCCTCTGGAAATCCTGCCGGGTTGACTCGTTGGCGTCCTTCAGAGTCTGTAACCACACAAACAAGAACATGTATATAAGAACGCTGGTTATTCTTTTTTTAATATAGCATTAAACTGGATAAAATAAATAAAACACGTGATAGGAGAGGTTAAAAACCCTTATGTTCAAAACTTTAAAAAATAAAAACCAAAGGTAAACAATAGATAATGTAACATCATTTAGCAAAATACAAAGAAAATATAGAAAAAGCAATGTAATGAATATAAACTGTAACAGATAGCACTGTTGCCCCACAGTAAGAAGGACCTGGATTCAATTTCACAGTCCCAGAATTCCTTGCAACGTCCCTGAACATGACATGAGTGATGAGGAAAGCAAATATCTGATTAATGGGATGATAAAGAGTCATTGCCCTGTTGTTATTCACTGTGGTTTGCATTAACCTTTGGTAACATGAGCTGGTATTAAACCACCTGACTCTCCTTTAACAAAGACATCTCACTCTGAAACCACAGGATGTTATTTCAGATTGAAGAAGTATTAGTTTGAGTGTGCAGTAGAAAATACTGTAGCTTTATGTTTTTCATGTATTTTTACCTTTATAGGATAAAATAAATAAATAAATAACTAAATACTGTACTGAGAAGCACTGTAAGAGTTACCCACCTTGATGGCGACCAGCATCTTGTCGCAGTCTGGACTAAGGTTGGCACACTCTGCTAGGTAGACTTTGCCAAATGCTCCTTCACCCAGCTCCCACTTCAACACAATGTCCTGCCGTTTAATATGCTGGACACCTGATAACAAAATAAAGAACAGGCTTAAGCATCTGGGTGAACACATCTGGAGAAGACTTGATGCTTTTTGCAGTAAAAGTTAATTGTAATTGTACAAAAATAATAAAAAACACCACCAAGACACTCAAGATTAAAATGTGTTGGGCATAATTAACAATATTCAAGAGGCTTAAATTTAATCTAATTCTGGTGAATAGGCTAGAAGGTGGATTTGGTAGCAAACTCTTAGACATGAGCAGTGTGGAAACAAGCTCAGCAGTAACACTCACACATGTCTTTGTCCTTAATGATGCCGCAGAAGTACTGTGGATTCTCGACAAAGCTGGACAAACCAGAGTCTTCATCTGAGGACGGTGGGCTGGTTCCAAAGTTCATGAAACGAAGTGACACAGCCAGGTCGTCCTCTGTGCCCAAAACTGATGAACCTAATGAAATGGGGAGGGATGCAAACAGAAAATAAATAAAGAAGTGAGAGATATGTAAAACCTAATCAGTCTCCAACCATTTGTGATTGCAGTGGCCATCAAAAGAAGCAATTCAGAACCCATTTTTCCTCTTCGTGGAATCAATGTTCTCCACTACCAACTTAGTTTCACATTTATTGGTGCCATGGTGACAGGAGATGACAAGCTCTAATAATCACCATCATCACCCATGCAGCAATCAGGACACATTGAACTGAAAAAAATGACCATATAGGAATGGTTAGCAACTCCTGACTATAGTGCGTATTAGCCAAACAAGTGGTGCCCAAATTGTAAACCTACTCAGCAAGGCAAACCGCAGAACCCCCAGAGTCCAACACGGTGGAAAATGGAACAACAAAGAGAAAGCTCAGAGGCAATGGAGGGATGGAAACAGGGAGCAGGGTCCACTTAGGCAATCAGGCCCACTTAGGCACTCTGAGAGTGAGAAGGGTAGATGTGTGTGTGTTGGGGGGGTGTGGTCCAAGTGGAGCTATATCACGTCTAGCTGTTCCTCCATCCATCCATCTTCTTTAATGGCCCTCACCACGTGGCGGTGGCCAAGAGAGGTTTCTGCCGCTGTTCTCATGCAGTAATTAAGGCACTTTAGACCGACCGACACAGCGGCTGCCTGTGTGCAAAGTTACAGCTCAGTGGAAATCCTATATTAGTCCGTCTCTCCTATGCATTACCTTCTGAGAGCCTGACAGAACCATCTGATTTGAAACAATCATTTGGCGGAACGTTTGATTATGGCCCATTCCAGTTCACACATGCATGTTCAGATGAGGTTCTGGACTGAAACAAATCATCTAGTGGAGCAGACTCCTGTGTGTGACACTAGCTCAGCAACAGGAAAAATGAAACACACACACATGAAAATTCACTTGTAAAAGAAAAGAAAAGAAAAGAACAAGTTATAGTCTGACTCCAAACCTGTTGTCTCAAAGAACCAGGATTTCTTCAAACAAATAATTCAGTATTTTAGGAAAGTGGTTAAGAGCTAGATGAGAGGATGGACACAGCACCACACATTCTGTATGTTATGCATGAACTAGCTTCTTTATTCCTCATGGAACAAAATGAAATAACTTACGGTGAATCCCAAACTTGGAGCGCTGGCCACACTTGTTAATAACCAAAACCATGATGAGAAGAAAAGCGCAGGTAAAAACAGCGAGACCCACAGCCACAGACACCTGTACACAAGGAAACAACACACATTTACTTCCCAACACTAACGCCATGAGAACGTTGCGTATCAGTAGTGTATAGGAATAACAACGTACCACAAACACTCGACTCTCTGGGTTCTCTGTGACATCCAGGTCTGATTTGTTTGTGGGAACTGAGAAGCAGAAAGAGATGCGTTAGTGAAAATTGACTTAAGATCTTGTTTCAACACTGCATTTTTGAAGAGAATCAGTCAAAGACTTACTTGGATCTACATCAAGGACTGGCATGTGGGAAGCAAGAACACAAACACATTTATGAATACATAGTGAACAGATCCAATAATGCACTCTGCCGGAGGTTGCACTGAATATTTAGCCACTTAACATTCACATCCAACCTTTTTCAATATGGTATGGTATGATAAAGATGGAACAATGAAACACCAGCTGTGTAACCTTCTTAAATAACACTTACATATATTATTACGAGTATTAGGTAGGTATCTACTAAGCTACAGCACCTCTACAGAATAGACCTCACTCTAAATATGTATATTAAATATTCAGTTAATTCAAGTTTAATATTCAAAGACAATCATTCATATTTTACACACGCAGTCATACGGTATTTACCTGAATAACAAGGAATTAGCTATGCTTTGATTGATTAGGTGTGTAGTCCTAAACATATAAATCATATATGACAAGTGAATAACATTGTATGCCTCTGACTTGTTGTTAAGGCACTAATTTTGTATTCTCCAGTAAAACAAACAAACAAAAACCCACTTGTAAAATGCACCACTTTACTTAAGAGGGCAGAAAATAGAACCTAATGTTTAAATAATACTCAGTAATCAGCAACTTGTCATTAGTTTATTAGTATTGTGCCTCTCAGCAGCTGATTTGGGTTGAATCAGGATCGAATCATTAAAACGGTCAAGATGTTGACTCACACATCTCAATGAATTAATCAGAACGTTTCATTAACCTATGATTTTATACTATATACGTATATGCTGAGTTGTTTCAAATCTTCAGGCATTAATGAAATACCTGGTTGCTTCTTATTTGCTTTGTAATGCCTCAGTACTTACACAATACATTACCTTACTGTAAAGTAATCAACTACTGTGACTATTTCATTGGACCAAGCAGTGTAAAATTATTAAATATTTAGATCGATTTATTTTTTAGCTGCTCTAATGGCCTCCTCTGTTTGCTATGGCAGACTCCTTGGAGAAAGAAAATGTAAAAAAAACATCCTGCAGCTGCAAAACAATTTCAGGAACTTACCAGGAATTATCCCCTCAGGATCGAATGGTTCGAAGGGGTTGTCCATAAACATCCCCGACGCAGTGGCCACATCCCGTCCCAGTTTGTTCTGCACAATCAGAGTGTAGTTGCCGTTGTTGATGTGGGTGGGCTTATCGAGGAAGAGACAACCGTGTTTCACTGATCCGTCACCTGAGTCGGTGATTAACTGGGTGTAAGTGTACATGTTCTCTTTCAGCTCTTTTCCATTGTAAAGCCAGGTG
This sequence comes from Anabas testudineus, assembly GCF_900324465.2. Lineage (NCBI taxonomy): Eukaryota > Metazoa > Chordata > Actinopteri > Anabantiformes > Anabantidae > Anabas > Anabas testudineus. The sequence goes on from NC_046625.1 coordinate 5,001,641, forward strand.
ATGCTTGGTTCAGGATTACCATCCACCGCGAAGGGGAAACACCAGTGGTGCTGCGGCACAGCGTTCCTCAGGAAGAGGATTTTGACTGGAACTGGTGGAAGAGAACAGATTTGGGAGTTCAGAGGAGGTTAGAGAAGAGAAGCAGTAAACTAGCAAAGTTAAATACTCCCAAATGCTGAGCTGCAGGCTGCTAATTTGATAAAATGGAAGATTTGCATTAATAGTTTGGGGAACTACACCCCTTCATATAAATTAGATGTGAAATCACACTCATGTCTCTTTGGTGCAGTTAGCCTGCCTCTCTCTCAGAACATGCATGAATATTTTCTCAGTTTCACATCATTGATGGTTAAGTATATTTAGATTTTGCTGCAGGACAAAACTAGGACATTTTAAAACATGTCATGAGTATTCTTTCACTTTTACACAGACTAATTGAGATTACAATAAAGAGTGAGGTATCACTAGATAACTGCCAGTGGTGGGGGAAATATTCAAGTAAAAGTGGCGTTATGACACTACAAATATACATCATCATCAAATTGATTTAATCATAACTTCTTATTACTTTATTAACGGTAAAGGTCTAGCATTTAAAACATGTTCCAGCTAAAACTTTAAGCAGCAAGCCTGTACTCCATGATTTTATGCTGAATGTGCACCTTTATCATACAGGACATGAAGGTGAGTCCAGAGTGCTATAGGTTCCCTGTGAGTTCCCATGAATCAATGTTCTCCATCTACACTGCAAACCTGTGCTGACCTGCTATGAATAATAAATCCTGGTCATCGTCGTGCTCCTGACCACAAAAGCTACCTGGAAGTTCAGTTGGACATGAAGTTACAGGAAATGGCCTCATTTAGATCGAACACAACTCTCAAGTGAAGAGACCCCTCATTCTGCTCAGGCTGTTCTGCTGCTCTTAACCCATGACCCAGCCTCAGAAAGTGCTGTGCTAAGGGGATACCGAGCCATTTGTCTCTTCATGGGGGCTCGCTGTAGTCCGTTACACTGAGTGAAAATTAGTGCTATTTATCACATTTCACTAATCATCCATTAGCAGCCTCTTCTAATCTTACTCGAGCTATTTAACTGCAGGGTTAAAAAGAAGGCTGGAATTATGTTTAATGAGCCTTTTGGTTCTCAGACCTCATTTAAAAAAAATGTAGTAAATGCACAAAATGATTCCTGGCAACGGTCCAGGTAGATTCATTATGAACCATACCCTCTGAATGCAAAATATCAACTTTTGTGATGATGGATATTGATAAAAACTTATGCGCTGAATTCCCCTTTAAACTTTAAAGTTAAAAAAAAGAAAATGACACTGCAAAAAATACGATTCAGAAAAGCTCTTTTATAAAAGGGAAGCCACATGAGTAGCATGAATCAATGGCAGAGAGCCACTCAGCAGTAAACACCCACTGTTCAGGGAGGTAATTAAGAGTAATTAAAGGGCTAGCGGTTAACGAGTGTCCATCCACCAGGGGGGTGATGTTGATAGATTAGCTGCACTAACGCATTTACAGACTGCCAATCACTGCGGATGAAGCGGTTTTCCGGAGTAGGAGGGAAAGTCCATTAGCACAGGCTTAAATCAGATCTTAGCACGGGTTATCAGCCCTATTTTCCTGATGCTTATTATCTGTCCCTTGATGCTCATGCATTTGGGTTCAGCTGATTGGCGCCCCTGCTCTTTTTGGCTTTATTTTCTAATGAGTGACAATGGCTTTTTGATATACGATATTGTTTTGGCAGTATTTTCAGCAATGTATCGCTAATGCATCCTACTGCATTTTGTGTAGGACCGCTGGGTGCTGTCATTCCTTAGTGTTCCTTAAAATTCAGATGCACTAATGCATCTCTGAGCAGAAAACAACAGTAAATCTCCTGGGTCAAGCTGCAGATGTAATTTAGAAGTACCGTGTATAAGTCAAAGAGTTCTTTAAGAGCAAAGAGAGGTAAGGTTACTTACTTTGGTTCTCTCATTGTTTCCCTGCATGAAATGGCAAGTCATACCTGCAGCACTTCACTCATATTATTTAACACTTCTCACCAGTCGCCAGAGTGAGTGGCAGATGACAGAGAGCTCCATTAGAAGCATGGTGGGTACATACTCGTATTTGTAGAAGGGGCATTTAGAAGAAATCAGTGCAATGCATTTTCCTTTTCTCTGGCTGTCCACCCTGCCTGCACTAGAAAAATGGCCCCAGTGTGCTCTCGCCCTAACCTCCATTAAGCCAGATGACTTGTATTGAGCCTGTGAGCTTTCAGGAGTGTTGTTTTATTTTGCAGGCACTTACACTCAATGTCTAGTTGCACCATCTCCTCCCCAGGCCCAGCTTGGTTCTCTGCCTCACAAGTCAGGTTATGCAGGTTGTCTTTGGAGGAAACGTTGGTGAGGTAAAGGACCACCTCTAAAGCGGTGCCCCAGAATCTCTCCTGCAGCATCGAGCAGCACACACAAACAGGAGAGGAGGTTAATGCAGCCAGGTCACAGCTATGTATGGATCAAACAGAGACTTGTACAGGTTAGAGGGATGAAATAGGATCTAGTTTATTCTACACGGATGATCTGAAACCTATTTATGTCACTGTAAAGACAAAAGAGTTGATCCAATCAGAAAAGGAAGCAAAGAAAATGAAATAAAACAAAGTATCAGACCAGACAGATATAACCACAAGCAAAAACACAGCAGGACATAGCAAAAAGCAATAGAAAGCATATTTTGAAGTTGAATCCCTAAAGCAGTAATAAAAGTGCGATCAAGAGTTTAAAGGGAGATGGAAGTCTAGAGTTTTAGTAGAGTTACATAAAGTCCTGGGTCTTAGGATAGACAGTAACACATACTGTGCTAAAATTCTACCTGGGTAAAGAAGGGAGAGTGGAGCTCATCAGTTCGCCATCTCACATTGGGAGTGGGACTTCCCGTCACGTGACACTCAAATGTCAGGTTGCCTCCTTCTTGAATCTTGTATTTGGACGAGATAATTGTCACCTCAGGCAGACCTGCCAAACGCAGAGCAGACAGCATGAGCACAGGTCGCATATGTGATGGTACAACTGAGCCGAGCTTTTTTTAGCAGTTCAGAGAAACAGCACACAGCCAAAAACTCTCTTATATGTTTCCTGGCAACAAGATGTTCATATTGTATGTGATTAAAGTAGCAAGGCTGAGCCAATTTCCTCACTGCATTTCAGTGCACCTGCTTGTTGAAGGCATTAAAACGCAAAATAGGAACAGATTATTTGTATTTTATATTTTCCAAGCTACATGATTACACCACATGAGAACAATTAAAGATAAACTTTATGAACTTTACAATAAAACATTTAAAAATCCTCTCCATTCATGTTTTAAAACAAGGTTCTGATAAGGGCTTTCTCTTTAAAAGTTGTTAAAATTACATCTACACTCTTTCTTTGAAAAACTTACATTACATTCATATTTTTGATTTCAAAAGTTAATATTTCAAGACACAAAATCTCTCAAATCACTTTACTGAAAAGTCCATTTGTAAGGTGTATAATGCAATGCACTTAGTTTCCAAACTAGTTTTGGTGTCACGTTTAAGCACGTGGAAATAAAATTCTTCTGCAGGAGATAAAGGAGTAGAACAGCATTTTATTTAATAGTACTCTGCACGTACAACACAACACAGTGCTGTGCAAACATTTTAGCCACTTCATATATATATTTGTATATAGGTGTTTATATTTATAGAGTGCCCTGTACCTCACCTGTAAGTCACTTTGTAAAATGCGTCTGTCAAATAACTAAATGTAAATTTAGGTTTTTGTTTTCATCAGAAAGGCATACAGTAGGATTTGTCCTGAAATTCATTCTACGACATGGCAACTGAGTCATAAAAGAACTGGATAAGAAGTCAAGTTTGGAAATTACATGAAGAGACAAAAGACAGAAATCAGAACAACTGTGGCAAGTTCTCCAAAAAACAACCGAATAGAACTGCTGCTGTTAGAGTCACATACTTATCTGATTTGGTTTGATTTGGTTTCTGTTTACTGCTCTTTGTAGAAACGGCAATTGATAATTACAAACTATTAATAACATTATTTTGATCCCCATACTGCTGTTACTGCCTAAAACTTTTGCACAGCACAATATTCTCACAGTGAAGTTCAAACTTCCAAACTGAAGAAACAATAACAAAACCATTTATTAGTACAAAGAAAAACATGAAAAACACTCTGGGCAAAATTTAAATTCTGATATCAAAATGAAAGCCAGACTCACTGCAGTTGTCTATCACCAAAGAGTCAAGGAGGATTTTCTCGTTGTCTGAGATACAAGACAACATCTGGTTGTCCAGGTCGCCGCGTTCACTACGCTGCCACTGCTGGAGCCAGTGGAGGTCACAGGAGCAAATGAGGGGATTTTGACTCAAAACCCTGAGGAAGAAAGAACGAACAGAAATCTGCGTTATTAAGAAAGAACAGAAGTTGGTGATGCTACAAGACAATGACCCAAAACACCAGAGCAAGTCCACAACAGAATGGCCTTTTGGAGTGGCCAAGTCAGAGCCCAGACCTCAACCCAGTAGAGATGCTATAGAACAACTTGAAGAGAGTCACACACGAGACATCCGAAGAATATGAGTTCTGCATGGGCTAAAATCCCTCCTGAACGATGTGCAGGTCTGACCCACAGCCACAGTAAGAGCCTGGTTGAGGTTATTGCTGCCATGAGTGGGGGTTCGGGTTTTGTCCACTATCACTATAAGGTTTTTTTTATGATTGTTCTCAATAAAGATATGAAAGATCAGAATTTTTCGTGTCATTATTATTATTTAGGCACATTATATTTGTTAATACTCTACTTAGATGAAGGTCAGGTCACGTTTTATGAGAAATTAATGCAAAAAATATGGAAATTTCAAGAGATTACATTTTCTTGCCACTAACAATGTTATGTAGCAGATTTTGTGTTTTTACTAGCTATTCCTGTAATTTAACACCTGTACAAATAAAAATGTCAGCTTAGGGCATGAACCCTCTATGTTTGAGGAATAAAAACATAGTGCAGCTTCTACAGCAGCATTTGGTGATACTGATAAAAGGTTGTCAACTTCAAAACAGCCAAAACCTGCATACTGTTGGTATACTAAACCAACAGGAACCTTTGGAAATGCAGGAATCCATGACTATGATCTGCAGATTGGTGAAAGCACTGCAGTGAAAACATGTTGATTCTGGACAGAACACAATCAGTGGTAGAAAGTAACCAAGCACATTTACTTAACATACAATGTACAACGTATAGGGGTTTCTACTTTACTTTAGAATTTTAAATTTTCTGCTGTTTCATACTTTGACTTCACTACATTTCAGACAAATGTTGCATTTTCTACATTTAATTGATCACTATACTTACTAGTTCAATCAAAAGACTTAATTGACTGATCGGTTTGAAATTCACAAACTACCAATCAGTATATTACAACTTATATTGATCATAAAAAACTGTTAAAATCATCTCCATTGTCGCCAGCTGCATTAAAGTGATGAACACAATTATGTAACAGTGATCATCATTAAATAAAATCATATTCATTGATACTAAATTAGCCATTTGGCATAAATAGTACTTTTGGTATTTTAAGTATTTTGTTAGCTAACCAACTTGAATGCAGTACTTTTACTTGTAACAGACTATTTCTACACTTGGGTTTTGCTACTTCTAGTTAGTAACTGATCTCACCACTGATCACAGAAACCTCTTTTTCTTATGTTGTGCCTACTTTCTGCTTTTTAATGTGCAAATTTAAAGTGAACATAAAAACAGGTGAATGGAAACACGCTTTTAGAGAACATGTTAAGAGTCTTCTGATCCTTGATAAGAGGTAAAAAGAAAATTGGATTTAGTACATTTTGCATTGCGAACACATGCTGACAAATTGTATCTATCAAGATATTATTTGATATATGTGAATGTCTTACACTAATGAACATGTGCTTTCTAAAGTTCATACTTTGAACTGGTGGTTTGTCGCATTTCATCATTTACAGCCAACATAACCCGCTGTAACAAGAAACTTATTTGAAATTATTCTGTACTGTAAAAGAAACTCACAGGTTGAGTAGTGGTAGAAAATGAAACACCCTCCAGGAAATATGCTCCAGTGCGTTTGAGGCCAGATTCCTGTGAAAGATAGCAAAAAAGAAAATGTGATATTTTCAACTGAACTAATGAAGTCTTCTGGATGGAAAGTAAATGACTTCAAGCTTTCACATGTGGTACTTTTGCTTTGCCTGCATTTTACATTTCTAATGAGCATACAAACAGTAAGATTCACCCTGAAATTAGTCTGCGATGTTGCCATCTGCTTATAAGTTGCTTTGAGACAAAGCATAAATCACAAAAAAGAAACAATTCTCAGCTTAAATAATGGCAAAGAAAAATCTAGTCTTTTTTTTTCTTCTTGTTTTTTGTAATCTAGTCCTGTTCTGCCATCATTCTGACATATGATTGCACACTTTCAGAACAATGCATACCTGCTTTGAATTGCTCTCAGTGGAAAACCTTAATGCATCCAAATGGGTTCTGATCAATTGCCTCGGCAAGATTTTCACACTGGCCAGGAGCTACGTTCACAAACATCTCCAGTTCACCTCTCAGTGTTGTGAGAGTAGCATTTAGTACATTAGGTGATTAGTGCAGAGTCACACAATCGTCTTATTGGACAGACGCTGCCTGTCTACACAGAATTAAATAGTCCACATTATTGCTTTTGGGATACAGCAATTCTCTCTTATTGTAGAATTTGATCTAAGTTTAGAAAGTGCACCAGTAAAATCAGATGTATTGTTGTGCTTTGGTGTTATAAACATAAGCTAGGCTAGGATAAGGAAAATTAATAAAGCTGAACTGAACTGATAGAATCCATGCTGATGGCGTGGCTCTAGAGATGGTCAAAGACTGCAGAAAGTCCAGACTGCAGTATCTCAATATCTCCTGGGTGGAATATATTGAATAATGTTGTACTAACATGATTTTCTGCATTAATTTGTCATTAAAGTGTGATCTGAGCTTCATCATTAAGAACAAATATGATGTGCCTAAAGTAACACAAAAAATCTGATCTTTCGTGTCTTTATTGGGAACAACCTGATAGTGGAAAAAGTCTGTGAACCCTTTACCTACTGTCTTACCTACTATCACTTTGTAACTCTTGTAACGCTTTATGTAAATCATTGATTCTTCTGAAATCTCCTTTTAGTGTGGCATGGCTCACATACGTTTTTCACTAGCACTATGAGATGTTTATGGTTGTTCCCAATAAAGAAATAAAGAAAGATAACTTTTTTATTATTACTTTAGGCACATCAAATCTGTTAATACTCTCAGATCACACGTTATGACAAATTAATGCAGAAAACCATGAAATTCCAAAAGGTTCACATACGTTTTCTTGCCACTGTACATGGTGCATGCTAAGGACACTGGTGAACCCCATCTTTTAACCCACCATGAAGCTTTGTGATGTGTAGAATAGGGTATATGGGTTTCCTCCAGGTAGGTGCATGTGCAGCCAATCACTGCTGACCTTTAGTTGAACATCTTATTACTTATAAAATGTGGAAGAATTTGATCATCGATCCTTCAACAAAAACTGGACGTCATAATAATGCTGTGATTGATTGATGCTACTTATTATCTTTTTTCAATTCTCTCATGTCACTAAAATATCATCAAATCATCTCAAATGATCCTCAGACAGCCAAGAAACCAGGCTGTAAATAAACCTCCCTCAGAAGATGACAAGAAGCCACACAGGGGAGAGCGTGCATGGAAACCAATACATATTCACTCTGGCAGGGCCAAGGGTTCAATTATTTGTTTTCCTTGCTCCCCAAAGTTCATGTCAGATGGGTTAGCCATTGGGGCTTATCCATTACCAGCTCGATTCCTTTCTGGGCCCACAGGGGGAGATCAGAGATGGGAATAGTGGCTCATTCTCCTTTAACCGCTCTTAAGAGCTGAATGCATTCTTATAAAACATGATGAAAACGAGAGCAGAAAGAGAGAAAGGAATGTAGTCTGAGCTGACAGAGCCTCCATGTTTACAGCTCGGTATGGTTACAGTCAGCCCCTCTTAATCTCAGAAATACATCTGGTGCACAGAAGCCCCTACGCTCTACCCAACCCTGGCACACCCTCTCCCTCCAAAGTGAAATATTGATTAAGTGATAATGGACCCTTAGTGGAGTGTATTTATTATGCATCAGTTGTCGATAATCTGCCAAAGTGAGCGAGTAAAAGGTGACTGGTGGATGTCTTCTCCAATTTCTCGAGCTCAATCCGCCTACCTCACAATCGCTGCCCCCCCCCCCCAACTCTGGTCCTCGAAACCTCCCTGTCTTTCAGAGAAACAACATGTCACACACACAGTAAAACGATGAGGACAAGATGGTGCCGATAAGGGTCAGCTGCTGATGAATAGACAGATCTGATGATTCTAGTCGATAACTCTTCATAGTGTTATGTATTATTTGGCCTAGATGGCGAAGCCAGACTGTAGAAAGAGATGGCATGATGTAATTTACCAACAGAATAATAAGATTTAGCTACCAGACGGCTCGCTTATTTCTTTAGTTTTGAGTGTTGAAACAGGAGGTGGTTACTATCGGACTGATTTTTATTATCACACATCAGTGTGTTCTTATGGTACAGTGTTTAATAAATTATTATTTATTTGTCTATAAAATATCAAAAGTTCAAAAAGAACATTTAGAACAATTGTCTAAATGTCATTGCATTTATTACAGGATCCTACATCAAACAGCTGGACATAGGATATTGTGTATATAGAATATCCATCTAGAAAAACACCTTCTGATGTCAATTTGTGGTTTCACTGTCTTAAGGGAAGTCATACATTTACCAAATCTGTGGATGAGTAATACAACTGAACAAGCGACTGAGTCACTGCGACTTGATTTGCTCGTCATATGAAGCTCTCACAGGTGGCGTACAATATTAACGGGCTGGCTGAGCACTGACTGACAGTGACAAATAGGCTGACCCATACACACAACAAAACATGACACTGAGAAGACGATCCTTTTGTATCGACACGGACACTTACACATACTGGAGCTTGAGGTTGTATTGGAAGGCAGTGGCAGAGATCAGCCTCAGCTTACATGATGTGACCGTGCTGCAGAGAGGAGGAGAAAACACAGAGAACACTGAAAAGAAAAGTTTCTTTTGACAAAAACAAGTATTAGAAAAGTGTTGGGTTAAAGTTTGAACATGTACATAAAGCCTTCAAAACTCCAAAATACTAGAAATAGTATTGCAGTTATACAATACTTTGTGACATAGAAATCCAAGTAACTTTTATATATGTTACACAAACTCAATCTCCCCTGACTCATAACAGAGGTAATAATTGTAGACTGAGTCTAATCCTAACACTAACAACATTTAATCTTCTGTACAACAGCATACATCCAACAATCTCTGTAACATGAGAATGCTCATGTGAATAAAGTCAGGTCCATTAAGAAGTTGTTTTCCCAGTTCTATGTGAACTGGTCTGTGCAAAAATCAGCATTATTCAATACTTTATGGATGAAGCATTATGAGCCAAAATCAGTGGCTGGTCTTTGTGTCTAAATGAGAGCAACACTTTAAGCAAGAGTGGAGACTATTAGGGAAACAGATGATAATAGGCAATATGTCATTGTTTATATGCAAACCTAACATAAACCTGAAGCCAAGCAGCCAGACAGAGTCATGTTTAAACAGAATCAATTAATCTATTTTCTTTACTTATAATGCACGTTTAGTCTCAGATTGTATAAGAAAATCCTTTTTGAAAGTAACAGAGCTCAGTTACATGACACAAAACAACCAGAAAGAGTTGAAAGGACCAATAAGTGACACATACACAAAAACATGTCAGAAAATAACCAAAGCCAAAGATTAAGACAGACAAAAAACACTGAAAAGAGACAAACTGACTATAAATTAGCAGTGATTTTATATATCTTTCAGTCTGAGGGTGCTACATGTGCAGGTGGGATTGGGGGCCTTTTACCTGCTTGTGCCCAGGGGCCCATTTTCTCTTAGCCTGTCCATGCATTAAGTACATCAATAAATATAACTCATGGAGGTAATGCTTGCTCTGGTAGCTAGCCAACCAGAGCTAGAGCCAACAACAAAAGTTGACTTCAAACACCAAAATAGATCATCACCACCACTCAAAATGACAAACTGCTTTTGTCCACCTATCTGAAATAAACTCACTGTCCGCAGGATTAGTAAGAGCTGTGAGTGTCACTGCCACTGTTGTAATAGCAAACTGCATATGTACTGTGTAAGAGCAGGAAACTTCATAAGCATAGCAACAGTAAGTAAAGGGTAGGGGGTTAGTAAGGTCATAATGTAGTGCGCACTGCACAGTACGAGTCTGTGTTGCAGTAAATGTAGAGAAAGGCATTACTTACAGGTTCTTCAGCTCTCTGTAGTTAACAAGATCAAATTCTGTTATATTCTCCAGTCCAGTTTGGTTTTCTATGTAACTAGTTAATAGAAAAAGGAGGGGGGGAGAGGGAGAGAAAGAGAGAGATGCAAGGTAAATACATACATTTTGTTGTGACCTTCAGTTGTTCATTGTGAAGCCAGATGCTGAGTTAAACCAATGCTGAATGTAGAAAATAAGAGAACACAGACAAAAGGACATACAGTAAAACTAAACTACAAAAACAAGTGAATGAATTTCTTGACCAGGGACAAAGAGGTTTTGTGTTTATCATTTAGTGAATTCCAACTTTAACAACGTTATAGTGAACAAAAAAGAAGAAAAAAAAAAAACGATTTGCCATTTGAAAAAGGGCAAAACCACAAAAATAAAGAGAACAAAAGAGGAACAGCTCTTCATATTTTTTTTTAGTAAAAGTATAACAGAGAAATACCATTGACAGTTACAATGCACACTAAATACCAAAAGCAACAGAAGAGGTTGAATGGAGTCACCTGTGTAACCTTTGAGTCAACATGCAGGAGCTAATTACCCAAACCATTAATCCCCTCCCACCCCCCCTTTTTAAAGCATTGTTATTCATCACTGGGGAAAAAAGTGGAAAGAAAGGAGAAGGGAAAAAAAGGTGGTGCGACTTTGGGAACTGTGGGTTGAACATAAAATTATGATGATGGAATAAAAGAAGAAGGTTAGCATACAAAGTCAACCCCACTTATGTGTCTGGCCTGAGTGACATCCACCAAAATCCAAATAACAACAGATCACGCAACCAGCCGAGACGTCCACGGACCCACCAGCCACAAAACTCATGTCAGAGCTTTAATCTGCTGCTCGTGTGGACAAAAAATGATGCCTTAGAAGCCTGCAGAATAACTAGTCAGCACACAATGCAGAAACAACCAGCTCTCATCTTGAGATGTTTCAATAGATGTTTGATCGAATCTACCAAGGATCTCACTGGAGCAAACTGTCCCCCCTTTTCTCTGCCCTCCTCCACTTCTAACTCCCCACTCTCCAGAAGTATATAAACGTTTTTAGCATTTAGCTCAGAGGACGCTTCTTTAATGCACTTTTTCTGAAGGGATTAGATTCACTGGATACAACAAGTTGAAGGATCTTCAGCTAGCTCTTGAATACGTTATAACATCCTTGAGAAACTTTTTTTTTTTTTCAGCCATAAATGAAGCAAATAATCAAAATAAAAAGAAATTAGAAAAATTTGAGTAGATTACCTTGAAGGAACCACAATGGATGATGAATGGAAAATTAGACATGAAATATGAATATGCATGCACGTTGTCTGCCAAACACCGAGATACCTAAAAATAAGAGTATTTAAACAAGAGCAAACTCAAAAACTACCTGAATAAGTTTTAATGTTCTTTTATCCCCAAACTTACTTTGAATTACTTCGAAACAGTAATAATAATAATAATCTTCTTGTCCTGTTTTCAAGCCTCATACCTACATTACCTAAAATGCAACTCCACTACTGACAGTTCCTTTGGAGATTCATGTGTTATGCTAATGGTGGCTAATGGTGCCCATTAAGCTCATTTTATTGCTTTATATTTGTTGTGATTTTCAAAGTTGCAGTCTTCAACCCCCATCCGACTGTTTCTTCAGGAATATAACTTGGGACTTCATAGGCTTCACACAAGCAGCTAAAATCTTCACATATGTTCACGTACACTGGCAAGAAAAACTTGAAAACACCAAGAGATTACTGGATTTTTACAGTGAAATGTTAAAAACAACAAATGTATACCAAAACACAGAAAAAACAAGGTCCTCATTCACCTGTAGCATCTAAAACGTCAAAGATTACCTTTTACAAAACAACTACCAATTGCTACTCCAGCACAGTTCCACTTAAAGGCTTTGGAACTATCTGTTGTCGTTTTGTGGATGGTCTTACAGTAAATTGATCATGCATGTGCTCTCAGGTGTAAAAACATCTTAGAAGACGTCCATGTCCAGTAAACCAACAATGGGAGTTTATATTTGGCTCCTTCTCCATAGCGAAAAAACAAATGTGTCAGTCTATACTGTACTTGAAAAAGGAAAGTTCTTCTCTGAGACGTATAGAAATTAAAGATTTTTTTCACAGACATGCAGCCACTGGATCTATTCAGGTCTGAAGACGCAGTGGAAGGCCCAAGTACACATCTGTCCAAGGAGACAAGTATTTATGAGTGTCCTCCTTGAGAAATCGTTCCCTTACTGCTTCTGAATTCAACTGTTGAATAAAAACGCTATGCTCAGACACTGTGCTCATGGAGACTCAGGTGAACTGGCCTCATGGGCAGAGTTGCCAGGGAAAAAAACCTGAGGCTGGCATATCAGACGCACAAACAGTGGACTTGAGATGACTGTAACCTGGAAATCTTGAGGACTGATGAGTAATAGGATTTCTGTGTAAAGTACTGTACTTAACTTTGAACTTTAGCTTAAAAATCAAATGCAATATTGAAGAAAGTGACATATTTCCCCTTTAAATGTAATAAAAGAGCTCTATGTGACAAACACCATGGTCATACTAGTAAACCATTTCCATATACCAAAAAATACCTGCAGTAATTTCCAGCTGATGACAGCCACGTTCAGCATGTGGCTTTGTTTCTGCCTTACAGTTAACCGTTTGTCAGCTGCAACACACAAACCTTTTTATTCATGTCTGATTGACCCACACAGCAATAATGTGATTACAGGGCAGGTGGGCCCAGGATCACCCATTGGCCTTACTTACTGGATTGAGCCAAGTGGGTTGTATATCATCTATTGTTCCCGGGTGGGGGCATTGACTGGCAATTCACAAAATTGAATTTATAACTCAGCATATGATGAATTTCAGCCCCTGTTCCACAGTTAATGGCCCCTTGTTTGTTCTGTGTGTCGGCTGTATTGCCTTGCACTGCCGATACAGTGAGCTGCTGTTGTTTGTTGGCATGTAGAGCACCACGGTAAACAGAAGCCGAGAAAGGCCCCCCTCATTTATTGATTGAATCTTTCAGAGAGAATGTCAAGCCTCACCCTCGGCTCTACGAAACATGTTTAGCTGCAGGTACAAGAAAATACCTCTGAGGTAAAAGGGAAAGAAAGAGAGCGGGAAAAGAGAGGCAAAAAGAGAGACAGGGGAGGGATAGAGGAGGGGAGTGGGGTATAGGTGAATAGAGGCAGAAAGTGGCAGTAAATTGACTTGCTCCACCACAATAGCGTTTCACAAATGTAGTTCCTTCTTAACAAGTGTTAATTGCTCAGATCCGGGGACAGGAACAAAGAGAGAACAGCGTGGTGGTGCAGAGAGTGACATTTAGTTTTCCATGTTGGAGCTGATGGTGGGTTGCATAATAATACAGCAGCCCTCTTTAAATCACAGGTGGTCAGTTTCTACTTCTTTTTCCATACAAAGTTTTAAAAAGCCAATGTTAAATAACAGTCATCTGCTGCAGACGTGCTGTAGCTGAGTGAGAGGTCTGAGTTCATCTGAGCGGTACCTTATAGAGCATGAATTTTATTCCAACAAGTTCCCCCAAGGAGTCTTCTGTTAATAAATAAGGTGGAATCGCATATGGCCATAAGAAACTAACTAATCTAACCCAACCCAAACCATCAAGTAAACATCATTAGCAATCTGATTCATTTCATCTTTTGAGCGCCAGCCAAGTGCTCACAGTCAAGGAGCATAAATAAGGTCAGAATAACCTCAGTGGTACACGCAGGTCAGCGGCTCATTCATCAGAAATGGAATTTACATTTGAGCCAAAAAAACTGAAACATAATTTCTTCAGCCATTGTGATTACAGCATGTGAGTTTCAGCTATGGTACATGAAGAAATGGTTTTAAAACACAGTACATCTGTAAACATGAAAAAATAAAAACCTAGTGGAAGCAGATAAGCACAGTTTTCATTGACTAACTTTGTGAAACTGATCTTTGATGTTAACTTTGTATTTCCACATACAAACCAGTTCAAACTTTCAAAGACAAGTTGCGTATTTAGTCAATATTTAATTATATAGAAATAAATATAGATTATTTTCTAGTTTTTAATTTAATTTAAATAAAAGTTAGAGTTTATGGAACTATATTGATGATGATGGACAACAAGAGTATTTTTATTCTACTTGATCAAAATAAGACAAGAAGAACCTTTTAACTTAACAGAACAGAAAAATGTTCCATACACTTAAGAACACTGAAACTGTTGTGTGGGGAGCATTCGAGGCCACACTTTGAGAATCACTGGATGACAGGATATCGGTTCCCGTCATTCTATGCCATTTTTTCTTAGTAACAATCATTGATTCCCAGTAACCAGAGTGACTAAATTACTGCCAAGAAAATGAATCTGAATTATACGCAGCTTTTCTTACTGTCAAGCAACACCTGAATTTGGCAAATGCTGAGAACAAACTCCACATTGCATGACAGCAGAGCTGAATCTGACTGTATCCAATAATGAGAAACAGACAAAGCCTTGCAGACAATTTACATTTAGCTTATTGTGATCTTGAGGGACAGATATGCTCCAATACTTTGCTGTGGCAAGCCATCAATACTTTCTCTTGCTAAACTCAAGAAGATAAACAGTGTACCGGAGTGAGACCTTTACTGAGAAACCAAGAAACCAATAGTGTAACAAACGAATGTATCACACAAGAACTTTAGCACATGTGCACTCCAGCTTAAGCAAATTAGAAACCTGTCACCCATTAGCTTGCAGAGAAGCACTTGTTCTTAGCCAAAGCAACGGAAAGCCACTTTGTGTTTGTAGTTATACGATCAATGTAAATGCTCCATCTTCACCCATCAGATACTTTTACTTCAGTATCACTCATTCCTACCAATAACTGTACATCCACATGGACTAGATAAACCTAAAGCTCTATTTAACAACATCACAAAAACATTATGCGGAAGTCTATTTCTAACCTGAAAAGGCTCCATTAAAGCCAGAAATCTGCCAGACATAAGACATCTGAGACATAAATTCAGTGTCCACAGAGTGATAAAGTGAACACAAACACAGAGAATCAAGCTTGGCAAACCACCAACATCAAGGCATGTGATCACATTTGATACACTTAGGCTAATTCAGGCACATGCAGAACAGGTGACGCATCATACTTACATCTCTGTCATGTTCTCGCTCTCTTGCACTGCCAGCGTCGGGATGCTGGTGATACTATCTGTCTCCACGCACAGCAGCGTGGCAAAAGAACACCGACAAGCTGACGGGCATATTCCCAAGGTGAGTACCGGGGCCAGGTGGAGCAGGGCGAGAACCAGAGGTGGGAGAATTGCCAGGGCCCGGAGTGCTCCCGCCATGCTCAAAGGAGGATGTTCTCAGCACCAGCGGAGAGGTTTGGCAGCTGTAGCTGGAGTTAGTGTCTGTGTGGTTCACCTAATAAAGAGTCAGAGAGCAGAGGTGAGAAGCTTTCACACACTCCTCTCGTGGCTCTCTGAAAGCATTGAGATCTCAGATGGTTAGGGTCTAGTACTGAGCCACAGCTGTGCTGAGCAGCAGGAGGGGCAGGCATGCAGGCAAGAAGGCAAGGGGCCTCTGGGGACATGGAGGTAGTGGGCTGCAGCCTCTCTCTTTCTCCCTCTCTCTTCCTCCAGGATGAAGGGAGGGGCAAGATAACAGGGGCCAGAGTCACCAGACACCTCAGACAGCAAGCAGGGCAAGAGGGAGGGGTTAGGGGTGAAGCATGTGTACAGATGATAATGAGAGGATGAGATGGGATATGGTGATAGAGATTTAATCTGCACCCTCGGGTGAAAGGTCTGCTGTCCTGCTGGCAGCTTGAGGTGCAAGAAGTGCCAAAAAGTCAGGGCTCATGGGTGTCTGGATGCATGCAGCAGCATTCACCATGTGTTGTGCACCAGCACATGCAGCTGTATGGATGGATGGGTCTCTCTGCTCTTGGAGAAATGGTTCATGATTGTTTATATTAAGAAAGACTGTTTAATTTAGTGGCTGTCAAAAACGGTGGGGTGGGGTAATCTTTAATAAGGTGTTTGCAGTAAACAGCAAGAACTCCAAGCAGGATTTAACAATAAGATTGTAGATAGGCTATGAGAAAAGGTGTACACACATGACTTCAGAGGGCTCCACCTTCACACAGGTGGCAGAACTCGACTTACTGCAACTATGTGAAGACATTTTAAACCAAAATGCTGATGGTTGTGGTTTTAGTTCCCACTTTTTAACACCTTACTTGAGAATGACTGGTGAAAACTAATTGCTGCCACTGTTTGTGTGTCCTAATTAATTAATCACCGATTACGACGATTGAACAGACTAAAACTGATAAAATGATGAAAACGCAGAACATGTGGATGGACGGATGGATATTAATGTCTCGCAATGCACTGTAAACTGATGTAGTGCCTGGTTGTGTCACTGGGTGGTGCCTCTCTGGTTAATTAGATGGAGTTACACCTTCTCATTGCAATTATAAAGTTACTAATAAGTGTTAGTGTGTGGAGTCGTGTTAAAACAGTAACACAGGCTATCAGGCTGGTGGACAGAAACCTGATGGAGAGAAACCTGCTATAGGAGTGAAAGTCATTTCTCTAACTTAAATCTTTAAGGGAATCAATTAAGAGATCTTCTCTGTCCGTACCTTGAGGTTCATCTCAGCTTGAGATTATATTTGCCACAAACAAACCACCTTAAGCTGAGAAGAATGTAATTTTAAAAAAAAGTTTGTAAACTTTTAAATTCCGTTAATGTTGAATTTATTTATTTATTTCTGCTATATATTACTATTAATTGGGAAAGCCTGACAAAGCCCGACTTCATCTGTCTCAAATTATTAACCGTAACTTTACACCTTCCACATCATAGACATGAAGGACTTTATAAGGAAAGAGAAACCGCGCCAGTGGTGAACTCTACATAGCATCATAGCATACATAGCATGCCTCTAATCTTTTAACCTGCAGAGACCCATCACTGTCCATCACACATACTGTATGTTCTTTCCATGAGTGGAGGCAGCTTTTACCCACGGGACAAATGCTGTGCCCCACCCCCCTTCCTCCTAGTCATTTTGCACATGAGTAAGGTCACAGTGTCCCGACCGCAATTACTGGCCATAAGCTGAATAGCCATTTTTGCTGCTGTCGTCAGGATTATCTGGTGCCTTAATTACTCTTCTTTTTACACCCCCTTTTTCTTGGACTTAGCTCAGCAAATAGTAGAGAGGAACAAACCATTTGTTCACAGAGAAAATGTTTTAGCGCTCATCAGGCTAAAACATCAAAAACTTGAACGGAGGAGTAATATTGTGGGAAATGGAACTGATAACATTCACAAAATAAAATGTTTGTAATTGAAAGTGATTCTTTTATGTTTTGTTTTTTCATATTTCTATTTGTTGATGTCCATACTATACAATTAAAAGTTTTAAAACTGTTAAAGCTGTTTTTAGAAGGACTCACACAAAACAAAATCTTTCATCTCTTAGTCGACTCTGTCACAAGACTTTCCAGAGGTTCCCACTTTCTCTGGAATCTCTCAAAATCTTCCTAATGTTTTACATACGATCGTCAGTCAATAAATGGACCTCTATTTGGGGGCTGGATATCCAAAAAGTATTTAATCACGTCCATCTGACTGATCAAAACAGGTGTTTCGTTAAAGAAACAGGCACTAGGACTTCTAGGTTATTAGTCTGTTCAGTGTTGCTTATTAGTGAAACAACTGGTACAGATGTCCATGGTGCTTGGAGCTTTGGGGAAATCATGCTGACTTTTTCCATCACAACCATGTAGCATCATTCTTGACAATTACTTGATGGGGAAATTTGTGTCCATACATTGTTCCCTCAACATTTTATTGTTAATTTTTAATGTTTGCAGCACATTGGTACTGGTATATAAATACACATCTTCAAAACTTTAACAAATTGGTTGCGGTTTATCTGCTAAATAGTAAAGAAATAAGTAAGCATGTTAGCTTACAAACATTACAGAGTCACAGAGTCTCTGACTAATGAACTTTTACACTTGTTTGTGGTCACATTATTTTTACTGCTTTATCTTTATTTCTATATCTTGTTTCCCTCTCTGGCTCTTGCTTCTAGTTACCTTCTGTTCATGTTGCAGTGCCTTAATTTCATTGAAATTCTTTTTGCTTTAAACTTTGAAAACTGCAGCGCTGCAGTCATTTGCAATAAGGAGTTTCCATAAGTCAGTTAAGTGGAACACAATAAGTCCTGATAAAACAATAACCAATCAAGTAATTTATATTTATCGCCCACACACATCATCAGCTTCCCCTGGAGGTCTTTGTTAACTTCATAAAGTTGCCATCTGGAACAAAACATTCATAGAAATATGTCTGACTTAAACAATAGAAGAATATGAGACATAAGAGTTTTATTCAATAAGATATCCGTGAGCTGTAAGATGTATCAGCTATTCTCACTCAATAACAATACATTAAAAGTATCCCATGTCATAACATACCAATTGTGAATGATATTTTCACAAACAGGCATATTTTAGATATTAAACACTTCATATTGTTCACATTTGGTGATTACAAAGTATTTGTGAACATTCTTGTCTTTTGTCTCCTGATTTCTAAGTAATGCAGTCTATTCATACACGATTTCCCATCTACCAAATCTCCCTCATTCATGTCCACCCTTCTACTTATTTTAATTATTACAACTAATTCACGGACAGTGCAATTTCCTACAAGCCATGAGTCAATTTCCAACCTCACATCATTTGGAAACAGTGGACATTTGACAAATAATAATGGCCTCATTCCTCTCTGGGTATTTAATTAGATTACTGTTTTTATGCATTATGGTGATTGATGGTCATAGAAGGGTTTAATTGTGACACTTGCCTTTTGAATCCATCTCCCCCTGTCATGTCACAGATAAATACAGAGGCTGGGACACGGTCACTGTTGCATCCTGTTCTATAGATACTATACTTGACCAAGCCATATCTCCACCACGTGTGCCTGACTTCCTCACCGTATCTCTCAGCGCAGAACCTCATTAAATCAATGTATACACTGAGATGACAGGATAAGGCTGTGACTATATATCTCTTTATTGTCAACAAATCCCATGAAAACACCATAAACCAACAATATGTTTTTCTTGATGTGGTTTTATCGTATGCACTACAGAGTGCCATTGTCCAAAAACTATTAAAAACAAATCAATGAACCATACTCTTGCACTGAGTGGCTTATTTTGGATCAATCGGCACCATCCTGCAGCCGTAAAGACTCTCTAAACACCAAACTGTATTAATCCACAACTGAAAATACCCAACACATGCGTGACTTTCTATTTTTGAATAATGACTGGTAAAACTACAGTGCGCTGCAGTATGAGCAGTTATTTTGTCTGGATTAGCACAAGATTTTATACTTTTCAACAGTGTTTTTATACTAATATTTGTACTGAACCATTTTTTCCACCAATTTATTTGGGAATTTGGGAAATATGAAGGGGTCATGTATCAAAGACTCAAGCTTTAAGGCTAACGATGGAAATGGTTTTCATAATAACATTTCACTTATTTGACAACTACAGCACGAAAGTAAAACTAGAATTTAATAAAACTAAATATTATATTTAGAAATGCCTTTTTATATTTCAATTTCCTACTGAAAGTCTGGAGAGCTTTACCAAGGAATCCCCTTTTATCCTATCATGATAAAAACCTTGAAAACATGTTTTAAGCCTTCAAAACAATTGAGTACATTTAGATTTATTTTATATGGGATATACATACAACACATCTGTGTATGAAGGGCTCTTGGTGGGGGGTTAAACACCTGCAAACAGGATGAGACTAAGAGTGGCTGCACTTCTGTCAGACCTTTAAACAATAATCAATCAATTTCAAAGTTATCTCCAGCTGCAGAGAGAGAAAGGGAAACTGTGAGGGACAGATAGAAAGAGCACGTAACAAGAGAATGAGAGTGAGAGTAAAAGCTCTTTTGGACCAAGTACAAGGAAAGGCTTTTACATTTAAAGTGGTAAATGCACATAGCTGCCATGTTTGTATGTAAGCTGTGTTGCTTGTGGCTGCGACTCACTTGCTGTACATTGGCTCGTGTGCAGAACGCTGATGTAATGGATTATGTTACATGTTGGTCTTTTCATCTTTTTAAAAAGCTCTTTCAGCATTTTTGTAAAAAATTAAATCCCATAGTTTCACAGTTTGGTTTGCCGAATGTCAACCTAAAATCAAATAAAAGTATTTTTTTAGCAACTGATTTTGAAATATGCAATGGACAAAGGGATAATGCATTAAATGATTTAATTAATGGTATTTGAAAGAAGTGGGCGGCAAGAGATGGGTCCGGTCAACTACTGAGACTCATTAACTTCTGTATCATTTAAACCATAATTATGAGCAGGAAGTGCATAGAACCATCTGTTCATGTTATTAAAAGTTGGAGATATCTGACATTTCTGGCACTGATGATCTCCTACTTAGTGAAAACAACTACACATGTCAAAGGCTAGCAGTTATGGAGTAATGTCTGTGCTTATATACAATAAAGGGCAGTAGAGAAGAGGACATGCAACAACCGGGGATGCCTGTTGTCTTCTCCCTGCTCTGCAACACTGTTAAGATTCAGTTGAGTTCTGTTTATCTATTGTATGACATTACAATGGATTACATACTGTAACTTGAACCTTATTGTTAAATTAATTTAGCTAATTTCTAATATTAAGTGTGGTTGATGCTGATTTGTCTTGTCCCCCTTGAACACACTACAACAACAACACACCTGGACAATATTCAGGTTGTGGGCTACAGCAGTGTTTTTACTACACACAGTGAAACTTTGCTGTTTCATTCCTATAACATGACTATTATAATACTACAATTGCTAAAATTCACATTTATGATAGAGCAAAATTAAAGCCCCCTTACAATAACTTTTCACAATATGGCTCTTGGTTTCTTACAAACTCATAAGGCCATCATTCAACAGCAATGACCCTGTTTGTTGTTATAGTTTGTCTCGAAGTTTTTATTTTAGCTGCATTGAAAAGCTGTGTGGCCCTACTATGTTTATCATTTTGTCCCCAGTGTTACCGTGTAAAACATTTCTATTATCACTAGAATACTTAGCATACTCGGATTTTATTTGGAATTCCACTGCCATGGGTTTATTACCTTTTCAAATTGATTATTGCACCATGTATAAAGTACATCTTATTCTAAATTAATACTTTTTGATTTACTTCAATGGAATGTGGTAATTCCTTGTTCATACTTTGTCTCATCTAGGTTTTTGTTCTCCGTTTATTAAAAAAATGATTTTGATCAGTTTTAAAGATAACCATTTCTTACATTTCTATGGGGTTTTACCTTTCTTTTATCAGCACAGTTTCACTGAAAGACTGCCTCTCTCTGTATGTTCACACCATACCGTCACAACACAAAGCTTCCCGGCACAACCACAGTCTGCTCTGTGACCACTGAGCAGCTCAAGTGGCGCAGTTATGGCTTAAAGGCTCCACATATCCCTTTTCCATCAAGCCAATTCCAACCAGTTTGAACCATGACTTTGCATTTCAACCAGCGCTAAGCCAGGAAAATTGGTCCCAGGCTGGCACCAACTCTTTGCTGGTCCACAACTAAGAACCGATTGTGA
The DNA here is from genome assembly GCF_900324465.2 of Anabas testudineus. Classification (NCBI taxonomy): domain Eukaryota; kingdom Metazoa; phylum Chordata; class Actinopteri; order Anabantiformes; family Anabantidae; genus Anabas; species Anabas testudineus. The sequence continues at coordinate 5,023,814 of NC_046625.1, forward strand.
CAGGGGCTGAGAACTGGACCATTGTGAAGCTCAAGTACAGTTCTCCTCTGATTCCTGGCCACATGTCGAACTGCCTCTCGAAAAGACACTAAACCCTGACCCCTTGGCGCCTAACATGTAGCTGTACAAAGAATTTTTCAAAAGGGATTAATAAAGTATAAACTATTATTATCAGAAATGTGTTTATTTAAATATATTTTAAGGTAAAAACCTGTCCTCATCAAATTTTTAAATGATATTAGAACAGACAATGTAGGACGGTGCATGAAACATGTTGTCAGATATTAATTTAGCATGGATGATATGTTCCTTATTATATTCACATAACGTAATTTGGAGTGCATTACCTTAATGTACTGTTGTAAAACTGCAACACGACCAGTGCCTGCCAAATAACTCAGGTTTACTTTTGCGGGGCTTTATTGCGTGTAAAGCCTTGAAAACCACTTGGACTTTATTTCATTGTAAATTTTCCACAAATAGAGGGTAGTACTGAGGTGACTAATGGTACATGAGCATCTTCACGCAATAAACAAGCCACTTGGGCTCCATTTATTTCCTGAAGAGCTGCACAACCAGAAGAAAAGGGCCCCGATCTATTGTGCGAACACTCAACAAGATTACGAACCAAGAAACACTACAGCAAAACTTTTTAAAGTCATCAGCCATTTCTCATTTCATTACATGGGCACAGTATTTATCCCAGTCATCAAAAGATATTTGCAAGACGGGTTTAAAGAAACCAAAGATCTTTAAAAGATTTAATCAACTCCTATTGTCAACTGAAATATTACTGATTGGTTGCTATTGATGCATCCTAATTAGTGCTTTCTGGCAACTGTATGTTGAAATTCAAGCAATGTAATATCAAACAAATTAAAAAGACATAACGACAGTAGCTTGAATAAATAACTTTCATTAATCTACTTTGAACTAGCTGCATAACAAATAAAAAAAAATCATGAGAAAGTGAAAGGTCAACCAAAATACTGAGTGAGATTAAAGTGGATGATATGAGGAAACCGAACTCTGAACGGCAGCCCCGGTCATGTTAACACCATACATTATCCAGTGAACTCTACAGGAGCATGTGTCCTCCGTCTCTTATCAGATGAGGTGCAGTTAACTACAAGCTGATGGAACAAGATACAGAGAGGGCATTAAGCCCTCACATGCTACAATGTCTTTATCTACAGATCTGGACATCACAACCCCCCCAAACCTTCATCAGACAAAATCCTCTCCTCCCCGATCGATACACTACCAAGCAAAACAACGGTGTTGGATGTAGCCGTCTCAAATTCTTCATCACTTCTCCACTTTCCCCATTTTTTATTTTCCATTTGCATCAGTGGCGAGGGCATCAACACCCAGCCAGTAAAGTCCAGACCAGACCAGACTGTGTGTGTCTTTGTGAGTATGCATGTACACGTGTGTGTGTGTGTGCAAGTGCATGATGACTGTCTTAATATGAGCTCTACTACTAATACATGCTTAGTTTGGGCAATTCTTTGCACGTATATTTGTATGTGTGTGCACGTCTGTGTCTGTTTGTATCTCTGCTTGTACATGTGAGCATGTGTGTGTGCAGATCACAGGGGTAAACCCAGAATCAATAGGCTGGAGTAGGCAATAGTACAAGTTTTGTGTGTGTGTGTGTGTGTGTGTGTGTGTGTGTGTGTGTGTGTGTGTGTGTGTGTAACCGGACCAGTCTGTCTCAGCCCTCATTAGTAGCCGCAGTAGGCTGTGGACACCAGAGGCCTCCAAGAGGCTCGTGCAGATGAGCAGAAACCTGAGGAGTTGTGGTGGGAGGTGGGGGTTGAAACAGCAGCAGTTAACTCAGAAGCTAATGAACAACAAATGTCTCTCCTCTCTGTCCTCTTGCCGTTTATCCATCTCTGGTGCTGTTGTCCCTTTTTCCTTGGTGTCTTGTTCTCTTGTCCTTTATTAATTTGTCCTAATTCATCTCTCCCTTTGTTTTTTTCTTCACCAAATTGACACATTAAAACCTATTTTTTTGGACAACCCAACAATAAGCACTGGAAGCCAAAGACATCATAATTCACCTCTTTTTCTGCAATGTGTTTTTTATACCTGCTTTAATCCAGTTTAATTTAAAATGTAGCCAATTTTATTTAGTTTAGGAATAACTAACTTAATTTAGTTGTGTATACTTTTTAAAAATCCATCTCAATTTCCTTAGGTAGATGCTTCGTTAATGAACATCTCAAAGCTTTATATTGCAGCTGATTTATGATCTAGGTTTGTGGGAAGTGTAGAAACTGTCCTTCCAAGAAAAACAACAACATCAGTAATTCCAGGAAATGCCCAATAACTGCACAGTGCGTTTAAGTGGCACAGTCTTTTACTAATACAGGAATCATAACTCCTGCACATCATGAGCAAGAAAGAGTAGTGTGATGTTGTGGAAGAACCACAAGTCTGCAGAGGAATGGGGAGGGTGGTGGAGGCATTAATTAAACGTTTGACGTGGGTTAGTGATTGTTTTCTGCTACCTACAAACACTCAACATTGGTTTCTTTGATCACAGTCAGTCCCTGACCTAAAGTCACATCATAATTCTGATGCTTCCCGACCTAAGCAGGAAGTTAATACTATTCTATGGAGTATTTTCACTGTAGTGCCAGTCGAATAATGCCAGCTAGCTGGACTCAAACTGGGGTGTTCTGGTTCTTTGTCTGAGTCTTTACCCCTAAAGCCAGATTTATACACTGACCAAAGTGCTTGTTGGATGGTCAGATAGCTCCCTGTAAAGAAAATCTGGAAATCACTGGCTTCAGCTGTGGCCATGATTTCTGATGTGACTGGACGGCCTGTTCTTACACACCTTAAACTGCATGAGTACGCCACCCACATCATTTTAACCCACAATCTTATCCTACATCTAACTAAAGTTATTTTTGGGCCTGAACCAGACCTACAACCATAGCGGTGTCAGGGCAGTAAATACTTTTATTTTTGCAGTGAGAATATACATTGAATTGCCAACATGGCCCCAGATCAGGAAACACTACAAGTGTCATTCATGAGGGGGATTAGTTTGTCGTTCTATTTCAAGGTCGTGTTAAAAGTTTACCTCGGATGTATGGTAAATATCTCTTTTAATTTATCTGTTAGTCTTTATCTCTTTGTTAACCTTCCTGTTTCTATCAGTGCTGTCAAAGCACTTGAACACATTGAGGATTAGGTGCATGTCAAGTTGAATCACTGTAGTTCATAAAGTCTCCTAATAAAAGTACCTGAGCAGAACAAAAAAAAAAGCCACCGTGTCTGGCTCTATATATTTCCCCAGCAGAAATGTGTGTTCTCTCTTTCTTACTCTTTCTTCTTCAGTACAGTTTTACTTTTACTGTCAACAGTTTATGTCCCCACAAGCTTTAAAAATGCTCTCCATATCTGATCAACAGCCTTAGGCTTCACAGGCAATGATAACTGTGATGTTGATATCACACGTCAGTGTTTTTTACTGATAGTTTTCACATAGTCACAGTCTACATTTTAAATGCAAAAAACATTCCCAGGATGAGTTAAATACAAGAATTAAAACCAAGTTTATAGATTGCAGTGTTGTTCCATGTTCTGCTCTTTGTTTGACTGTTGCTCCTGCTCTGTCTCCCCCTCCCTGCCATTCGTCACATCTCCAGCTCATATCCATGTTTATAAAGAGCTGCTCTCCATTATCCTAATTGAAAAATTTGACTAAAGTGCCACTTTATTCACAATACACAGCCATAACCCCATTCATCTCATACACTGCAGAACATCCCAAGGCAGCAACGGATAAACTATTAAAAACAGTTCACGTGACATTTCTGACATAGATGATGAACTATATTCATGATCTTAATGACTACTATTTTCTCACTGAGCGAGAAAACATGTGCAAGAAGCAAAAACATACACACCGACACACACATGAACCATGGGGAGAATAACGAGTGAGCTGGTTCTAATCATTTTTATGATGTCCCTCTCACCCCACATTCACAAACTTTTCAGAATTGCATTTCGTGACTCATGTGGAACATGTTCTACTGTAAGTCCACTTATAATAAAGAGGTTTGTGGAATATGCTTTCTGCACAGTCAATAATCCAGAGAAATACACAGTGGGAACATTATAATTGTGCGCTGCTCTCTTTCTGTGATGCCACGGGTTAATAGTGGAAAACAAATATACAGTAACACCAAGGATTCAACTGATGAAGTGGAGATTGAGAACATTTCTTAGTTATTCTTGCTACAACTACATTATTTATGTAACGTTTCTGAATATGTCTCTTCGGTTATTGTATATGAGGTGTATAAGCCATCAGCCATGATTCATTTTATGTGTACTGTAACTTTAATGTGTTTTTCTCACTAACAATATGGAACATTTTCACCTTAATAACTGGATGTGCTATTACTTGGACTTACAACTTTCACTGCGAGCAATAATTGCAACACTAGTTCAACCCATCCAGAAAGCTTTTACCGTTCTAAACACCAAGTCCGGTCAGTCTTTCCTTGCGAATCATCCTGGCGATGACTCACCAGTAACCAACAAATATAAACCACTACATAATGAGATCTATGAGGAGGACTGGTCAGCCTTTTCCTAGTATGCACTAGAACAACAGTTACTTTGGAATGAACAGAAGAATTTGTAATTAGTCGTCTGGAGTCCACAAATCTTTTTAAAGTACTGATGTTTTTTTTTCTGCCTGTGCCGTTGCTTCATTTCAACAGATGTTACCTTCTTTTATCAGACAAAAACTGTTCTATTTAGAAATGCATTTGTTTGTTGTTTTTTTAAATATATTGTTTCCAATTTATAAATTAAGTATTGACGGTTTTAATAAAACCTTAGTTTACACTTGGGAGGACAATTGAGAAGCAAGCCTTTTGGATGTGGCAATGTATCCAACATTACCGCATCCAACAGACAGAATTAAAACATTAATAAATAAACATAACACTATTTAACAGTTACTACACTTTTTGTACTATGCCCCAATGTGGAGAAGTGCAGCTGAAGCCTCCTGCAGACCCACTGAACAGCAGTGCCAGCCGTGAAAAGATATTCCCTTTTACAGGTTGTTGAGTGGGGCTCATGTGAGAATTTTAATTATTTCTACTTCATTAGTACATTTTGGAGCATTCTCATTCACAGTAATCTCATAACGACGACTACCATTCAGCACTGGACAGAGCATGAGCAGGAAGAGGGAGGGCTGCGCAAGGCAGAGCACAGCACATTGAATTTCTTATTCTAGCGTTAGCTTAAGTTGCATATTGCAGCTTTAACAACAATATCTAACATCAATGATAAAAACATTATAACATGATGAAGGGGCTGCAGGAGACACATTTATGAGTGTTGAGTGTATCTAAAAGCAAACATCACTTTTTTTTTTTTTTACTTTTACTTTTGGTACCTGCAGCTAAATCCAGTCTGTGGAACATGTTGGATCAATTCTGTCTCCTAAACAAACAAAAACACAATCTTATTATAGAAAATAGCATAGAAACATAGTTTTTCAGAGACAGGGTTGGGTAAATAGGTACATGTAAATGTTGAATAAAGGCATTGTTTAAAAAATAGGTCAAACAAGTAAGACTGGTTATCGTTTCTGAGTGTCAGGGGACATTTGCATTTAAGATGAACATTTTCCAACCTCCCCACATTGTCCTGCTGGCCTTCTTTTGAGCTCATGAGTCATGGAGGATGACGTTTGAGGCTCAATGTATTAATGTTATGTAGCTTTCAACCACAAAAATCTTTCTCTTTTATATAAGAAATTCAGCTTTCATACCAGCTTAGTTAAAACATTCAACCATGTCGTAATATTCAGCACTGTGAGCGAATGAATCACAAAGTGCATAGTAGCCCGCAGTTTCAGTTAATGATATCTCTGCATGCATCAGTGAGCAAAGCAACAGGATTTGGATTGAACTGAAAAAAGAGATGTAGCCTCTCTATAGTGCTTCCATTAGCATATTGTTCATGTTGAAGAAATGGCCTGAATCACACATACTACAAAAAAAATATCACAATGTTAGACTTGCCTATCTTATCTTATTGTCAACATAATTTAAATGTTCTGTCAATTTAAATAAACATGCATAATGTATAGTGCATTTTCCACTATATCATTTGTAAACTGAGCTGCATGGCCAAATACAGTTAACAGTAAGCCTTTCCTTCTTTTTGTTGTTTAGTCTTATGCTCCCCAACTCTTTGGTAAAACTCTTGGAAGTAGGTTTTGAGAACATGGGGGGACTTTCTCTGACCATCTTCTTCTGTGGCAATTTAGTACATGATTCTTTGTGGTTAAGTTCTGCTGTAAAGAAACTGAGAGATAATTTCCTGTAATTGTGTATCTGTGCTCATCAAAACTATTTCGGTAACTATTTCAGGACGGGACTACTGTAAATTAGCTTTTGGAAAAGTAATATGTTGGGTATTTCAGGATAATGACTGATTCTGAGAGTGAATGCAGGTGTTGCATTGCAAGATTAGACAAAAAATAGGCATTTTATATTGTTCTCTTTGCTGTGATTTTTTTAGACTAAACTTAGAATTACATTTATTCACAAACTTAAAAATAAGTTAGCTCCTGGTTACCTTTTTACAGTAGCACCTTTGAGAGTACTGCACTTAAAAGCTCCAGAAATAGCTTACTGTTCTTACAGGTTTGGCAGAGACTGGACAACTGTATTATTTACAGGCTAAAATTTTGACATCAGCAGGTATGAATGTTACTAATTGTCTGCTGTGCATAATTTAATATCTCAAATATAAAGAACTGTGATATGCATCAGAAAATATGGCATTCGCGGTTCACAGTAACGGTGAGTACAAAGCAATATGTAGCTTCTTCCACGTTCATTTGCACTGTATTGAAACAACAATGCGTCTTAATAGACAATATGGTCTATTGAGCGTTGACTTGATGGGATCGGCTGCTGTTATGTGATCAGAATGACAGATCAGCTGTAAGTCGCTCCAGGAGGAGTCAGTGCAGCTCTTTCCAAGTCAAGCAGAACCCTGCAGAGTGCAGCACCAGAGATCAGCAGTCTCTCTCTCTCTCTCTCTCTGTGTAGGTGTACTGGAAAATCTAATTGGAAAAAAATCTTAACGATGATAGAAATTATAAATTGTCACCTAATTCTGCAGGAAGTGGGTCATTAGTGAAGTGGAAAGCATCAGTGAAACTTAATTTCACAATATCGTTGCCTGTGAAAAGGTAATGGAGCATGGGTTCAAGGTGGCATCAAACAGACAAAATACATGACTGGAGGTGGGCACGATCATTAACAGGATAGAACTCCTTTTTTGAGTCAGTGATCTTATAAAAACATCCTGTCAAGCAGTTTGACGTGATCACTGGTTCACAGTAAGACAAAACAAATAACACAATGCGACTACTGTGTGCCATAGCAATCAGGAAACACTATACACCCTATAGCTTCCTTGTCCATTGTACATTGTACATACTCACCATGATGAAACACTAAACACAGTGTTTAGTGTTAACAATGTTGACCACCTTAACTTAGTCTGTTTGTAAAGCAACATGCATGAAGTATCACTAATCTCACTAAGGAATTCCTGTGTGTACAACTCAGACAAATCAAAACTGTTTTAAACAGCCTTATCTCATTAATTTGCAATATCCTGACTAGGTTAAGTGGAGAGAGATGGACTCCAAGCAGCATAAACCACTGCTAAATGGTAATTTAATTAGTGACTGTACAGACCAAGAACACAACCAGTGACCCTTTGGGTGATGTCGTATTTTATCAATCAGATTTATCTTTTTGTTTGCCCCTTGCTACTGGCCTTGAAGGAGGCTATAAAGCTGCCATTTTGTGAGGATGGATGGGGAGCGGTCAACAGGCTGGTAAAGGTAGGCCCACCAGAGGCCTGGCTGTAATTAGAGTAATCTGATGGTGGATGGTTTCTGTGTCAAATCTCCATATCACCCTTTGTGAAACATCGAGAGCACATCAGGAAAAATAAAAACAAACTTGACACAAACAGACATGGATTTCAGCAGCAGTGTCATGCAGCAGTACACGCTGTGGATACAGGCTCACTTTCAATCCAGTTGGACATTGATCATCAGAGTGGAGCAAGGTACAGTTGAGTGGTTTGGACCAAGGCCAAATGTAAAATCCAGCGCTCAACCTGGAGAGCAACCATCCAATCTGTCCTACACTGGCTTTATTTTTTTCTGTGTATCTGTTTAGCTAACATAATGCTCCCATGTTAGCACTTGCACACCTATAAAGACACTGGGTAAAGGCCACAAACAAATTATATGTGTTAGTTTGATTCCAGAACCCCATTGCAAAACATTTGCTTTGGGCGTATTATGTAATAGAAACAGTCTTAATGCTAAACTAAACTCACCAGCTGCTGGGAGGAGTTTCCTATTTAAAGAGAAAGACTTGACATATTCATACTTTAGTGTTTTCGTACTTTAAGGACCAGGTAAAACTTGGACATCGCTGGTCCAATGTTTTAGAAATTAACTCTGGTCTCAAAATTACACTGATTGGCCATTAAAAACAGTCAAAAAAAAGTTTGCTGTTTATAAAATGAAATAGGTGAAAAACATTTGGAATTGTGTTCATCATTCAGTTACATTAGAAGTTTTTGCTCATCAATCTACACACAAACCTACAACGACAAAGTGAAAACTAATTTTAAAACATCTTTTGAAAATTGAAATCTGAACTTACTCATTCACACAAGTTTTCTGAGACCCATATTAAATACCTTGTAGAAGCTGCCTGGGATAATTTGCAGGGACATTCATTAAATACCGGCTTCCATGGATTCAGTAGGTACAGTAGGTAGGTAGAGTCCTCTAACTGCACTGTTAGTGGTTTGACATTGATCCCCTTGGGGAATATGTGAGTGTGCAAAATAGAGGGTCAAGATTAAGTGACATGCATGGAAATCTCACCTGAGGGACAGAGATCCAGGAGATACTTTATTATTCTGCACACAAAGAAAATAATTTTGCTCAGGCTGTGAACTCACTACTGTAAATATATCCTCCGGTTTATTGGTCAAAAATATAAAAAGTGCTCAAATGCTGTTGACTAAATTACCGTTATGGCTGGCTGCATACACTGCAATTAAAACTATTGGTGACAACTTTAAATTATTGTAAAACTGTATGCATCACATTCATTATTTATTTAAGTGACAGAACAAATGTTTCTTCCCTGTTGATTTTCACAAAATCCCTAAGTCCTGTATCTGCTGGTTTTATGTTTTCATGTTTATCCAGTGTGTATTAACCTCTGGCAGTTTCAGTCTAAACTGTGGCCATGACCTTTGTGACCCAGTCAGCCTCTGTGGATCAAAATGGGCCCAGAGCTTGAGCATGCCCGATCAATCACAGGTTCAGGCCACCATTGATTAAGGAGCAAAGACATTAGTCAACACTAAAAAGTTACAGATGTAATGTGTGCATGCTGGAAATAAGATGGAATGCACCTATATATGTTCTTAATGCTTTAATCTGCAAGTAAAAACTTTTTGCACCCTAATTGGTGACAAGATGTGTGCATAGGCTTTGTAAGGTTGTTGATCAATACCAGTGACTGAGTGGCTAAGGAAATCTTCATCCTCACCTCTGAACAAAACCTCCTCACCTACATGTACTATTTTAGCCGAGCCTCCTGAAATTGTCTCAAAAGAGCATGCTGTCTTTAAAAGCAAATCCATTTCACCAGCACAAAAGCATAGTACACAAAGCTGAAACTAAAAACGGGTGATCAAAGAAATTTGTCTTATACAATATGAATCAAGAAAGAGTAGATTTAATATGTCTTCTACATTTCTACATGATGAAATGTTGAAAGCATTTCTTAAACCAAGTACAAAATCTTATATATTCCTTCAACTAACTAATTATGGTGGAAGGACAGGAATCTTTTGCACTGATGAAGACCTAAAGTATGCATTTAATATTAAATGTTAGGCTGTTCATCACTACTAGTGACCCCTTTTACTGTACAGTACGCGTTCACAACCCAATCTTACAGTCTCAAGTTTCTTTAGACTCAACTAATCTGGTTTCTTGGAATAAAAGGCTATTTTAAGTACATGCAAACACAGTTATTGTGACATTGACATTTGGAAATATCAATTACCATATATAAACGTCATCTTGATAAGATTTTTTAGCAGGTGCACAATGGCCCTGTATGTAGGCATGTGAGTCCTTCAAGTGCTGCATCCTATCTAATCATGGCGATGTGGTGAGAGTGAGTGAATACACAAACCTGCCTTTTATTCAGCTTACAACAAAAACAGCAAGGCCAGCATACAGTACCTGCTATTATTGTAAAAAGATAGTTGCAGACAAAAATAGACCTCCCAAATTTTTTTGTCAACATGCTATCACCACTTAACTCTCATATGCAAAACACACACCGAGGATGCAGTTAGTCATGTAAAAATCCAGCTCAGGCCATGATGCTTTTGGCATTAAAAACTAGTTCATTTTTCTATTTCAAGTACCTTAATTGCCTCCAAAAATTGTGAATCACATCCAGCGCTGCAACTGCCGACTGTGTTGAAGCGGGCCAAATCAGCAACCAAATGACAAAAAACCAACATCCCATTGTTTCCAGAGTGCTGACATGTGCCTGTTCCCTTCATCATGGCTTCAATTTGTCTCACTACAATCGCAAAAATCATTTCAGTCTTGGTTGTTTAATAAACACTAAATCTAAACTAAGGTATGCTTTTTTTAATGAAGGAATATAATCTTGTGTGTGAACAAATTTTATATCACCTGCTATTATATACATAGTATTTTAACTAATTGTGCGTCTTGCTTTAGCTTTCAATGTGGTAATATTGGGTTATTTTGATCCTGACTACAATCCCATAAACGTAAAATCGGTAATTGGTTTTATTTTGTGGGGATTTGTCAGTTGTAGAAGGCAGTGACAATAGTGTTATATAGGCACCACACCAAAAAATGCTTCTACATTTTACAAATATTTCATATTTCATTTTGTTGTAGCATGATCTTCACTGAAGAGCATTAGGGAGCTGTGAAGAACCAAGACTAGGAGTGAGAATACAGAGGCAGCTGTGGCAGAGCAGAGTATGAGGGAATTATGATGAAGACCATTAAAAAAGGGGAAGGTGCCAGAAAGAGGGAACAGAGGAATGGAAGGGAGCCGTGTGTGAGAGAAAGGGGAGAGAGGAAAGCAGGAGTCCAAGAGAGAGCGACAGAGGGAGGGAGAGTGAAGGAGAGATGATGATTTGTGGCTCTCTCCAGTGTGCTAGCGTTACAGGAATGGCCCTCCAGGGCAACATGAAAAGCCTCTTGATTGTTAGGAGTGGTAACTGGAGCTCCCTGCTCCTTGGCCTGATAGATTTATTTACATTTCAGCGCCTGGGTCCTACTCAGAAAAAAAATTATACGAGGCAGCCGGGGCATCAATATTTTGTAGTAGGGATGATCTTCTTTTACCCAGCCCCCAGTTTTCTGTATCATGACTTAATGTTGTTATGGATGCTGCATGTTGCACTGGTCAGTCAGTGCCTGGGATGGATGTGTTTTACTGGGTATTATACAGCAGTTAGTTTACGTTTGAGTACCTAGTTTCTACATTAGTATATCAATAACCGTAGTAACTGGACATTTGAATATGAAACGTTTTGTAGGTAGCTGTTTTTTTTTCAGTGTTAACTCAGTGTTAGCACAAAAGAGCTCGCACGTGATGCAGATTTGATTGACCTCCCATTTATATTAATGGAAGTGGAGGACTACGAAAGTGAATAATGGGAATAAAAATAAGCTTTCAGAGAAATAGCAAAGGTGGTTAGTTTGCCAAAATCATCAGTTCTAAAAAGCATGTGCATAATTTGCATGCTGAAGAAAAAGCAAGTCAACAACCCAGGATGTAGCTGTACAAGTATTCTGTCAACAATCAAGAGAAGACTGATGGCCACCTAATCTGTCTGTGAGGGGGGCATGCATGGCAGTCAATGGACCTGGCGCACATCATGATGATGATGAAGTTCCTGTAGCTGGGTGACTAAATCATTTTGTGCGTTAAGATTAAGCAGTTGCAGTGATTCAGAGGGACAATGATCCAAATCATAATGTTTTTTGGGTGAAGACATGGAATATCCCACAATAAGCAAGAGCAGCAGTGAAGTGTGAGAGCAAGGAAGATACAGCGTGTGTGGTGATATCTATGGGCTGAAGATCCTCAAACTTTGGCCACCATGTCCTAAAAGTGCTGTCTCCTCCACACCACTCTTTCCTCACTGCTCATAATAAAACTGACATGTTAATGTAGTATTCATTGTTGTATTTCAAATTCAATTAGCCAAAGCACAGAAGCTGAAGAACAAAGAAGACTGTCCAAATACTTATGACCTGGGGAGTACAACAATGCCTCTGGACATATTTTTTAATGGCTGAGCAAATTTCACAGGGAGTGTGAGAGTATTTTTGTCTGTAATTAACTTTAACTAACACTTAATCAATGGCTATTTCATGACCATGATTGCATTATCACATCTGAGTGAGCCCACTGCAGCACTTCTCAGTTGTTGTACCACTGTGTGTGTACTTTCAAGTCAATCAAATGGCCGGGCTGTCACTTTATTCTGAAAGCCTTAAAGACATTTGTGCAGAGCTCCTGCTGTTCCCAATATTACACCAAATGTGCAATCTAAAATTATAAATGGCCCTCAAGGTTTTAATTTGGGCATACTATGTAATTACTTCAAATCAACCACTGAAAGGCACATTTTCTCTCAGCCTTTAGACAGCACCTCCGAGTTCATGGGGTTAACTTACTGCTTACTTTTTATTTATCCTGAGATGGTTTACAAATACAACACACATAGTGTGTATCATCTGTGTGATTTTCACCACATGTCTCCTCTGCTGCCTTGCTTAAAAGCACCTACTGTACACAAACTCTTAAGTGGGAAAAGACCAGTTCTTACTCACGCACACTTTGAAGCTTGACAGGGAAAACACTCACACACTCACCTCTAAAACCTCTGTGCTTATGCCTGGACAAAGGTTAGCAGCAGGTATTGACTGAACATTGACTGACCAGACGGTGAATAGAACACACATTAGCTGGCTCTCAGAGCAGGACAAGCCTGTGGAATAATGACAAGAAAATATGTGTGAGCTTGAATCTGTTGTTTCTGAAAAACCAAAACACAACCACACCAAAACTACACAGCCACGGTAGCAGCTTCTAACATCAAATACAATACGACTAAGGTTGATAGCAAAATGTCAATATAATTTATTTACTGAGTGTTTAGTTGTGTTGAACAGATTAGAATTTAAAATGTCCCCAAAGGATCTGTAGTCAAACTGCAGATTCACTATACTGAGAATTTGTATATCACATTTTAGTAAAACTGTCATGGTATAAAGAACACACCACCATTAATTATGCCATCAGAATTTCTATTTACTGCTCTGTGGTTTGAAGACAGCACAAAATGAACCATTGTTTGCTACAAATCTTTGCACATAAACTGTTATTTTATTATGTATAGTATCGTGATATTCTAGTGTATCAACATTTTCTTGTTTTGCCACAAAATCATCACAGTAAACCAAGACAACCAGCATGAGTTCAAATATCTGATATATTTATCTTTTAAAATTTGCTGGCGGAACCAGTGAAATTCTTTTTAAAAGGTGATTTTAATGGTTCATCGGTTGATTCCAGTTGACTTTCTGTTATTTGGAGTTATTTTTATCATGAAGCTGCTTCACTCCGAAGCTATAAAAACCCTTGTTAACTCTTGACATGTGCTAGACATTCTCTGTTGATCTTCGCAATGACAAGATACAAATCTCTAATTAAGCAAATGAATTAAAATCATTTTTTCCACTAAAGCCGGGGGAGGGCGGGGGTCTCCTTATCCGATTCAAGGGTTAATAGACATTGTTGTACGAAGCCCACTGAGGCACATTTGTGATTTGGTAGTAAGGATATATAAATTAAATTTCATATGAAAGACAAAATTTTGTTATTTTAATCTAAAAGCTGTGTTGCTGTCTATAAATAAACAAAACCAGAAAACCAAAAAAAGGGAAAATTAGCAGCTTCTTTGGAGAGCAATTTAACTGTTAGGGAATGGTGTATGAAGGGTGACATAATTACAGAGTTAGAAAATATGAAAAGAGGAAATAATTTCCATGAGGAGAAAATTCAGAAAGTAAAACCCCTAAGTCGAGGCATCCTGCTGAATTCTGCTACCAAAAAAACTGCCAGTGTATTTACTGTTTGTCAATAAGAGCACCTACTAAATGCCAACGTAATGACTTTGATTACCATGAGTATATTTTATGCCACAAGATAATTGCATTCGATTTTGGCAAAGTGCAAACAAATAATCACAGAGTGGATTTCAAGTAGAAATCAAACAGGTTCCTTAGCACCTGAAAGAACAGTACAAAGCTCATGACCCATTGTAGTACATACAATCAAATACAGTACAATCTGAATGTACTTTTAATCATCAAAATATAACTTATTGTAATTTTTTTAAGCAAAATGCATCAAAACGCGAGCTGTTTGTAGCTGAGGATTTTTTAAATTTTCATTTAATTTTACAGACAACATTACTGACTTAGTGAAAATAATAAAATAGAGTGAAATGCTGCCCAGGCATTATTGCAACTATAATCATAATCCTACATATGACAATACAACCCTGACACGAGCCATTGTGCTGCATATTGAGCACATATTACTGGATAAGATAGATTTAATTATTCTTCCCATAAAAACAGGCTTTTCTTTCACATACTATAGATAAGTGAATTTGTGTTCAAGCTTTACACTGCTGCACCATGATTTTGTATTTTGAACTGAGTGATTTTCCAAAATGAGAACAAGCAGAAGGGCCTGGCTGCAGCAGCAGCAGCAGCAGCAGCTCTGGGCGGCCAGTAGATGTCCACAAGCAGACGGCTCTCAGACTTAAGTGGAGGAGCTGCAGCCTCTCTCCCATTTAGGATAGTGGGCTATTTAGCCTGACAGCCATTAAATATGAATTAAAAACCACACAGGCCTCTTTGCCTTCGAAAATGTCATTACATATCTTTATGGCAGCCGATTGTTGAATAAGCAGTTTGCAGGGCTCCCCTGGGGGCAAGGCTGTGGATGGGAAGTAGAGTGGAGTGAAGTGGATGGAGGCGGGGGGAGGGGAGGCAGGACGGAGGAAAGAAACTGGGGTGGTCAAATAAGTGCTGGAGTGGAGAGATAGCAGGATGGGATAGGAGGACAGATGGGTGGAGGAGCAAGGAGAAATGAGAGGATGAGTGGAAGGATGGCAGAACAAAACACAAGGGAAAGGGGGTAAGGAGGGGCCACATGCGAAGGTGAGGTATGGAGGATGGAGAGCGCGGTGGAGGAATAACGAGTAGGCCGATCTGATATAACGGATGAGGCCTAATAGCAGCTGAAATGGAATCTACATTACAGGTCCTAACTGAGTGCAGTACTTCAGGGGCCGGGGCCCTGAAAGGAGCAAATAATAGCGCTGGCTTGAAGTGGTGCTTCAGTTTCTCTCCAGCAGATGAGGGAGATGTTTAGGGGGGAAATGAGATTGAAGGGGAAGGGGAGTACTTCAGAGAGATATTGGCCTTCTTAGTATTTTCAGGGTTGTTAAAAATGTCTCAAAAGGTCAGCATGTGCCTGGCGACTCATTTTACTGCATGGTGTTTATGGCGTGGCCAGGAACTGCCACACTGTAATTATCCAAGCTGCACCGCAAAATTGTGATTACTATTGTTAAAGACAAAGACATTACCAGTGGGTTGTTGCATTCTTGAATGCACCCATCGTTTTAATACAGCTAATTTCACTGATATATGTTTGATATTGATAGCAACAGATAGTGCTGGAGGTTATTTTCACTGATGAGCATTTATCCTATAAAATAATGCCTTCAACTGTCAACAAGGAACCACTGAATGAGAAAAAACATTTACCGTAATGTATTTTGATGCCATTTGGCAACAAAAGAACAGTATGAAAATACAGTGTAGTGGCAGCTGTCATCCTCAGAATAAATGCTGTTTCCAAGACCACTTCATCATGTTGCTTAACTTATGATTGTTTTTGTGTGATGCTGAAAAACTAGTCCATACATACTTCTAGACTGGACTACTATAATTCACTATTAGTAGAATATCCCAATAACTCCTTAAACAGCCTCTCGTTAAGTGCAGGTCTACTTGTGGTTCCTAGAGTTTCCAAATGTAGATTGGGGGGCAGGTTCTGTCGGAGGTTTCCTCAAAACAAACCTAACTAAATTATGTCAAACTGCAATTGTGACTCTATAAATAAAAATATAAATATTGCAGCAAGATGTTTTAATGTCTTGCTTGACTGTGCATAACAATTATAATTATAATTATTATTATTATTATTATTATTATTATTATTATTATAACAAACATTTCATCCAAACTGAGGAGTACACTGGGATCAGGTTTTGAAAACCTGATAACTTTCTCATTCTGCCACAGTATTTCTGTAGTCACCATTATTTCCTGTGTCTATGATTCAAAACATTTTTTACCATAGAACCAGTTTCAACACAGTTGTTTTACACAGGTTAACAGACTGAAGTGCTGCTGCAGGGGGGCATGTGTGAGAGCTGGTGTCTGGACTGGTCAAGTCGAGTTATGGTGAAGCCAAAAGTTAAAACACCTGCACTTAAAACGGGAAAAACTTAGTAACACACAAGTCAAATTAGATTTTGAATTCTGATGCATCCACAGAAACGGAATATGGGAGAAAGTGTGTCAGTGTTGAATTGTTGCGCAACTACATTTGTAACGAACTATTAAAAATAACAATAAAAAATACTCGGTTTTCATTTTTGGATCAGCCTGAGATCATGCTGCACAACACATGGACCAGAAACTCGAAAAACAACCCACATCAACTCTGTCTTCCTGTCAGTCCCTCTATGTTGAACACGCATCGCGCGCTACACCAAATTCCATCGGAAAAAAGTGCATTTCTATCAATCTGCAAGCATGTTCGTTAATTAATCAGCTCAGAGGGGGAAGCAAATTAAACACCGTGCAAACTGACCTGTAAACGAAACTTCGGCACCAAAATCCAACGTCCATTCATGTGTATTCATGTGTATTTATGTGTATTTATGAGTATCGGGGCGACACGCCTCCTTCACCTCGCTCCAAAGGTCAACAGCACTGAATTGACCCGTGATTCTCCCAGGTGAATTTAAACGTGGAGCTGGTGTTTTAATATCAACATCCACGAAGTGATACAAGCAGGTGACACAGGTTTTGATGGTGAAATGTTAGCATGTGAGCCGATGTTAGCATGCTACCGCAGGTTGTTTACAAACGTACCCACGTTGTTTTTTATGTCCCGTCATGCATTTGGCCTGCAGGTGCAGCAGACCAAGGTGTTCCGTCTCCACCTTTCCTCTGCTAAAAAACACAACATCTATCAAAAGTATTTAACCTACAAGTCTTTTTTTTTTTATTTGCCTATTTTGTTTAGTTAAATTACGTGATGGTGCTGCAGGTGCTGTCAATCAAACTCAGACACGCCCCCCAGAGGTGGAGACGTTTCTGCAGAAAAATATTTTCATCTCTCTCTCTCTCTATATATATATATATATATATAATAAAGAAAATAGAAATAGAAAAAAGTTTTATTTCAGTAGGACTGCATCAGTGAATCGAGATCTGATTAATAGTCAAAACAATCACAACACTTAATATATGAATGAATTTACTTATATTATATTTCACTGTGGTAATTTGATTTTACCAACATATCCTCCTTTCGCAGTCAAAAATTTCCATTTGCTCCTTCCTCCTACTTCAACTTCACTGCATTTCCGGGACAAACACTACTTTCTTTGTTTTCTGTGTGTGGCCTATATGAATGTTGCTTTTCATCCACTGGCTTCAAAATTCTGTATAATCATAAGACTCTATTGATTCCCAGTGTGAAATTCACAAACAACTCAGCAGCATGTAAAATGATTCAAATAAGCTAAATCTAATAATTATTAAATTCTCATCAAAACAGTCTAAAATTGCAGTAATGATGCACCAATAATTATAATCCCAAACTATATATGAATTGATGTGAAATAAGCTGTTGTGCACAAAACGGACTTAACTTGACTTGTAAGTATGAATTGAGTGCAGGATATAGTAACACTGTCAAATTAATGTAGTACGATTGAAAGTACACCTTTACTACTTTTGTCTAGTGGACTATATGTAAACTAGCAGTAAATGCAAACAATAAGGTAAACTGTAAGTATCTAAAATGTAAACTCAAGTACAGTATTTTAAGAAATGCACTTGTTAAGTTCCACCACCAGAGTTGGAAATGAACCTGTTGCACCGTTAACAATTTAGCTTAATTAGTCAGCAGACTGTGTGAATGTTTGGCAAGAACAACAGCACAGTATAGGGATGGAGAGAGATATAAAAATAACCAGACAGATGGAGAGACAGACAGGCTGCCAGACACGAGTAGCCACTAAATGTTGTTCTATTGACCATGTGATTGGTCAATACATTGCTCCGTCTGAAACATTATCTCCCGCTATCAGGTTGTCCCAAGACATCTAGCAAAACAAAAAAGACCCTACAACTTATGTATTCAATACAGACATGTAGCAACAGCTTATATAGTCAATATGTGCATGTATTTTTTAACATATCCAGCACTAGCCTGCTTGTACGTTTGTAGGTTTCTTGTATGTGCTACCGAAGAAATAACCAGATTCCCGCCTATTCAATCCAAACCCTCCTCTTGCTCCAAACGGCAATATTTCGGTCGAGCATCTACACACAGAGGTGCACAGCTTCACTTGCACTCTCCTTTTCCCTGCATGGCTCTGTTTTGTGAGTGTGCGTGTGTGTCTATATATGTGTGTGTGTGTGTGTGTGTGTGTGTGTGTGCTTTCACTCCTGTCGGTCCACTTAAGGGCCTTTGGTTTCAGAGGAGGCCATTGTATTTCCTCCATTGCCTAGCAACCATCACCAAGGCCAGCACTCCATTGTTGCGGAGGCTGAGCACCTGAATTGCCTGCTGCCTGTTTCTACTTTTCAAAATTGTACTGTAATTTCACAAAGTGGTGTTTCAGCATTAGAGAGAGAGGGAGACGGCCGTGCTCCAAATTGGAGGGCTATGAAAATTGGGGGAAGCTTCATTTGGTGGTTTCGCATCAGGCGCTACGCACATTTGCAAAAGCCCCACAAACAGCGTAGAAGCAAAGACGTTCAGAGAGCATTGTGCAAAACGAAAACAAACACTGAACGATTTATATAGCGTAGTGTGTTCAACCTATACTGTGTGTGTCGGTGTGTGTGAGAGACAGATAGCCAGACCGATAGAGACAGAAACTGAAACAGAGATAATGAGAGTGACCTTACAGCAGACACGTTCACAGGCACATAGTTTGTTGTACATTATGGACTGTAAAACTGATAGATACATACATAGAAATCCATAAAGACAAGTGGACAAAGAGCAAAGAGAGAGAGAAAGAGAGAGAAGTGGAGAAGGAAAAAAGGAGAAAATGGGAAAAATATGAACAGAGCAACATGTAGTGGGCGGGACTCGAGTGTTGAAAAGGTTTGTGGGCTAGATTTTTCTCAGTGACGTCACTTTTACACAGTTTCCTTGAATAGCACCTGTGTGGATGGGGGCTGTCTATCTGTCAGCTCTGGGTAAAAACATAACCCATGCCAGCAAAAACATATCTATCAGTGTTCTCCACTGGCCAATGGAGACAGACTGTGTCCTTTTTTCCCCCTCAGAGGCCAACATCGACTCTCTTGTCTTCAATGCTAGGTGTTAGAGATTGGCCCCCTCAAACCTTCCATTTTCTTAACCCCAAATAGTTTTAGCATATTTTCCGTGAGTCAAAGACCATTTTTTTAAACATCTCTTCTGTGAATTCAAGTTTGATTTTTTTTTTTTTTTTTTTACAAAGAGACTCTTTGTGCAGTGAAAATTGCTTCTTTTTTTGTATGCGCCTGCAATCGACGCCCTTGTGGATGACCCCAGGTGCCTAATTCAGAAATGGTAAGTGCCAACAATTTCACCATTAGATCAATCTGTGTATCTTTCTTTATGCTGTATTTCTTTGATTTGTTTTGACTGACACGTAGCGCAAATATGATTGAATCGCCATTTAAATATTTACAGCCTTTTTCACTGTTTATAGCGACAGCGGAGATCTGTTAATCCAAAGAAACGTTTTCCCTATAATTTGTGACAGTTTTTTCTACTGTTTGTCAATGTCGCCCGTTTTCTCTCATTGATTTTCAGTTGTGTGTCTCTACATCCCTGCATCAAACATCAAATTGCTGCACACAGAGTGACACCCAGAAAAATCTGGTTTCCCATTAATGAAAAGCAAACACATATTTTAATTTCAAAAACACACACAAACAGTTATCAACCAACATGAACACCTTAGCTGACCATATCATATTGTAATGTAGGTGCATACACACACACACACACACACTCATGCAGATCACATTTCATTGTGCCTGTGCGGTCCACACACACAAACACACACTCACACATGACTTGACTCTGTAGAGGGGGCAGAGAGATGGCAGCACTGTTGACAGCCGTGCTATCAGGTTTCAGTAAATACTCACATCATTTCCACAATCACAGTAGGAATCAGTTTCAGGCAGTGACATTTTACACAAACCGTAAGTGTGGAGCTGTGAATGCAGCAATAACTGATCACTTTTTCTGTAGGCAGCAGTCGAAATAAAAAATTAGAAACAGACTTGTTTAGATGTTTTAATCTGCAAGTGCTGAAGAAGGAACAGGCGACACTTGTATAAGTACAATGGATCCATCCTAATGCCACAGACTCTTCATGTGCTGTATCTGAGTTTATGTCATAATGTCTGATCATTTAAATAAATAGGATGACTTGTTAGTACTTGACTGACAGCTAAAATCAAGCATTTCAGGTGTCAGTATGATTTATCATGTGTTGGACACGTCACTGAAACATGTTTCCAACACTATGATAAGTGTCTGTCTCTGTGATTTGTGTCCAACTGAAGCATTAACAAAATTTCAACATTGGCTGTATGTCTTCCTTCAAAAACAGACTTTAGACACTCAAAACCCATGTTAAACGATTATTACATTTTTGAATACGCAAAATCTTAAACCATAGATGTAAACGGTTTCTGGAATTAAGTACAACACACACACGTAGCCGAGGTCTTAAAAACAAAACAGCGGTTTTCAGCAGCTGGATGATTTGTAAGAGCTCAGTGGGAGCTGGTTTAATTTATTTCTTTTTATTTTTGCAGCTTCTTACAGCTTCTTCTAAAATGTGATCCATTGAAACAGCTGGAAAATGAATATGAAATCTTTATTTATTTAAAAAATCTGTTCACAGCTTCAGTTGTTTGTGTTTTTAATTATGTCTTTATTATGCTATACATCTCTTCTCCTCTTTTATATACTCCTATTGCTTTTAACTGGGGAAGCAAATAATGATGATTTCATTATTTTTACAAGGTCAAAGACAAAGTTGTCATTTGACTTGTTAAATTTACTAAAAGAAAAGATCTTGGATCGTCCTTAAAATGTTTTGTATCTCTACGTAAAATGAAACAAGACAATGAATCGATTATCAAAATAGCTGCTAATTAATTTTCATTTGAACAAATAGTCTTTGTACTCTTACTTTTAACTGCGACATTTCACTTTGTTCTGTTGTGAAACATAAGTAAATGCCTTGTACAGCTTAATCACAGCTTTGAGTCAGCGTCGGTGATTAAGAGAATGGGCTGTTCAAAACTAAATGAACATGTTAATGTTGTCAGAGCTTTGAAATTCTTAAGTGCAAGTGATATTACAGAGGTGACAGTTCCTTTTCTCTTCATCACTCAGGTAATTCATCACAGCAGGGGTGCTGACTAACATCTGAACAGTGAACAAACTGATGCTGAACTCTACGTTGATGCATAAAAACACACCACAGTGACTGAACGACAGCTTGATAGCAGGTGTTTTCTCTCTCTGTTGCAGCATGCAGGGTTGTCACAGGTTGTACTGAGCCTTGGATCACACTGTTTGTCCTGGCAGATAACTTCTGATCCTGACCCCTGGCCCTGCTTCAGACCTCTCTGCCTCAACCTTCCTCCAGAACATCAGGTCCAAAAAACACAGAGCCCTCTGCAGGTTCACATTGAACTATTGGTTCCGTGTAATAAGGTCTGCAAATGGCAGGTTTTGCAAAATTTGGTGCTTCAGTATATATGGGAATGCAAATATCTAACATTTCAATGCAGTGGCAAACAAGAACTAAATATTTAATAAAAAAAGAGCTGCAAGATTTCAAATATTAAAAATGCTGGGTGAGCAATAGTGAAGTAGTCACAATTATATAATTGCAGTAATTGAAATAATAACCTGTGTAGGGAAAGCTTGTTGATCTATTCTTTAAGCGTGTTTCCTTCAAGCACTTTTCCAGATGGTTTCTTGAACGGCCGCCAACTGAATCATTTAATCTCTCCAAGCACAACAAGAAGGACGCTCAGGACTGCCAGTGCTGCTGCAAAACACAGGCTGTGGCCTTCAACTGAAGGGTTCTGAAACCATGGAGGTTTTGTCTAAAGCTTCTTCAGCCCTCCCTGAACTCGACAGGAATATCCAGATCATACATTAGCTCAAGGAGGCCACCTTGAGTATGATTCATAGTTTGGCAACTGAAGTGGAAGGAGCAGACACCAACAGATTAACAGTACAGAGAATAATGTTAATTACATGCATTTTAATGTGTAAACTAATATAAATTGAATTGATTTAACTGGTGCATTTGCAGTTGGTGTGAAAACTGTGAATTCTGTATTTTACAAAAATACTGATAGAAAGGATCAGTCTCATGGAGTCTTTGTCCACGGCAGCTTGGAAGACTAGTGATTTTGTTGTTTTGTGGTTAAACTGACAACAAGTCATTGTCTCCCTCACTGCTTTGAGACACAAGCTTAAACTCAAGCCAAGTCTGTAAAATGTCTGCACCCTGATGTCTTGCAAATGTGCAACTGGGATAAACTGGATCAGGCTAAGATTTATTTCCATGCAATGACTCATAAATGTGTGTGAAAAATCCTGTTTAAATGTGTCCAACACTGTCACACAGTGTGATTTCTGTCCAGCTGAAGCAGCAACAACAATATCTCAGGGAGAATAGTGAATCTACATCTTCCTTTAAAAGCATATTTCAGATGTCCTTATTAAACACTTTAATAAATGTTCAACTACTGCTGACATTAACCATGAAATGTATAAACCCTTTTGCAGATGTGTGTACTGCACAGAAGTGTTAAATTAATATAGCTGTTTGCAGCTGGACGGCTTGTGAGAGCTCAGTTGGAGCTGGTTTATGGAATTCATTGGGAAAAACATCCAGATCTTTTACTTTTATGTGTAAAATTGTTGAATTTTACTTGATTGAAACCGCTTGAAAGTGTTTCCACTATACTGTATGTTTAAGTTTAAGCACTGGCTTCTATTATACAGCTGAATTGTAATGTCTTTACACAATGCAAAATACCTAAATTGCATCAGTTGTTAACAGATAACACCAAGGCTTTTTAAACTATACGTTTAAAAGAGGCTGCCGACCTTCAGTGAATCATTTTGTTTGGTTTCAGAGTGATCTACATACTTCCATTGATTTTTCTACAGGAAATGCATCCAGGGTAATTTCTGCAGGGTCTTTGGTAAGTGGCATATTTTTTAATGCCTTCTATTTGGATATGAGATGACAGATAGGTGGAATTTAACTTATAAGAAACATCATTTTGTGTGTGAGGAGATTAGTAAAATACTTAATCACCACAGGTTTTGTATGAATTTCAATAAAATGCCATTTTAATTTTGTTAATATTAAAAAATGTGTTCCAACTCTTTTTCACAGCTTTAAGTGTGTTGTTTATGCAGATGCTTGTTACTTGTTAAATTGATTAAACAGTTTATTTAAGGTGTACCTGAGATATAAATCAACTTGATAGAAGCTGTGTCCACAGCCCTGAGACTCTTGTACAGTCAGCTTTTTGTCAGTCTGGGTGTATTTGGTCCGTTTTTTGGCACAAAGTTACTATATTTGAATTTGGGTTGATCTCATCAATCTGACACTAGACTCCAGCCTCTGACAGCTTACTTTAGAATATTGAACCATGAATGATGGAACATCTCACTGGTCCTAAAGGTTAGAAGCTATGTTGATATTGACATTTACTTCAATATGCAACTCTGCAATACACCATTCTCATATTATAATTTATTACATTTCAACTATATGTTCTTCCCTTTGGCTTTGTTTAAATTAACCCCTGTACTAAAAATGCAAATTACATTAAGCTCTTTCAAGCCAAAATAAACCCTGCTGGAAAAGCTTCTCCATCATGTTGGCCAGAGGCTTGACCTGATCCTCAATGTTGGTGACGAAGGGCTTGACCTGCTCCTGCAGCTTAGCAGCCTCGACCTGGACTTTTTCAAC
The DNA here is from genome assembly GCF_900324465.2 of Anabas testudineus. Classification (NCBI taxonomy): domain Eukaryota; kingdom Metazoa; phylum Chordata; class Actinopteri; order Anabantiformes; family Anabantidae; genus Anabas; species Anabas testudineus. The sequence goes on from NC_046625.1 coordinate 5,048,411, forward strand.
CAGAGGCTGGATTTTGGCCTTGCTGTCCTCCATGTAAGTCCTGTGGGAAACACAGAAGGTGACGATGTTAATCACTGCTTCTGACTCAGGTTTGTGGTTTTAAAAAGTGTTTAGAACTGACTGTTTATCCAGGGCTAACGTTACATTGTCGTGTTGGTTGTTATACTCACTGGGTGGTGTTGGTCACATCCAGAACATTCATCTTCTCCACCATATCATGCGTAGTGCTGGTGATGCCGGCAGAAATGTCATTGAAGATCTTGGTGAGCCTGTCCACCTCAGCCTGGACGTCACGCTTCACCAGTGACGCGGCCTCAGAGCCTGTGACACATTTCAAGTTGTTACGAACAGGGACCGAACAGGTATGAACAAAATGAGATTTAACAAAAGGGAAAGGGACACAGGAAACTAACACAAACTAATAAAGTGTCAAATGAAAGAAACCCAAAAATGCTGTGGCAAAATACAAACAAAACCATAACCCGACATACAAAGTAACAACTGAAATCACTGCGGAAGGCAGGCAAACAGGAACAAACAAAGCTAACAGGACAAAGTAACAACAAAAACCACACTGCAAACAGGCAGGCAACTCACAAACTCACACAAGAAACCAGGGTCAAACAAACGAAGTGCAGTCCAGGTTGAAACAAACAGAGAGTCCAGGGTTATCCAAAGTGACTGAACGACCAACTTAACAAACTGACAAACTAGTGGCGTGGAGTCCAGGAACAGGGTGCAGCATGAACAACATGAGTGAGCATGAATGAAGTCAAAAAACCAGCAAGGAACTGAGGACTGAGGGGTGTTTATAGACCAGAGGGAGTAACAGGTGAAATGAATGAGCAATAAGTCCAGCAGTGAGTGGAGATCGGAGGAAGTCCACATATGGAGTGGCAGGAGAGGGAGCAATGAACAAAAACAAAACATAACAAACAGACAGGGGCAGAGGGAGGATCTGTAGCACAACTTCTTTATTCAAATCAACATAACTTAATTAGCACTAGCAGAGTTAGCAGACTGAAGAGGAGGAATGAACAGTGACACCATTTTACAAGCACCAGCTTTTAGCTCTTGTATTAAAATCATTTGAAGGTACAGTACATCCATTTAGCCATTCTTCTAAATTGTGCAGTGATCAGGTTAAAATCAAGGCAGTTTTTAGTTGTTAAAGGTTTTGCTTTTCAGAATGTGTGTTTTCATATTCTGTACATGATCTTCAAACACATTACTGCATTATGTAATCAGTGGAAACATATCTTACCGTGGGCAACAGCCAGAACAACGACAAGAGCGGCAATGAGGGAGAATTTCATGGCTGCAGATGAGCAACACCAACCTGAAGAAAGTTAAAAGAATTAATCAGGACAATGAAAGTTCAGAAATGACACAAAATAAAAGTAGTAGTCTGGTGGCGTAAGGCATTTATAAGCAGTCAGTAGGTTTTTCTCTAATGTATAAGCAATTTGTTGTCGTCCACAGCCATACAAAGAATAAGAAATACAGACATAGACCAGCAGGAGACGTACCTTACTGTGTGGGGTTCTTGGACCTAATGGTGCCTTCTGTTCAGGAGCCCAAGGCTTTTAAAACACCAGAGGATGAGTTCATCTTGGCTGATCAGAATTGAATCACTTCCAAATACAGGAGTGACCTGTCAAGCGTGCAGTCATTGTGTTGGCTGGCTTCTGCCCGCTTCTGTGTGAGCGTGAGTTGGAAAGAGAACGATTATTTAACCTCTTAAGACCCGAGCACTAATTAGATATGCATTTTTAAATTCTTTTTGCTATTTGGGCTCATTGAAACCCGATAAGTATAAAAACTAAGCATCATCTTTTCACAACCATTTTCAGAAAAGACATCATATGCTTACATTTTAACCTAATTATAACACATATAACAACATTTTGCATTAAGAACTAGCAATGCCCTTTTCTTCACACACCTATTTGTGAAAGGCTGTGTAACAGTTGTGATCAGCTTGCACACACAAGAGCCCAAAATGTATTGTGACCTAATCAATCGTCAGTTCTTTTTCAATTTATTGCATTAATTCACACATTAATTAACATTTATTTTTACTCCTGTACTCTACTTGTACTTAGCACCACATTTACCTGAGTGTATAGTTATTGATGATATTCACAATTTTAAAGACAAAACACATTATCTTCTTAATATATGATGCACTGGAATAAACCGAAATACCAAACAGTAATTTATTATTATAATTATTATTATTTTTACTTATTCTTAAGTAATATACTTTAAGTGTATCATGTTGTGTACATATTGATCCATTTACTTGTAATCTGAATACTTGCTTTAACATATTTAAATAGAAATTAGATGATATTAAATAAAAGAAAAACTAAAAGGGTCCCATTGAGGTTTAAATTCACCATTATATTAGTAGCAAATACAAACAAACCTAAACCTTTAATTCTGTGCAATTAGTGTCTGAGTTGTTCCTTTTTTAACTTTTCATTATTTCTACAAAAGCATTGCACAAGTTAAGTATTGTTTAAATTTGTGCCCATTTTTTGTGATGTCAGTTAGACTGTGAGTTACTGAAATCTGCTGACAAAGCCTTGGAGCTCGATGACTATCACCCCTATCAGCAGTTGTTCCATACAACACACTGTGAGAAGCACTGCTGATAAACTGATCTCAGATGAAATCAGAGAAGAAGCAGTAGAAAGTCCTGTAGTCTCCATGTTTTATCATATGCTTCAGGGGACTTGTCTGTTATTTCATATTTTTTGAAACCATGAAGCAAATCAACAATAAAAACATTTGATCCTATTTGAAATAATTTCTATTTTTGTTTGTCATTATCAGTATGGCAACCTACACATCCATCTGTTTTTGTACATCATGACAATATGTGAGCTATGACAATGCAATTACACAGAAATCTTCATATAATTAGCAGATTTTGTGTATGAAATATCTTAAGCTTTGTGAGGTTTAGCAATCACATGAAGTCAAACATAACTGGATGGCTGTGATTTAAAACTAAATAAATATAACTCAGTGTCCTAGAAATATATTAATAAAAATGTCTCTCTATTTGATGGCTTTTTCTTTTACTTTATTTCTACAGTAGTAGTTGATACTGAAACTTTACTTTTTCAGTACTGGCAGACACAATACAATAAAACTCACAAGTTTGGACACAGTTTCTCTTCCAGTGTTTCTTTTCCTAATTGTTGTTGACAGAAGTAACTTTCCATAAATGCTGAATGTTAATTACATAGAGTTCCCATCAGCTGGACTTCAGTGAATAATCCACATAGCATATTATCATTCCTGGTTACTGCAACACCATAACCCCAAGAAAGCACCTAACTCAATACTGTGATGGCCCCCGGCCTGCTAGAGTGGGGGTTGTCCCTGTGTTCTCTCTGTGGTGTGTGCAGGTAATCATGGGCGGACCACCTGGGCCCATTGCACCTGAGCAACCATAAAAGATCCACTTGATTCAATCCACTGCTGCTGCTCTTCCTCGCACCTTTGGTTTCTTATTTTGCTGCTTCTCAACACTCTTACACCAAATTCATCATGTATTCAATCCAACATTTACTCATCCAGCGCATCTCCAGCATGCCAGATCTACACGCCTTGCCTTTGGTGGGTTGAACAGGTTCGTTATGGCAGTTGTTACTGTCATTTGATCCAACTCCACCACCAGATGGTGATAAAATACACTCCTTGATAAAGCCTCAGGCCCCGAAACACGGATGCATGAGCGTCCTCTGGTGGTATTGTGAGCAAAGCTCTGGTTTTATGTGGGGTTTGGCACAAATCAATCAGAATCAGAATCAGAATCAGAATCAGAAACATTTTATTGCCAGGTGCAATAAAGGGCATTTTACAGCACTAGGAATTTGTCCTGATGTTAGGTGCAGACATAGAATAGAATAGCAGGAAAAACAAACAAACGTAAATACGCATATTCACAGTCGGTTGGGAGGGGGGGGGTTTGTGCAGAGGTTATCTGGGGGGAATTGGGGAACTGTTCAGCAGGCTGACAGCAGCAGGGAAGAAACTGTTCTTGTGGCGTGAGGTTCTGGTCCTGATGGACCGGAGTCTCTTGCCAGAGGGGAGAGGTTGAAATAGTGCATGGCCAGCGTGAGAGGGATCAGCTGCAATCCTGGATGCACGTCTCTGGGTCCTGGAGACGTACAGGTCCCGGAGTGATGGAAGGCTGCAGCCAATCACCTTCTCGGCAGAGCGTATGATTCTCTCAGGCCTTGTCTCTGGCAGTGGCTGCAGCAAACCAGACTGTGATGGAGGAGGTGAGGATGGATTCGATGATGGCAGTGTAGAAGTTGGTCAGCATCTGCTTTGGGAGGTTGTACTTCTTCAGCTGCCGCAAGAAGTACAGCCTCTGCTGAGCCTTCTTGGTGAAGGAGCTGATGTTCTGCTCCCACTTGAGCTCCTGGGGGATCGTGGCGCCCAGGAAACAGAAGGACTCAACAGAGGTGACTGGGGTGTTACAGAGGATGACAGGCTGGAGGGGGGCTGGGTCTCTTCTGAAATCCACTATCATCTCCACTGTCTTGAGAGCGTTGAGCTCCAGGTTGTTCAAGCTGCACCATGACGGTCCATCTCGCTCCTGTAGGCTGACTCATCTCCATCAGAGATGAGGCCAATGAGGGTGGTGTCGTCTGCGAACTTTAGGAGTTTGACAGACCGGTGTCCAGATGTGCAGTTGTTTGTGTATAGGGAGAATAACAGAGGAGAGAGGACGCAGCCTTGAGGGGATCCAGTGCTGATGGTCCGGGAGTCCGAGACATGCTTCCCCAGCCTCACGAACTGCCGTCTGTCTGTCAGGAAGTCTGTAATCCACCTGCACAGTGAGTCCGGCACGTTCAGCTGAGAGAACTTGTCTTGGAGCAGAGATGGAAGCTCTGAAGCCTCACCAGTTGATTTCCAAGTTTGTAAAATTCACTTAACTTAAATGCTCCACATCCACCTTACACTGTAAGGCTATTACTAGTTAAAGAAAAAATGTTTTACAGCTGATTTGTGGAAGCGGTCAGTGTAATTGCTGTCTGTGTTGTTCTGGTAGAATAAATTGAATAATTTTAAAAAGGTTTTGAAATTTATGTCAGTCTGCAATAAAAGGAATGATCTTAACACACAGCTAAAAACAATGCAGAATAAAAACAAAACATAAAGCTTTCCTATGAAACTTAAAGGCTTTCTATCAGTTTATACACCCATTGATGATTTCGTAGACCCACTTTTACCCAAACTGGCAACATCCGCCGCTCCGTGTGTTCTTGTTGCGTACGCACGTTGCGCAGGTCAGTTGCGTACACACAGACATCATGGCGGACGTTTTGGATCTTCATGAAGCGGGAGGCGAGGACTTTCCTATGGATGAGGATGGTGATGGTAATACAAACATTTATACATGTTAGCTGTAGATTCCCCGTAGCACAGGAGTTCGGGCAGTGTGAAAAAATTTCGCTCTACGTGAAATGTGAGTAGGTTAAAATGCGACAAACTCAGAGTGCGTGGTACCAGGCCGGAGCGGTGCTAACAAGCTAATGCTAAGCGAACAACGCAGGGGTGTTTGAATCAAATGGTGTTCTTCACTAGTTAAGCTAGATCGCGTTTTTAAGTTATTTTTACGTGTTTTGTAAAGCTTAAAGCTTAAAGGTTAAAAAAAGCCAAGTTAGCTGGTTAACAGTTGCACTTGGCGTGCTATCAGTCGCCGCTAGCACGTTAATGTATTGTAATTCCTCAACAGCTGGGTTAGCTAGCTAGTGAGATTTTAGTCATCAACAAAACTAACGTCACAAAGAACTCAAATGTTAATGTTACATCTAGACAATCTACTCTGTCCATCAACAGCCGTACGAAACAGAATAAAAGTGGACAAACGTATGAGAGCTTAAATTTGAAACCTGTGGAGATGAAGTAGATAAGTTACAGTACGATGAAGTTGTGACTTTATCTTTCTTTTCACAGAAAGCATCCATAAGCTAAAAGAGAAGGCCAAGAAGAGGAAAGGACGTGGCTTTGGGTCAGGTAAGCTGTGAAACCGCTTTCACTGGGGCTTCTTAATACAATTTTGCAGACTAGTCATCGATGTTTAATATCACCTGTGTATTGCTGTGTACAGAAGAAGGAGCCAGGTCCAGAATCAAAGAGGACTATGATACTGTGGAGCAGGATGGGGACGAGCCAGGACCTCAGAGATGTAAGTGATGCTGTTCAAATATAATCGTAAGGTAATAGAATAAATGAATGAGATGCCAAGGTCTAACCTAACATGTCTTTCCTGCACTGTTAGAATATTTTGTATCTTGTCTGTTCTATGACTTTATTTACCCAGTAACACGTAGCAACACTAATACATAAAATCTGTCTCAAATAATTCCCATTCATAGGCCATGTCTTTACCAGTTTAGACAAAAAAACCCGTTTAATTTATTTTACTCGCAAATGTGTTCAAAAAAAGCACTGATATACAGTATGTGACTATATAGGAAATAATATTAGGAATATGTACCTATTTTGTACCTGTACCTGTTTTCTGGTCCCTAATGTATTTCCTTGTCTTTATCTTTTTGCAGCTGTGGAGGGCTGGATCCTTTTTGTGACAGGTGTACATGAAGAGGCCACAGAGGAAGACATCCATGACAAGTTTTCAGAGTTTGGAGAAATTAAGAACCTGCATCTTAACCTTGATCGCAGAACAGGCTATCTCAAGGTGAGGTAGCAACTGTTTGACAGCACAGCTAAATTGTTTGACCCTTTACATTTGACAATAGACAAAGAATGCCAAGTTAGGCATTATGTTGACTCAACCTTAAAACTGAATAACTGGCTTAGTTTTATATTATTTCCTAATTGAGTTTAGAGCAACATTATATGCCATCAAATAATATAACTTACATGTTTCACGTTTGTTCATGCCTGATTGAAGGAGGTATTCATTGTATAAAACAACTCGGGATCCTAACTTAATGTATTTGATACAGGTCTTTGCTTTATCAACTCAAATATTAACATATTAAACTATTCTTATCACAGTTCTAATGTGGAAATTGTTAGAGAAATCACATTCTTTGTATTTTAACTGTCTTCTTTTGTAGCCCATGTTGAAACTGGAAGGGGGGGGGGATTATAATTATCACATTTGCAAATATTGATAGTATTCAGAATGTATGTTTTTTTTTCCCTCATTCATGTCATGTGGAAACGTGCAGGAGAAGACCAGGTTTTCTGATCCTCAATGTACACTGCGTTCACTTTGTAAACCACAAGGTGGCAGCATTGTTACAGTTATGGAATAAGGATGTTGCACCCATGAAACTCCATCAACACAGTTCTTTCAATAGAGCTTAGAGAATGTTTATTTTCATCACTGCCTATTTGAAGATTGACGTCACATAGTAAAAGTCATACATTTTATTATCTCTTCAGTCCTTTTGAAGGAATGTTAAGACTTTCAGCCTAATGAAGATGATTAGCTTGGATTGATCTTTAGCTGTGGTATCGGTTTGTTTTGTTTTTTTTCTTGATTGGTTGTTTGAAATCAAAATAAATTTTTCATTATGAAATTCCACAACTGCCATAAATGTGCAAAGCTCACATGATGTCCTAATAACTGTCACTAGGGGTATGCACTGGTGGAGTATGAAACGTACAAAGAGGCCCAAGCAGCCATGGAAGGACTGAACGGTCAAGACTTGATGGGCCAACCTATCAGTGTCGACTGGGGATTTGTCAGAGGGCCCCCCAAGAACAAGAGAAGGTGAGGACAGTGTACAGTATGTTTGACTCTAATGGCACTGTCAACATTTTACATTATGCACTTTATTAAACTGCAGTGCCTCAAGAATAGGATGTTGTATACTCATCTTGGTAGAATTTTGTTGTGCTATTGTAATTTTTATTTATTTTGTTACCTAGTATATGCTCTAATGTTAATACAGCTGAGCCATATAGATGACAGTTATCTAGATGGTATCTAAATAATCTATGTTGTATTAGAACACTACAGTTAATATCATTTCATAAACTGTGATTTAACTTAGAATTTCATGTGTTTTGTTGCAGGGCTGGTGGACGGAGACGCAGCAGAAGTCCAGACAGGAGGCGGCGCTGAGTTGTCTGTGGCCAGAGGGGGTGTCTGTCAGTTTGACAGGCAGTTTAAAATCCTCTCATCTGCTCATAAGACGTTAATGTCTGAATTTTTGTACAATACTTTTCAGTTACAGTTGTATGGCATCTAGTTTTGCAATTTTTCAAATATTGACACAAGAAATTGTTCTCTTTAGGGTATGATTAACAAAAGAGTAAATTTCCCTAGCAGCATTTGCCGTTTATTATAAATTGGTAATGTACAGTGCAACAGAAGGATATCCATTTGGCTCTGACAGTGAAACTTTGTTTGTACTCTCAACACCAACTTGTTGGTTGTATGTTTATGGTGTTCATGCTTCCTTCAAAAAACTGTTTCAGTTTGCTCAATGTAACATGCATTTTATTGTGCTGGACTGTGTTTGTTTTATAACTTGGAGAAAATTAAACGTTTTAAAAAGGCATTTGTGTGCCCTATTGTGCGTTTTATTTAGCTCTGCCAGTGACGTAGGGCTTACATCATCCCAGATGACCTCACCCAGGCGATGGTGACATCCCAGCTATTTTGTCAACTCCAAAGCACCTGTCACTCCGGGTCCGGTGCCACAGTCATAGGCTGCTCGGACAGAACCTCTGGCCCTTTATTCTTCTGCAGCCAATTGGCAGATGAGCGTTTTGCACTCTGTCGTTCTCATTTGGTGTTTACTCTATTGGGCAGCATCGGTCAAAGTCTACAAGAATGACCGTTGGTTGCTCGCAGTGTCAGTCAAACAGAGTCACGTCTCCCATTGGCTGGCTATTCAGTTGGGGGTGGGCTCAACGCGTTGGTTGACGATGTTGTTGTAAGTGGTGGAGAAATTACTTTGTCGGTGGTGGTCCGGTTTGGGATTTTATGTTTCGTTCCATCCATGAAGATGCTAAAAAGTTAAGAATTGTTGCTCCTGGGAACATATGTGTTATTTAAAGGTTACTACTCCTTGGAAAACTAAATAGGACGATGAAAACAACGTCTATCAGGCCATCCAAGGTAAGCAGTAAAGGGATACTCTAGCTACTAGCGTTAACGTTGGCTAACGCTAGCTGCTGATTAGCCAAGCTTGTGGTAGCCGCTTGCTAGCCAAACGTGACGGTTCTGTATACTTACTGAAAAATAAACAAAACATTTCTTTATTGCCCACGTGGCAGTTTTTCAAAGTCACGATTACATGGCCTATTAGGTGAAGATAAAGTGCATCGTCTGTGTGTAAACTGTGCACAAACCCCATGCGTTTCAACGACTCTAATACGTTTATGTAAGCATGCGTATTGTTCGTTGATATTTGGTTTCAAAGAATAGTCGTAGCCATAATATTACTGCCTCACAGTCAACATTTAGGACAAGCCATCATCAGTAGCGCTGAGCTGCATCTATTTGCCGTGGAGAACAGGTTGCGAACATTAATGGTTGCTGAACATGAATTAGCTCCATAAGCCATCTATAGTTGTTCTATGTAAAGATTACACCTCAAAGTTGTTCTCAATTGGAGATTGGTTCTCAATTATGTTTTTGCATTTGATTAACTTGTAATTTGACTTGGCTTCTAAGAGCTGACAGTCACGATCTGGATTATCAGAGTGTAATGTACTATTTACTTGAGTAACAGTCCACTCACTACCTTGGATTTTCCAACTTGCAATCTAAAGGACTTATTTCATTATGCTACCACTAAGTGACTAACGTGATCTAGTGAGTGAACTGTCCTAGTCATTTCTTCCCAAACCTTGCTGCTAGATACGTGTGACTCCTGCCTAAGCTTGCTGGTCCAGTGGGTTCAGGGCTCAGTGCTCATTTTGAAATTGGGACTGGGGTTATATGCCTCATTCCCAACCTTACCACGATGAGGGAGGGTTGCCTTACACATTGCCTTGAATTATTCAGGTCTTGTAATTGTGGGCTCTTTTGTATGCTGGGACACCAGGACAAACGAGTCATCATGAAAAGTAGGACAGAGATAAAACGCTCTTTATTGCATTTGGCCTGCAGAGGCTGTTTATGTTGCTAAAAAGCAACAGGACACATACAGAGCAGTACATTGGAACCTCACCTTAGATGTTTGATGGAATTTCAAAAAATCTATGGAGTGGAAAAAAGAAACGCATCCAGCCTTCCCACCTGTACTCTTTCCATCCAATGGCCATGCAGAGTGATACTTGAAATGTTGGACTGCTTGATAAGTTGCAAATAAGACTGTAGTTCAGTCGCACTGTTTGGAAAGTTAGAACAAACTGCTAGTTTATTGCTGCAAAGTATGGGCCTTCTGATATTTCAATCACTAAAACCAGTAACCAACAATGTGTTTATGTGCTGGGTAAGTTACCAGCCAGTTCTGGCTGTGGCTAGAAGATCAAAAAGAGTGTGTGAGGTTGCACTGTCAGGCTTCATTATGCAAGTCCTCATGAGTTCAAGGAACATATTGATGCATACAGCTGCACAGACAGCACCTCCGGCAAGTATTTTAAGTAGAGTGTAGCATACTTCCCTTGCAAACAGGCAGTCTAAAAGAAAAATTTCATTAGACGAAATGGCTTGTGAATGTTTGTTACTTAACATAGCTATATGTCATATTGTTAATATCTTTAACACAGCAGTTTTTGTGCACGGTGGCTGTTTTGACTGTATTGGTGAATATAGTGTTTCACAAAGTAACCATGCTGGTTCAGAGGGTATAAAAATTTAAATTCATCTGTTGCTGGACCCAAACAGCTGCTCACTGAGTGTGTATACGTGTGTGCGTCAGGGATCCAGTGTCAGTTTTAGAGCCAAGCCCATTCTGCCATGGAGGCATTCCCATAGGAAATCTAAAACACGGTCAGATTAATAAGTAAGTAGTTGAGTCTTTCTTCAGGTTAGTGGGGCAAACACATAACTTCTGTGTCAAGTGTACATGTTCCACTCAATTTTGCATTGGATTTGGTCAGCCTAGAATATGTAGTAAGGTAGGAGCTAAGTCTAGCATCTGCTTCTTTTTTGCAGCATTCTATGTCTTCAACATGAAGTAAATGACAAAATGGCACATCATAGAACCTACATCCATATAGTCATGTGTTCTTATCCTTAAACAGCACTGTTTGAAAAGACGTAAACAGATAGACAGAGAAAACTACCTTTATCCCTAGACTGCCACAATGAGATAGGGATCAATAGGTGACTTGTCTCTGAGAGGCCTCTGTGTCCAGACAGCAACTCATAAAACTCTTTCGGAGCCTCACCCTCCTCAACATGGCTGGTTGCCTACCAGTCTTGTGACACAACATCCAGCCAGCGCCCAGGGCTGTTTGTGTCAGGGTGGAGAGACCTAAACTATGACATCTACCTGGGTGTCAGCAGCTGCTTGAGTTTGAAAGTCATGTTGCTGAACAATTAATCATTTTAAAATCACTTTTAAGATTTTCCGGGACACAACTTTCAAACCACAAGGCTGTGATTAAATGGTTTTTTAAATAATACAGCGTCTAAATAATCCGAAAATCATCCCGGCACACTTCACATACAGACACACTGCCCAGGCTTTGATACCTGTGAGTGAAAGTGGATGAAGAAAGTTCAAGAAATTGGTTAACATCCTGAAAATGGCCTCAGTTGAAATAAGCCCTGAGGTCAGTAACCAACAGTATGTTGGTTGTCTTGACCTATTTTGTTTTATATAAAGACGCAAACCCACATTGAGCTTAATGCACCTTGCTTAGGTAGCAATCCTGTGTGGCAGCATCACAGATATTCTCCAGCATTTAAAAAAGCATCACCAGGTCATGTTGACAATTTAGTGATTAAAAATGCATGTTCTGGTGCAGTGGTTTCCAAACTAAATTCCCCCTGCCCTTCGTGTTTTCCAGCTATCCCTGTCCTACCCACTGCTCATTACTTCAATCAGATGTGTTCAGTCAATCAAAATCTGGAAGATATCAATTCACTTTGTCTTTCTTTACTTCATAGTATCCTCCAGCTTCTACGTGACTGAACACACCTGATCCAGGTAATCAGTGGGTAGGGCACAGATAGCTGGAAAACAAGCAAGGCACTGGGGCTTGATAACTGGGTTTGGGAACAACTGTTGTGGTGCAATCCCAACCTCCAGTGGATCAGCCTAGGTACCATAAGAGCACTCCATACATCAGATCAAAACAATCAGTTTCTATATAATAATAATAGTGTAATATCTAATAGTGTCCATTCTCAAAATTTGCACAAGTGTTCTGAAGAGCATTGCTCTCGGTTTCAGAGACAGGCTAGCCAGTCAGATGACTGCTTGCATCTTGCCTGTAGTATGTTTATTTTAGCCTTTCATACACCAACTAACTTCTTTGTTAGTTGTTTGCAGACAAGAAACAATGCTTATTAAATTGCAATATTCCTCAAAAAATTGCAATTACATTATTTTTTCCGTTCTATTCTGCATTACTGTGGATAATGGCTCTTCACAGAGCTACTGACATATTTAGATAAAACACACAGTTACTATTCATCTGCAGTAACTGCAATATAGGGTGGAACAATTATATGGAAAAAGATACAGCCTTACGGTACAAGCCAAGCAGCTATAATCCATACAGCATGACATGTCACTCCCACAAGAGAAGCTGTGGTAATGAGAGCTTGCTGTATCAGTTACTTTATGCTGTTAACCTTTTCCTCCCCTACATCCAGTACAGGGTGGGGAGTTACTAATGATTATACATTTGACACATTTTGTTATACAGCTAAAATAACATCATTACTTCATACTTTTTAAAAATACATTTCCATATCAAACATGGCTGCAAATGGAGGTCATATTATGTATATGCATTGTAACAGGTGAAGAGTGCAACTCTTAACTTTGTGGACAAAAGTGTAGTTTGTAGTTTACTGTGGAGACAGAAGACATCAGTCCCTACCGCCCTGCCCTGTTGATCCAGGGAGTAATCCCACACACAGCCCTGATGAGGAGCCTGTCACCCAGGATGACATCACACAGGGAGTGACGTGAAGTCACCCTGCTGTGTACAGGGCCTGGCCCGCAGCACGTGGGCATTCGCATGAGCATTAGTGCTGCCCGCCTGCAGAGGCTGGTGCTTGATTAGCCACTGGCTTTAGCTGTAGCTGGGCTTGGTTGGCTTCACATTCAGGATGAGTTAGCATGAGTTGCTCTTGGACATTTGAATAAGGCCTGTCTTACAACATGGTAGCTGCGAGTCATACATCCACTATGATTCCAGTATTATATACTTTCTGCAGCTAATGTCTCCCTATTGCAGCATTTTGTTTTGCATGAGTGGAACAAATGCACTGAATCGTACTTAAGATTATGTTAGTGTCTGAGAAATGTCTTATATTCCTCAAGGCTTGATATCCAAATCAAAGCAGTAGTCATCTCTAAATGTGAATTATGTAATATTAGGCATAATCTGTGTAGGCAAAGCAAAAATTAGATTTTGAGCAGTTTGACAGTTTTGCAGCTTTAGGTCTTAAGTATCTTTTAAAAAAACTTTTTATACTACATTTTGAGTCAGTATGGACTGCAAGACATTAAAAAATACCAAGATTGATTTATTTTTTGAATGTTATTTTATTTATTTTTCTTTGCTTAGTATGCTGCCTCTTGTGCTTTGCTTTTAAATGCTTCACTTTTTGGGGCAGATATTCTGTATTGCACAACAACTGCATGAAACAACTTTCCAAAGTGAAATTGAAATCCTGCTTTGGAAACTTGCAGTCTGTTACCCCGCACTGCAAATCACTGTGTAGATGCTTTAAACCAAAGTGCCTAGTTTTACTCTAACAGTGTATATGTTGATGTGTGGGCCTAGTGTGAGTCCTGTAGACGTAGCACTACTTTTCTTAAACATATTTGTATTATTTTAGTCATCATACGTTAATTATAAAGTGCCTTTATAATTTGAAACTCATGGTTGAATTTCCTTACCTTTAGCTGATAAATAGGCAGTGTTCAGATGGATGCAGAGGCTTGTGTTTCTGCACAAAGCCTAAAAATCAATAAGGAGGCTGTCAGGGGTGAAAGAGGACTTCTCACCCACAGAGTCTGGAGTTTAGGTTGGCAGCTTTCTGCAATACTGAAACCAACGCATAATGTTAAAAATTAATCAATTCATCCATCTGCCTCTGTGCTGTTGTCCTTCAGACGCAGAGCAACACTGAATGCTTCACAGCAGTTACTGTTGACGTCCTGTTTTGGGTTTCTTTTTGTGCACATCTCTGAAACAGAAATGCATTGATGGCAGATTGGCTTGCACATTCCTCACTCACTTTGAGGATTAAATAACCTCATTACATTTTCTGCTGTTTCAGGTGTCCACCACACTGACAATATGCACAATGTAATGTGGTCTCTGTGTGGAATGTGGGAATGCCACTTATGGTCCCCTAAAGCCCTCTCCACAGCAGTCTGCTTCATGTGGCTCTTAATTAACGATTTCTTGACTGGTGATTACTGGGTCTGACTGCAGTGACCTGTCCCGGTTTTAACAGACTGCCTAATAAACCTTCTCAATAGACAAAGAGAAAAGCAAAAAAGTGTGGACGATGTGGAGAGCTCTGCTCATTTAACTCATATCTAGCCACAATATGTATTTTGTGTTTTGCTAGAATAATGGACCATTTAGAAAAATGTTATGTTTTTAAGAAATGTTGTGACTATTTTGGGTAAATTTTTAAATGGTATCATTCCTTCGTTTTAGTTATCTTTAGCTGAATCATAGAGAGACCAGAAATCACCAGCTGCTCTCAGATGAGACATATCCTGTTAAAAGGGAAACTGTGTGGGTAGGCCTATTCATTTTTTAAACAAAAAGTTGTTGTAATCACCCTCCATGAGAAGAAGTAGACCTCTGGTCATTGTATAAAGTTTCACCCTAACAATTAAATTCTGAGCAAGCTTGTTGTCCACTAAAATGTGTGTTTCATG
Source organism: Anabas testudineus (assembly GCF_900324465.2). Classification (NCBI taxonomy): domain Eukaryota; kingdom Metazoa; phylum Chordata; class Actinopteri; order Anabantiformes; family Anabantidae; genus Anabas; species Anabas testudineus. The sequence goes on from NC_046625.1 coordinate 5,063,458, forward strand.
TTGTGCACCACTTTAGGGAACAGCGATTGAAGTGAATTCAGAAATGTCTGCTACATGCACTGCTTCACGATGACATCAGCTCTCAGACACTTTGATAAACAGTTGTGCTCAGAAGCTAATACTGCACATTTCAGTTCACTGAACTTGGCTGTTATTACTTTGCTCCAGTGAATATCAGCAAGACTCCACATTAGGCTGAAGGAAACCACTATAAAACTCTCTAATGCCTTCCACGGACTAGGAGATGTTTTGTCTGAAGTCATGTCCCCTTTCCTGAACCAAATGTAGACTTGCCACCTAAATATTTTGCACACTGGAGGATGCGTTTGTCATTTCAAACCTGTTTTGTGCCCATCGTCTGCATAATATGTTGTTAACTTAACAATGAGAGGCTTGGCTCAGTCTGTAAGAACGTTACGGTTTCAAAAATACCATTGTCTTGTTCATGAAAATTAGGGCTACATGGCTGGTTGTCAAGTTGTATGAGAACAGGAGATGTCAGTGATGCAGTGGCAAGAAAAAGTATGTGAACCTTTTGAACATTTGGGGTTTTGTGCATTAATTTGTCATAAAACACGATCTGATCTTCATCTAACTCAAGAATATTAACAAATACTTAAGCTTCATCAATTCTCTCTTAAATCTCCTTTTAGTCTGGCATGGCTCACATAAGCGTATTGTTCTTGTGTGGAGCAAACTCAAAAAGTTTAAGTTATTTTTGTCAGTCAAAGTAGCTCAAGTCCACACCTCCAAACTAATTTGCTTAACAAGACTCTAGGTATGCTAGTACCTGACTCAAGTTCGTCTTTGTGACATACTTTTTCTACTAGCATTAAGAGGTTTCTATAGTTGTTCTCAATGAAGACATGAAAGATCTGAATATTTTTTCTTATGAGGAATTAATGCAGAAAGCCACAAAATTCCAAAAGGGTCTTGTAGCTGCTTTCAGACAAACAAGGCAAATGTCTGAATCATACAGGCTGGAGATTACTTGGTCTTTATCTCTGGAAGCCCTAGTGCAAAGTCAGGGTAATGTGGGAATGTGATCTCTGCTATGTCATGCCTCCTGTATGCTCTATACAGACACATCCCCAGCCCCTGCTGACAACAGGCAGAGCCTCTCTGTGAAGATGCATCAGACTTGCACATTATCTCGCTGTAAGCTACATGAGGTAAAATGTCTGGACCTGATTCCCCCGGCATTGTCTGGAGTTAATATGTGAAAATGGTTTATGGCTGCCTTCAGTTAGTGTTTATTATGTGTTCACCAGGGCATTTTGTCCCTGACAGTGTTTAAATATTGGTTGTCGACTGTTTTTGAACTCTGCACAGCGCAGACTTTCTATGTTTAAACTGTGATTATGACTTGATTATTTTTAGACTGTCTGAAACAGGAGGTTGCTCTAATTCTGGCAACTCAAAGATTAGGTGGTGATTCTCTGTGTACATTGGTACTGCAGTTGTCTTTATCAGTTGTTACTGCTCTGGTGCAAGGATAGATACTCGGTAAGCAGTTCTGTGTCTTATTGGGACTGAGGGACAATATGCTTATGGACAATACTAATGATTTATCTAATAATAATAATAAAATAGACAGTAGTTAAGGGAAAAGGTTCAATGTTGCTGCATCTTTTATACACTCCAGACAATAAAACTGTAGTTAAATAGACTATCAGTAGATCATCTGTAAGTATTGCCTTAAGCTCTCATGGAGAAAAAAAGGCTGGATGCTGAGTTCACATGGATCAGGTTCGGATGATTCTGAGCCAGCAAGCAGGATAGGGAGGCCGTGAGAGGGGAGTTAGACTTGGCAAATTTTTGTGTGATGACTGGACAGCTTTTTCACTAGACCAGCTCCAGTGGCATGGCGTCTGAGAGGGCAGGCATGGTGTGGAATCTCTGACATCAGCTGGTGTTGTCTTATCTATTATACACACAAGACGCCCACAGCTGGTGGTCAGGCTTTCATCTAGGCTGGAATGTGCGTGCCACTTGTTTCACACCACTAAGATGTTTTCTGTTACAGTAAGAATAAGTCACTTACTTAAGGAATGTTCCCATATATTTAAAAATTTCACTTGTTTTTAAGTACATGTACATAGCTTGACACTTGGTGTACCAAGCCAAGCAGTAAAAGACAATTAGTGTCCATATTTGGGAATTTAAAAAAAACCTGTCCATGCTGTAGCTGGATAAGCATCATTTGCTCCAAGATAAAAGCTTCCTTAGATTCATATGAAGAAGTATTTTGAGATAATGGGATGTGAAAAGGTTCACCAGTTCATATAATTCACATGTCAACAACAGCTGTGTGGATGTACTACTGCAGTTCAATGGCCTGAATTGATTTTGTTCCAATTACTAGATTTTTAGTTTTCTTTTCTTTTGGGGAAATGGTCATACTCTAATTTACTGTATAGATTTCTGAAGTGTAAATCAATAGTAACTAAAAACATCCCCCCTTCCTCAGTAATGGTCAACGAGATAAGCTCAATGGGAGACTAAGTGAGGCGGCAGAACAGGAAGTTATGACCAGCAGCGACAAGCTAAGAGAATGCCCTTGCTGTAAGGTGAGTCAGTGGTCTTTATGATGAACAGATTGGTTAAAAGTCTTTTGTAAATGGATTTAACAAGGAAGAGCAGTGACTTGCTTAGCTATGCAAAACCTCTCTCTGCAGAAGCGTTGCATTAGCCTAAGGGGGTATTTATAATGCAATGCTTATCATATGCTTTGGCATTAAAGCAAGCCTATGGAAAGTAATGCCTCTGCTATTCATATGATGTATCCAGTTGCCCTTCAAGATAACTGATGTTGCAGAAAATTATAAAATTGGCTGAGTTATACTCTTTCTATTCACCAGCAGAGACATTTTTCTGTGCTGTACTGTGCATAAATATTACCAAGTTAATCAAATTTAATTTATATAGCCCTGTATCACAAATCACTAATTTGCCTTGCAGGGCCTTACAAAATCAAAGGAGGACTTTTACTTTTTTAGAGTTGTTTACGGTTTATACCAAGAAGGGCTGAAGCAACTCATCTTTCTCTCTTTTCAGTGCCAATGCAGCAATACTTTTACATCTCTGTTCATCTTAGAGAAACTTTGGAAGGACTGGGTATAGGGCTTCCTCCACCCCTATAGCCAGGCAGCGATCAGCCTCCTTCCCAGCTGTAGCTCTCTTGTTATGTAATGAGCTAGTGTTGGCTGAGTGGGTTTAGTCAGTAACCAGATTACAGCACTCCACAGATAAAGACGGCTGAAGGACAGTCATCTCACCACACCTTTGTTTTTCTTCTGGTTTCCTTGAGTAGTAAGGTGTTTAAATGTTCAGCCTTACTTCTGAAGCATTTTAAAAACAATCCTTTGACTTGCCAAAAAGTTAATTACCAAGGAAGCATTTGTCCTTTCACATGTTTTTACGCCTGTATCAGCGGAGTAAAGACAATAAGCAACGCCTATCATAGGCATTTAAAGCACTTACTTTGGACAACTCTGACAACATAAGGCTGACTGAGGCCTAGGCACATCAGCCATGTGGAGATGTACAGTATGTCTCCAAATTCTCTCAGAGAATAGGCCAATATGGATATTTGAGACCGATATTGCCATTAGTGTTTATTTAAAATTCATATTTTTATAAGAATTCCTTACATTTCTTTTTCAAAGAATTGTGACCAACATTCAGACTAGGGCTGCATGATGTGTAAAGTATCTGCTTTATGGTTAAGTCATGACCACTGTTATTTTAAGTATGAAAAAGGAACACAGATGACAGCCTTGAGTCACTATACTGCAAAAAAACTGTGATGTGAATACAACTATCTGCTATCTTATAGCAGATGTAGCAATCACATCTACAAATACGATGTACTGAAAAGCAAGCTGATCTGAGCTCTGTCTGAATGAACTGTATGTGGATTTCACATTCCACAGTAGTTAACCAACAGTTTTTAGGTATCAACAGCAGGTATCCCCAGCCCGAGGAGCTCAGAATAGAAGATGTTTGCTTAAATAGTACTGAAATGATTAGATGATAATGAAAATGGCTTAGTCAGTTACTTTTCTGTCCATCTAAAAATTGATTAAACCATTAGTTTTTACTGATTCACTTGTCTGTGCTCTTTGGTAAACAATGTAATGAAAAATTACTATTTAAATATAGTTTGGCTTTTTTGTACTGCTGGCTGGACTGGAGCTGTTGATGCTCATTGCTGTGTCCAAAGGCTAGAAGGATTGGTTTGGTGTGGATGGAGCACTGAGGTCCCATTTATCACTCTTGCTACAGCTGCCATCAGCCATCTTGCCTTCCTGAGTTTGCTTACTTTATGCCCTTTGTCTCATTACTCATATAGTTTTGTGAGGCTAAGAGGGTGTGTTACATTCACTGAGAACAGAGGAAAGGTTTATGTGATTGAACTAAAATAGAAGTGACACATTTATAGATGTGGACATTCATCTGGTCCTGACCATTACACAGAAACTAAACTGAGTTGTCCCAAATTTGCTTAGGTCTCACCACAGACTGTCCAGATAATAAAGTATATCTAGGTCATTGTTAAATATCTATTCAGAGGTAAGCATACGTCACTTGTTCTTTGACCCAGCTCCTTTCTCTCTTAATTATAAAGCAGTGCTCATGTTTCACATGACAGTTGTATCCTCTCTGAGCCAAACATGAAGCAGTGAATCTTCCATTATAGACAGGTTAAAGTCCACAACCCTGTTTCTCTCCTTCGTAGAGACCTTTAAAGGCATGTGGAGAGTCAGGTTTTGTGAAAGCTTGTGATCCAAATATAAATAAACAAGATTATCCAAAGTCAACACACAAGGGTAATACCTACTTTCATTTCCTAATTGATTGAGTCTTTATTGCACTAAATAATTTCTTGAAATTTGCCATTTTTGTTGGCAAATAAAGTCACATCATAAATCTTTAAATTAGCAAATGTGTATGCTGCTGTAGTATTTGTTCACAACTGGTTAACACTGCTCTTCTTCAGTAGTAAGAAGGTACATTTTGCTTTGTTCTTATAATTTAGGTCATTCAGTACAGAATGACCTTGCATGAGCAGCTAACCTATGCAGTGAAGCATGACAAAGCATTTTGAGCAGTATCACCTTTTGCACGTACTACGCTTAAGGCATAGTCTTTCTCACATTATTAAATTACTTTGTGTTAAATATTTTTGTCCTCTTTTGTGTTTGTGTTTGCTAATTCATCAGACCAGCTTGATAACCCATTGGAAAAACACAGGTAGATCATGTCTGGACTTTATTACAACAAAAACAATGACAACAACAGACATTTCTTCCAGATGCTTTCATGCAAGGAAAACATTTAAGAATAAGTATTATATAACTAAGACAGTATTTAAAAGAATTGAACATGAAATGAAAACAAAAAGTATTAATTTAAAGATAGTATTAGAGGAGTAATGGCAGCTGTGGGAGATTTGTCTTTGTGCTTATTTCTTTGGCCTTTTATGGAGCTTGAATACCAGTTTAAAGTTAGTGATTCAGATGTCTGGAACCAGCCAGACTAGTGTTTTATTACAGATCATACTTAAAATTGGTTGGTGTTGTAGCTTTTGGTTATGTAGTTGTTTCACCATTTTGCCTGTGTCCCTTTTTCCTGTATTGACTCATCAGCTTCATCATATTATTTCTGTCTGGTTAACTATAACATGTAGTCTAGCATCATTTTTTCTGTCATGTTGGAAAATTGGGCTTGTTGAACACCAACAGATAAGACTACAATAAATAGCCCCTCTCTTCCTGTTATTGTCAGTATGGACAGGAGCGTAACCTCATCCAGTTCAGCTGCTCATTGGTCAGAAGAAGGCAGTGACTGTATTGAGCTCTTTTTCCACATGTGGATGTAAGAAACATCATAAACATGGGTGCATATATTCCATAAGAAGAGTATAAAAATATTTTGTTCATAAATAATCTAACGGCTAGCAAAACAAACTTGTGTCCCCAGTCCCAGCAGTGAATGGACCCTCTCAGCCCACCAAGGGCTCACACAGTGGGCTATGGTGACCTCGCTGTCTTCCTCAATGATCCAGGCCACTCTCCCAGCCCTCAGCTCAGCACCCACGTGTTATCAGTAGCTCCCGTTACGTAATCCCTCCTGCCAGACAAAAGCTCAGCCATCACAGACACAAATCACTGACTGCCCTGTGTTGGCTCCAGTGCTGTTAATGTTAGCCAGTAATCCACACAGGGTCTTTCTTGTGGAGAATATTTGATTCCTGGCTGCCAAGTTGAACATTTTGACCACTAAACAAAAACATACTTAGAGGGTATTAATTTTCATTTATTATGTGTTTGTATCAGCTTTACTAATATTTCCAAGCACACTTGTGATGTGTGTGATCTCTAGCTGTTGCCATCAGTGCTATAAAGAAATCTGAAAATCTGACTTTTTCATCAATATATGCAATTGATATTGCATTTTATGAAGTCTTTAAAGTTTATTGTAGCTATATTGTTTGATGCCCTAATTGGTTTTCCTGTGTCAGTTACTTTATGTACGTTTGTTTATGTTTGTTATGCTATGTTTAGGGCTGATCAATTTACGAGGCTATCCACTGAAAAATAATTATGAATTTATTTCAGAATATATTATTTGTTCTAGCAATTTTATAAAAAAAAAATCACTGTAAACTAATTATTCTTGGTTAGTTGGACTGGAGCAAAATGAGACATATGATGAAGACATCACGAATAATCATGAATCATCATAAAATAATTTAAAATAATTGTTAATTGCAGGCTTAATTAGATTGCAAGTTTTATAATGTAGGGAGTAACCATAATGAAGACAGGCAGCCACTTCCTTAATATCACTTGACTCATGTAGACTAATCAGATTTTTTGAAGATGATCTCAAATCAAATAATTTAAATATGACATGTCATTTTGTGATGTTATGGTGTAACATCTGAGGTCTTGTGGGACTGGCATTTTCTTAATAAGTGGTTTTGATGGAGAGCCATGTGACATTACATCAGATTCATCAGAGTGGGCTCACAGGAATGGCCGATGTTACAGGCCCACAGTGACAACAGCCAGCCTTTTGTTGGTCTGGGTCGGTACATTCTGTCCACAGCTCTTCACTTTTATCGCCCTTTCCACTGTTTTTTTTTTTTCCCCCGGCTGTCGGTGCCTTGTTTGGCAGTTGATATGCCAGTCATTTGTACATAGTGGGCCAACAACAGGCTTTGTTAATCAAACCATTGGATTACATTTATGGGATGCTGTGAAGTAAACCAACAAGTGGCTTTACAACAGAGTCAATCAAGGTAGGGTTGTGGGTGCTACTGTTTATTTTACTTCAGAACTTCACACTTCTGTTTGTTGATATTGCTTTTGACTTATTCATCGGGGTAGGAAAACATTTAGTCTGTAGTATTCTGGGCTTACTTTCTTATGGAAGCAACATATACAGTGTTTGATGTGTGTCATACCTAGAGTCATTCATGTTAAACTCATGGTTTGATGTCCAGAGTCTCAGAGTGGTTTTTCTTTTTTGGATAGAGTTTCCTTACATAATTACTAAAAAGGTTACAGCTTTACTTCTGCTCTCTGTGTTTGTCTCGTTGATTCTCTTGTTAAATGTTTTTATGTCAGTAACATCAAATTAAATAACCAGTTTGAATTTTAAACATCACCTTGTCCACCAAAGCCGGGCAGCATGCTGTCTGCATTCAGTCATTGAATAAAGGTCAAAAAGTTCACATGAGACACATAGACCCTTTCAGATCACCCTCATGTGTGACAATAATTCTGCCTTTAAAAAACCCTCTGGTTTGTCTGGCAAAAGATATGGTCGGTTATTCTGGTAAAGAAAATTGACCTTTGTTCTGATTTTGACCAGCAGCTTGAGCGACTTGAGTGACAAAAGAGTAGTGCCATCTAACATTTGTATGCATGACTGTACTCTCACAGTTTGCTGATTTGTGAATTAGCAGATCTTGAACCCTGCCGCAGGAAAACTGTTCAATAGCTTTTATAGATTGATATTATAACCCCTAAACTCACGTCGTCACTGTCTGAAAACGAAATAATTTAACTTATCTGGCTAACTATGTGTGGAGGTAGTGCAGGGTCAGGGTCTGTAATCCAGTCTTGTGTTGCTAAGTCATATGGATATGGATGGTATTTATAGTTATTAGTTTGTCCAAATGTGTTCCCACACGTTATGATGTAACTTTACATTTTCTATAGCAAAAAACATGTATAATTTTCCAGAGCTCAGCTCACTGTCTTTAAATGTCTTGCTTAATATATATATATATATATATATATATATATATATATATATATATATATATATATATATATATATATATATATATATATATATATATGTATATGTATATGTATATGTATATATATATATATATATATATATATATATATATATATATATATATATATATATATATATATATATACACACACACAGTATTGTTCACTATTATGTACAAACAATGCACAAAGAGGAGAACAACAAGGATGCTGTTTAAATGATGTAAAATCCAGCCTTAGAGAAATGTAAGCTGTTGTGTTGCATTTCTTTTTTGAGAGGTGGAGAGTGATAACAAACTGCATTTCCTGAACTGGTTCATGTTACATCTTCTAGCTGGTACTTATAGCAACATATTCACTTGTGTTGTGTGTTGTCTTTTTTTTTTTTTTTTTTTTTTTTTTGCAGTATGGTCAGAGCACTGTTTAACACGTCTCTGTGTCACTCTTAATGTGTCATATCCTGTTTTCATACCCTGTGGTTTCAGATGATTAACTGGCCTCAGTTGCTTAAGTGTTTAATCTTTTAGTTGGTGTGATCAGTAGACCTGAATATAACCAAATGGACTAACTGCAAGAATGTTTAGAGACCCTGCAGGGTAGGCTGCTGAATTCCTGTCTTTGCAGCAAACCCTCTAGAAATACTCTGCTGGCTGAGAAAGGCTTTTAATAATGATGGAGAAACTGGGGGAGGTAGGGAGAGCGTGGAGTGAGTGAACGATTGAGAGGTGTAAGAAGCGTATACTCGTGACTCATTAGGCACAGTGGAAAAGAGTTCACTGAGTCAGGGATGAGGCAGGAACACTGGGTGGGAATAGATGACTGTAGGTAGATTTAAAAAAAATAAATAAATAAAAAAAAGTCATTCAATACTGAGTTTCTACATTGTCATGTAGATGATGGAATTTGTATTTAAAATACCTATACAACATTATGACTACATGTAGAATACTGTATTTATCATTTTTAGCATATCATTATTTATTATTTTCTTGATTAACTGTTTTGTCTATACATCTATTTAAAAATGCAGTACCATGTGTTCTCGTCTACAAAACTAATACTAGTGATTATTAATGATGATTTGCAATGTCAACAAATGTTGATAAATAGCATGCGCGGTAACTTTGACGTGTCTTTAGTGTTGCAGCCCTTGGATGAAAGTTAATTCTTAGTGTGTATGTGTATCATTTACCAGAAGTTTGAAATTGTAAATACTGTATTATTCTTTCCCAGGCACCACAGTGTTACTGCTTGGAAAGATGGAAAAAGAACACATATATCTAAGTTTGGTTCAAAGGACAGCTGAAAGACCATATGTGCAGAAGATCAGAATATTTCCTGCTAAAATAAAGCCTTTTAGCTTTAGCCTGGTCCCCAAAGTGCATCATTTTAGCCAGGGCTACTTCTATTCATGCCTTTTGTCTGGCTGTGTATTGATTGCCTTTTTACATCCTTTGTGTCAGTGGTCCATTGAGCTGACTTTTTCTTTTTTTTTCAGCCTTGATAATGTTTCTGTATTGATTTCACTGCCCAACTGATATGGATGCTTTGGATCTATTATTGAAATGTAAAGAGTAAAATTGTCTCACTGATTACAGAAGGGCCTTTTGGAAAGTATAGTTTCCCAAAATTATGCCACTCAAACAAATGTGCCTTAAAAACGAACACGATACTGAGTGGGATTTGCCTCCCTACCCCATTTCAAATATAATGTTTTTTTCCTTGTACTTTAATTTAGATATGTATAATAATTCCAGATTTTCCATTATTATTATTATTATTATTATTATTATTATTATTATTATTATTATTATTATATAGGCAGATTCGAGTTAACTTTATATTGTTTATTTGCTGAACACTTCTCACAAATGATCTCTTGCATATGGTTTTAGTGTTTTATGGTTCCTGCTCAGACCTTTATAATCTGTTTTTTAGGTAGAGTTCTTGTCTGTGTACATATTCGACAGGTCGTAAATGAAGGCCAGGACTTGTGACAGAAGCACAGGATGAAATGACGTCTTGTCATTTGACTGTTACAGGGTTTCACTGTAAATTTGAGCAATGACTTTTGTGAAACCTCCTCTCTTTATTGTGCCACAGCTGTTGTCGTGGGTGGGACAAGTAACTAGAGAGGTGTCACGTTCAAAAGCAACCAGGCCAGACCTTCATTTGAAACGAGGTTAAGCAGGGTGCCTCTCACTGTTGTAAACATTAAAGCTTTAACACTGCTTTTATCTTTTGTAAGCTGTTACTAATCTTTCTGGAAAATATTTAACTTCTGGTGACTTTAAATTAGTTTCTATCTTTTGTCTTCTCAGGTGTGACTGGAAGAGAAGTTCAAGGTAGCGGGTTGGTCCCTGTTACCCCTTCCCCTGCTGTTCTGTCAGGGAGAACAGAGTCAGTGTCTTTGTTTTGTTTTATTTTGTTTTGTTTCTGCCTGGACACAGCCCACCAACTTGTGAATTCATGATCACATGACTGTGGATATGGACGCAGTCCTGTCCGACTTTGTCCGTTCCACTGGAGCTGAACCAGGATTGGCCAGAGATCTGCTAGAGGGTGAGTTCTGTATTATACTATTCTATGGGTCTCAGAGAGAAAACATCTGGAAAAGTAAATATTTTAAATTTCTTAGTCACTGTTATGCTTGTAGAATGATACAAAGTGTCCCAGTCACAAAGTGTATAAATCCTTTCTATCCTTTAATTTAATCTTTGTTAGTTCCAGCCCTTATATGTGTGAGCCAAGAAAAAGGGGGCTGGGACAGGTGACATTATAAACAACAAATTGACTGCCGTCTCAGTCAGTGTCTCTGAGTTGTTGTTGTTAATTAGGATACATTATCAGAAGGAAGTTATAGCTGGAGTCAGCAGAGCCTCTGTTGCCTAGCAGCATCACAGGTTGCATGTAAGAATATGGGTTAAAAATGTAATGCAATACATTAAACAACATCAAGCCAGAAACCTGAGATGTGCTTCATATTCTGGTATTTACCAAAGCTTAGGAATGTGCCAGTGGCCTTTACATAAGATTAGACAGTGTATCATTGCATCTGCTTGTTGTGAATATTTATTTGCCTCACATACAAACTGGACCCATTGGCTCTGACAGATGTTATTCATATTCCTCTCCTCTCTCTAGGCAAGAACTGGGATTTCACTGCTGCACTCAGTGACTTTGAGCAGCTGCGACAGGTGCATGCTGGGAATCTCACATATTCGTTCACAGAGGAGAGGACATACCTACCCCCTGAAAAGGAGATGGCCAGGGTAGGACGGCCTATACTCCACCGCCAAGATGAGGTGGTGCAAGGTGAGGCCACTGGCAAGTAAAATGTTTGTTATATAACATAAATGGACTGATGGATGTACTAGCAGTTTATGGTGCTGGACTCAGTCAGTAAAGTTAAATGGTGTCACATACTAACTACTGAAAGCAGACACTACAGACAGACAATAACAGTACTTAGGAACTTCGTCCTGAATGTCTCCTGAGTTTGCTAGCTGACTAAAATGAATTACCTTTAAAACAATATATATTTTATCCACTGTCTTTTAGCAGCCGCAGAGAAGCGCCTGTCGAGGGGTATTTCTCACGCCAGCTCAACCATTGTATCCTTGGCTCGCTCTCATGTCTCAAGCACAGGAGGTAGCAGCAGTGAGCCCCTCCTAGATACGCCCCTGTGCACTTTCCAACTACCAGACCTCACTGTGTACCGTGATGACTTCCGTGGCTTCATTGAGAGGGATCTTATTGAGCAGTCAATGATGGTGGCCTTGGAGCATGCTGGTGAGAAAAACTGATACCAGCCCACATAATTTGGGAATTAAATTCGAAGACTTGTCCCACTAGGAAAAAAGTAAATGACAAAATTAGTGGTGGTTGAATTCCATTTAGCTGCAGCTAAAGGGTCCTTACATGGTGCATGTTCTCTCCATGCCAAACAACTGAGTTTATTTTTTCTTATTTTCCTGCAGGACGTCTGAACTGGTGGACAAAAGTAGTTTCTAACTGTCAGAGTCTGCTGCCTCTGGCAACAAGTGGAGATGGAAATTGCCTGTTACACGCAGCTTCACTTGGTGAGTATCAAAGACCTTTCAAACGAGATCCCAGTATCATTTAGACCAATGCTTCATTAGCATTCATTATGAAAGCTCCATTGTTAGCTTGAGCTTTAATTGTGTTTTATTATCCTGCAGTGTACATTCACCTAGCTTTTGTGGCCCTCTTAGGAACCCTAGTGCAGAAAATTAATAATGTACCATAACTAATGTGCAGGCATTGTTCCAGGCCTTGTAGTGCATCTACTGGATAGCAGATGTAAGACTAATATACATGTTCATACTACCTGCTCTCTTTTAACAATGTCATTCAATGGCTTATAGTGAATTTAAATATAAAAAATATAAAGAAAGACTGACTGCTTTTTATTATTTTATCATTTTCAAGTGCTGTTGTACACAAAATGTTGTTTATGGGTATTCATTGTCCCAAATGTGTTTTCTATTGCAGGAATGTGGGGCTTTCACGACCGTGACTTGATGCTACGCAAGTCCCTGTATGCACTGATGGATCACGGGTTGGAGAGGGAGGCACTGAAGCGCAGGTGGAGGTGGCAGCAGACCCAGCAGAACAAAGAGGTGCGTTATGCAGGCTGCAAATTTCTCTAGGTCATCTTTGTAACTCTCTGATAAATGTTTGAGTCCAAAGCCAAACCACAGAGATGTTTGTGAGCTTTTGATGCCTGTTTGATGTCTTTGTTAATATGTAGGATTCTTGCTAATAATTAAATATACAGGAAGAGTGAACAAGTAAAGGCCTTTATATGGTTCATGTGCCAGATAGTGCATGTCAACCCACAGTCACTTGTTTACTATACAACACTGGAGATGTCAAATGCACAGAGGTCCCTAATGCTTATTAGGTTTCTGTCTTATATGCAATTGTAGCTCCTTCAAAAATAGCGTAAACAAGAAACAACACAAGAAAAGTAAGACAAGGCTGAGCTCTAGTGGCTCCACCTACTATTCTTACTCTTTCAAATCCTAAAAATTGATACTGGCCAACTTGTAAGTATGTTGCACCTTACGTTCTAATACAATAAGGTGAGCTATAGAGCATTTATTACACAACACAAAGAGTGCTCTCCACCATGAAAGCAAGTGCAATAGCACACTATGCATGTTGTAAGTGGACACCCACACCTAGCTATTGTTCATTTATTCTTCAGTAGCTACATCTGACGTATCCTGAAGCACATCACTTAAACCAAAATTTGTTCTAATGGAGCCACTCGGTGTGCTAAAGCAGAGAACTGTGTCTACACTGGGAAGCTTTCTTGTGTGTTAGTGAGCAGTTTCAAATGTTCACTTATGAAGGTTGAAGGCATGATGGTGCTAACACTTCTGCTACTCCATGATCTCTGTAAAAGCTCTAGTTAAAAACATTTCCTTAATTATGAGTATGTAACCTTGTGGTAAGATGCCATAATGTCAGTGCATGGTTTTGTGAGATTTGACACTCCCTTTCTAAATGGCCTCTGTGTGTATGTGTGTTTGTATCTTTCCACTCTCCTCAGTCTGGCCTAGTGTACACGGAGGAGGAGTGGCAGAAAGAGTGGAATGAACTGTTGAAGCTAGCCTCCAGTGAGCCGAGAATACACTACAGCACCAACGGCACCAGCGGGTAAGATCTGGCTCAGACAATGCATGGACTGTTAACCCACCACACACTTAGTCACACTCATGTTTTTAATCATGAACAAACAACTGTGCTCACAATCAGAACTAAGTGGCTGGCCCTCATTTTAGTCCATCTGTTATGTATTATAGCAAACATAAGTTCAGTGGGTTAAGTATACTGACAGAGCTTTAAATTTCAAACCCTTAAGGTTTTATTGTTTTTTTTTACGTGTAAACCGAATTTAAGTGGAAGTATCTCTCAAAAAATCCCAAATTCATATGTTTATGATTTTGTTTGTGGTCCACCAAAAAGTCTACAATCCACATTTTTTGTTATTATCACTCATAAGAAATTCATTAAAAAGACAGATTAAATTTACAGTCTTTGAGAAACTTTGATTATCTCTGGTTGCAACAGAATAAATAACTGTCTCTCTGTTTACTGAAAGCCATGTTGTTGTTTTTCTTCAGGGCGGAGTCCTCAGATGAACCAGTTTATGAGAGTTTAGAGGAGTTCCACGTCTTTGTCCTGGCTCACGTCCTCAGGAGGCCAATAGTGGTGGTGGCTGACACCATGCTGAGGGACTCTGGAGGAGAGGGTAATGCATTGCTGATGCCTCATGCACTGTATTTCATCATATTGTTCATATTTCATCATAGAATTCATCCTCCTTGGGTTGTAGATGGATTAGTTTTGTCATTTGCAGTATTTAAACAAGACTTGGCAGAATAGTAATAATAAGAAGAAAATAATTGCATGAACTATTTTTACAAAGTGGAAAATGATTTATTACTTTCCTGAGGTTTCCTAATGGAGTACACAACACCCATCTGGTGTCTCAAGGAGATTAAAACAGTCTCTATAGACTACTGCCAAATATTGCATATTATAAACACTGAAAGCCACCTGCAGCCTTCGTGTGAACTGCCTTAATAGCTTGATAATTTGAATAGCTGTCAATTTGTTCTCCTGATGACACTTTGCAGGGTTGATTTACTGATATTAGAGGTCATAAAACTCTTGTTAAGGAAATAATGCAACACTCATATTTATCAGAAATGTGGATGTAGATTTAAATGAACCTCCAGCCTCCTTTTTGGTTTAGCAGCTGAGCTGAGATCACGTTTTTCCACCACCTTTCTCTTCTCTAGCCTTTGCTCCCATCCCATTTGGAGGCATATACCTACCACTGGAAGTGCCAGCTGCCAAGTGCCATCGCTCACCCCTGGTCCTGGCGTACGACCAGGCACACTTTTCTGCCCTGGTTTCTATGGAACAAAAGGACAGTTCCAAAGATCAAGGTAATGCTCTGCATCATTCATCTTTAATCAGTGATCATGCATGTTACACTGACGTACGTAAATTCTTCCTAAGAAGATTTAAGATCTAAGAAGAAGATTTGCTTAAAGACAAAAGTAAATGACTAGTTCCGTGACCCACTTTCTTATTCTGCTTGGTGCCTTTGCTTGATGGGTCTTTAAGTTTATTTAAGAATGGTGACTAATAGCCATAGGGCCTTTGAGTATATCCAGTCATCTCTGTTGCTTAGCACCAAGTAAACAAGCAAACAAATGACCACTTGCTGATTTGGAAGTTTGAATCATATTCGGGTAAAGTTTTAAAGATGCCGATTTAATCAAGATGTAATTTAAAACTACTACTACTTCAATCATGTAATATACTTCAAATTACCATGTTGGTGTTAATGTTGCTTATTATGTTTTTGAGCATTTTAAAGGAGTGACATTTTGGAGAAACCCTGATTACTTGTGTGCACACAGAAGCCTGTACTTTGAATTTTTTTAAAAAGTCCATTATATTACATTAAATTATTTACCACACAAAAAAATATCAAATCAAAGAAACCAAACTGGTCAAACTAATAGACATTTCTAATTGTAGACAATCCAGAGTGTTGGATTGAAAGGGTTTATCTTTTTTGTAAGAGTACTTTTTTCTTATCTCTACCAGCAGTTGTGATCCCTCTTACTGACTCGGAGCACAAAATGCTGCCTCTGCACTTTGCTGTGGATCCTGGGAAAGATTGGGAGTGGGGCAAGGATGACACAGACAACGTGATGTTGGCGAGGTATGGTGTCCTAAAAAAGAATATCGCACATTCACAGACAGTTATTTTTGTCAGGTTGAATGTACTGTACACAAAGTGCTTTTTACCAATTTGTCTGAAGGATCCAGGATCCAGATAAAAAAGCATGTGTACACTCTTGATAGACAGCTGTCGCTTTAGGGCTGAGTGTCAGTTTGTAGGGATTGACTTCTGACACCAGATTAGCGACATTCACCGCCAGCAAAAATAAGATTACCTTCAAATACCTTCTATGAATGGAGCAGGAGCAGGAACACTAAAATAGCAGCGCAGTAAAAATAACCCTCCACCTTATTCACTTAAGACACTGATTGTCTTCTCTTTCTTCTCTTCTCTTTTGATAAAATGGTGGACAGAGGTGATATTACATGAGTGGCTGTTAACATTGTTTGGAAAAGGTCTTTGAGTTAAAAGGTCTGTGTGTTTAGTGCATTTGCCATTTACTGTACCCTTTAGAGTCAAATTACCAGTTGCTGTTCAGCAGCTGTGTAAGAATCTAACATTCAGTTTTATAATCAGTCTACATTTAGGAACAGGACCAACATTATCAGTAGATAAGATCAAGATCAAGTTAGCAACTTTAATCGTTATCCTGTTATTTCTCATACTTCTCATATTTCCCATAATTTTTCCCACAATGATCAATATCAATAATTTCAACAGTGTGTGTTCATGTCTGCTTCTCCCTTTGTTTTTTGACCCTACACTTCTCAACTACAGTACTTTATTGCAGATTTGATACGTTTATTTTTTATTTGTGATCTTTACTGTAGGAATTTTTGTTTAGTTTTTTGTTTTTTTTGGCATTTAGTTCTTGTATCATGATTTATCTTTCAGTGATTTAACATTAAGAAGAGCACAACATTTTTAAAAATATGATGACCTGATTTCTCCTTTAACTGAAGTTTGAATTGTCTTCCGCCCTTTTTTCTATAGTGTGGCTCTTTCTTTGGAGGCCAAGCTTCAGATGTTACACAGTTACATGACGGTCACGTGGCTGCCCCTGCCCTGTGAGGTAAAGACCAAAGTCCATGCATCCAGTCATGTTTGCTCTTCTCCAGCAGGAAGATGTATAAAACTAGATCAGACAATTGGATTAATCATGAAATTTATTGGACATCCAGTTTTGACTCACAGTGTTTTTGCCTCGAGAAACAATATAAATTAGTGATTAAAAAGGAACAGTAAATTATTTTTCAGATAACCATGAAAGCTGGTATCCAAAAGACTTTATCAGCTTTGTAATAAAAAAGAAACCTTAAGTCATAACATGCTAATCAGATAGATGCTAACTGAACGTGTTACAGCGGCTTGCCATTAGCATTTATTTCCTGCACTCATTTCAAACAAGGGTTAGATTTTTATAT
Organism: Anabas testudineus; assembly: GCF_900324465.2. Taxonomy (NCBI): domain Eukaryota; kingdom Metazoa; phylum Chordata; class Actinopteri; order Anabantiformes; family Anabantidae; genus Anabas; species Anabas testudineus. Next base: position 5,080,935 of record NC_046625.1, read on the forward strand.
TTTTACACCAGACCAGCAGTCCCTTGACTGCTGTGCAAACTTTGTGTTCAAGCAAACTACACTGGACCATTTAGGTCATAAAGTCACGCCATGCAAACACACTTACAAAGATCCTTTTGTGTGCCAAATGCTAAGACCAGGGATCTTGGGAGGACATTCATTGCAGTTTCATGGTTAAGCTGCAGGTACTGGTTGCCGTAGAAATCCTGTATTAAAATATCATTTAAGGGGATTGTTCTGTTCAGCAAAGAAACACAGTGTGACTGTGTGATGGTCATTGCTGCGGTTATTGCTGAAAGGCTGCATATTCTATAACTGCTCCTTGTTTGAAATCACAATACTGCGTCATTGTGTAGGTCATGCTATTTCTAAATACAGCATTCTTTATTTTACATTTTCTGTAGTGTGTTTGTAGAAATGAAATCTGTAAAGTGACTCATTTGTATTTTACTGCATTGCTCTACAAAACAACAACTCCATGAATCACTAATTTTTCTATGTCTTGATTTTTTTTTTTCCCAGGGCATTAGAAGTGAACTACAACCAAACTTCATTTCCTTGAATATTGAATATTGTATATTTTTACATATGCTTTTGCTTTTTTTCCTTGCAGCAAGCCCCTCTGGCCCAGCCTGAGTCTCCCACAGCATCAGCAGGAGAGGATGCTCGCACGCCTCCTGATTCAGGAGAGTCAGACAAGGAATCAGTAAGCAGCAGCTCCAATGGCAACGGTGACACAACCACAGGAACAACGGTCAATGGAAGTGCATCCTTGGCTAAGAACAACTCCTCTTCCTCATCTAGTTCGTCTAGCAGTGGAGTGACAGGGACGGGAACAGTAGGGAAGGACAAAAGCAAGAAGGAGAAGGACAAAGATAAAGATAAGAAGAGGGCAGACTCTGTGGCCAATAAGCTTGGCAGTTTTGGTAAGAGTCTGGGCAGCAAGCTGAAGAAAAACGTGGGTGGACTGATGACAGGAAAGAACGCTGGAGCGGGAGGTGCCAAGCTGGAGGGTGGAGAGAAGAAGAAGAGCTCGTTTAGGGGGAGGAAGGGCAGCAAGGATAGCTCGCCTTCAGCCCACGTCTCAGAGGATTCTGGGAAAGGCTCCCCCTCCTCAGGTAGCGAGCGTCTTAATGGAACAGGAAGCAGTATGAGCAGCAGTGGCGGAAGCAGCACTGAGAGTGAGACCTACAAATACAGTGCAGATGTCAAGGTCAGCCTCGGCATCCTGCGAGCCGCCATGCAAGGTGAGAGGAAGTTTATCTTTGCCAGCCTTCTCACTACCAGCAACCGGCAGCCATTCCAAGAGGAGATGATCCAGCACTACCTGGCTGATGCAGAGGAGCGTTTTAGGGCCGAGCAAGAACAACAGCGTCGTGATGCAGAAAGGAAGAGTGTCACTAATGGCATTCATCCATCTAAGAAGGAGGCGATTGGTGGTACAGAGCTAAGTTACCGGCCTTATGAGGCCAAAGAGGAGCTGATAGAGAGCTCTTCACCTTCCTTTAATCATCTCAAGTCCTCTCCTTTGAGCCCGTCTATGTACTCTACTGTTGGGCCCATCCCTCGGCCCTCTATCATAGAACAACCTCCTGCTGCAGCACCCCTCACACAGCACCTTCATATGCATGGCTACATGGACACCCGGCGCCAGCTAGCTGGTGGCTCTCCAGCAACCACCTACCCAGGTCTCCCCTCATACGCTACCCTTCCACGCCACTGCCCCACAACACAGGTTCCCTCTCACCTCCAGTACAATAACTCACAAGGTCCCTCCTCCCTGAGTCCCTCTCACCTTGTGCCCTCATACGCCCCTGAGTTTGACCCTCCAGACTATCCTGGGGCTGAACTAGTTGGTGTGAGCTACACCAACGGCTTCCGGGACATGCGCTGCAACCTAGACTCTCGGGCGGGGCAACCACCAGTCAGACACTACTCACTTGGCAGCGCTGGTGGTTTGGCCAACCTGCAGTCCAGCCGCTGTCGAACACCCAGCTGTACCTACTATGGACACCCCGAGACGGGCAACTACTGCTCCTGCTGTTACCGGGAAGAGTTGAAGAAGAGGGAGACAGAATCAGCCATCCACAGGTTCTGAATAGACCTTGTATATGGCTTGAATTGATGAGTGGCCTTTTTATTTTGAAAATAATGGCTGGGGCTGATTCAGCCTCTGAGTGGACAAGAGAAAGGCAACCAGCTTCATCCCTTTTTTAGCTGTGTCACTTCTTGTTAAACAATGTCAGAAAGTGAGTTGATACAAAACTACATAATAAACGGAGTGGTTTCTGAGAGCTGGGGTCACGCGATAGACCATAGAATAAACTAACTGCACTTCTGTTACATTTTGCTGTGGCTCTTGTGCAGGTGTTGTGTACGAGTGTGTGTGTGTGTGTGTGTGTGTGTGTGTGTGTGTGTGTGTGTGTGTGTGTGTGTGTGTGTGTGTGTGTATGAGTTGCAGGCTCTCCTCTTTTATCAGAGTTGAGCGCCTTGCTACTGTCTCCTCCTAGTGGAGAGAATGTATATGGCTGGTGCCGCACATAATCATCAACACACATACAGTACATGCAGACATAAACACTAAGTCAGACTCACACTACTACATTTACCGTAATGCAAGCACAAACAGAAAAGGAATGAGTGTCTTCACTTCATTTGTGGTCTTTGATAATGTTTGGATTGGTTCATTTTTAAGGGATGTCACATCCTGTTAGGGTGATTTCAGTGTTATACAGATTTTACACTACTGTTACTAGATGCTTGCGTCTTATGTACCTCGGGAAACCGCAAAATTAATCCTTGTCGAATGGCTTTTTCATCAGTCACCATTTGCATAATGCAAATTAAAACTACAGTGCAATGCTAATGATTAAGCGTTCTGTGGCCTGCTGTGGTGCTACTGTTTCAAAATGGAAACATAAATGTCCATGCATTTAACACAACTGTTACCAGTATCTTTACAGCAAAATAATTGCCACTTAACAATTAAAAATGTTTGTCCAATTTGTATATCTATTAATTGGAAATGACGATTTCACCTTTTTGAAGATTAGCAGCAAGTGGTCCCATTATTTTTACAATATAATCACACTGGTATTGTAGAACAAAGACAACCTGGCACTATGGTAAGATACTGTTGCTAGAGCCTGATCCAGAGTATTTCAAGTGTGTTGGAGTGTTACTTTCTTATTTGGGTCTTCCTCTTTCTGAATTTCATTGTGGCCAACCCATTGTGGGGATGCAATACTAAACACTACAAAGTCAAAATGTCACATTCAGCACATTCATACCACGCCATTTACTTAAATTATTCTAACGTTTTTACTTTTGGAGCACCGCTCCAATTTCTGTTTGCATGATGCAAAGCGAGGCACATGCTTTTGTTTCACATTGCCTTTGCACTCTATTGACATATTCAGATAGCAAGTTGTGGTTCCGTTTGATGGGTTAGAAACATTTTTAATATAATCTTGTTATCCCACAAAACATTAACTTAATATTTCAATCCTGTCCTAACTAATACAGTAGGACATGTACTTATTGGTTGGTTTAGTCATGCTAATTCTAAAGTTCTACTGAAAGCGGTTTCTTGATTTCTGGCATTTGTTCTGCCAAAGCTAGTTGCGTAATATGTTTTTGCACAAATTCAAGCACTTTCCTGATGTCCGTTGATTTAAAAAATATATATATTTTTCTGTTTTTGAAGTGGCCTAACTGTTGTCCCTTGCTCTTCTCTGCAGACACTGCCACCTCTGTTCATGAGAAATCAGGGGCACAGGCCTGAAAGTTTTCTCTAAAAGATTCAGTTACTGTAGAGCTACAGCATTTTGGTGCCAGCATCACCATGTAACTCAGTTTCCTAGTTGCCTTTTCCAGCATTTGTTCTTGTGGCATCACAGTCCAGTTTTGTACGTTGTGAAAGACAAACATTTAGTATCAACTCCCCCCCCCAAAAAAATTTAGCACGTGAATTTTATTATTTGAATTTGTCTTGAAGTGATTGGGGAAAAAAAAAACTGGCATTATTCTTTGAAGTTAGAAAAAAAGTGTCAACTAGTTGATACTGGCTATCCTTGGTTATTTCAATTTTTATGTTTTAGTTGTACTAATGTCAAATTGACTACTTAAATACTATTTTCTTATTATTTCCCCTATTAAAAGTAATGTTGAGGAATTTCTTTTGCGGTAGTGTGAGACTAGTTGCTCTACTCTTGAAGTTTTTTGGCATTATGTCTTCTAGAAAAGCACAATTTAGTATGCAACTCACTGCCTTGCCCAGATGAGGGCACCCTTGTGTTGTTTATCTTTTAACTCGGCATTTAGCGCTCGCCCTTGTGCCCTTCACCCAAACTACAAACAAAAATAACCAAAATGTTCCATAGTGATAACTATGAAACGCTATATTAGAATATTTTCCAAATGTGCAGATAGTTTTTTTTTTCCTGTGCATTTACAGTAACACTCTAGTACTGACAACAATAAAACACTCAAGCCATGCTATTTCCCCTCCCAAAAAAACATCTGTATTTGCTGTGTTTACGTATGTTGACATTTGTCCATGCACTGAACATTTTAATACACCCATCTAATGTTCCCTCGCTGTGGGAAGGTGATGTCTGTTGAAAAATGTGTATGTGTGCTTATTGTGTTTTTTTTTTTCTCCAAAGTAATAATTAGCTTACAAAACCATCTTTTTTTCATTATATTATTTTGCAATGAAACGAATGCCTCAAAAACATGTGAAACATCAGACTTTACAGGCAGACTTTTTTGTATTTAAGAAAAAAAAGCAATGGAAGGTTGTATAAATATGTTCCAAGTTATTTTTGTAAGCCCAAAGTTTTTCAGTGTTTTTAAAGGGTAAGAATGTATATTGTTGGATATTGAAACAGGTATGACGAGCTTGTTAGAGCCTGGATTTGGGGTGGAATTAATTTTTCCCTGAAAGTCATATTTTGGCTGTCGAAGGCAACTCCCACATGGGCCTCTTTGTTACTTGAGGCTCGCTCATTGCAAACTACTTTCCTCGACGCTGACCTAACAAAATACCATTTGAGAATATATATTTATAGTGAGATTTTTTTAAATAGGTTTCCTTGTGGAATGTTTAGTTCAGATGTTTTAGGATGTTCTTTCTCACACGACACAGTCTGGTTTTTATTTGTTTTGTTGCTTTTTTCATTTGTACATTTTATTTGTTGTTGTTTTTTTCTACAGCCTCCAATCCGTGCTTTGCTAAAACATGACATGTTCCTGCTGATCCAGCTTGTTTCCTCCAGACTAGTAGAGAAATGGCTCAGAATTAATTTTGCGACACAACAGACCCGTTATATTTTTTATATATTGTACAACGCTGTCATTTCTGTGGGAACAGACTATTCGTTTTTCAGTGAAATTAACATGGAATACTTCAAGTTGCATGGGACTGGAGCTGTTGCATGTAAATGGCAATTCATTTTACCAAATTTGTGCATTATTTTAACTTGATTTCAGTTGTCCTGGTATTTTGATCTGCTTTTATTTTCAGTCGTTTTAAAGTTTTAATTTTCTTGTTTTGAGAGGAGAGCTCTAAGGCTGTGTGACAGTGCAATCTGGGTAGAAAGAACATCAGATTTTATGTTAGGTTATTATTATTATAATTATTACTTTTTTTGCACCGTTTGAATAAATTCTCATTGTATTTCAACAATGTTACGCTTCTTTTTCTTTTGTGTTTTATTTGAAAACCAACAAAATCACTGCTGATTGATTTAATTCCATAAAATTAGAATTGAATGTTGTCCATATAATGACCTGAAGATTGTTTTCCACATTCTAGATGTAGTAGATACATAAAGCTAAAGAGCTAAACCAATTAGCCAGATGACAAAAAAATAACAGAAAATAATTTTAACTATTCACTAATTAATACAGGCAGTCTAAATGGTCTTTTATTCCTGGTCTAAGTTTGTCTCATTCATTGTCTCGTTACTAAACTGAATGAAACAAACTTTGATGTCATCTTTGGCATTTTTTACACTGTTGAGACATATTTTTGGACATTTATTTTTTTAGACTAACTGAATCCTATCCTTAAACTCAACTTGTTTGAGGTTTTAGGGTGGCGCTATGAGACTTTCTTCTACGTAGATTAATGTCACCAGGAAACATCTGTGTCATTAAGCAAGGCGCTGAATCAGGACAGAAGAAAACCTCAACTACCAAATAACTAGCAGTAGAGCAGCAGACACAAAAAACATGGAAACCTTTTAGCAGAATGGAAATAAAATCAATAGATAACAAATAAACAGAGCCAAGCTGCCTGTCCTTATTCTAAATACTTGTTATATGTGTCATTCTGTATTACCCTAACCTTTCTGCATTATACATTGTTGAATAACTCCAGATCAGATGATGCAAGGTCCTGTGTCTGGGTCTGTTTTATGTATTAGAGAAATCGGAGACCCTTATGTAATATTGAACAGTTTCCCATGTGGTAAAAATCCAGACCTCTCTCTATTATAGTTCACAAGGACACTGTCTCCCCACCTGCTCAGAAGAACAGACTGTTGCTCGGTTTTATTCAGACTTTCCCTGTTCTTGCCATAAAGGAATTTGTTCTGAATTGGCCTCTTGTGTTTGTCTGGAAGAAACTACTCCTGGTTCCTTTCCGCAAGTTTGGATGAGAGATAAAAGGAGCCGGTCTCCACACAGACTCGAAAGGATCCGAAAAAAGGTACTGTTACCAGAAAACACGGGCTGTGGATGGTAAATAAAAGGGGATTGTTCAGCGGGGTGCTGGGGGTGCAGGGATCATAAGTTTAATGGTTTTATAAATGTTGGCTGACTGTGCCGCAGTTTGAATTTAAACCCTCAACAACAACTTGTCTGAATAAAAAGAGCAGTCACTATGAAAAGCAAACTATGCCTGACAAAAGATGTTGTTCAAGGACAAACTGGTTTTAGTATTAGACACCAACGTCATACATAAGCGTCATGTGTACCACTTGAAACTGATTTGTCAGGTAGGTAAACAAAGGGCATCACAGAGAACCACAAAACGTCTCAGTGAACAAGAGTTTGAAAGGAGGAGAGTTGTATAAATACAGATAAATGCACTGTTGGAGTGTCACACTTTGTTTTATGCACATTTAAACATATATACACTTACAAATAACAATTTTTAAATGCAGTCAGTGCAAAAGATGTAATGGATATAAGGCATCAGTGTGAAGCTGTTTGCTGCCCTGGTCCTTGGTCAGAATGAACTGTAGGTTAAAAGCACTAATAAATGATTAGATAAAGCAGAGTCTAAATAAAAAGAGCAGAAGAGAATGAAACAGACTGCACGTACAAAACAGGACAAATGCTGAATTTAAATAGAATAATGCATACATGCACATATCAAACTAGTCTTTGTGGTAGATGTGGTAGTGTGTCTCTCTATGGTAGTTTTTTGTTTGTTTGTTTGTTTTGTAGTTGTATCTCTCTGTAGTCATTTAATGTGTTTCTCACCTCATACAGAGGCCGTTCAGTCTAGCCATGCTTTATACAGACTTCTAACATACTGTTTATGTTTATGCATGCAGTGAAGACATGCATGCATTAAACTACTCAACACTTTTGCATATCTCTGTAGCTATTATATGATTTCTAGTGGTTTTGTATCTCTTTGTGGTTGTACTATTTTTGAAGAGGAAATAACAACAACCACCTCTTACCCACAGCTGTTCCGTAGCTGTCCGTGCTTACAAATGAATGCATCATTTATTTTAAGGGTTCACTATAATTTGTATTTTTACTTAATTTTTTTTACATTTGAGCTAAAACCGATCTGTGCTCACGGTGATGGTGAGTTCAAGGGGTGTGGTGAAAAACACGTTTGCACCTTCAAATTCTGCTTCAGCTTCTATTGAGCAAAACCCAACTTTGTGTTGGACTCAGTTTAGACTCTGTAAGTCACCCAGCGGCCCTGATGGACTTCCCCTTTAAGGAGCTCCACCGCTGCTTGGCTTTTTCCGTCACTGTGTGTTTTCACTATGGCGAAGTGATAAACAAATACAACAGCGGAGTCGTGGATGGATCGCGAACGTCTCGCAGCTAGCTGTGACTAACAGTCCAGTGACTGTGACAGTTCAGCAGGGTGGGCTCTGAGTGTGTGTGTGGTCGGGACACTGATGCTGTCAGTGGTTATAGCGATGAAAAGAGCGACAACACTTTGTTGGTCCACGCTGAACACCTCGGTAGTAGCTGCCGGTGATACGGGCTAACCATCGGTGGACGGTTTCCGTTTGAACCGCTTTTCCTCGGCTGTAAATGGAAAGAGGCGAACGCTAACCCTCCGACCGTTAGCTTACAATAACCCTGTTGTTTTATTTCTGATTCAGCGAGCTTTGTTACGCTCGTCATTTCTTCTGAGTCGAGTTAGTTTTGTCGTTAACAATGTTGACGGGATCGAAAACCACGTTTAAAGTGAGACAAATGCTCCCAGATATCAAGGTAAGCTCGTAATGTTAGCTAGCGTTGAACTGACGCTAACTAACTAACTAAGGTTAGCTCTGTGAGGGAAACCTCACTTAGCAGCTTACTTAAACTTGTTTATTCCCTTTCCCTTTTATACTGTTTATTCCCTGTTATACTGTTTATTCCCTGTTATACTATTACTGTTGTATAACTGTTCATTTTCCACATTAGAAATCCAGCCTCAGTATAGACTGGTTGAGCTTTAAGCTAAGTTAGCTATAGTGTTGGCATTTTCCATGTAATGCATTGCAAATGTCACATTTAAAGGGTTTCGTTATAAAAGTGCATAAAAGTGCCTTTTCATAAAGCCTTTTGAACCTCTCTCACAGTCATTTTCCACCCTCTCTTGTCAGCTCTAATAGTTTATGTGTGAAGCCTATAGCTACTATATAATTTACAGTTGAATTATGACTTGCAAGTCAACTAAAATAGATTTGAGATCTTTACGTTCAATCGCAACAGCTAATTTTGCTTTCTCAGTGCTATAACTATCTCATAGACACTCCTCATGTGATTAAATACCCCAGGAAGGAAGCAGACAATGTCATGATGCAGGAAACACCAGCCATCATTCACCAAGCTGAGCTATAGATGCACAACCAGGTTGTTTGCAGCGTGGCTCGATTAGAAACCTGTGGTCCCTCCTCAGAAAACCCTCTGAGAGTCTATTCAGTGTGAGAGTGTGGTCTGTCTCAAGTTATTTTTATTCACAGCTCAGGATGGCAGCTTTACATGGGAGATCCAGGCTGCATAAAGCTGCTGTTTCCTTATGTCTCACAAGTGGGAGAAGCATAATTACAGTATGGGTGCACAATGTCACTGTTTTTGGCTGCATGCCTTAGCAAAGGCCAGTAAATGGGTGGTGAATCTTAATCACTTCTCATGACAGGGGGTTTGCTTTATGTGGCATTCAGTCATCATCTCCAGAGAATTGAGAACAGTTGTAGACAGTTTCAGCTGCATCTCATTAGTGAAGTGTTCAAGGGTCATGTCATGCAACCATGGATTGCTTTCAGAGTGTAATCTGAAATTCTAGTTTTCAGAAAGTATCTGTTCAGTTAAGTAGCACCTGAGAGGATGGAGGAGAAAGACATATTAGTCTGTTAGACAGCACAAAGCAATATGTACACAGAGTATGCATGTGTTTGGGGTTGCTGGTTCCTTTGTCTCTTGCCAGAGTCTTTGTGTCTCCCCTCAGTTATTTTCAGCAGCCGCAGGGTGAAACGGTAACAGATGCCTCTCTTCTCTGCCCTCGGGTGAGGCGTGCATGTGGAGTAGCGCTGATGTGCACTGCACAACATCTGGCTGTTGCTGTGGAGACAACAGTTGGGAGGTGGAGGACCTTTGAAATTGATTACCTGAGAATGAGATGCACTGAATTTATCACAGCCCCACACCACTGGAATCTCATGTGTCCAAACATGAGATTGTAGCTGAACAGAAGATATGGTAATGTGGAGTAGTAGGCTATGTAGATTATATGCACAGGCCACCCACGCACTCTTGTGGGTTTCACGTCCTGACCATGTGTTAAAGCTGCTTTAGAAAACTGCATCCCGTCTTAGGATGAAATTGGACCAGATGGTTTTGCAGTTCGCATGTACTAGTGAATGTCCTTTTTTTTAACCTCAGTTCCTTTTACTATCCAGTTTTTCTGGATAGCATGAAACATGTTATGGCTATGGATTACATTTTTCTTCTATTAAGTAGTTGTTTATAGAAACTCAGAAATCACCCCAAGTTAGCATCTTGAAAGGGGCTAGTTTGTATTGTCAAGTTCAAAGATTTCTTTTTTTAAAATTCATGTTAGTTGACGAAAAGCAGAAAATGTTTGTGTGAGAAACCAAAAAGACCTAATATCCTGTATCTTGACAGGATATGTGGTTTATTAAGACTGCTTTTAGCTGTGTTGGCCCCCTTGAATTGACTTTATCTGCATTTCCCTGCCAGCTTCGAAACAGTCAGCGTGAATGGCACTAAAGCTTCACAGATGCAAAAATGTCAGAGGAGGGATCGTCTGAGCTCAGTTCAGACTGGCTGAAGATCCAAGCCTGATAGCAGTGGGTCAAAGCAGTACAATCACCCACACCCATTCCCAAAGGACCCAGGCATCACTGAGCTGCTGAGGCTTCCACTGCTTAAACAGAGAACAACAATGAGCTCTTCCCCACACCAGAGCAGATTTATTGTCTCATTAGAGGGTTCATCGATCTGACAGTCGGTGATAATTAACCAGTGGCGCGATGGCACTATTCACTAGCAAAAGGGCTCAACCTTGAGAGGCTAGGCCATTTGTCTGTTTTAAGTCTATGGAATGGCTCAAATGATCTCACTCCTGGGAGGAGAACTGTCAGGGCAGATGTCTGTCAAAATAACTTATACAAACATATCCCCTCAGGTTCAGTGTTAGATTTTCATTGTAAACATTTAACTGATGCTCATATTTGCAGTGTAGGGGGTTTACATGCATACTGTAGAGACCAAGAGCAGGCTGCGTTGCTTTTGTTATTCATTTGACCTTTTCGTTACATGTTTTATCCAATGGACACCGTTCCTGCCCTTTAAAAGAATCCCAGAGACCCCACTGACATAGTGGTTCATAATGACTGATGAAAACATGCCTAAATTAGAGTGATTTGTTAGAGTTGGCTAATGGAAACGGGTCCATAATCTGCACTAGTATTGTTTACTTCAGTGTTTTCATGTTGCCGGTACTTTAGAATATTGATGTGTGATGATCTGTTGATCCCAGTAGATGGCTTTGTGTTTAGTGTGGTAGTATATAACACACTAAATGTGATGGGGAACATGAAACTTATGCTAAACATTAGCACGTTAGGATACTAATGTTAACACTCAGCTCAAAACAATGCTTAGGGTGAGTAGAGCCTCATTCAGCCAGTAGCATGGCTGTAGAGTCTTTAAATTACTGTCCTCCTATAGCAAACAAACAGTTTTGTTTGGCTTCTGTTAACTTTTAAACAGTCCTGTACAAGATCTTACATCATTAAGTCCACAAATATCTATTTTACTTCTATTAGACAATGGATTTGAAATTGTTCAGCCATTAAAACATTGCTGTAAAAATTCCTATGCTAATAGGCATGTTGTTGATGTTTCAGATTAAATGTTTTGCTATACTAATTCCTGCAGGAAAATACAGAGTGTTTAATTAGTTAAAAGCTTATTATTCACTGTAGATTGGTGCAGTGAGTTTTTAAATTAAATCTTAACAACAAGAATTCCCAATTCATGAAACATAATTTTATTAATTTCCCTATATGCCCATATAGCTGTAATTAATAATTGTTGTTGTTCTGTTTTTTTATTTCCTGAGGTCAAAATGCAGCTTGTGACTTTGAATTTTTATCCACTACAGTAGGTGTAAATTGAAATTGTATTTGCAGTGAGAAGTTGATTACTGCTGATTATGGTCAAGTAACCTTTTTGTCCTTTTGCTTTGCCCTTGGATTTTGCTTTTTCATACAGGAATATATCTTTGTAGATGAAGTGCATGGTTACAGGCATGTTGCTACAGGGAAAGAGGAATTAAACCAAAAGCATTGTTATCTAAAATGGGGAGAGCTTTTATTCCATTTGTTTTTGTAGATGCAATCACCAAAGTTATTCTCAATGGTGTAAGGGGAAATACTCAAACATAAGCCACATTTGGCAAAACTCATTTGAATCCTTATTTTCCTTCCAAGCCAATTGACAGTGCCTCATGACTGACCTCATTCATGTGAGGAAATGAAAACACAATGCACATAAATGGGCTTGTGGCCCTTTTCAGTAGGGTAAAAAGGTGGGATTAACAGATTTCATTTCAGGATGCCACTTTAAAATTGCAATGCTTTCTTGTTTTGTTTTGTTTGAAATTGAAAATGTGATTGCTAAAACTTAGTATTATGTTTTTTTTAAAGACTTTTTTGATGCAGCTCAGCTTGTTGGTACACTTTTTGACAGGAGGGCTGGCAGCATCACAGTCTTTGTAAAATAAGATTTTCAGACATGATGGAGGATTTTAATTTAAGATGATGAAGAGATTAAGATGGGAGATTACATGGTACCACCAGCTTATTCTCTTCCCCTGTGAGTTCTGCTTGTTGTTTGGGGAAAGAAAACTTTGTTCTGGACCCAGGACTAAGCACACTTACTGCAGAAGTCTGACCACAGTCGCAAGGGGAAGCCATGAGCAATGGAAATTGCAGAAAGCCTTGGCCACTCTCCCTGTGGATGAAGAGGGTGGAGCAGAGCAGGGCAGAACTGGGACAGAGAGGCAGCATGGGTGAGAAAGAGTCAATGAAAGTGTTATAATGGGGACGCCAGAACCTCATAATAAAAGCATAGGTGCATCATCAGTGAATAGACACTTCTGGAAATGTGTAAGACTCTTACCTTGGCTATATTTACATCTATGTCTAGACATTATCTCAAGCCAATTTTCCTTATCTCTGTTTATCTCTGTAGTGCAAAACATACGAGTGAAAGTCAAATGCCTGAACTCCATGTATAAATGGCATAGATCTTTTTTAGCTGTCACCTACAGTATATTGTATTCACATGTATACTTCACCTTGTGTATTCCACGGTTACACACTATGAAAGGAATAACAAAAGAATATCTTAGAAATAGTCTCTGATGTTCTTAAAAGGGGGTTAGGAATTCAGCTGCGGGTTTTCTGTGGGTGTTGATGGAGGGACAGAAAAAACCAATGAGACATTTTAAAACCAGATGGAAAAAATGAACAATGTTCTGGCAGAAACCAAGTCTTGTAAATTGTTAGTTTCCTGACTTATAATAAAAATGTTTTTCTCATCGTTTGCTGTGCCCTTTAAATAACTATATTTTAAAGGTCTTGAAATAAACAGCCATAAATATATATCAGGGACCTGTGATCTAAATTCTATTGGTTAAATCCTGTGAATCCTGTAAAAACTTTAATATTAAAAGTACCCAGAGCAAACATAAACACGTAGTGGTCATACAGTTTTGTTTTCTTAAAAATATGCTTTGTTTTTATTACTCTGTGAATTGCACTCCAGATCAACTCCACCACCCACATTGACATCATAGTAGATTTATCACCTTTCTGGCAAACTGATAAATTATAACCTTGAAAAAGCAGAATTCATGGAAGAGCTTCTGTATTGACCTGTATTAGATTCTACATGTGTACCCAATAAGTGGCCAGTGAGTGTATAACATCATATAAAGCTATGAACTAAAACCCTGAGGAATTAAAAAAATCTGTATAGTGATGAACAACTGAGGGAGCGTCAACTGCAGAATCTGTAGGTCTAATAATGAAACAGCGAGGTGTTCTCACATGAAAAGAAAACAGCTCGTCCTGACTAAGTCTGATTTTACTACCTTTTCATGGTGCAATAGTCCTCTTTGTTTAAAGTTCTCTGTTTTTTATGGAGGGTCCTAAGCTTAACATCTCAGGTTTTCATTTGCAGGCTGCTAACACAGAATCCACCACACTGCAGAATTGCTAACATTACATCTGCAGCTGAGTCAATTCATTGTTATTGTTCACACATCCTTGCTGACTTGAAGAAATACTGGTGTTTCAAGATAAAGCTGTTGCCCTAAATAAAACAATGATTAATAGTGTTATTGTGAGGCAACCTGAGCCATAGTTGCTGAGAGAGAAGTTTGAGGCTCTGCAATTTATTGTTGTCTTGGATGTTAAATCAGGGCCCTAGCTCTCTACTCTTGAAGCTTGTTCGCCACCTGTATAACCATATCGTCCTCTCACATTGCAGGGGTTAGCATTTTATGCGATTTGGAGACGATAAACGTAAATGGAGGAGGGAGGGTGGGCTAGCAGAGTTAAGTAGAAGCATATGTGCTAGTAAACTTGCAGTCTGATTATAGAAACCTCTGTGGCTCTGTGGGGTTAGATTCTGCTTGTGGAGGAGGCTCAAATACACAAAACGCCAGAACTATTATAGAGAAAGGAGGAACAAACAGTGGAGCAACATGGAAACTAAAAATCATGAAGCATTGTGTGTTTGGCTTTGTTTCTTTTTCTTTGAAGCTGGGTCCACAGAGACGAACCGAGCTTTGATGAGCAAAGCACACAGAACCATAGTTTTAAATTTTATCAACAAGAGCAAAGGGGGTATGAGGCTCTGCCCAAGCTGTTTAGTCTTAATTTCATTATATTGTATTTATAACTTTATTGTGTAAATAATTTGAAGTAGGTAGCCTAGGTTAAAAGTAGTAGAACAGTCTTTCAAGTGAACTGTGCTTTAGGTTCTTGTGAGGTGTAATAAACAAAATATAAACTGTCCAAATATTTCAAGTTTATATCAGTGAGATTTTGATGGCTTTGGATAGAGCCAGGCTAGCCACCACTGTAACATTAAATAATGTATGAATGCTTTTAGTTTTGTGGGACAATCTGTAGCTATTAAATGTCTCTTTTATAAGGGTCTGACTTTGATTTGGCGATTGCTAAAATAACGGACTATTTTTACGGCCAAACAATTGAGTGGTATCGAGCTACTGATCTAACTCATGGGAAGAAAGAATATAAAAAAGTTTCTTCAACAACAAACTATTCCTTTAACACAAGGCTTCAGTGATATGTAAGTATTCGCTTTGAAAACCCAAGGCTTAAACAATGTGAACCACAGCTCTGTTTCTCTTTCAGGAGAGGATGCTGAGTCAGAGTGGTCTGAACGCAAGAAGTCGAGATGTGTTTGGACTACGCTGTCTACCAGGTAAGATTATACCTTTGTGAGCTAATGTTTGTAGTTCTGTATTAAAGTTGTATGGTTATATATGAAATAAATGCTCATAAAGACATGAGATTAAAAGCACAATTTTTATGCCATATATCCTAAATCCAAACATGTTGAATGCATGTTTGTAACGTAACAATAAACAGTGTGTAACTGACTTCACAGCCAATCCAGCAAACCTATGCAATATGTAAAGACACTACATAAAATACACTTTGTGGCTGCTCACATTAACACAGCTGCTTCATGGTCAGATAAAATCAATCATTACCTTCATTATTCATTGTGTTTTGGAATAACCATATACATATGCTGTTGAGAAGCTAACTTAAACATTCAAAAAGTAACCCGGGAGCCGTGGTACACAAGGCTGAGATCACAATATCTTGCAGCTTTAATAATGAAGTTTCTCAACCAGTGTTTCATTATCAGCACTTATGGCATGACAATGTCCGCTATTTGTGTCATGGTGGTGCAGAGCTCACTAGGGTCTTATTTCTACTGTAGTTACAGCTAAAAGTGATGACTGTACTGTATACATAAAATAGTTGTGCTTTATTAATTCTTTGTAAAACAATGTGCTGAATAGAACATATGTTCTGAAAACAAATCAACCAAGTGTATAGAGAGCATTGAGTGTAACTATGTATTTGTGGCTTTTAATCGTGAGTCTGTGAGATTACTATGAGAGTCTATGCTTCCTTGATCATTTTCAGTTTCTGCTCAACTTAACCCTTTTGACAGTTTTTAGTCTGACAACGAAATTCCTCTGATTCCTCTCTTAGTATTTTTTGTGCCGATGCAAGGTAGACTCTTGTCCACACATTTGTACGCACACATTTCCTTCCTTATTTTATTCACTTAGCCAGGGTAATTTGTTTTCCAGCAGTGTGTTTTCATCAAATACTTTCCAGACTCTGCTGGCCATAAACAGCACACACAGAGATCCTATTCTTAGCTGTTAACATTTCTATGTGAAAATCCTGCTGTCTTTACTTCACATATTTTACCCCTGCTACATTTCAGCTCCATCCCTGTTTCAGACGCTGCTGTTCTTTTACCTCTGTTGTCTTTTTCTCTTTCTCCACTTTCATTCCAGGCAGATTAGAAACAGAGCTGCCCATGAAAACTTGGCTTGTATTAAAAGAGAGGAAGACAGATGTGTTGGCAGTGCAGTTTCTTTTACGTGATAGTCATCTGTTTTTCCATTGAGAGCTACCGTATATTAGATAATCTATAATAATAATATAATAATATTAATTATTATTAATCTGCTGGAAATGCAGCAATTCACTTTAAAAAACTGTTTCAGATTTCAGGCTAGGAAATCTATCCTTTGGCTGTGTGCACACTTTGCACAGTAAGTGTGGAGACAATTTGTGAGGACAAGTTCACTTTCAGACACAAAGGACTTGCCAGTCAATGTTACTGCACCAAGTGAAAGGGCTCACATTTCACCTGTGAACTCTCTCTTTCTTCCCTTCTCCGCCTCCATTTGTTCGTGTAAGCATGGATCATTTGTCAACCCTGCATAAAAACAGTATTTTTAGTTCTCATGTCAGTTGCAACACAATAATACTGTAGGGTAACTTGGGTAATATAAAAATAGGCTTCAAAGGGATACTGTTTTAAACTAGATGTACTGACAACAACCATGAGAACAACCACGTGGATTACAGAAGCATAATAAATATGTTTGCTGAACTTATGCTGGTCTGTCAGTAGTTAACGGGCAGTGCTCAGTGACCACGGTGTTCTCATGTGACACTGGGACACAGGACTGGAGAAACCGAGCCGGCCTGCGGGAGGGCAAGCGGGTCAGGACAGCTCCAGCAGGCATAGATAGATTAAGTACCTCTTCAATGCTGCGAGTAGGGGAGGTGGGTATACTGTCAATTCACACACAATGCCAACAGACAGGACCCCCTTCTGAGTAACTTCACAATCCCCTTTCTTCAGAGTCTTATGTTACTGCGGAGTTTAAAAGCTGTCAATCAGCTTTATATCTTGCTGACTGATGGACAAGAGATCTAAACAGTGATAGGAGTATTCTTGGGTTTCATTCAAGAGATTAAATTATTATTATGTTGGAGCGACATATTCTGTAACTCAACAAAAGTGACATCAAAGGTGACATCAAAGATGATTTGGTGAGTGTTACATTGTATATTTAGCATATTCTTCTCATAATTTGTATTTCTGATATACAGTACAGGTACATGTGTTAAAATCTTGATTTATCATCAGCCTGGTTTGTTGACACAACAAATATTCTTGAGAAGAGCAGAAACCTTTCGCTCACAGCTGAAAATGAGGAGCAAATGTGGATGAAACCAAATGAAACTTGCAGACACAGCATGTTAAGCTGTCTCTCAGCTGTATTTTCTCAGGCTGATCCTTTAGGTCTCTCTCTGTACGTATCCAAGTCAGTGACCACAACATCAATAGAAACAGCTGAAACATTAAAGGGAGAACTTGACAGTACAGTCTTGTATTTATGCCTTATAGTGGCAAATATAAATGTGCTGCAACGTCAGAAATGCTTTCAGATTGTGTGCATGATTATGTACTTATATTTAAAACAAATAAGAAATGCCAGTTTTCAGTTGCTTAACACTTCAACCCAAAATTTCAGTTTGGTGAGTTCTCCACCCTATAACATTGACTTTGATATAATTGCCATCCATAAAGCCGCAGATTCTTCAGCAAATACATGGGATGGGATATCAAATAGTTATGTTTACCAGGTAGTTGTTAGTTGCCTGTCATGTTCTGCTCCTGTTCCCTGTATTTTTGTTTCTTCCCATTGTTGTTGTTCTTAATAGCTGTGATCCAGCTAACTATGGGCCACACCCACATCAAAAGGCAAGTGCCAAACAAATATCCCAGAATGTACCAAACACATGGAGTCACAGATGGGCTGATAATATATTTTGTGTAATTTATCATTTGTTCATATTTTAATGTAAAAGGTTAGATAGTGTGCCTTTTAATAAATGTAAAAAGATACAGTGCACATTCTTGCAGTCTGTGTGGAACTCTCCAGGAAGAACATAAAAGAATGTATTTGATTAAAGGACAACTGTCTCATAAACACCTTTAATTGTCCAACTGACTCATACTAGGTTGTACCACCTGTTTGCATATACTTCTATAATACTACTATAAGCGAAAAGGAACACAGGCCTCTGTTTACTGTCATCCTTTGTGTCCTTTGGCTTTTAAATCTGCAGGCTACAGGAATTTTTCTGGCTCTGTTGCACCCTGGAGAGACATTAGACTGAGGCACGCAAAGCCACAGATTGTCCTTTGAGACAGAAGGTCTCTACAAGGGTTCACTTGTGTTCACTATGCTGGATCATGTGTGGTTGGGTGTAATTGATAAGAGATTTATGCGTGCTTTTGGAGACTTAAGGGTAGAAGTGTAATTATAGAGTACACACAAAGATTTAAACTCCTTGTGCAATCAGCAAATGATGGTGTTGGGAGCAAAGGCTACTCTTCCTTTCTCTCTCACAGCATAAACAAGTGTTTCATGTGTAAGACTGGCTATTTCCTGTTTGTGCTTTGGTATCCCCCAAAATATTGAAAACTAAACTAACTAAACGGCAATCGTTCAGTTACTGAGTTCAACCTAACAGCTCTACTGTCCTTTTTCAATCAAGTGTCATGCTAGTTCCTTCCACATGTACAGTAAATCGAATTTTGTATTTCCTCAGAATGTTTTTTTTTCCTTCAGTCCTGAACAAGCAGAAGTCTTTCCCCATCTTTTTTATGGTCTTCTGAGGAAAATGAAAACATTTGACTTGCCATGTGAATAGACTAAAACACTCCTCTTGTCACGGACAGAAAGGCCACTTTCACCACGTGTACCCTATCCCAGGCTATGTTGCCATGGAAACCCGCAGTCTAGCTGGCAGAGGCTTTGTATTCCTGCAGGAGGCTTATAACTGTGCTGTCTCACATCTCTCTCCCTGTGGTGAAATACTTTCCCTTTTCTCCGTTTTCTTTGCGAGTGTTTATGCACATCTGTGTTGAGGGTGAAAATGTTTGTTGTTGGAATCTTTGTCCTGGAATTTCATATGCCTCTTCAAATCTCCTCTGCATCTAGACAAGAATGAGAATGCACCACTCAGTCTCAGTGAATTACAAATAAAATCGGGCACATGAAATACATATTTCAACATGTAAATATTAGAAAAGCTGAACAAATATTTTTACATGTGATGGAGTTCTGTTTTCTTTATAGACATTTTTGGAAAACCTAGATATACATGACTTTGTTGAAGTTTATGTTTCTAGTTGCATGATGCCCTTCTCTGACTCACTAACTACTTGATGAACGAACGCCTACTGGCTTTTGCTTATACTGCACAATGACATATCCACTGAAATGAATTCCTGATACGACACTCTTTTAAAATCATTTTTCACCTTATAAATCTCTTCAAACATGTACATGTAGTTTAAGAGAAAAGTTTAATTGCTAATGTGGAGTACTTCAATTGATATTTCACAATTTCTTTTGGATGATTGACTATTTACCAACAAACCAAATTGGTATCACTTAATTTAAAGAAATATTTACTGCCTTCCATAATGTTATGTCATTTTTGTTCTTCTGCTCTTCTCTGCACATCTACCCTGGCCTGAGGACTTGTAACAATAAGCAGCAATTTGAGGATGGAGTGTTTGTTACACCCACTCCCAGTAGCTTACACTGTGGACTTCCTTGCATGTTGTTTTTCCGTCTATACACTTCCTGTTATGTATCCTCATCAGAGGCCCCTTTGTACACACTCAGTTATGCAGTTTTACACAAATAAGAGGTGAAGCAAAAGCATATACACCCCATAGACCCCTACCTGATATACAGTATCCATAAATTCCATCCTATGATCTATGTACTACATCTCCCTTTGTCGTCACTAGGCGAGTGTGTACTTCAGAGAGCTGTTATGGTGAGGAAGAAGTTGACTGCCAGGGAAGGAAGAGGTTGGCTGTCTGGGACTCTCTTCTGTACTCACTTCAGAGTGGCCTTTGTGCCTCAAGACAGTCCCAAACCTGATGTGAGTCTCTCTGAGCATTTATACTGTTCTAAGTGCATCTTCTGTCATATTCTAAATACTACTTATGCTGTTATTATCTGTATAATAGTTGACACTGTGAGTATAATTTGCATAACTGAAAATGTAACTTTTAAAGGCCTGTACGGTCAGAATTACTAAAATATAATATGTTTTTCTATTTTTTTCTTTTAAAAATTATTTGCAGGACAATACAGATCCAGTGCTTTTAGGAGATCATGATGTGGCTTTGGCATCCATAGAAAAAGTTGTGGTTGGTAGGTAAAGCCTCATGTTCATCTTGTTACACACAGAACATTGACATACTAGACAATAACTGGCTAGTATGTGAAGTATGAACTTCTGGTACTTTTGGATTGCATTCAGTGTTTTGATCTAGTCACAAAGTTGTTTACAGTATATCATGCCTTTTGCAGGCAAAGACCATATAACTTGGTATTATTAAGTAAGTATGCTTCAAGTTGTGATGGTCCATATTTAAACTAGTCTGAACTAAAAAGGGTTTAAAGGTACCATAATAGTCCAAACATGGTGGAATTCCAAATCTAAAATCCAGTTATTTAGAGTCAAATGTTTAAAGAGAACATCTTTTAGAATGTACATGTTTATGCCTCCATCATTTGTCTGTTTAATGTTTGCTGTGTCTTTCCCCTCTGTGTTGTAGTGGGCCCAAACAGAACCAAGCTGGTGACTCCAAACTCTTCACTCAAGTTCACTCCAGAGGAGCTGGTGCTTTACTGTCGGGACATGCGAGTCATCTGCTTCCTGTTTGACCGCCTCACCCCTGATGCACAGGTCATAGAGGTGTGTGTCAATCTCCTGATTGTATATAGGAATTTAAGTATCACATTTAAAGCATGACTATGTCTGACACAAGCAGAAATAAAGTACAGAGCAAAAACAGAAAATTACAGTTCCATGGGTGATTTCCCAGTGTTTGCAATCCCTGTGGGACGCGCTGCTGTCTATGACTCAGTGACTATGCTACTCTGACTCTGTACCTTTGTAGATACATTCTTCTGATCGTAAAAACTCGTGAAAATGATGAATAGTAGAAAATTTGTACTTACACTCCATATGGAGTAGATAGGACGATTAGGTTTTGTTGTGCCTTGTGGCATACATTTTAAAAATCTGTTAGCATTCTTAATGACAAACTACTAGTTTTGTAAGCGTGCATGTTCTTTGTTTAAGTGTATCATGGTGGGAGATAAGACAGT
Organism: Anabas testudineus; assembly: GCF_900324465.2. Lineage (NCBI taxonomy): Eukaryota > Metazoa > Chordata > Actinopteri > Anabantiformes > Anabantidae > Anabas > Anabas testudineus. The sequence goes on from NC_046625.1 coordinate 5,102,500, forward strand.
TTAAGTGCCACTTGTTATCATTTTTTTATGTTTTTGATTTACTTTTTGAAATTTGTCCACCTCATCTGCTCATTTTTAATGAGTATTAATCAAAATACACCTGTGCCTTTGCCTGTGTCATGCCTCTCTACATTTTCCAAATCGCTTACCTGGACATATTTGTGGTGCATGTAACTGCATCTTTGTGTGTGTGCATGTGTTTGTCTGTGTGTTGGCTTAGGTTCAAGGTTCTGGTTTCTGTCATACTGTACATCAGTCTATTCAGACCTTAAGACAACAGTCTAGAGAAGCTGATCTGTGGCTTAGACCATTGATCTGATGGTACACAGCCTTGATGGTGAAAGCTGATGACTATTGTCATGTTGATGGGTTCACTCTGGTTTACCTCCTCAGATGACGTACACCATCGCCAAGACCTACCAGCCTCTCAAACCGGGGTCCGTTTTATCTTTCCAGAATGCTGCCCTCGGTAGTGTAGGTGAGTAGATTAATTTATACAGCAATGGGTTTCTTGCCTGGCAATGATGCAGTATCAGTTTGGTTGACTGTTTCTAATGCTACAGTTGATTCACTTGATAAACCAGTAAAGTATGGACATGAGTTGATCCTAAGCCAAACAATGTACAGTAGAAATATAGAAAAGTTCATTTTAATTTGAGCCTCACGGGTCTGTTTCGAGTCGATTAACTAAATGATTTATCATTTCGTTTTTCCAGTGAATATTTCACTGTGATGAATAATCATAGAAAAAACAACTCTGTGAAGTGAGAAGCACATGCCCACATGAATCACAAATACAGTGTGATAGTGTTAGCCATGTGCTGTTCTTGATTTCTAAAACCTCACAAGTTTTCTCTTGGTGTGTTCCCTCTCTGGTTTTCAGCCAGTCCAGAACCAGAGACAGAATGTACCCAAAGCTTTGATTACCGTTTGTCATTTCTTCATGACTTTGGCTATATTTCATTTTTTTCTCTTGTCTATTTCTACTTTCTGTCTACCATCAGAATATGAAGTTATAAGTTTTAAGACAGGAGAGAATATTGAAGAAGGAACACAAAACGTTCTGCACAGGCCATAATGACATTTAAACATATAGACATATAATCCTCTCTGGTTAGCAAAATTAGAGACCTTCTCCTCTGTGATGACACAGTGAAAACACTGTATTTGAAACCCTGCCCAGATGTGAAGAAATCTTTCTGGCGGTTTGAAAGAGAGGCTCACTAAAGGTTTGTAGGGCCGATCATGACAGTAACAGTAACATGACTCTTAAACATTATGTCCAGTCCCAAACATGACGCTTGCCGTTCACTTCCCATATGGGCCTGTCTGCTGACCACAGGCTCAACTCTGCCTCTGGGGTCAAGTTTGTCCAGTGTGTGGTCAGTCCCTAAAGTCTGAGTTCACATCTTTAAATTGCTTTTTTCCTCTGACCAAATGTCTAAAACCCATAAATATACTTTTGACAAAGCTGTTAAACAGAAAAACAATTCAATTCTTACACTAGAAAAAAAATGGAAATAGAAAATATTTGGCAATGTTTATTGGGAAAAAATGACCTGAACACTCAGTGATTAGCAGTACTACTACTGCTCTTCTGTGGCCACTTTATGCCACAGCTGGAGTCACAGTTTGAATTGCTGAATTGGAACCACTGAACCAACTCTTTTGAAAACACTTGAAAGCCTGATTTTGCTAAATTTACATGTAGTGTTTTATATAAATATAATTAAAAAGTTATAATACATAATTTACTGTCCAAAGCATCAAAATAGTATTTGCACTCTGACATAAGATATTTTATGCATTTTAAACGCAAATCTCAGTTAATGTGTTTGAATCACTTTCCACCTCCAGAAATGAAGCAGTTTCTAAGCAACCGTCGCCGAGACACCCACATGAACTGGTTTGAGTCTGCCTCAGACTGGGAGCAAGAGATGGAGAGGTGTGGGGCCAGTGGCTGGAGAGTCACCTCAGTTAATGACCGCTTTGAGATGTCCACCAGGTAATTCACACCCAAGGTGACTCATAATTAAATGTACAATGCTGTGAACACACGTCTTTGTGTTTGTTTTGTAACCAAAAGTATGGAAAAACATTACATACTGTGTCAAATTAAATCAACTGACAACATCATTTTCAGAAATGTGCAAATATATCTACTTGTAAGTCCTTCATCAAGGACATTTAAAATGTATTTCTGTGTCTTGACAGTCTGCCTAGGTTCATTGTGGTTCCACAAAAGGTTTTAGACACTGAGCTGAAGAAAAGTTTTGCCCACTTCAACGAAGGACGCATCCCTGTAAGTTTTTTAAACATTTCAAGTGATTGTCTTACAGCCTTATATTGTAGTCATTGTAGTCAAGGCCTTTTAAATCAAATCTAATTTTAAATCAAATTTTCTATATTTTCTGAAGTTTTAACACATCATTCTAATGATTCTGTATTTGAGACGGGGTATATAAATCAGTTTATTTATAATTTTAGATCCGGAAACAAAAACGTGATGTCTTTTGCTGTTTTAGGAAGTTCAGTTGGACTTTAACACTAGGAAATGTTTATTAAAGAGGGTGAAAATGTGTTTGTGTTGCAGCACTGGTGTTGGCGACACCCCCGAGGCAGTGATCTTCTGCGAATGTCCAGCTTTCAGAACAACATCTATCATGAGAAAGATGACATCAGGTGTGTCTGTGCTTAACGTTTTGCAAATGACTTGATGGATGAATTGTTGGGATGGTAGGCCCTTAAGCTGCAGCCAGGAGCTTAGGCAGTTATTGTAATGCTTTCCACATCTTGAATATTCACAGACCAGCAGAAATGTTCACATGTAGTTTATTAAACCATTCTAAGTGAGATTCACAGTTTTTTCAAACTGTTACTTTTGCTTTAACGTAAGCAGCCAGTGTGCAGAGTTGCCTGTTACAGCTTTTATTGTAGCTTGTTCACACCAACATCCCCTCACAAATAATAGCTTGTATAAATAAAACATTTGTCTAAGTCAACTTGTACATCTTATAAAGGAGATCCTTTTTGCAACTAAAACACGGCTAGGTGTTTTGTTTTTTTAATTTGTCATCCTGTCAGAATATCAGCATTAACTTACTTTTTGTATTAAAGGAAAAACAGTAATGCAGAATTCACCTGATTATTAATTCACACATTTAGTTTTAACCTGTTTTCTCCTGTAATTCTAATATTGCAAAATGCTCTGGAAACCACACTCTGATGTAAAGATCTGATCTGACTTCCAGCTAATGTATTTAGAGAGGATATCAACTGTTCACAACATATGATTAAGAGGCCTACAAGCAACTTTATTTAATTACAAAGTACTTCAGACGACTTGTTGCAGATGTAGCAGTGTGTTAACAGTGGGTTGTGTTGTGTTGTAGAAACCTGGAGATGATCCTGTTTGGTTGCCAGTCCTCTCTCTGTGTGGTAGTAGAGCTGGGCGAGGAGCTGCCCTCACCTGCTGACATCCAGCTGGCACACAGTCGACTGCGCGCCCTCTGCCTGGGAGGTGGGGATGAGACAGTCATGCACGACACAAAATAACTTCAGCATCTAGAGGATTGTCAGAAATTAAGTATCCACATATACCACTTTCATGAGGGTTCATTATACTAGTACAGATCAGGTCAGGTATGAGGCCTGAGCAATCTGTTACACAAAAAGACCTTATTTATTAAGTCTCTCTTATCACTAACAACAGAAATTCTTGCTTTCTTTGTCACATATATGTGCATTTATATATGTAATTACATTTCTGTTTTGCAGAGTTGTTTAGGGTCTTTCCACCAATATATTGGTAGCTCAGAACAAGCTTTGATAGACTGTCTTTATTGTTGGTTTTAGTCATGCCGGCACAGACGGTACATTCCATGTTTGAGAAAGAGCAGTGGTGACAAAACCCATCGTTGTCTGCAGCTACTGTCCTTGGAACTGAAATACTCATCAGTCTCACACATATGCATGCACGCACACTCTGTATCTCTCACTTGCACATAAACAATGTGTGAAGGTCGGCAAATATCACAGTTCACACATTTGTCAGCTCAGTGTTTTGCCTGTTGTTGCTTCATAGTTTAGAGGATTGTCCTGTAAAAACAGCAACTCGTAATGTTTTTGATCGACTTAATGGCAGTGGGCCCTGAGCCTTCACAGCAGCCAGAGAAAATAAAAATAGATGTAGAGATTGTATTGATGTCTAATTATTGTAAGATCATATGGATTTACACATATGGTCTCATTCAAGATATAGCCTCTCTTTTGGTGTGATTATAAATAACTGTTGCTCTGTCAGTGAAAAGTAGACTGGAGTATTAAAATATACTTTCCTGAGATTGAGTAGACCTCACACAGTGTCACATTATTTGTAAAATTTTGGGCACAGTACACAGTGTCTTCTCACAGTTATTAGTTCCTACAGCTGATTAAGTTAAGAACAGTTTGAACAGTTCTGTTGTTATGTTATGTGGGTTGCAACCTTAATTTTATCAGATGTGATTACTCATCTTGAAATCATGTCACACATATAGAGTAGTAATCTTTAAATATGATGTATCTTATTCCTGTTTTGGCTTCTTATAGATATCTCCACATCTTTGTCAGTTCCTGATGACAAATGGTTATCTACGCTGGAAAGCACCCACTGGTTAGAATACACCAGGTAATTGCTCTGATACACTAGTACAGCATCTATAACAAAACTAATGCAGTTGTTTGTACTTACAAAAAAGAAAGTAAAAGAAGCTGTATTAAGGCCTTTCAAGTAATGCATGACAGCTTATAAAGCTGCAATATCAGTTGAGAAAGCTTCTTAAGCTGTTGAGCCAATTCAGCATTTGCACTAGCTCCTTATTTTTTGTAGACACATTTTTAAAAACTGATTTTCTGTCTTAGTGTTTTGTTACATATATAGTTGTACAATCAACCTCTCCAGGTCCTGTCTGAGGAAAGCTTCAGAGGTAGCCTGCTTGCTTCGTGGCGGTCACCTGACTGTGGCACTGCAAGGTGAGTCACGTGACCTCAGACCATGGCTCGTATTATTCAAGCCATTTATTATTCATGGCACCTCCCTATCATTAAAGCCACATTAGGGCTTACCCTGAAGTAGCTATGTAACAGGGACAAGCACACTCCACTGAGCCTACATGCACATGTCAATAGGCCTGTAAAATACAACATGTCTTAAAGGACACAGTTACACAACCTAATGCTCTATGTTGTTAGAGACAAGGCTAACTTAATATAAGAATTATTATTATGACATACCATGAAATACTATTGTCTATTATTAAAGTTATAAACTTATCGTTGCACATATGAAAAACGTCAAATATTAGGTTGGAGTGCTAAACAAATTAAATCGTGTTTATTACACTTTCTCTTTCAACGCATTAAAGGGAATTATTTATTTTACTGTCTGTCCAGGAGTCTTTTAATGGACTCTGTAGTGTGGATGAGTGGATATAGTAAATGGGTAGTTTAGTGCTCATAGAACCTGTTTTATGTTCATCTGGTTTGAACTGTTGCTACATCATCAGGTCTATATGAGAGTTGCTGAGTGTGAGTGATACAGGGCTCTCAGACGGTGGTTGCAGTGTTGTGGCGTCTCTGTTAAAATGAGAAGGTCACTGTAAGACAAATAGGAAGACGCTTAATGTTGTTTGATGTGGAGCAAATGTGTTAAATGATCACCCCCCGGCGGTGAGCTGAATTAGGTAGCAGTGGCATGCTGCTGGATTAAGTGCACGTTTACACATTTGGGCGCTTCACTCATGAGTGTCTGACTAGGGTTTCTGTCCACAGAGTCTCTCTTTTATACCTCAGAAGCAAAATGCATGTTGTTGCTTAGGCTCACAATTATGAGTAACATTCAATTTTCAGTCAGTTTCAAGTTTCATTTCTGTGTATGATGTGAGGTAATAAGTTCAAAACAACACAAATAAAAGATGATACAAAAAGGTGCTATTTCATATTGCCCATTAGAAACCAGTTAAAGACCTATTCCATGTGGACAGTAGGTTGTTGTTGACTCCTAATCATCTGCTCTTGTCTTCAGTTGTACATTTATAAACACCCAGACAGACCTAACACAGAATTACTCAAACAATGGCTTTTTTCAGCTCAGGATGTTTACTACGTCCTGATGGTGTTTGACTTTCTTTGCCACTCCTCTACAGCTGTAACTGACTAACAAGGGGCCGGACCTCACATTGCCTACTTAGCTGAGAGTTTAATACAGTATATCAGTCCTTGCAGCAGATCTGCCAAAGGCTAGATCAGCAGTAAATATATTTCTGCAGAAATGACTCACTGCAGAAGCCCGCCCAAGAAAACCTTGTTCACTGAGCCTCTCTCTGTTTTTGTGTGCACCTGGGTTCATTATTTGTCACAATTTTCCTCTGCAGTTCTGGCATATCTTCATTTTTAACAGCAGAAATTATACCAAAGTTACTGACTACACTTAATGAAAGATTCCAAGCACTAATGATAAAGAGGAAGATACAGCAATGACAGTATGTTGAGTAATGCATGAATTCAGTGCTCCCTTAAATTCAGAGCAGCCACAAATTTAGAATCACAGATATTGCTACATATCAAGCAATGTCTGTAATATAGAAAGTGTTGGGCAATTGCACACAAATTTAATAACATTTATGTATGTTCTCCTGTTTCATCATTATAGAGGCAGAGGACCGGGACATGAGCTGCATGGTGTCCAGCCTGGTGCAGGTGATGTGTGATCCTCACTGTCGGACCCAGCACGGTTTCCAGAGTCTGGTGCAGAAGGAGTGGGTGGTAGCTGGCCACCGCTTCTACAGTCGTATCAACTACCACCGCGACAATGACAAGGAGGAGGTGAGAGGTCAAGCTTGAAATGCTGAAATTGTGGCCTAGTGGATTGAAAGAGAAGCATTTAATAATTGAAAATGTGCTGTCCTGCAAGTACACTATAATGATAATGCTATTTTGTTATTACTCTTATTGAAATATTGTGGTCAAAGTCACTGGAAATCTTATTTTAGAAAAATGATTATTTTTGTGTTGATTTTACCTAATTGGAACATTAAAAACACATTCTAAACATTTTCTTGACATTTTAGGCAGTATATACAACAAATTCTCCAATTTCTATTTTCTTTCTCCTTCCCTCCTAATCTCTTTATCCTCATCCTTCTGTTCCTCTCTCTATTGGTTATCCTTTCTGTCTTGTGTTGTCTTTCCTTCATAATTTCTTTGTTACTTTTAATGCCATCCCACTCATTCCCCTTCCTTTCTCTTGCAGGCTCCTGTCTTCCTGCTCTTCCTGGACTGTGTTTGGCAGCTTTGGTCCCAGTATCCTTCTCGCTTCCAACTGACAGATGACTTCTTGTTGGCCCTACATGACAGTATCCACCTACCGCTCTTCTCCAGCTTCCTGGCCAACTGCCAGCGAGAGAGATGCAAACGCTCCCAGGTACTGGACACCTGAGAGGGGTATCTTCTCACTCTTGACTGAAAAGGTCTAATAAAGGCTCTCTAGTGAAATGCATTGATTAGAATAAAAATAATCAACCTTATTGAGTCATGAGTGTTACTGTCTTCAAATGTGTGATACTATGTTGTGTGTATAATAAATATTATAACCACGTGTCCTATTTTACCTAGAACCATGGGCAGTCCTACACACCTGTCAATGGCTGGAGAGATGTGCTTCACCCAGATTTTTCAGATCCATCTGACCCTCCTCTGCCACCTGTGTGGGACTGGGCATTGCAGTACAGCAAACACAGACAAGACCGTTTCACCCAACCGGTCCCCCCGACCCCACCACTCCAGCCACTGCTCAATGGAAACCTCAACACCAACCTTGACACACACAGGGTAAAGCTACCAAATCTGTAAGATGATGGAACACGCCTCTATTGGCCATGGATGGAGGTTTAATTTGTGTGTGTGCTCATGATTGGATTTACATTACTTGGTAGCTTTTGGCTCAAAATTCATCATTTTAGTTTTGGTAGTTGGTAGATCACCAGGTTCTGTCAGTTGCACAGACAACCTCTACTGACAAATAAAGGTAAAAATTGTAATTTTTAATTTCCCTTCATTATAATGGCCTTTCACTATTAGAGCACATTTTTACAGCTGGTACAGAAAATTGGATATTCTCTATTATAAATTGATTTCCTTCATTGATTTGCTTTTTTGAGTATATTCCACAGGCCACTGCACCATCTTGTGGTAGCTGTAAAATGTGCACTTCTATTTGACTCCAACTTCTCTGTAGTGCCATTGAGATTTACCATCTGGTTATTTCAATAATGTATTGTCATTCTCTAGTTAGAGAAGTGCAGATTAGTAATATTCTTTTTAAATTAAACATACAGTACATAATTCTTAAACTTTGTGGCACGTGGTTGTTTAAGAGTTACTTCTGTGGGCTCCTTTGCCTTCGCAATTGACAGAAAGTATCTTTTGCCTTTTATCTTCCCTCCCCACCACCCTCCAGCTGACTGACACCATTCCTGGCTCAGTCTTCCTCTTCTCTCGGGGGACTTTCTCCTGTCCTGCTAACCTGCTTCCTTGGCGCAGCAGCAGTTCGGGCATTTACAAGAAGAGCCACCGGAGGGCACCATCCTCTGAGAGTGTGCCTGGCCTGGAGAGACTACTCAAAGCTTGGGCCCTGACTGACTTTCCACAAGGCTCCACTTCTATCTGTGGACCTCAAGGACCACTTGACCCCTATGAGCCTGTAATGCCCAATCTTATGTGGCCGTGCATGGGTTTGTGGAAGGAGTGTTATCTCCGGGGGGCGCTCCATGCACAGGTATGTAGGTTGTCTGGTTGGCTGTGAAATGAAGATTCTTAGTCATTTAGATTGTGGTTAACTTGCTTAAAGTTCTTGAAGACGTTGACATTTGAAACATCTTCAATAGCTTGTGTATCAGTGCCATAGAGTATACACATCAAACAACCAGACCATTCACACTGGTGATATATTTCACATTTGAAACTACAACTGCATTTAAGATTCTTAGACTTGTGACAGATTTGTTATAACCTTTAAGAACTCTCCAAAACCTTCACATTATCTGAACTTTTTAAAACGAATTAGAAGTTTAAAATGGTGTAAATGTAACAAATCAGGAAGTGCAAATAAAAATGCTGAACCACAAACTTAAAGGCAAATGATGCTTACAGTTGACAATTGTTATCAATTGTTACATGTTCTTGTCAGAGTTCAATTTGAGTTCAAACTAATATAGGATGAACTCAAATGCTCAAACCCAAATATAGAGTTTATTCGAAGCCCAACACAAATTAAAGGTATGCATCAGTATACAAAACTGTCAGACTGGCAGTGTTGGTCTGTAGATGACTCATTTAAATTCTGAAGGTTTTAGTTTCTAAGTGTGGATGTGTCAGGGAGTTTGTGTGGGCACCATCCTCCACAAATGTTTTATCTGAATATGCGCTGTGTACAGCCTCATCGTGTCTTCCGTTTTACATCCTCTTACATCCTGACTGCTTGTCCAATAGATGACGTTGTCTCCTTGATGTGCAGCTTAGTTGGAGATGTTGATCGACAGCTCCTAATATGGACATGGCGGTAGAGCCTTAGTGATATCTGCACGGCAGTGCATCAGTATCCCCATGGTGATGTTAAGAATAGTTGGGGCCTGTGTGGGTTGGTGCATTTGTCTATTTTAAGGGAGCTGTAGATGAGGAATTGAAATCTATGAAACAGCTAAAACACCACCTCAATTCAAAATGTGTAAATGTAAAGAGATTAGGGAAAATCTAGAGTTGTGTATGTGAAGTGTTTCATCTTTTCTCTGCTTCCTCAGTTTCACATGTGAAATTGCTCCTTCAAGGCAAGAAACTTTCTTTCTTAATAGTGGTTTACCTAGTAACCTTGACAAAACGTAGTCATTCAAAAATGCCTGAACATTTGTGCTTTAGAGTTTTTATTCAGTTCCTAAAACCATTTAACGTTAACATTAACTGAAGAATTAAAAGTTAGAACCAACCTAGAACACATGTTAATGTGCAGTTTGACATCTTGAGATTACACTAAACAGCTCCCATGTTTAATGTACTTCAGTACAACACAACCACCAACTGTGGCCTCAAAAACTAATAAACACATCTCACAAAAACTGAATATTATAATCAAATGGGGATAGGGTTAATCTGCAAGGCTGTTGAATTGGTACTGGTACCTTTGTGTACCTTTGTCTGAATGTAAAAACGTGTTTTGGTGATTGTCTATATTTTGTTATATTAACAAATTCCACTAAAAGGTTAAAATTCACAATTTATTGGTCAGTGTCCTCACTTCCTATTTCAATACTCTGGAATTGAGCCTGTAGCTCATTCATGCTGAAGGTGTCACCAGACCTCCATCTACATTTAGTTATTTGGCAGTCAGATCTCTACTGGAGGTAGGGTTGCTGGGATTCAAACCTTAGTATCTCACATGCAGGGCAGCGATCTTACCCCTACACTATCCAGTCGCTCAGCTTGTTTAATGAAGATTTTTTTGTTGTAATTCCTTAAACACGTGGCTTTATGTTCTCAGGCGTTCTCCCACCCCATCTCCGCCAATCACCTCCACCCTGTGGAGCGACTAGCTCAGGAGGTGAAGCATCTCAAAGACAAGCTAGCACAAACATCCGCCAGCACAGTTCCAAACCTGTCCACCAAGACGGCAGAGCCTCGACGGACTGACACCAACTTAAACCAAAATAATGGCACCTTCCTCTTTCCAACATCAAGGTCTCAGGGCATAGCTGCACCCAGAGCGGCACCTCCTCCTACCTCCACCAACTACCAGACCTCCAGGGGCCCTTTGCCTGCTACAGCCCCTCCATCCAGGCCCAGCAACAAGGACATTGGTGGGAGCAACAAGCACACCTTCCTATTTGGGCACTCTTCAGTAGCAGACGCCCGTCCTGAACAGCGATACCACCCAGCACCCAGTAACACCAAGCTGCCTAAGAGCAACAGCTCAATAGCTTCCTGAGGTCTGGCCTTTGTCTTCACTGTTCTCATACATGATACGCATGCATGTTACCCCTTGACCAGGTACTACAAATGCACAATATGAAACTGAACTGGGGATTAAGAACATTTTGATGGAGGATGGTGGACTGTGTTAGTATAAAATAATCAGTGCAAGAGCCCCTGACTCTGCTATTCATCGTCTGTACTGTATTAATAATAATGTGTCGGTAATTGTTTTGTATTTTTGTAAAGTAAAAAAAAAAACAAACAGTAAATGAAATATCAATTTGCAGTAAAGCAAATAATCAAAAATAAGGGCTGAAGATGCTAATATAATAAGCATTTTGTGTTATTTAAAATACAGCAGAAGGTGTAAGGACAGATTTTGTAAAGGTCACCTTGCCCTTCAAGACAGAAGCTTGTTTCTATTTTAGCTTCTTATCTTAAATGGCCTACAATGTCTGGGCAGGACATATAGTGGTGTTGCATTTACTACTAGCTCCTTAGATATTCATTATGAAACGCTAATGTGCAAAGGGACACATTAATTTCCTAGTTTTCTCTGGATTGGTATTTGGAAAATGATCTTTTCTGGAAACTGTCATTTTTGAACTCCAGGCGCTGTGACCAGTGGCTTTAATGTAGAATTTAGGGCATGAGAGCTATTTTGGTACTGCTCTCATATCTTTCCACTTGCATGCATGCTTGGCAGCAGGCCTATATTCAGTTCAGTGTTATGTTAGCCTGTATGTGGCCACAGTTACTGAATTTTAGTATGTAGTATAAGTATATAATTCAGGTCCTGTATAATTAAGGTGATTTTAGGGCTTTTGTAAAATAATCATATTTACAATTAACCTTTCTTTCAAGTATTTTTCACCATTATTAGTGAACCTTAATATCATAAACACAGAGAAGTGTGATTTCTGACTGTAGCTGAGTATTATTTAAAGTGTTTTTGTGGTGGAACTGGAAAAAACTAAATGTCATTCTGTGTTTTTGAATATATCTTGAAATGGTGCCAGTGTTGGAAGCAAAGGAAAGTTTATTTCCTCTTCTGTTTACTTTTATTTTTTATCTTTTTTTTTCTGCCTGGTGGTATATTAGTATGCAGCCAGCATTTAGGTCAAGGGCTTGGAAGTGTCTGGCTGCATTTAAAGCACAAAGGGAAGCATCTGGTCCTGCTCCTTTAAATCCAAACAGGTTGTCGTTCGCATGATGTGGGTGTCAAGTAGATGCAGTGGTGTCATTCCCACGGATGAATGAATTTGCACCATTATGTATTTGAAGAGCATGTTTTTCAGATTTAGTTTCTCTTTTTAAGACAGGATAGTGCTTTTTACAGCATAAGGGATACTGACTTTGTCTCATGTCGAAAGGTACCTCACTCGATAGCAATATGAATTATTAAACCGCTGTAAATATTCATCACATCAATATCGAGGCACATTGATATCAGCTGCAATTTCCGAGCCTTGCAGGTGGGATGCCAGTATATTTGCTTGTCTTCCATGGAAAGAAACAAAAGGTCTGTTGCATGGAACATTTTATTTGATTTTCTGTTACACCTGCATCGTTGTATAATTTAATGTTTTGGTACGAACTTTATATAAATTTGCCAGATGTAAATATTTTTTTTTGTATCAGCATGTTTTGATCCTGATAAAATTGTATCAGTCTATAAACCCTCAGTTGTGTTCAAGTGTCCTACAAAAATAAAATAATCTATTCTCATCCACAGCTCTCAAACTTTTATTTTTCTAACAAAATAAATATTTACAATATGATCTAAAACACTTGAAAAGTAGCATGGCACTGTACAATAGAATTCAAATTTTAAATCCAGTCATCCTGCATGATATGTACAATCAGAATAAAACAATTTAAGAATCATGTGCAAAATGCTCAATACTTTCACAGGAAATGTACAAAGTAAGAATCAGCTTAACAGGAACCGTTAAATATACAAAATAATTACTGCACAGTTACCTTCATGTAAATCTGGTTTGGTCACTCTCCAGTTTTCAACAATGAAATTCAGTGTTATAACTTATGTGTGTGTTCTTTTTTAAAGCAAGTAAGTATAAAACATGCATGCTATTAAAAAAATACAAATGAGGTGTTTTTCTTGATTATTATGTTGTTCACTTCACTTTGGGATAGAATGGACCGACATATACTGTAAGAGACCCCCCCTCCTCTTCCACATCTGTTATGGTGACGTGCAGGTTTGCGGCAGTCTACTGAGATGCATTTTGGCACTTTAAACCTACAGATGTTAGTGTCATGCACACTCATGTTTCACCTGATTACCACAGACAACAGATCAAGAGAGACAGAATAACATTACAGTAGGTGTAGTCCAAAGTCACCACGTAGCTATCATGGCAGTGGGCAGTGACCAGGTTGTAGATGAAGAAACCAAGAGTCCCACATTAAAGAAGAGACTCGACATCTCCCTCATCTCACAGTTTACCCCCACCGACTCCCGTGCTCCTTCTCCGTACACTGCTGCTGCAAGATGCTGTATGGCCCATCGAAGTAACCGGAGGAGGATGGGCCCAGGCCTCCCAGCTGGCGGATGGACTTGCACATAGGGCAGGGGTAGTCAGACAGGCCCTCAATATCCTCGAAGGCCAGGTTGACGATCTGGTCGCAACAGGGGTCGCAATAGAGGTGGCCACAGGAGAGGCGCTTCAAACGGGCCTCATAGGAAATGCAACACTGGCAGTGTGGCAGGTCGGGGCCCAGCGACAGGGAGCCGGTCAGGGAGCTGCTCTCCAGGCTGCCGGCTTGGCTGGAACTCAGCTTGGTGGGAGACCTGATAAGAAAGGGAACAAGCAAGATAGAGTTTATATTAGTATATCAGTGCAAACTGAATACCTCTGTGTTTGAACCTACCTGACCTTACAGAGACTGCTGTGAGGTCATGTAAATTGCTAAGATGGGCTAACTAGTGAGTTTACCAAATGTAGATACCATGTAGATTTACAGAGGCAAGTAAGCAAACAATTTGCAGTTACCTGGCCTTGAAATGTTCAGTCACAGATATAAACAAATCATATACACAAACAATAGAAAATGAAACACTAGGCTGATGTTTGAGTGTAGAAAGAACATGTAGCACTATACACAGTGTGAAAAGACCACAAATCAGCATGGAGCCATCATTACAACGGTGAAGTATTGTGGAGGGAGTGTCATGATTTGGGGCAGCCTTGCTTCCTCTGGACCTGGACCACTTGCCACCAAGTTAGCTCGAGTGACATCCCAACATTATGACTGAGTAAAGCAATTCTGTAGAATAAGTAATGGTCCAAATTCCCCCTTAGATGCAAATCTAAGATTCAGCTACTGGAAGCTCTTATTTGACCAAATGTGGTTCAACCAGTTATTAAAAAAAAAAAAAACTCTGACTTACTTTTTCCACCATCACTCTGTATGTTTAGTGGGTGTGTTCAGTAAACACATGGAAGATAATGACTGTTAGATTAGCTTAGAAATATTATGTTGATATTTGTGTCTTTGGTGAAGATTTTGTGACCAATTTATGCAGAAAATTGCAGTTTGTTTCAAATCAGAGAGAAGCAACCCATCATCATGTTGGACAAATTAGAGTTGTTAAAGTTAACTGACCCAGTAATCCATTCATTAACTACTACCAGACCTTCCTAAACCAGTATGATGCCACTGGGCTGCAGACAGATGGGAACAGGTTTTTCTGGTGCACGCTAAAACAGATTTCATGTTGGTGTGTACAAGCAAATCCAGCAAATTCATAACTGGTAAAACAAGACCTGCTGATGTTGACAGTTGAACTTGGATGATTGCTCAATAACTGAAACTGTGCAGGTGTTTATTTATGTGCTTTTACATGGAGACTGTGCGTTCTGTGTCAGACGGTCCGCTGGTCCTCTACCTGCCACTGGTTCCCAGTATGACTGTCTGAACTACTTAGACATCATGCGAATGCTTCTTCTGAGGCATTTTAACTGGCAATAAAACCGTGTCTGGTGTTTTAAGATCCTGCTGAGCTGTTTTAACACTGGGATTTAGAGGATTTCACTGTTCTTAAGTTGTGTAACATAAACTGACCTTCAGTGAGAAAATGGGTGCAAATAATGATTCAGAAAACCTGTTGTCATAACAACTGTGAGGTGAAAACCACATTTCCCCTTCAGTGTTTAGAAACCTGGACCTGCCAAGATTTCTAATCTAACACAGCCCTTTAAAATGTGTCATCACAGAGGAAAAGACAGATGAAATCCAGGTGGATCGTTGCTGTTTGCAGTGAGAAATGATTATAATGACTCAAGAGTGGTGGATTTTAATATGTACAAGCAAATATTACAGATACATAAACATGCGCATCAAGAATCAGATCAACTGAACCTTAAAGACACAGACGAGCGAGTCTGTGATTATCAGCTCAGTTAGATGCCATGAAATATACATCGATTATTTCCACTCACTTAGACGACGATGAGTCTTTAAAGCAGTCGAAGCTGAGCGCTGCCAGGATCCTCCACAGCAGGTCCATGCCGGTTCCTCTCATGGTAAAATCCAGATTTCTGCGACCTGCTTTCTGGCGAGCGTCATATTCTAGAGAACACGACAGCCCCGAGTCTCTGTTGTCTTTAAATTCAGGACGAAACAAGCCAAAAAAATAAAAATAAAAAAATCCAAAGCTGCACCACCCCCCTCCTACGACACGTTTTTACATGTGCGAATGAAAAGGATGCGCCATCATCATCATCACCATCATCATCATCATCATCATCATCATCATCATCAGGCGTGTGAGGGGACGTAAACAAAGCGCTCCTTTCATTTCGAGCCTGTCTGAGCGCGTTTGAATGGCTTTCGACGGATTCTCCGGTTGTTTCTTCCCCTCTCCTCCTCCTCCTCCTCCTCCTCCTCTTCCTCCTCCACCTCCTCAGCAGCAGCAGCAGGAAGTGGACGCAGAGAGGCGCCGCTGAGGATCTGTTGGATCTGCATCAACCGGAGAGAGACGCACGGCCACAGAGACTCAAACAGGCTGTTAACGAGGGTTCAGCACCCACTGTATGAAGTAATATTAAATATCAACTCTGACATTCACTTTGAGATTTCAGTTTTGTTAGTAAAGCGTTGAGCTGTCAGCCAGTCATTGCTGCAAAGGACATGTTGTCATGAAATGTAAATTTTAACATTATTCTGTGCTCAGATAATCTTTAAAAATAAAATCTGACCCATTTAAAGACGTTTGACTGAATAAAACCAACAAAAGACAACAATAAAAAGGTGTGTGTGTGTTTCCAAACCGTTTCCTGACAGTGTACTTTCATAGTTTTGGACATATTAAATATTAAAAAGCGTCAGACTGCTGCAGGCACAGTGAACATTACCCATCAACGCCACCAGATGGAGCCAAGTATTTTACTTAAAATCAAACTCAAAAACTCAAGAGACACTAACATCATCAATATCATCTCATCATTATTTATCTTTATTTTCCCCCTTTTATTATTTCCAGCATTTGTATATGGTGCTGTGTGAGTGTTGCATATGATGACATGTGGTGTTAGTGTTGTGGATGGTTGATGCTCTGTGGTTTATTGTGTGAAGCCTTTTTATTGATTTAGACTTGTTGCGTTTTTCACTGTATCTACTTCTCTGTCAGTGTGTGTGGAGCTTTTTTTTTAAATATAATTGTGTTTCCTACAACTCATTACAGTATTTACAGCTGCAGATAAGAACTGAATGAGGCACATCATTAAATTAGCCCCAACTTCCTTATTGTATCCGATGAATATATGACCCTGCAGTTAATCGTACACAGACACATGCACTGCAGAGCCACGGTGTGTTTCTGGATGTATATTCTTGTTTGTTGAGATGATAATTGGGCGTGGCAGGGCTTCAGCCACGCCGGCTGTCGGCTGCTGCAGGGAAAAGTGTTGGTGTGATCGTCTGCTCTGCCAGATTACCAACAGGTTCCTCTGCAGAGCCTGAGGCTACACGGATGTTGCTCGTCTCCTCTTTTCTCTCTTCACTTCGTTCACTCTGTCTCTTTCTGACCTGTAGTAAATGTCACATGATGATTAGTTCACCTGTGCCAACAGGGGGTCTCTTAAAATGCTGGATATCTTCTGTATTAGTGAGTTGTGCAGTACAATAATGGACTTTTGAAGGTGAGGAAGACAATTATATGTCAGGGTTAAAAGTTGGTAGATGGGTGTGACAGTTCATTTCTTAACAAACCTAACTATACCTCTTAGTACATTGTGCTATAATCATTTTAAATTTGATGTTCATCTACCAATAATTTGCCACTCTGTCACTTTATTCACACTGCGTCACTGCTCCCCACTCTCAGACTGAGCCGGACAGAGGACGGGGTGGCTGTGACCTGCAGATAGCGGCCTTGTGGCCAGCTGATCAATAGATGACCCACAGAGACAATAGCAGCTGAAAGCCTGAAGCGACATGAAAGGCCTCATCTGATCTGGCTGCTCCAGATGACGTTCAGACGACAGCTGGAGTGTCAGTGGAAATCTGACTGAAAGATCGTTGACGGCACAGTGGAGGGTCGGGGGGTGTTACACACATATGTGACCATGAATGGTTTTTGACCAATCACAGGCAGCAATGATAAGATAAGAATGGACGTGTTTATTTCTTGGAATAATTAATGTTAGATCCAAGTTTTAATAGTGTGTTTTATAAGTTTGAAAAGTTGTTTCTTGTGCATTGTCATGAAAATGTTGCATTTTAAAATCACTTTTCCTATATCACACTTTAAAAGGTATGTGTTTGTAGAGGAGCTTCTTTCTGCCGGCTTCATTCCTACTGATGCTCTCAACTCGTCCAGTTCCTACATTTAAAAATATTAGGGAGAGTACGTTTTGTATTGAACCACTTGACAGATGCTTTTATCCAAGCGACTCCTGCATTAATAATGATGTCTTTAGTCATTGTGTCAAATACACTCAACATGGAATTATGAAGTTTTGGAAAGCTGGAGAATTACCTTGAAAGGTTTTGAAATTATTTTCAAATAAGTGTTTGCAAGAGACATAAGTTGCATGAACTCGAAAACAAATAAGAAAAGTGGTGTTCACACTCCTACAGGCTTTAATAGTGACCTAAACCTACAGTGTATGTTCTGTACTTTATTTCACTGAGGTGATGTTTCTGTTGCATCTTTACACAATTTTAGTTATTTTCCATCAGCGGGGTCATCCTTGTTGCACCCCCCATCCCTCCACCTTTATTCTAACATGGCCAATTGCAGGCACGAGCCCAAGCACGTGCAGGCAGAGGCTCGTCTTGCACTGTTTATTGCACCACCCGTTTGGTGCATATGGAGGAAACGACTCTCTAACCGAAGGATCCTCCAGTGCGCATTTTGCACCTGGCTGAGTGAATCTCATGTAACATGTGAAGTGAATATGTTTGGTCTCATTATCAGTGAAGTCACTCAGGAGAAAAATGAACCACCTTTACCTGCTCCGGGTTCTTCTACACAAGCAAACCCCCCTCTCACATCTGAGAGCAATGGTGCCTGCTGGAGGAGGGATGGGAGTGGAGGAGGAGGAGGAAGAGGAGGAGGCGTCTCCAACCAAGAAGGATGCTGTGTAGTAAGTACGGAGGGGGAAGGGGGGAGGGGGTGCAGCTCTCTGCTACTACGTCAGTGTACATCACAGGGGCACACAGGACCTTTTCGTTTCAAGTGCTCCGGGTGACTCCCTGCACAGAAAAAGAACCCCGGTCACCTGAAACGCGCCGACGCCGCCACCACAAGGTAAGAGAATTTGTGAACACCTTTAAATCCGGAATTTGGTTTTTAGCCTCCTGTTTAATACAGTAGCTCCCACAATTCCCTCATTTACGGTTGTTAGCATCACCGCATACAGGAGAGTGATGCCATTTAGCAATATGCTCGCGTTTGTGGTTGAACGTGGCACCGTTCACCACTAAAATCGAGTTCATAGGCCTGAGCTGCTCGACGCAGTGACCCCTAAACCTGCACCCGCGGGCATCAGTGCAACGGTGGAATCGTGGATGAGAACATATTATTCATCAATCATAAAAGGTAGAGTCAGGCTGGATTTTAAGATCCCTCATCCATCGCCAATCCGTTTGGCGAAATGCCTCCTTACTTTCGTTATTAGAGGTCCAGCGCGTTAGGAGCGATCACCATCATCCGTCCCAGCGCAGTGGGATCACTCAGAGGAGGAGGCGGGGAGGGAAGGACAGGAGCTTATTAGGTTTAAATGTCATTAAAGACGACGTACGAGTCGCTTCCTATCATCGACTGAATTCTGGCCATTTGTTGGTGGCTGTGGTCCCAGTGTCCTTGTCTCTCATCCGCTTTATCTTCAGTACACGCTCATTAATGTCTGTATCTGTCTCCACCGCACTTTTCTCAGATTATAAAAAAGTTTTCATGTTTATTTAGCGTTAGATTTTAATTTCAACAATTAGGGGGGAAACATAAAGGTGCCAGAGTAGCTGGGGATCCGGTCCTGCGTCGTGCGCCAGAATGACCTTGTCCAAACCCAGCGGGGAGAATGTGACGGAGAAAGAGTGATGTGCGTTTCTCTTCTCTGCATGTGATGTTGCTTTGCGGTGGATTATGTCAGTGGTGCTGAAACGACTTTGCCCTGAGATGGACGCTGTTTCACGTCTTTCTAAAACACTTTAAACTCTTGATTTGGAGGAGGAATAAGGTTACTCAACTTTGCGTGTCTGATCCGTTTTTGCAGCTCAGTCAGATTGTGAGCTACAGTGTTTGTGCATCCTGTCCACATGCAGAGTGGCAGTAAGGGGAGCAACCCCTGTGTCAAACCTGCAGGATGCTGACAGCCCTCTTTATGTGATTTATAGCTCTTGATGTACAACTCAGAGCCTGACAGGACCTCTTAATTAGCACATGACATCTGCAACAAGAGCACTGGTAACATCTTTATCTTCCATACACTCTAACAGCGTGTGTGAAAGACAGTTCTGAACAAAACAAGGCATGCATTGCTTTATTTTATTTTCTGGTTTAAAATAGTGATTGTTACTAGATCTTGACCTGATGCATGCAACACTCCCAAAACACTGCTCTATCCGTCATGATGCTAACTTTGTGTGGTGGTAATGCAGCATTGGTTATGTTATGTTATGTTATGTTATGTTATGTTATGTTATGTTATGTTATGTTATGTTATGTTATGTTATGTTATGTTATGTTATGGTTGGTTAGGTTGAGTGTCTCAGTCACTCAGAGGTCGTTGCAAGTTTAAACATTAATTGAGGATCAAACAGCGACTCTTCATAATCAGTGAATTGTTTAAATGTGGTTTTATTTATGACAATGCTCCATTCTTTTCTACAGTCTTTCAAAAAACTATGATTTGTAGTATAGTTTATGCCTTGAGCTATCACTCAGCATCACTCAGCATCACTCAGCATCACTCAGCATCACTTGGATCAACAAAAGCAGAATGACGTGAGTTCAGTGTTGCAGGTGAGGCTGACATTCCCATTTCAATGAGTGTTCACAAACACACAGGAGCTCCACTTGAAACCAGGAGGAGCTGAGGGAGCTGCTCTGTTTGGTGTTCTCATTTTCTGCTTGCTACCTCTGCTGATTGGGCCATGCTCCGGTCTGTCCACTGAGATTAGCCCTGTCACAAGTTACAACTCGCCGCTCCCTGCAGCTGGGAGTAACAGTGCTGGATGCATTAGCATTACATAAAAAAAAAGGCTGTGGCGCAGTAGAGCACAGCTCTCCACCTCAACTACCCCATCCGGGGGTTGTCAAGAGCAGCAATTAACACAGCTGTTTTACCATTTGGATCCGCGCTTCAAGGAAACGCTGGTTCATTTGTGCTGCATCGTTTGTCTAAAAACAGCGGCTTTGGGCTGGTGAAGCTGCTGAAACATTCGTCTCTGCTGAATATTTAGTGTGAGACTAGGAGGTGATTGATGGATATTTCCCCCTGACTCCTGAAGGGGCGGTGGAGGTTGAAGCAGCTCTCTGTTAACAACTGACCAGGTATTTGTTCCTCGCCTGCTAGAGGAGGTGTCTGTCCAGAGTCTTCTGCTTTTATAAACACATGCAGATGTTTAATATCCACTAGCGGCTTTTAATGCTGCTAATTTAACAATAATTCCACAAAAAGGAGACGATACAAAATTTAGCAAGATTTATCGAAGGGGTTATGGACTTTGGAACTGATAATAGGCCACGTAGCATAACATACGTTTACCAGATTAATGTTAATGTTAATCAAAAATGTCAATATTTCTGTCTAATTCCTCTGTGTAGTTGTAAATGATAGGACAATTTGATAAATACAGATAATATGGTTTTCAGAAATCAACAGGATATTAACTTGAGTCTTAACAGAGATTCACTTACTAAAGGTTTTCAGAGAAATTTTATTCTTAAAAACACTAATAAATTACCAGGTACTAAAAGAAATAGCATAAATGTCGTCACATCACAGACATGTCTGTAAAATAGATGTATCATCTTCACATTTTCTTTACATTATGAATGCTGAAGATACTTAAATATATTGATCATGAGTTTATAGACGATTAGTTCTAGTGACACCATAATTAGTACTTTTACTGTAATGAAAGTCATTTCAGTCCTAAGAAATTATTAATCCTGTAAAAATAAAGCATCTCCTCCTCTCTACGTCACTACTTTAAGGATCAGTGTTTGGTAGATTGAATTTCACACAGTAATGAAATGAAACAAACAGCTGTGATGCACAGGAAGACGAGAGCAAACTTATAGTGGCAACAATCTAATCCATACAACCTTAAAACCATTACACCCATTGTCTGCTGAGAGAAAAGAGCTGCAGCAGAGCAGCCATGATGACACTAGACAATTTTATTAATGCCAGCAACAAGGAGATGATGTTAGAGATGAAAATGGAACAACGACCAATTGTTTCATTGTTCATGTGTTTAGTCGAGATTGTGGATGGATTATGATTACATTGTGTACAGACGGTAACAGTTCTTAGAGGCATCATTATGACTTTATTAATCTTTAGTAGTACATTTTGTTACCTGAGGTTAAAGTGAGGTGATTAGCCTGTTATTTGAACACCTGCTGAAAACTGACAATTTCCCAACAAATATACAATTTGAGGTGATTGCAGTTCACACAGTTACCCAGTG
The DNA here is from genome assembly GCF_900324465.2 of Anabas testudineus. Taxonomy (NCBI): domain Eukaryota; kingdom Metazoa; phylum Chordata; class Actinopteri; order Anabantiformes; family Anabantidae; genus Anabas; species Anabas testudineus. Next base: position 5,124,670 of record NC_046625.1, read on the forward strand.
GTCGAATGTAGACTGATGTGAGCTGTGGGGAAAAACACGTTAAACACACAGCTGTGCTGCCTCGTTTTTATCTACCCTGCTGCAGGTTTTGAACTACTCTTCTCAGCTGGCCTCAGTCTGACTCCCGTTCAGTGCATTTTGCAGTGAGCAAAGCCAAAATGGAACCAGAGGGCTGACGTCACTGTGTTTGACATGGTGTTGCTAGCCGTCTTGGTGCCACCAGGGTGATGGTGCACACTGAGATATCAGGCAGGGGAGCGATGACGTGACTCGTGTTAGGTTGCAGATTCTCCCAGAGGGGACTTGTGTATGTACAGCCCAGTGCCAGGGTGGAGCTATGACCCAGTAAGCCTAACAACTAATCATCACACCCTTCTCTCAGGCTGCTGTTATGTCCTCAGACTGAACAGGCTTGAAGCCACACAGGAACATGGTGCACTCACTGTGGTTGATGCAGAACTGGACCAAAGCTCTATGAGCATAAGATTTTTTAAAATCATATCAATACATCACTGCTGAGGGTCAAATCAACGCTGGTACCCCGTCCTTGTAGCCAGACAGAGAAACATGAATAATTAAAGGATCCTTCACAGCATTAGCAGGACTCCCCTGGAAGCTCAGACCACAGCAGCTGATAGAAGAATAATCAATGAAGATGGAGAAATGCTGGATGGATGGGTCCATTTTAAAGGACGATGAGTAAAAGTCAGTGTTTGATGTACTCTGGGACTGACTTTACCAATGAAGGGAGGCCCCCAACTCACACGGAGAGTTTATACTTTTATGATTATTGTCAAAGGGTTATATTAATTGATCTCTTTGCAGAACAACTGTGCCATTTTATGCAACACATTAACAGTATTATTGAACATGGACAATTAGTTCTAATAGTTATAGTTATAAAAGAGACGTTATTCTTGGGCATTACTTGATGCAGTTTTTGTTGTTGGCATTTATACCAAAATCCCAAATTAACACTTCCCCTTTAATGTGAACATACTGATGTGTATCATTTCACTATCTTTTCCTTAACCTGCCTAATGACCTTATTCAATTTAACCAAGTGCAAAGTTATTGATCTCAGTATAGATCAATACAGATCAATATCTTTAACAGGCTGGATAAACTGACCTTTAGATTGACTGGTCACCAGGTTTTCAAACAGCACATGTAAGAGTTTCCATTCCCTGGATGTCAGGTAAATTCCTAATATATAATAAAATTCCTTTATCGCGTCTCTGTCAGCAGTTTAAACTGTTTGTTTCCTATTGCTCAGCAGTCTGCACAGCCTCCTACAGTTAATATTAAACCATATATACAGACTATCAGCCGCCTCCTCTCCTTTTTCCACTTGGGTGAGCTGCTAATAAATGAACATATGGCTGGATGAAAATTCTACCTGCGGTGTGAACCCATCATGTCTGTGGACACTGTGCTTTATTTTGAGCGTAGGTGTTTGTTGACTTAGTCTGGGGAAAATCTTCAAACAGAGCAGGCGTGTGGGCCCTTGCTGACCAAACCAAGTCGAAGATATCAGTGCTCATGCTGGCGAGAGTGGGTTGGGAGGACTGACAGATAAATAGGCATATTTTGTACCGTTTTCCAGTTCTATAGAGGAAAAAAGGCCCAGAATAACCTGTAGCACACATATAAAAAAGTAGGTCTACATGAAACTGTACACAAAGCCAGTCGTGAGCCAGCACTGCAGTAAAGCGATTATAACGTATGCGTCACTGCTGTTACGGCTTAGCTGAAGAAGTTTTACTTTTGTCGACACCAGCCGTGACTTCATCTCCATCCACGCTGACTGTGGCGCTGTGTGTTGCTAAGAAACTGTAAAGAGTTTTGTTCGTGAGTGACATACAGAATCAACAAACAACAAAAATGAACAAAACCACTCACACCCACTCCCTCAAATCACAGAAACACAGACTGAGAATACATTTTTTATAAAGAAAATCCAGTGTTGACAATCAATCATGCTCTGATTGATTGTCCCTGAGAGAAGAGAAAAATTAAATGAGCGCATCGCAGTGAGAAATCAAAGATGTCCAGAGAAATGTCATTCAGCATTGCATGACATTAGCAGCCATCTGCAGCTCTGAGCAGCCACTACTGACCTGATCATTCCCACTTCACCATCTCTCTCTCTGAAGCACACGTGCTACATCCGTGTAATCTCTCACTTATGCACACTCGTTTTTCCTCTTTCACACATCTATATTCACGCTCACAAGGCTTCGCCGCTCTTGCACATCTCTGTCTCTCTAACTCGCTAACTACAGCATCTGTGCTGCCAAGTGAGCACTGAGATTTAATTCAGTGTGTAAATTAGTGCGCAGAAAAGGTTGGAGCAATATCACGAAACTACAGTATTGTCGTGGGTGATCATTTAAAACACAGTATGATGGTTTATGTTGTTGGATTTAATAACCTCCAAATAAACTGTAATTTTAAGGGATTTATCAAGTATTATTTTGTGATTGAATTTGCAGTGTGGTGATGTATATTAAATTAGGTAAATGTTCACATTTACATTTTCTTTGACCGCACAATTACTTGATTAGTTGAAATGAGCAGATGATCGTTCAGCTTCAGCCCCAGTGAAGTTGTTTGCATTTGTTTTTACATCTGAAGTCGTGTTAATCTGCTTGGTGAGAAGGTTGAAAGCTGAGGGTATATTTGGAGACAGGGCTGACTCATCCCAACAGCAAATGAAGAGCTGTTAATTGGATGCAACTTTAAGTGAGTGGGTTTATTCCTGTTTCGTCCTGGTTTTATTTGCGCATTTTGCCCAGCTTGCACTGCTGCATCTCCAGCTGTGGTCAAGCCTGCATCTATGAGCACAACAGGAATCTCATCTGTCTGTGACAAACGTGACAAATTCCTATGCTAAATAATCTACCTCATCACACTTAGAGCTACAGTAACAAGAACCTTTAGCAGGCTGTTTCACTTTCCAAATGAAAGTAGAAACTCAAAGTGTCATTCTAGCTCATATCAGATTTGATTGTGAGCATATCATGTTTTATGGATCATAGTCAACATAGTCTTCTTCTATGGTGACTATGTCTTCTTCTTCCTAGTCATCTTTTCTTGATGTTCTTGAGCGGCTTTTGTTTTCTCTTCTGTGCCGTTAAGGTCTTAATACCGTTTCCCTGCCATAGTCTGTGACAAGAAAAGCCTTTACTTTAGGTCCCATCAAGCATCTCCTGATCTCAGAAGCTTGAGTTGTAGTAGTTGTGTTGCTGTTTGTTTAAGGAACTTAGTTATCTTTGTAGGTTTACGAATCATGGCGTATACACACAGGAAATCTATATAAATTTTCTAATCTTATAAAGTTGACACTATGAATGTCTGCAAATAGTCTGAATACACATGTGTTCACCTGTGTACCAGTTCAAGTGAATCAAAGACAAACAACATTTGATTCTAAGCAACAATTTAAAATGTATTATCAGTAGTCATGTTTAGCAATAAGCAGCAATGTTTTCCGCCAAAGAGAGAAAACCCAAGAAAAGACTGTAGCTCTGCTTCATGCTGTCAGGAAAATCAGTGGAGCTGTGAGCGTGATGGGATTTCATCAGTTTATTCTGAGAGAGTTTTTTGTTGAGTCAGATGTTTAAAGGCGACGGTCACAGTGCTCTATATGAACTGATCACTGGTTTCTTCCTCCTCATCCATCTTCCTGGAGCCTTTAGCCGCTTGTCTTTTTCCCTGCCAAAAGCTGTCCACTGCTAAATGGCTCTTGTATTTCCACAAAATAAAAAGGCCCTGCTCCTATCATCGAGTACCAAGGCCTTGTGTAAAAGAGGAAATCTATATCCATTTACCAGACGCTCTTAACATCTCAGTTTAAACAATACAATAAAGACTAACAGTTAAATGTTCAAGGCTCCAGTTATGAGTATAATACATAATAATGCGCCGGCGCAGAAAGAACTGACTTGTTAGAGTCAGACTAATGTATCTTCAGTGGGTGCTGGAAATCCCCAGTGTTTGACTGTGAGACAAATAGATGCAATATAAGCACAGTATTCACAAATAAAATATATTGTAATGTATAATATTTCCACAATGCACAACTATACTGAAGAGTCAGACCATGTGGAAGACCAGTGAAGCTAAGAGCAGTTAATGATTCGAAGCACCAATGAACTGTTCACTCTATTTATGTAGATGGTTTAGGATGAACTGCCTTAAAAAGCTGGAGGGGACGTCACTGAAAACATCCAACAAAATAAAGCACAAGTCGAGGCAACACGGAAACAGAAACAACAACAATTTGATCAGAATCAGAGTTCACTATCTGAGTTAAATAATTACTATTACTAAAAAGCTTTCAGCCCTCATTGGCGAACAGATGCCTACATAAACACGGCCCATTTAAAATGAATATACAGTTAAATTCATATATATTAATCATTATATTTTCACTGGTGCGAGGAAATAAATCCATCTGCACAGTAACCCTTCATGCAGTATAAGCACACCAGGAAAGAATCTGTCATTCAGAGGTGGGAAGAGTCAATCAACTCCCACTCTCATCTCTGTATCTCCGGTTTGTGAAAGGCTAATCGGATGGTGATGGGCTGCTTCGTTGCATTCAGATGGGCCTCGAGAGTCTGTCGGCTACAAAGGTCGTGACTATGGTGATGAAGGAAGATGAACCAATTGTCTGCTTCCTCAGAAAGAGATAGAAAATTGATTGAGTCACTGTGCACAGATGCTTGCACTTTTTGAAATACACTTTTGGACCAAATTAGATCCTAGAATAGACTCACAGGAGCATTTGCAGAATTAAAAGCTGGAGTTTGACTTTTACTTTCTGCTCCTCTGCGATCTGTGATTGGCTGTGATTGTAAAAATAGCAAAGGGAATCTAATTCCATCAGCAATAGATGATCTTCTTCAATAGAAATATATTTATTTACTTTCACTGTTTAGCATTTGGTTGTAAAATACCCATGCTGCATTACATTATGTATTAACTGAGTAAATAAAGCAGAGTTAAAGGCGATCTAAACGGACCACTGACCAAACTGCTTCTCCTCAGGTTTTATATTAAGCTTGCTTTCGGATAGCTTGTTCTTAGAAACTCAGTTGTCCCAGCAGAGCTCTGGGTCGCGTGGCAGTTGTCTGTGTCTGTTCAACACCCTCGAGGCTACACAGGAAGCTTTCAAAGACTCCTTCCCTCCTACCTTCCCACTGCCTGCTATCCCTCCTCTCGATTTTCTTGTTACATCTGCTGTTGTTTTCTTCCTATAATTAAGTCACTGTGCACTATTCAGTTTTATAAACAGTTTGAAAACATCTAATGAACAAGAATAATGATAACAATTGTGTCATCAGGGTTATTTTAGTACATATCCAGTCTAATTAAACCCGTCCTGTCCGCTGTGCCCGATATTAATTACACAACTCATTCATTTACCGATCGCTACTCTGTCGGGTCAGACTGATCACTTCCTAGACTATGACACTAAATATAGGGCACTCAGAGAGCATAGTGGTAGCATTGTTTAATTAGCATTAACATATAGTATGTAACATACAAAAACTAATGTGTGTTTCCAGCTGACACAGGATGTTGGGGTGCGACATAGCTGAGGGAAGCCATAGTGGACAACGTGGATGGATGCTAAGCCTGCATTCACCTTTGTTGTAACTGCAGGCACTAGGACTGAGAGAGAGAAAATTAATATATTTTAGTTTTGCATTGCTGCTCATTTTGCTTTAAAATGCATGAAATTAATGGTTTTACGTGATGGGAGAGTGAAAGCAGCGGCTGCTCTACTGTGTGCTGGTTGATATTATACTGTATGTTGCAATAGCTTCTCAGATAAACTGCTATGTAAGAATTAGACCAGAAAAAAGGTTTTAAAAGCCACATAATTAAAGTTACGTGTAGCTGTTTTTTACAGTTTATTTTAAATGACACAGCAGTCAGGAAGAAACTGTTCTTGTGGGATGAGGTCTTGAAGGTGCACGGCCTCTTGATGGACGGGAGTTTTTTTAAATGTTGGGCCATATTCGTCCTTGCACATTTTAGGATTCTGGATTTGTGCAGGTCCTGCAGCAATGATGGCAGCCAATCACCCTCTGAGCCCATTGAATGACTGCTGCAGTCTGCTCTTGTCCTTGGCAGTGGAGGCAGAATACCAAACAGTGATGGACCGGGTCAGAATGGATTCATCGAGAGCCACCGTTAAAAATATTTGATTTGGACTCTCTGGCTGAAAGATACAGTTCTGTTTCACTACTGACCAAATCCATTGATCATTTAAGCTGCGAGTTAAAGCTGTAATATGAACAATTCATAGCATGTCAGATGCTCAGTGAAATACATATGTAAGGGTGTTCTCCCTGCTGTGTTTGTTTTGCCCATTCCCAGTACTCACAGCTTTTTCCTTGGCACAGTATGTCCCCGTCAGCAAGACAAGGGCTGCATCACAGTGACAGAGGTGTCAGGGAAAAGAGCTGAGTGGGGTGCTGATTGACTTGTGATGGCCTTTTTTCCATGGAAGAGAATATACAGTATGATTGAAGGAAACAGAGACAGGATATTATTAAATGATAAGGTTCACAGGTGCAAAGCAGAGGATGGCGCAGTATCGAAAGGCAGAAAGAGTGAAGCTGAATGAAAATATGGTAATGGATTCAACAAGAAAACAGATAAACTGGGGATCAATAAGAACAGTACAAGACCCATTTAGTGCAGTGAATGTTTCGTAGATGTGGGCAGATCTTTTGAAGACATGTTAATTACAGATGTCTGTTTCACAGTATGGTCCATTATAGGCCGATTCTCTTGTGCACCGCTGTAAATGCCACATTGATTTGTGCTTGGCTGAGGAGAGAGCTATGAGATAACTGCTACTAAGTCAATAAAGACTCCTGGGCTCCCGCACTTTGTCAGCTCCTTAAAGCTGTCATGTCTTTTTTTCCCCCCCTCATCCATTAATACTGAGCCAGATGAGGCCATGTGAATGACATTTGTGTTTCAGTGTTAACTGGCTATTGTCTAAAAAGTGCTCACAATGAGTGTTTTTCCTCACATGCCAGTTTCATGAATCATGCTGACACAAACCCTTTTCTTTGCCTTTCTACAGGATTTAGTCTCTAAGTGGCCAAAGTCCAACAGTGCACTGGAGCAGGGAGCTGTCCGTGGTGCTGAGATCATCAGCTAACAGAAGTCCCCATTGCATGCTCGTGTGCTTGGGCCAGTCCTGACACCTCTTATTTCTAGAAACAACTGACCACCACCCTAACAAATCAAAGATGGATGACGACGGGCGCTACAGAGACAACCGCTCAGACTTCATCCGCGGCGCCAAGGACATTGCCAAAGTGGCCAAGAAGCAGGTAGGCAAGAAGGTCGGCCGTGGCGTGGACAAAATGACCGATGAGTACACCAAGCGCTCTTACAAGCGCTTCGAAGAAGAGGATGATGATGATGACTACGCCGGCATGCCAAGCAACGATGGTGGATATTATCGCAATGACAGCAGGGCCAATGACGACGAAGGTCACAGTGACTCTACTGAAGGACACGATGAGGATGATGAGATTTATGAAGGCGAGTACCAGGGCATCCCAAGAGCTGACTCAGGCAAGGCCGGTGGTATGGACGGGGTAACGGCTGCCCAGGCGCAGCAGTTCAGAGATCTGTCAGCCTATGAGGGTGAGAGGAGGAAAGACCGGGAGGAGCTGGCTCAGCAGTACGAGACAATCCTACAAGAGTGCGGCCATGGGAAGTTCCAGTGGACGCTCTACTTTGTCCTGGGGCTGGCACTGATGGCAGACGGGGTGGAGATCTTTGTGGTGGGCTTCGTGCTGCCCAGTGCAGAGAAGGACATGTGTCTATCGGAGCCCAACAAGGGCATGCTTGGTAAGATTTTCAGATGTTATTCTTTGCTTCCAAATTCAACACATGTATATACATCTATGATACACTTCTAAACATATATGGGAGAAGGGGTACACGCATAGTTAATCCCCTGGTACCAGGGAAGTCTGAGCATCAGTTTTTTTAACCGATCTATTGCCTTCTGTTCACTTCCAGTTTGATCTCATGGGAGTTTATTTCACTGCTTTGCATATCATCTGTCTTATCTTAGCCATTACCTTTGCAGCTTATCCCCCAGTAATTGCTTTTTTACAGCTTTGTTGGCAGTGGAACTACAGCTATTTAAGATTCAACTGCCCATGCAGCTTCTGAACAGCAGCAGAATTTCAAATTAAACCTTCAGCCAATCCAAACACTATGTTCTTTGCATCAGTTCAGCTGCTCTGTTCACTGGTGTATGTGTGTGTATAACAAGGTGATTGTGCCCATGCACTCTGTTTTCCAACCTCCTGTTTGCCTCCTCGCAGTACATGCTGTACATCTGTGTTTCTGTATGCAGTCAACAAAGACCTTGGGATCTTTTCCTATCCTGAGGGTCAATGTCCAGTCTAAACCTGCCTTGCCATCTGTCTTTGGCTACCCATTGTGGATGCTGAGAGCAAGGGCCAGAGGTCAAATATCACAAAGATTTAGTGACTTAGATTTATCTCAACATGAGCTGAAATGTTGTAGTTTGCAGTTGTTCATTCTGTTTTGATGATTAAACTGTATGAAGCCCCGTCAGTGAACTGTTTCCCTGCAGACAGAGATGCCTGAGTACTGAGCATTTGTGCTATGTAAAATTAAGATCAAGGATTCAGCACTATTTCTGGCTCTGAATGCACATTGTACAAACACTCATAACAGTGTTCTCTGTGTGACCTCATCTACAGTATTAACTCACCGTTTGCTCTTTCATTAAAAAAAAGGTTTAGATTTGTTTTTACATTGATAAAGAGCTCTTGCAGATGGAACACAGCATTGCTATACTGGGCTTCAGTAATAACAGTGTGCATTTCTCATTTATATGGTAAAAAGCAGTACACACACACACACACACACACACACACACACACACACACACACACACACACGTTATTATTGGTTATTGGGTTGTGTGATTTCCCATGTGGACCAAGGACAGCAGAATGTATGGATTGCATTGTGGATTCATGCAGCGTACATTGTGTGAGTAGCTGCTTGCTCATGTTCTACATAACAAATTTTGTGTGTATGTTTGTCAAACTCATGATGTTTTTGTGTGTTTGGTGTGTTGACAAAGTAAAGAGAGGTTCGAGCAGCAGCAATAGCCCAGTGGAAACATTGTTAATTAAAAGTCTATCGACATTATTCACAGCAGCTTTACTCAGTATTCTGAGTATATGAATGACTCAAATGTGTGATGTGAAATAGCTCACTCAATAATTAACCACCTGTACCTTTTGGCATATTAATATATTTTACCTTACTGTTTTATCAGCGGCTTTAAGTTAAAAAGCTTTGACAAAAACATTGTATGCTGGTTGCTGTAAACCAAACATCAGACACAGTTAGTGACTAGCTAGTGAACATAATTCAGCATTTAGCAACTAAAGAGCATGACATTTCTCTCAGGAGTGGGTTTAGACCAAAAGAGAGCTAAAAGGCAGTGAGAATTGGACTTAAATTAGATGACACTATAAATTAAAATCCTTCTAGAGAAACAAAATAAAAATCCTTATTCCAAAGAAGTGTAGTGTTTTTTATCCCTCAGGATATCTTTAGAAAAGAAGAAAATCCATAAAAACAAAGGGAATTAGAACAGACAGATATAAATAATAAATTACGGAAATAAAAGAAAAAAAAGTTAAAGAAAGGAGGAAATGCAAAAAAGAAATGATTGAATTTCCTAATTGTAAATGAGCTTGAAAATATTTAATGCTGCCTGATAAACAGTGCTGTTAGGTGAAAATTTATCTGAAATTATGTAGAGTAAAAGTATAAAACCTTAGAAAAAGGAATTTACAAGCTCCTCATGTTTGTACTTGAATAAAAATACTCCCTTCTCTCTGGCTGGTGTCACGCCGATGGAGAGCCACTAAGGAGACACGACCGGCCCTCAGTCGCTGTTATGCAACACTCCTGACTCATGCTAGAGAGCCTCCTTTACTCATGCCTCTCTGCATCCCATGATTCCTAGTGCCCTTTTCCCCCAACCCCCATACCACAGTCCAGCTTCCCCTGCTGTTGCCTGCAGAATACTAACCCTCCTGTAGCAGAACACATTCATATGCACTAAGATAAAGGAAGTCAACCACCTCTGCCCAGAAAACATTATCATTGTTTTATATTGTAGATTTGGGCGGGACATGTCTCCAGCAACATAGAAATGTCAAGTTAAGAGGAAAAAAGACACGTTTTTGACAGCAGTGATGTTTGTGGTGCAGTGTTTTTGCACAACACAGAGGAGACACACGCAGGCAGCATAGAAGCGTTGTCATTGATTTGTCCTTGCTGTGAAGCTGCAGATGTGAGAACCGCAGCGTGGTTGGTTTGTCATAATGTGAAGAAGAAGCTACGGTTTGTTACATACAGCAGCTCTGCCATACTGGAGAGAGGTTTCTGCAAACTTGCTCGATAAGCAGAAGCACTCAAAGGATTTCACATTGTTGAAACGGTGCGCGGCATGCTGTGACATTTTTAGGGACGAAGGTAAAAAAAAAACAAAACAAAACAAACAACACACTTATCATGAAGTGAGGGGAGGCAGATGGGAAATATGTGGGTCTCGCTGATTTATTGATCCCTGTGGGAGATGCTGGCAGAAGAAATGTAGGCAAACACACTTGGACCCTGTAGCCTGCTAGATATAATTATTTTTAGGAATATAAGCTTTGGCACACATTGTGTGTCATAAAGATTTGTTTTAGAATAATTCAACATAGAGCTGTGACTGTTCTTAGTGATTTATCTTTATATTATGCAGCCATGATTTGATAGAGAGAAGATAGAAGTCGTGCACAAAGAAGAATATCTTGTTGTTAATTGAAACGACTAGTCCTTTTACCTTCTCACCAACAAAGTGTGTCAATCAACTCATCATCAACAGGTGTGTCAAGAGTTTGCTTGTAATCAGGGGAGTCCTTAGATTTGCCTGTTTGGAAATCACATAAAAAATGACTAATATAAGTAAAACAATTAGTGGAGGTCTCCACAAAATTTACTGAACTGCAGCAAATAACTGCAGTTTAAAAGAAGTAAAAGTATTGAAGTGTTAAGACAGTTGTTTTCAATATTACTAGAGAAAAGGAGACAGATGGTTCCTTAATTTAAATTAGTAAGAGACGTTGAATTTAATGTGAAAATCCAGTATCATCATGACTCTTTCCTTGTTTACCTGTGTAATGTGTAATTTTGTCCGTTTTATTTGCATCTAGTTTTATGTTTTTGGTGGTTTCCTGGATTGATTCTTTGCAGACAGGCAGATTTTGGAGACCACTCGACACACCTGTTGGTGATAAGTTAAGTAACACACGTTGGTGAAAAGTGAAAAGCACCCTGAAGCTGAAGGTGCTGCTGCCTCTTTTTGTCTTTGGATGCGTGAAATGCTCCTGATTTTCCTCTGATTAAATAAAATGCCAGAAAAAGCAGCAGCAGCACATTATCCTTTTCAGTTCACCTGCGTTTTATGTGATTAGCTATTAAGTCTGTTATCAGAGTACTGACTTCAATCCTAAAACAAGAAAGTGCAATAAACAACCTTGTAATGGACTCCTTTACATACCACATACACAAGACACAGAAAAGTTTTTTTCTACATTAGATTTAGTACAAACGTTATGGTGGCTTTAAAGTGAGATAAGAGCCTACTTAATTGGTCCCCTTTAGAGAATTTCTTTTGGGCTCCGTAATGCAATTCCTTAGAAAATAACAGCAACATAATGAACCGGCAGTATAGGGCTGCTCGACTAGATGGAAGTAAAAACGGTAACATGATGAGAGAGTACCAGGCTGCTAAGATAAAAACGCAGCATAACAAAAAAATAGCAGCTAAGCAGCAGCATAACTGATGTAAAGTGATGGTTGCGTCACCATGATGGACTGAGGGTAATGGTGCTATTTCTGTCCATGTTTCAAATAAAGCTTTATGTATTCAGGTAACAATTCAACCAAGCGGCTTCTTTCATAAGGTATTTCCACCCTGTGAAGCGGTGACAATCGGTCGCTGATGTGTCTGGAGTGAAATCCTGAATCCACATCACGACCGCTGCTGTAAAACAGATTTTTTTTTTTTCAGCTTTCAGTGGTTAGCAGCGTGGGGTGAGATGGCTGACTGGCCAAGTCAACTGATGAGGGAGTCTCAGCCCTTGGTCATTCAAAAAGCCCTGTGCGCTCAGGCGGAAAGGGGGAAAAACTGGCTATTAATAGTGTCCCTGTGCCCTGCCCCCTCCCTCACCCATGCTAACAGACACACAACCCTGCAGTGGCACACACTTTTTCTTACCATGTTTATCCACACACACACACACACACACACACACACACACACACACACACACACACAAACACTACCCTAGAGCCTTTAGGAGATCTGTCACTGTGCAGACTGGCCACCGTTCTCTCCTCCTCTTCCTCTTTTTTTAGCTCCCTGTCACTCACTGTCCAGCCTCCCCTTCCCCCTCTTCCTCTTCAGAGGTGCTCAGCTGCCTGGAGACTCCTGCTCTTCCTCTCTGTTGACCTTTCATTCCTCATCCTGCTCATTTCACTTTCTGTACATCTCCTTTTTTGCTTTAAAAAAAACTAAACTAAAAGGATTTAGTAGATTATAATATACAAATCATACAAATTATTAAAGACTGGACGGCAAAAGGTTTGTTGTAGAAATATAATCTCAAACTAACCTTACTGTAGAGAAGCAGTGGAAGCTTTCTGTGACCCAGACTCACAGAACAGCAGTGCCAGTAGTGCAGCATTTTACTCTTCTACCAATCAGAGGATTTCAATGATTTCTGTTTACTATAATTTGACAGTGGCACAGTATAGAGGGTAAAAGAGCACATTGAAGTAAGGACAGGGTGGACAGGGTGGACAGGGTGGAGCAAAGTAGATTGATATTCACTACGACTAGATTTGCATATTGTAGTTTTAACTGAACAAAAAACATTTAAGATTTAAGATGTTGCTTTGCCTTGATACTTTGGTGCTGAGGAGGCATCATGCTGATTTGTAGATTTTTGCTGAAAACTGCTGCTGGAAATGATACATGAAGAGGAGTGAACCAGATTAGTAAAGTGGTGGCTCCCCAATTAATTCATCATCATCATTCAATAATGTAAATATATTGATCAAAGCCACATTTAGCTATTCGACCTTTTTGCCTTCCAGTCCAAACTGTTACAAACCTGTTCCTCTATCAGATAAATACCTTTTTGTCTCTTGCATTCTGTTGTTTAGTTGCCAAACTGCAAAGTTAAAAACTGCTACACCTTTTAAGATTGATTAAAGGTCCAAATCGGAACATTTGGATAAATTTAAGAATAGATTTGAATTTATCCTTGAGCCAAATGCAGCTGCTAATACATTCAGCCCACACAGGTAGATAGACCTGAGTCTGCTGTATGTGACGACAGAGGGAGAGATAATGATCCAGACACAGTGAGTGCCAAACGGGTGACAGGTCAGCACAGCAGGCAGATTCCCAGCCTCCAGCTTAATGGGGAAGCATGAGAAGACATAACCCATCCTGGTCACTGTAGCTGTCTGTCTGTGCATCTGCCTTGGTGCTGCTGCATTGCAGAGATGGCTGCTGAGCCCAGTCATCATTGCTGGCTCATTGTTGCTGCATTCCACCCTGCAAGGTGAGAAAACATGCACAGGCACAGACAAACACAGAATCACTCACACTTACAGTTCATATGAACATGGAAATATTAACCAAGACCACACACTTCAATGGTATGCACACACACACACAGAATGAATCCCCTGCAGTCAATCAAACAAAGCAGTGAAAGTCACCTTGCTCCACAGTTCAGTATTATTCACACAGAAACACACAAACAGATAAAGGACAGAGTGAGTGAATAAGAAACACACAGATAAAATGAAATGCACTGTTATCAGTTTCTTCAAAGTTGTTTTTTATTTTAAGCAAAAGGCTCCATTAGATGATCCAACTGATCGGTTTAATGTCTGTGTGCAACCTCCTCTTTTATCTTAACTAACTGATTCACTTGTTTCCCAACAGTCTTTTGATGAATACATTAGTTTTATGCCGCTGGGGCACTTTCTGAAAGGCCGAAGCTGCCATTCTTCTTGAGGGTGTTGTCATCACTAGTATCCACAACACTTGATCCAGTGTTGCAGATACTGTTACGACTTCTCATCCATGTTGAGTTTGACAGTTATTTTGTGACTTTGGAAACAGTCGATAATACAATCACAGTTCAACTGGTTGAAAGCTCTGCAACAAGTGGATCTTGAATTGAAATTGTTTTGTCAATGGATTAGTCATTTGTTTTCCTGCAGTAATGAGGTAATGTCTTATTACTGCAAGATGTTGCCACTTAAACTGATCTAAAGTCAATTGTATTGACTTATTGTCACTTGTTTAGTGATTTATTAGTAGAAAAAGACTTATTCTGATAGCATAATTATTAGATTACTCTTTTCACACAGAGAGAACTGACAATGAAAATAAAATACAGATACTGCTGCTGAAGACTCAAGCTCTTTCTCTCTTATTCTTTAAAAGTAATCTACAGTAGTACAGTAACTACCACTGCAGGGATGAAGGCTGTTGACAGGATGTCAATAGCAGTGTGTGTGTGTGTGTGTGTGTGTGTGTGTGTGTGTGTGTGTTTGTGAAATCACGAGTGCAACAGACGAGAGAAAGCGAGGCAGACAGAAGCTGTCTTAGATAAGTGAATGGGATGAGTCATGGTAGCACCTTAAATCACAAGACTGGGTTGACAAAGGTGCTGTTTGTCTCTGTCTCTGTCTCTGTGGTGGTGATTTTTCCCAATGCAGGAACGAAGACATCCGAACCACTAGTGTGGTCTCAACCACTCTTTTGTCTTATCTTGATCCTGAAGCCTCGACAGGCAATTAGTTTGGCTTAGTATGAAAATGTAAGTGTAAAGTGTTGTAATGTAAAGAATTAAAGTAATTTATTAAGAAGTATTCAGACAATTTCACTTCACAAAAAACAAAAGCAAAAACACAAGAACTTGTGTCTAATCAATTCAATTCCCATGTGGACAGTCAAGTTCTAGATTCATTCTGGATGACCACAGTTTAGACTGCCACAGAAAAATGTTTTCAATATTTGATTTTCATGAATTTTTAAAACTGTAAAAATATCAATTTAGCTTGGCAGCGTGGATTGATGAGCAAAAATGTAATAATTTGACATTATATTATAAATTTATAATGCAAAAAGTGAAGAGTTTCTGGTTGTTGTTTTTTTTTAATTGTGCTGTTTTTGTGGAACTAACTTTTTTCTACAGTCAGGATTTGTTTGCATGTGTTTTTTTTCCTTCTGTGAAGTATTTTGTTATCGTGCTGATGAGAAAGGGGAAAAGGTTAGTATAATCTTGACCTCTTATCTGCAGTAGTGTACAATACAGCTCAGATAATTATGTTGTACTTTGTTTTGTGCTTTATTCAAATATATTCCAGCAGTCTGATAATGAGCTAATTTGCTGTGTGTTCGAGACCTAATGAGAGTAGAAGTGAGGACTGGAAGTTATATCAATGAGTTTACTGATGAAGAATAATTCATTATCATGCCATCTGTCTCTCTTCCTCCTCCTCATTATGTCTTTCATTCCCCTGCCATTACTCATCTTTTCTTAAACACCAACTCTTCCTTCTTTCCTCCATGTGTCCCTTCTCCTTTCCAGGTCTGATTGTGTACCTGGGGATGATGGTCGGGGCCTTTGTTTGGGGTGGCTTGGCTGACCGGATTGGCCGACGGCAGACCCTCCTCATCTCCCTCTCCATCAACAGCGTGTTTGCCTTCTTCTCGTCCTTCGTCCAGGGCTACAGCTCCTTCCTTTTCTGCCGCCTGGCCTCTGGTGTGGGGTAAGGAGAGAGAGAGAGATGAGTCACGCAGGCACAACAGCAGCCAGAGCAGGAAATGAGAGCGTCACGACCACTGTGGCTACAAGCAGAAAGGACAGATTTTAAAAAAACAACACTTATGATACTGTTAAAGGAATAAAACACGCTTCATGGAAACATGTCAGTGATGTTTTCTGCATTTCAGGAGACATATTCAGTGTTCACTCCTTCTAATGTTTCTACAGGTAGTTGTACATAATGAAGTAATTTCATACTTCTCATTTCAGGATGCGCCTAAATTAACTATTTTTGATTGAAGTTGGATTTGAAGGCATATCATTGTAGCTACAGCCACATTCCTGCATTGAAATTAACCATGCGCAGCTCCCTTGCATTCTGATTTAAGTTTTTCTGTTTGTGTGCAGGCAGCAGTGGCACAGTGTCAAACAGCACCACCTTTACCAGGTTTTAGGTTGTGGTTCTAGAAAATATTAGCTGATTATTCAATTGATCCACCATGGGTTACTAAATTTTATTGTTATACTGCTGAATTTAATGAGCCGCTTACTGCCAGCAGAGCAAAGTTTCCACTTACCCAGTTAAAATAGATTGACATTGCCGGTGTATGCAACTTTTGTACAGACATTCTGTTCCTAGAAGACATGTTAAAATAACTGCAGTGATCCGAATTTTTCTTTCATCTAACACCACCCACTTTTAATTCTCTTTCCTTTTTTTAATCCACGTCTCTTTATTCCACAGTATTGGTGGCTCCATTCCCATTGTGTTTTCCTACTACTCTGAGTTCCTGGCCCAGGAGAAGCGAGGCGAGCATCTGAGCTGGCTCTGCATGTTTTGGATGATTGGTGGTATCTATGCCTCTGCCATGGCCTGGGCCATCATCCCACACTATGGTGAGAAAACATACAGTCAGTCAGAAAATCATTAAAGGCAATGTGTTAGGCAGTTAGTCCTCATGTTGGCCAATCTGGTGAAGAGGCTGCGATTTTGTCTGTTTTCTTTTACATATTAAAATGTGGAGCTGCTGTAAGATGCTGTGCTTGTTTCCACATAATGTATCACTATACAACAGATCAGTGCTCTTGAAAGCAGGACACATGGATTTCCAGCAGTGTTTGAGTGGGTTGAAAACTTATAACAAATGCATACTTTATTTAATCTTCTTTACATCATGGCTAAGTAGACTTAAAGAGCAATTTCAGCTTTATTGCAGCTCTTTGACTGAGCAATCTGAATTAAAGCGGGTCAATGTTTCTGAACAGTTTGAAGGGGAAGTTTCTGCACAGATCCATTGTCTTTAAATGATCTGTTCAACTGTAAGGAGCTTCTCTAAGTGCATTATTCCAGCCACATAATCTTCATCCAGAGAGAGTCTGTGGGCTAAAGCATGTTTACTTACTGCTGCAGTTAATAGTAAAGAATATCGTTTTATTGGAGATTGTAACAACTCCAGTATTTAATCACGAAGACATAGAGTAGACGTACAGAGAAAGCTCCTTGTGCTCTGAATTCAAGTCATGCAGCTGCCACTTTGCTCGTGTTTTATCTAACACCTCCTCTCTTGCACTCCCTGTGCAGGCTGGAGTTTCCAGATGGGCTCAGCCTACCAGTTCCACAGCTGGCGTGTCTTTGTGTTGGTGTGTGCTTTCCCCGCCGTGGCGGCCATCTCCGCCCTCACCACCATGCCTGAGAGCCCCCGCTTCTACCTGGAGGTCAGCCTGTCAGCTCTCCCCACACGCAGATTTTGTGGAAAGATAATTTGAATATATTTTGACTTCTTGAATGCATAAACAGGAGAGCGGAAAGCATCAATTAGTTCCAGTGGAAGTGGAAGACACTGTGCTGCAGACAGACTGCTGCTTAACATACTCCAGAATACTTTGAATAAATAAATATATAGCAAAGTGCTATTCAGTGTATATTGAATACTGTAATCAGGAAATCTATTTATAAAGGGATGTGTATATTATGTCATTTCTTTTTTGTGGTCCAAAATAATTACCATTTCCATATTACAGTAGCTGAGATACTCTATTTGCTAAGTCACATTTAGCTATGGTCATCTTCATAAATTATGGATTGATATTGTACAATATGAGGTCAACAGACAACCAGCTGAGCTGTCAGGTCTACATACAGTAACCAACTGTATGCTGTACTAATTAAATTAGAAATAAGGCTGTGTCGGGTACTTAAACGTAACTTTATAATAGTGACAGTGTATGGTAACACTTTCCCTAACTGGCTTTTGAATGTTGAATTTCAACAGAAAAAAAATAGAGACTACATCACTATATGTTAAAATGATATACAATACTTGTGACAAGATCTCTCTTGCTGTGTTTTTATGTTCCAAGGCAATATACAACTAAGACTGACATGTAAATGAGGTTTGTGCTTTACTCCTCCAGAATGGGAAACATGATGAGGCGTGGATGATTCTGAAGCAGGTTCATGACACCAACATGAGGGCCAAGGGTTACCCAGAGAGGGTCTTCTCTGTACGTCACAGTCACTTTACATTCTGGAAAATAATGTCATCACACTGTGCATAGATCCGTCTGTAGTACAATGCAGCAGGTTGGGAGCTCTGTGCTGAATAAATTAACATATTAATACATTAAGACGTTAGTCTTGTAATGCTTGAAGCTACAGAATTCTCATTAATACTTAATAATGAAATATGGTGACATTAAAATGCTTTACAACCTTTCCTTACTAAATTAATGAGTAAAATTATCACAACTTCTGTTTGATACCACAGGTTTGTCTTATTTCATTTTATTTTTTAAATCTTATTGTTGTGTGCATTTTATAAGGAGAGTTATGTGTTAGCTGTTATAAATCTAATTGTATATGATAGGACTAAATACATTTAAAATAATAGGAAAATATAATAATATGATAAGTGTGCTTTTTTTAATGGAAGACTATTAAGCACACCAATAATTGTGATCTTTCTCCCAGGTGACCACCATCAAAACGATGAAGCAGATGGATGAACTGGTGAATATGGGTGATGGCGCTGCCTGGCACGAGAAATGGAGGATAAAGCTCACTACACTCTTCCACCAGGTGCTGTTTTTTTATGTTCACCATTTCTTATGTAAGAGTAGTAACTGTTGAGATAAAACAGTCAAATAAGGCAAAGAATTTAAGGCACATCAAGTTAGAGCAGTCTCTTCCACACAGCATCTATACAGTGTGCTGAAGATGAAGTGAAATGCAGGAGGTGACGAGCTCAGCATAAACAGTGAATTAACAAGAAGGCTTAAAATACCCTGATCAACACCTCTAAAGCTCACTGACTGTGAGCTAGTGGGCTAACGGGGTTGAACAGTCTCTTTAATTCAGGTTGTGTCATGGCTGTGCCCTGAATTCAACCTTCTACTAAAGATTTTAGCGAACATTTACACAATAAAAAGATCACAAATGAAGATGGAATGAATCCAAGGATTCAATATCTTAAATTGAACAACATGAAATAAGTTACCATGTAATTCTGTAAGCATGTTGCCTTAGAGAAAAGGCAGCAAACTGTAGCCAGAGCTCAAATTAAATTTGTAGTACTCTGTGCAGCCCAGGTTTTCTTTATTTAACTTTGTGTTTCTAGGTGTTGTTTATTTTGTGAGAGGTTGTGCATTTTGTATCATAGTTTGTTTTCTATGTGGCTGGAAAGGGATTCTGGGACATAGTGTTTGTTGTATTTATTACAGTAGATGAAGGAAATCCCATGTTCAGACATTTGGTGTGTGCTTACTTTGCATCCAAATGTACTATATATAGTATTTTATTCAGTATGTTCTCTGTGTGCTCCTCCAGGTGTGGAGTAATTTCCAGACGGTTTTCTCCCCTGAGTATCGCCGTACTACCTACATGATGATGGCTGTGTGGTTCTCTATGTCCTTCAGGTGGGATCAGATTGAATAATGATGCACTGCAGCGTGTTTTCTGGGTCACAATATGATTTATTTACGAGGTTCCTTGACAGTCCCAAGCCCGTAGATTAGATGATCACAGCAGCATAATGGTTTTTGATATGTATCACATGACATTGTGCATTATCCCCTGCCTGACCATGTTACAATTTATAGATGAGCAACACTTAATGTGAACTGCTTTTAACAGTTTTAGTATGAGAAAATATGAAATAACCATTTAAAATATTGAAACTAATGATGCCAGTGAGTAAAAACAGATGCACTGCTGTTGTAAATTGATAATTGATAAAAGAAATGAACAGAATGACAGAAACTTCCTTTGGTGGAAAAAGTATTTTATTTTTCTTTAGCAATAATAACTTTTATTAGCAATACCACACTTTAAAAACTATATAATCAAAAAGTATAATCAGCTAAATATTTCAAAGCGTAAATGGCTGTAAAACACAGTAAAAATCTTAATCTCAGACGGCTGTGAATGTGAAGTTGCACAAAGTGATAAGGCACTGTACTTGAAAATAGTTTTTACAGATATAAAATAGTGTACTTTTACAGTATACACCATTATTAATATATTTTACATAGTATATTGCTAAAGCTGAGGTGTTAACAATAGAATTACCTAGAATATTTATCAAAATTGCAAAGCAGTACAAACGGTATATCCAACCAGGAGTAAGGATGAAAAACATGTTCTATATATTTTTCTGCCCCTTTGGGATATTCATACATCACAGCTGTTAGTAATGTCTATCTGTGACAGAAGCACCCACTTTCTGTCTCTCTCTCTTTCCTTGTCTCTGTCCTCTTCTCCTTTAGCTACTACGGTCTGACGGTGTGGTTCCCTGACATGATCAAGTACCTGCAGAAGCAGGAGTACTCGTCACGTACCAAGGTGTTTGTCAAGGAGAAAGTAGAACATGTCACCTTTAACTTCACCCTGGAAAACCAGATCCACCGCCAGGGAGAGTACTTCAACGATAAGTGAGTTAACTGCACCTCCTTGTTAGTGTTGAATCTACACGGTCCTTTTATTTTGACATTCTTTATTTTACCGATTTGCTTACTCAATGGATTAATTTATTGAAAAAGCATAAGAGCTTTGTGGTGAATGACAACAAACTGGATGAAAATATGAATGAGGTTTCAAAATCTATTATTCTGAATATCACTTTGATTAGATTGAAGGCCCTGCCAACGTGTTTATGTTTAACTAGACTGTCTTTGATGTTTCCTTTGACCTTGCCTTTTCAAACTCAGCACGGCGCGGTTTTCAGCTGTTATTCAAACAGCAATATGGTAATAGAATATCTGACAGCCTAATAGTCTCAACTCTCATGATGAAAGACTTCTTTTTTCATCTATTTGCATTCCCTTCTTTGTCGCTCTGTTGCCTTTTTGCCTTTGCATCTTTATTTTAATCCTTGTCTGTAATGCTTGCAGGTTTATGAACCTGAAAATGAAGTCTATGGTGTTTGAGGACTCTCTGTTTGAGGAGTGTTACTTCGAGGACATCACCTCCAGCAACACCTTCTTCAAGAACTGCACCTTTATTGCCACACTATTCTACAACACAGGTAGGAAACATACATGTAGAGGCAGTAACTAAAGTATTATAATTACCATTGTTACAGTGTGTTGCATGAATGAGTTTACCATAGTGCAGAAAAAGATGTTTAAACAAATGGTGGGAGTAAAGTAAAAAAGACAACAAAGCTGCAGAACAACCCTCATCTTTGCCTTGCAGGCTTCTAAAGGGACCTCACAAATTTTGAGATCCAAATGTGTTTTTCTGGAAGCTCCATTATTTAATTTGCATGTAATCTCATAAAGGTGAAAATGTGTCAAAAGTCAAGTCAAAATTTATTGTAAACGGTGTTTAGTGTGTTGCATTTGTCTTGTAAAAGAGTGTAAAAAAGCAGCAACATCAGCTCCACTGAACCCACCCCCTCACTGCCGCCACACTGACTGACTGGCACAAATTCAGCATTGCAGACCTGCAATGTCTCCTAGCAACCCAGAATGAATCCTCCATTATTTGAGCTTTAATATTGCAGAGCAGTCTCTCATCAACTGATTTTTCTCTGTTGACACAAATGTTGTTACATGCAGAAAGTTGAAGGATATTATAGAAAAGCACACTGGTCTCTGCAGATCCAGCAGCTGTGTACACCCAGACACAAAAGATGTAGATGCCAGACTTTCCTCTTGCTTTGTTAGTTGCTTGCGGTCTTTACACATGTCAAGCAGTCCCCCACAGCTGCAATCAGTGCCAGCCTCGACTTCCTCAGTAGAGTAGGAATTAGAAATGTGTTTGCTTGTAAAGGCTATGTCGCTTTGAGTTGTCGCCCATATTCAAGATTGGATGATACAGTGTTAATACATTAAGTAACAATAAAACAGACATTTTAAAATATGTGGCCTGTGTTATCAAGAGTAGGAACCTGTGTGGCATTTCCCAACAGCTTAAAAGAAAGTCAATGCAAGCAGTGCTGCAACATTTTATTATTTTCCCAATCTCAAATTGTGCTTGGCCACACATAATCTTGGTGTTTTTGTTTCTAGCAGTAAGTGAAGAGAGATCCACGAGTAAACATTTGTACACGCACATTACACACCTGTCCATGGTACTGACAGAACCCTTACTATAACCTATGTGCAGAGTGCTGTAATATATTGTCAACTGTTGGTATAGGCTTCATGCTGTAGACTATACTATAATACAAAACCTGGCAGATTTAGTGGTGATTCATTAGAACAACCAACAGAGAGCAGTTCATTCATCTGCTGTGTCCATGGACGAGGCAGCAATTTTTCAAAATGTTTGAAAAATAATCTCCTAGAGAAATGCACCCATTTTTTTTCAGGGCCATAGCAAAAAGTAGAAATGCTATTCCTAGAACTGTGTTCGTGGCTTAGCAATAGTAACCTTTCACATAATAAAAGTAAGTAATAAAATCTGTAATCAGAAAAAAATAACACACAGATTTTTTTAAAGCCGAGTCTGTGAAGATGCTCTGTATGATTTACTCTACAATGAAGGTATTAGGTTTGGAACAACGTTAAGTGTCGTCTTACTCACTGATTTCATTCATTCTTATCCACTGTATCGTTCTCCTGGTGTTAACATTTTGTTCATTAAACATTACATTTCCTGCAGGTATTTTATAACAAAAGGCCATCTCAGGATTATCAGTGATTATAAAATAAAATACCTTTTACTGAATCAAATAAAGTGTAGTGGAATAAAATATCCCAATATCCCACCTCTGCCCTGTTTCCCTCCAGATCTCTTCAAGTACAGGTTGGTCAACTGCAAGCTTGTCAACAGCACTTTCCTGCACAACAAAGAGGGCTGTCTGCTCAGTGACATCAGTGATGAGAACAATGCCTACATGGTGTACTTTGTTAGTTTCCTGGGCACCTTGGCTGTGTTGCCTGGCAACATTGTCTCAGCGCTGCTCATGGACAAGATCGGAAGGTTAAGGATGCTAGGTAAGACGGGCAGCATCCTTTCTGGCATGTAAGCTATGTATAAATTACAAACATTACCTACCAGTCTTTACCAACAACGCTCTTTTTCCATATTTCTCTATCTACAGCGGGATCCAGTGTGATCTCTTGCATCAGCTGTTTCTTCCTGTCTTTTGGCAACAGTGAGTCAGCCATGATTGCTTTGCTCTGCCTGTTTGGGGGAATCAGCATTGCCTCCTGGAATGCCCTAGATGTGCTGACCGTCGAGCTCTACCCCTCTGACAAGAGGTAGGCAATTTCGGCATGCCCTGAAATCTCGTTGACACCACGGCGAAAGGCTCACTGCTGTTGAATGACGTGTTAAATGATGTCATAGGAGTTGCCCCACAGTGATTGGTTGGCTCACAGGGATGGATGACATTGTGGGGTGAAATCATTGGTGGTGCTTGTGATGTAAATATTCACTTATTTGCTGTCCTGTTGCCACCTAATGGCTATAGCAAGTTGTGTTTTTTGTCATTTTATTCCTTAAAGAATAGTCCTCCCTCGATATTATGTTTTTTTTTTTTTTTCACATGAAATGGAGATCTTCATAAATTACAGCTTTTTTATGGAAAGTTTCCTCTTTTTGTGAGGATCCTCTCAACTTAACAGTAAGGCACTGCCCAGGCACACACAAGGAGGACAATTATACTAAAAAAAGAATATAATTTTGGGAGATATTTGATCATTTGATGTAATTAGCACAGGCTGCTGGAGCCTTATTACCTTTAGATTTGAATGCATTTTGGCACACGGCAGGACTTTCCATTGTAAGGACTTGGCAAGTATGAACAGGAGGACTGTCTTGAAAAATGATGAACCTTTCCTGATATGAGAGGAAATGTCATCATTTGTGAGTAATATGATTTAATAATCTCACCAAAGCAGAAAATATTCAGTAGTACTGCTTGTGAGAATTGTTTTTTAGGGCATGTAGCTCCATCTTGTGGTTCTATGGAGTTCCTACAGCCTCTATCGTGAAAGGCACGTAAACAGAAAATGTTGATATAAGGAAGACGTCTGTTATCTGATTAAACTGATTTGACTGATTTTCTGTTTTGATTGATTTTATGACTCTTAAAAAAAAGTTAGACACTGACTCTTCATTTGTCTCCTCTTTTTTCTCAGAACCACAGCATTTGGCTTCCTCAACGCCCTCTGTAAATTAGCGGCTGTATTGGGTATAAGCATCTTCACCTCGTTTGTTGGTATCACCAAGGCTGTACCCATCCTCTTTGCCTCGGGGGCGCTGGCGGCGGGCAGTTTTCTGGCCCTCAAACTGCCGGAGACACGAGGTCAGGTGCTGCAGTAGTGTGGCACTAATAACTTTCCAGGGGGCAAAAGAATTTTCGCCGCACTGTGAATGAACAGCTCAAGTGTCCTCCAGATCCTATCCTCTAACCCCTCGTCCACAATGATAGAACAAGGTTTGAACGCAGAGAGCTATGCAAATCTGTTGAGATATACATAGTTGGTATCGGTTGATTATTTGGCAGGTCCTTTGCCGTGCTATAAAGATTAATGTAGCTGTGACAAACTTATAATAAGAGTGGGTCATTTTATTTCTCTGGAATATAATAAATTTACTTTCAGTACCTCTTATAAGAACAACACACACCTGGGGTTGGAGGTCAGGAGATGAGGGCTCTTGATTATGAGCCATGCAAATAGACTCATAGAAATGACCACTAGCCTATGTTGGAAAGTTCTCTTCTTCTGTAGTGTTCTCTTAACTCACTCACTCCCATGTTCTGAGTACTTTGCTATTGTTGGACATTGATCAAAAATGCAGCATTTTTTTGCTTTAACTTGGAAGCATTTTTGACTTTGCAGGGTAAAACCAAGACACAATCCTCTTGGCTTTTCTCTTGATTCTGTCTCTCTTGATGTCTTGTGTTGGTGTACAGACTTACTGCCATTTTATAGATTATAGGACATTCCAGGTTTGCTTCTGTTTTCGTTAAAACTGGGCAAGGAGATCAATCAAGCCCCCTTTTCCCTTTAATACATTGTTTCTGATCACCTGTCATTATCGTTCAAATCAGTTCACAAATACGTTTGATACAGAAAAAATTTTTGCGCTGCTCATTTTGCCATTTAATCACAAAGATGAAACTGTTTGTTGAAATGTACATTTAAAGCACAACATTTGCCAGTGTGAATGTCCCTAACATTTTCTTGACTTGATGAAAATGTTTAGAATCTCACACTCATTCACCATTTTCAATCATACTGTATATCCCTTTGTAAGAAATGCCTTTTTAGTATCTTGTCCACAGTCTTACTGTATGGTTGTCAAAAAAAAAATGTTTTAGAGGGTGTTATGCATGTCACTAAGTATGTATGTAATTTTATGAAAATCGAAAGTACAACATGACAACAAGAGGATTTCTGACCACTAAAGACAACACAGTGATTTATTCTGCTAACAGCAATATCACGAACTCTGATGAACATTACGGTACCACAGTCTCTTTAGAGCAGATTAACTCAAAATGAAAATATAGATTCCTTTACTTGAGTCATAAAATTAAATGAGGTAGAAAAACAAGAAATCAGAAGGGTAACTTTTAGTCTGGATGTTTTCCGGTCAGGCACAAAGTGTGTAAGCGATAACAGATAAATTAGAATCTAATTCTTTGTGTGAACTGAATGTTTATATTAGTGTGAGCGTGTTTCTTAGTGCAATATTGAACCTCTGTGCAATATTTATATTTATTTGATTTTACCATTTCACATTTGACTAACACCATTTCCTTTAGCTCATTGTGGCTACTCCACATCTGTTTTACCCTGGAAAGATTTGAAGAGTTATGGTTAAAGAAAGTCTTAATGTTTTGGCATTATCATCAGTAGAGGAATTCAAATAGCTGTAAAGTAATTCACCCACACTGAAAGGAGTGGTCTTAGTTCACATTTCCCAAATTGTGGATGTGTTTGTCCTGTTTGGGGCACACAGCAGTGAAAACGTAGTTAGAAAGGCTAAAGATAGTGGAGAGAGAGAAAGTAGAGAGCACTGGGACCTTGTGTTTACTTGCGCTTTATTATACAAATGTAGCTCGATGTAACATGAAATTCACCTTAGAGAACTCACTGCCAAGGGCTGATTGTCATATATCCCACACTGGTAACAGCACAGAGCGTCAGCAAAAATTATTATCACATTCCCCAGAACGAGAAGAGTGAGTGATATGTTCACAATTGCATGGTATTAGACAAATAACAACCACTGACATTTCAGATTAACAAAAAATGTTTTGTCCAAACTGCCATTTTGTAGGATAGCAGCCATACGTAGATACAAGACAGTTGAATAAATAGACAACCCATTGCACTAAGTGTACACTGCAGTACATGCACAGTTATGAATGCCTTGAATTGTTCAAGACGTGTCCAGATGCAGCCTTGCTAGAAACTCAATGAAGAACAAGGTGTGTTAAGCAAGAGCACAAATACCAAAACTTACCAAATGACAAAATTGCGAACATGAGTGCAGTTGTGAACATACTGAAGGTGCATCGAGCTTTGACGACTCATCCCCCAGCACTTCACCATCTTGCTTTATAATACATTGATCAAACTCCAAATCTCTGAGTGTGCCATGAGTACCACCTCTCATTAATTATTGCCAAATATTTTTATGGCCTGAGTTTACACATTACACAATTGATTCTCTGTTATACATATGAATATATGTAAATACAAATAATGATAGTGTAACTTATAACATAATTATTCAAACCTTTTAACCCCAGAAAATATATAATATTTAGTGGTCAGTCTGTGTAGGTTTTCATTTGACACAGAACAAGTGGAGCCAAATTTCTACGTGACAATAAAGACCTTGTTGTCACAACTAATCTTGTATTTGAGAATCTAGATGCTCTTGTTGAAATAATAGCTTCAGATGCAAAAATGACCAGCAGAGAGAACAAAATTTGCCCATAGCCCATCTTAAAAGCACAGTGATAGAATAAATAAATGCACATTAACTGTACAAATATTAAAGCTAAGCATCTGCAGTCTTATGTATGTTTTACTGTATCACCCATGCAATTAAGAATAATGATGTCAAGGTAACTGTTGTATGTGTTCAACTTGAAATGCTGTTAAAATGCTAAATTGTCTCAGTCCAGGCATCGTCCAAGTCCAGAACGTCTCTCGTACATAGGTACATATCTTCGCTTATTTGACAGGGTTTTTTGTATAAACATGTTGCCAGCGCAACGGTCAAGTCAGTGCAAAAATTTAACAAAGCAATAAGTGTTTGGGTATTTGTCTCTTATTCTCTCTTTTGAAGCTATTGGGAATTGGAGCTACTACTATTGGAGTACTACATGCTGGCCGTGTCCACAAAAATTCGGAGTGTCGGCTCAATAATGACACGGGACTAAACAGCTAACATTTGTGTGTACTCTAAAACCCTAGGTCCTGAGGCTTTTGTCGATAAGATTGCATTGCCATTAATTAAATGTAACAAAGAATTGATCACCTTTGTCATTGTACTGTGCTGTAGAAACTGTAGTGTAACTATTCGTGAAACCATAAATAGAAAAAAAAATGTTATAAAAAAAGAAGTGTAAATGAACAATGCTGTATGTTGTCTATGATTTTGTGCATTTTGTAAATGAGAATGAAATATAAATAAATACATCAATGTTAAATACTGGATATGAATCATAGTTAGCTTAAATGTGACAACATCAGTTCTGTTTAAAGGTGTGTCAGATGTTTTCTTATATTTTCTCATTGTTGATTGTTGGATTTGCACTTTGATGTGCAGCTGATCTTTTGGAATCACAATGGATAACAAACAACCATAAAGAATAAACAAGTGGAAATAATTATAAGTCAATTGTTGTCATTTCTTGTTGGTTTTGATCATATGTATGTCTAATATGAGCAATGGGTTTGAAGACTGTCATGAAGACTTTGAGTTTAAGTTTTTAAATTCTTATAGAAACCACAGGAACTAAAAGAAATAGAAGTTTCTGAGCCACCACCATCCAGTACCATCTAATTAGTGATTCACAACATTCATAACAGCTGTGGGCTTGACAACTGTATGAATAAACTAAATCAGTGTATAGACAATTTGGATATAAGACACTTCCCAAACAACCAGAGGATCACAGGTCGAGTTGATATAATTAATTTAATTAATTTCCCTCTGTTACAGAGTTAGAAGACTGAAGCTCCCTTAAAGAACTACAAAGTGCTTAAAAACTACAAAACCCACCTTGCGTTGAAGTACTTCCGGTGACTGTTACGTAGCGGTTCCAGTGAGTGTTTACAAGGTGAGAAGCTAAAGTACCTGTACACTTTAGGTAGCTTTAGCTTCGCGTCAAATTAACGTGTACAGTCGACATAGTTAAGTTAAGGAGTCGTTAGGTATAACCGCAGGTATATTATCTCAGCCTTGTTTAGCTAAGTGTTGGGTTTATTATGAAAAGCTAACAGCTAACGTTAGCAAGCGAACGGTCAATTAGCTTGAATGGAAGTAGCATTACTGTTACTGTGTGTCACCAACTCACGTGTGACTGAGATAGTGACTTATAATGCCATTAATTTATGTTAATTTAAGTTTGAATTAAAAGCTGAGACTCGGTGTATCTGGTCAACATTTACTTATTTAACCCAGGGCTAAGTAACTGGGGTAGTTGGTTGGAAGGCAGGTTACAGAGGCCATGTGTTTGAGTTGTGTGTTGTGAACTGCACTCATTGGCCATTTTATCACTTTATGTATGTCTGCACAGTCAGTTGCTGTGCATTAATTTTACCTTTGCGAAGTGTGGAATATTTGACTTTGACACATCATCTGTGTTTATACCATCTTGCTTTTGTAGGTGGTCTCCAGCCACAACGTCTTGATGCTGCCCAGTGTCCTCCGCAGTGCTTGGCCTGTTTCCACCAATCTTGCCTTAACCCGGTCTCTGGCCCATTTCAAACCACACATGAACCCAGACCCCAGTCGGCCCGTTGAGGGGGCCATCCGTACCAAACTGACCAACATGCTAAAACCAGATCACTTAGAGGTTCACAATGAAAGCCACATGCATGCTGTGCCTGCTGGTTCTGAATCCCATTTCCGTGTGCTGGTTGTCAGCTCCCAGTTTGAGGGTCTGCCATTGATACAGCGCCACCGACTGGTTAATGAGACCTTAAAGGAGGAGTTGAGTAGCTGTGTTCATGCACTGGCTATACAGGCAAAAACTCCAGAGCAATGGAGGAGTAACCCATCTCTGGCTAAAAGTCCACCATGCATGGGAGGCTCAAAGGGAGATCACACAGTGGAGGAAAAATTAAAGACTGGACGAGAGTAAAGTTGGACTGAGCTGTGAAGAATGCAGGTGTAAATTTTGGAAGATGTGTAAAGATTTGTGTTTCTGCAATAATGTCACATAGCTGTGATGCTTGGAGGTACTTCTGATTATTATTTTTTTTGCGTCCTTGGTTTAATGGCAGGTTGGGTTTTGTTGCAGATTTAAACACTAAAATGTATTTTGCCATGTTATGGTGCTCCCTTTGCCACATGTAATTGGAGCTATTTTTCTCACTCACACAGTTGAGCAACAGGTTGAAGTACAAAAAACACGGGGCAGTGATGGAACTTTCCATGACGATGCTTTTACTCATTGCTTATATTCTCAGTGATTTCCCATTAGTGGAATTTTTTACCCATATTACTATCAGAGAAGCCCCTGTTGCCTAAACAATGCTGGAATTTATTTTCCATCTAGGTGCATTGGTGTGTGTGTGATGGTAGGGGACAGTTTGTGTATTAATATTACAGGCCAAATGTAGGAGTGGGAGGTTGTGTCTGCAAGTGAACTGAAATACAAAAGGTTCTTCAAATGTTGTCAATAAATAACTGTATCCATCCAGAGAGGACATTTTAATCTATGAGATCTTTACACATGCAATTGAAAGGCAACTGAAACATTGTGAGAACAAGGTCGAAGGCAGGTCGTAAAAATCGCCTCCCTTTTAAAGGATAGCTTAACATTTGCTCAAGTCTATCAAATTACAGTACAATACTTATCTCCCTATATGTAGACGAAAAGGGCTTTTGGTTTCTGAAATCATTAAGTACAGGATTGTTTCCAATGACCAACCACTCTTTTACACACAGTTATTGATGTGCATATAAACATTACATTTAGTCATTTAGCAGATGCTTTTATCCAAAGCGACTTACAAGTGAGGAACAAGGCAAGCAAACAAAATCTAAGTCAAGAAGAATCAACATCAAAGCAAAGCGCTATCGAAAAAGTGTTACTGTTTCATTAGATGTATGAATGAAAGGGTAGAATTTTTTTGTTTGTTTGTTTTTTTAAGTGCAAAGGAAGATGCGGAAGAGTTCTGTTTTCAGCAGTTTTTTTTTAAACACATGGAAAATATGATTTCTTTCTCTAAATTAAGTACAGGAGGCTTACTTGTGATCTGTTAATGCTAAAAGCTAATGAGTTATTAACAAAGATAACTTAGAATGCAAAAAACTTTCCATGCTTCAGTCTTGTGATACATTCCATTTTTTGTGTGTTCAAACATCATCACATCTTTAAGCCTAGTATATGTTTTAACAATCAGGTTGCACACTAATGTGATATTTGCTGACATCTTTGTTATTGCTAACAACATTACACTGACTGTGAGTAATGCCAAGTGTAACTCAAGCAGGATATTGCATTTGCTTGGTGGGATATTGTTAGTACATCTGGCTGAACACACGAGGGCAGCATGTGCACAAGTACATGAAAAAACTGAACTGTGAGAGTGATCAGATTAATCCAAGATGTATTAATTACAACGATTCCCTAGTTGCCTCTTTGTGACTGCAGATATATTTCATACTAAAAACACAAGCTAGTGATAAAATAACACGACAACAATTATTACATTACTACTAATTTGTGAGAAACTCAGCCACTCAATATATTGTAGGTTTTATGTAAAAATCTTATAATAATTATAATATGATTCACAAACATAATAAAAGCAATCAAATGCAATAAATGTCATTGAGAATTATGTATATTTTTATTACAGTTTTACAGTAATTGACTGAACATAGTTCAGTACTCTGCTTTCTCTCAGAATAACACTCTTTACTGTGCTTGTGGGTGGCCGACTATTTTTCTCTTGGGGTTGTATGTGTCACTATGAAGGTCTTCTTGTCCTTCCCTTAACCCTGATGACGGCCAAAAATCTCCCCTCAAGCCTGTGAGAGTGAAAAGACAACAAATATACATCAAAAATTGTTGGTGGGAGCCTTAAGAAACAACAGTCCTTTACCCTAATTGTCATTCATCTGCGAGATTAATTAACTTTAGATATTTTTAAAGATATTTGTTTAGATCTGATGTGGTACGAGAATGAGACAGCAGAAAAAATACTCCTCAGTGCCAAAGCAAACTTTTAATGCTTTGCTGCAAAGCTATTTAAAGTTATTGTTAGCTCATAAAGAGAGGCCTTCAGTGGAATGCGGTGTCACCTCAAGGTAATGTGTGTTGTCTTCTACAATCATCCTCCACCTGGAATTGACAGCTTGTCAGACCTCACAAAAGGCTCAGGTGGGGAGTGTGAACAACTGGTGTCACTGGTTTGGAAAAAGGAAAACAGTAACACAACCACTTTATGACCCCTGATCGCTCATTAGAGCCAGGCCTAAGGCAGCAAGAAGTAAGGCCGGAGAAGTGGGAGTAAGCTATAAGCTGGGCTCTACTGCCTGGGGACGTGCAGACCGTCTCTGCTGATAAGATTTACGTGTCACAATTCCAGGTGCTGTTATGATGGAGAGGGAAAAGACATCAAGTCGTCAAGGGTGATGAGGTGGAGTGCAGGGACTTGTCTTGCTCTGAACTATTTTACCTGTGCGAGCTTTTTTTACACGTGAGATTTGCCTAGAGCAGCAAAGTCAAGACGAAGAAGACTCAAGGCTTATTAAGTTAAAAGGGTTACAATTAGATTCCCACGCTGACCCGTTTACAGATATTGTTACTGCTTTTCTTTTATACTTGAGTAACTTTTCAAACAAGCAATCTTTTAATAACAGCGGTAAATATACAGACGACTCTACTTTTTGCAGACTTGCTCACGAGTTTACACTCATAAACCCATGATCACAAATTAAAAACATGTTTTAACATTTTTTTGGATTAAAAACTTAAATCCTCTTAAAATTACAGAACTTAGAAGACCCTTCGCTGTGGCACTTCAAATTGCAGTCAGGTGCATCCTGTTTACTTTAATTATCCTTGAATGTAAGTTTTTTTTTAACCACCTGTGACAGATTGAATTAATTGGGCCTAGTTTTGAAAACTTCAAACTTAAGTATATACCCTGTATTTCACTGCATTTCGAGGCAAAGTCCAAGCCATAAGGTTGGGACTCTTCTGCTGACTGTCTGGCCAAACTGAGTGACTGGATAAGATGGGCCTTAGTAAGGAGGTGACCAGTGATCCAGTGGTCACTTGCGCCTCAGAAATCCTCTGCAGAGATGGGAGAACCTGTTGGAAGGACAACAATCTCAGCTGCACCCCATAAATCAGGCCGTTATGGTGGCGCGGTTAGATGGAAGCCACGGTCTGTTTAGCCAAAGAGCATTTTAAAAGAACTCTGAGAGCGTAAGGAAAAATATTTAGGTACTTCACTCCATAAGAGAGCAATAACACAGGACATCAAACTAAAACATCATATATGTGTACTATTTCAGAAACATAATTTCACCTACTGAGTGTATTGAAACACTATTTTGCTTCTATTTGTTTCAGAAAATCAGTTATTCCTTTATTTGTGATGAATTGTATTTTCTCATAAAAATACACAAAAACTCATAAACTTAAAATTTGTGCACATTTAATTTGTCTATTCTCCGTCAGCTCATTCACACACACACGTACACAGATAAATTGCAGTATATGCCCTTTCTATAATGTCCTGACTTCACCGGTGATGGATCTGTCTCTGGTCCCAGGTCTGGCCCATATGGCCTGGAGGGTGCAGCAGGTCAGTGGGAACCCACCTTGGCAGAACTGCTTCTGCGTCAGAAGCCTGGGACAGATGGTGCCAGGCTGGGCTGGGACGCCGGGCAGGGCAGGGTTCCCGCGATGAACAGCCGCTGATTTACGCTGTGGCTCCGGACCGATGGCTGGGGTGTGGGGGGCTCCTTCTGCGCAGCTGACCCATGCTGGTTGCAGGGTCATCCATCGGGAGGGACAAGTGGGGGTGGGGTACAGCAAATGGGTGTCTGAGAAAGGGTGGTTTGGCCATCCCAGGGGAATGTTTTCATCCTATGGCCCCCTGGTCAGCTGCAGGATCTGTGCAGGATGTGTGCAGGGACAGAAGCCTGTTAAACACATTTAATTTAAACCCCCACTACGAACAACAGTCATTTTATGTCTTTTATGCTAAAACCTGCCATTGCACAACAGCAATACTGTCAGAAAAACAGTTTTACCCTTTTAGTTTTTGTTATTAATTGCAATAGAACTATTTGTTGCACATTATAATAGCAACCATTATAGGAGGCAGCTCAAAATCATCTGTCCTAATTATAGTTTATTAATCACAGAATAGCTTTTAAAAGCTCCAATGCTGGTCTGGTGATTAATCTTTCGCTGGTTTCATGTTGTGAAAAAAACAGAGTTGAAGTTAAGGTGATGGTAATAGGCTATTAA
The DNA here is from genome assembly GCF_900324465.2 of Anabas testudineus. NCBI lineage: Eukaryota > Metazoa > Chordata > Actinopteri > Anabantiformes > Anabantidae > Anabas > Anabas testudineus. The sequence goes on from NC_046625.1 coordinate 5,158,757, forward strand.
GGCCCTTTAATTGGAAAGACCCCCACCCTTCGCCAACTCTCTCTCACACCACACCGCCAACTAATGAAATCAGTGAATGGCCAGCTTGAAAGGGAAGGACAAAAGCAGAGATAGGCAGAAGACAATATCCTTGTGTGGGAGAATTAGTTACACTCAGTAGTCTAAGTACTCAAAGCGCATAGCTAAAAAAGAGGGGGCTAAAGCAGGATTAAGAGAAAAGTCCACACAGGTGGGTTGCTGGGAGGGAGGAGGGGTCACATGACAGGACGTTACCTCGTTTGATAAACAACAGCCGGGGCCCACAGGAAGGAGGAAGGGAGTTATTTTATAGGCGGAATTAACTGCTTTGCCACATCAGGTATTCATTATGGTAAATCTCCCAGGTGTGGTGTACATGCAAGTAAAGTCAAACATCTTAGGAGGTTGGATAGGATAAAAAAAAACAACTTGGACTGAAATCTGCTGTGGACAGTAGCCTCATAAACCAATTCCTAATAATGACCAATATGTTATTGTTTTTTAAGTTGAAGTGGTTCTGTTTTTGGAAGCCTAATAACCAGTTAAGAATCTCATAATTATTGTGATACCGTCACTGGGAAGCAGACCTCTGCACCTGGATTAAGATAGTTGAGTCATTAAAAGTTTTTCCCACCAAAGCCACATTGTGAGTTAGGATCGGGTCAAACTTCAGACAATGTCAGTAAATAATCAGGTGTGTTGGAAATGTCACATTTCAAAGCTTAATACTCTCCATAAATGAGAATAAAAGTTAATTAGTTGAAAAAATAGATGATTTGTTGTGTTTGGACCAATAGCAGAACTACACTGGAATTCACCTCAAACCCAAATCTTTTGTTTTTGCTCCGTTTGTAATAATAAAAAACACCTGAATAAACACATGGTCATCAGACATCAGACAGATCTGGTGATCCTGTGTCTTTCCCAAAAGACCAAATAGAAACGAGACACCACTGACAAAGTTTATGACAAATCATCTGACAGCAAACATCAACAGCAGGTTGTTAAAGAAAGTGACATCTGTATCTTTACTGATGAGCGTCTGCCCGTTTGTTAATGTGGTTTTTGTTCTTACCGAGCTCAGTCATTCACATGATCCCAGCAGTAAGTGAGTTTGAGTGAGTTTTTCCTGGGGGTGTTAAGGCATGGAGCTGGTTAGGCTGGTTTTCGGGCCAGAGTGCACAGGCCAAGGCCTTAGCCCTAAGCCCTGCACTCTCAGTTACTGACACGTATGCTGCTCCCCTTCCCTCCCCTCCAGGGCACTAACCAGAGGAGTGTGCATGTCAAGACAGATGGGTCACAGATAAGACTCTTTCAAGGCCTTCTCTCTGGGCTACTTCTGCACCTTCTCTCAACTCCCTCTCAGCCTTTTTGCTCAACCTCTGTGATCTTCCCACTCTTGCTTGCTAGCTTTGAACCTGTGCACCTTTGCCTCATCCCTATTGCACCACCTCCACCATCTCCACTGGCTGTCAATCAAACCCTTTTCTGTGCATGTTATGACCTGGTTTGCACACTTTGGCTAGTTACCTTTGACTTCTTCCTCATGAACTTCTTTTGACCTCTCATCAACTTTCATTCAGCATTTTAAACAGCCATTCTTAGCTGAGCTCATCGTGCCCCATGTTGACTCTTTTGGTATAATGATTTCCCCAAATCTTCTCTTGGGCTTCCAGTTACTCGTGAGCCTGAACCATGACACATGACTTTCTCTCTGTTTCTTCTCCCTCCTTCTTCAGCACTATGTCTCAGTGAGGATTACATTCACTTAACCCCTTGGAGTGCTCAGCACCCTACATGATCATGTTTATATCTCGTGCACAGCCTGAAGCTATTATCAAAATCACCATATATTTTTTGCTTCTCTTAATGGGTGATGATGTTTTAATTTAGTTATTCAAAAATCCATGTTTAGAATATTTTCATAGATTTGAATGACAGTCAGCCCTTATGAACACCCACTAAACCATGAGGCCATATGAAATTCACATACCTGATTTTATAGCCACTGCAGAAAGACCCAGCCACACTCATAAACCTCCAATGTGACATGTTTATCATCATAAAACTAAAGGGAGAGTTAACGGAGATTGAACATGTTTATGGCTGAGCTTCATATACTGTATCATGAATGCAAATTGATTAGTACAAAGTTTTCTCATGTGGCCAGTGGTTTTTCTTTGCACCTGAAGTTTCAACCATCTATTAGATGGACTACATTGAAGGTTTGCTCAGATAGTCATGTTTCCCTGGAGAATTCAAGCAACTTTGGCAGTCCTCTGATATCCTTCTAGTACTGTCAACAGGTCAAAGTTTTCACTTACCCAGTGAAACATTTTAACATCTACTTGATGGATCAGCATCAAATCTGTAACGTAGATGAATGGATTACAATAGAATCCTCTACAATATTTCATGGTTGAAAATAAATCCTACTGATCTCTGGCCTTTATATGTATATATTGACATATGCATTAAATGAATATGCATTTTCACAAGAGAGTTTCACATGGATTCATAGTGTAGCACACTCTATAGGGTGCCTTTGAGTCCCACATTAAGCCATAAGCGATATTGTTTTGGCCGTGGTCCAGGTCAAAAAGGTCAGTGATACACAAGGCCAGTAAACGCAGGGTTAATCTTTGCTCTTCCAGATGTACCAGCCAACTCAAAGGAGCTGCAAACACTCTGCTCGCACTTCCACAAAACGTGATCTATTGTTCGTCTGTCAGCAGCACCATGATATATTCTATCCTATACTCATGGACAAAACATACCCCAGTGATTATACAAGCTGGGCCATTCGCTCTTCAACAGCGCCAGCACGGTGACTCTGGACACCAGGCAGTTTGACCCCTGGGTCTCCCACTTCTTTGTTTCCACTGACCTCTGTTTCTTTTACCCCCCCTCTGAACCTAAAACCTCTGTCCTTCCAGCTTCCCCCTCCTTTCCCTGGCTTCTTCTCCCACACACTCTTCACACACGTACAAATAAAGAAATCAACCCCCTTCAGTTTATTTTATTAGCACTTTGAAACCCAGGCCTTTTACAGCGAAGAGGAGGGAAAAAAATAATAGGAAGGAGCTTTAATTAGGAGAGTTAGTAGGGCTCAAATAAAACAACGGGGTCAGGGGGAAGCGCTGGGTCAAATGGGAGTGTGTGGTCTTTGATATCGGGACTTTGTCATCTTTGGGTTCGACTCTCATATCCTCAAAAGTGCTGAAGAGCTTTCTCTGCTGTGTGCTTGTAGTGGCAAGAGCCTTTATTGCTGAGTGTCTGGATGAATGAGTTGTTTTCCTCTAAAGGCTTTTTCTGCTCTCTAATGGTGCACATTGTATGTGAGGGAGGATGCATGCGTGCCACATACAGCAGTATGGACAATTCCAGCTGTGTGTCTGTGTATACATACGTGTTTGTTCAGTGCCAGGTGTGTTGTCCCCTTCCTTTGTGATCACCACTCAGCGGATTGTGACATGGAAGCCCCTGCAATTTCCTTTACTCAACTCGTTACCGGCTTCCGACTCAGCCATACCTCAGCGTACGATCCCCTTCTGTCTCCCTTCTCGTGTTCCTTTTCCTCCACTTCCCCTTCCCCTCTTCCTCTCCTCCCAAGTGGCCGCTCCCTTCGGCTTTCTCGCTGTTTACCAAACACACTGACGGCCCCCTCCTCCTGCCTCTCTCTTTCCTCGCCCTCGCACATGCATGTCTTTGTTTGCGTTCATCTGAGTAGAAAACGGTTTCCAACCACTGGCATGGCTGCAGCGTGAGACATGAGGCCTTTAAGTGGTGCACGCCAGGGGGAGAAACAGGGGCTGTGGATTCTGAGTACTGCCAAAGCTCAATCCATCTAGAGAGTATGAGAGTGAGAAAGGATAAGAAGGAGGAGGGGAATCCCCAGAATTTACCACAATATAACATATAATGTTCTGTATTTTGATGTGGCTATGTCCTTTTTGGATGGACTGCATGTGTTTTCAGTGGGACTCATCTCTATTTAAATTGATGTAAATGTTGTAGTAGTCCTCCACACACGTGAAAACACACGAGATCCCAAGAGATTTGGATTAAAAACAAACAAAAGGATTTGGGATCCAGGGCAATGCATTTCCCAGAATCCAGTCAGCATTGAAAAACAGTATTTGGCACAAAGGGATTAAACCTTTATCTCTAAACGTTCACATCAGTCACAGTCAGAGGCCACCGTTAAAGATTCCTGCAGAGGAAGAAACCAGCAGACAGATGTGTGGTGTATGTGTGTGTATGAGAGCAAGAGAGGGAGAAGACATGCTGCTGAGTTAGATGTAGGTATTATAAGTGGCTTGCTCCAGGATGACCAAGTAGGTCAAGAGAATCAAGACCGAAGTGTAGGGGCTCACAAAGCTATGAGGGGAAGGTCAAGCGTGAAATCCCTCCCTCCTTGCCACTGTGACCCCCCAGGGTGGAGCAGTGAGGCGTGTGCGTGTGTGGTTGTACTGGAGTGGAGTAACTGTGGGTATGATATGTAGCAGTCACGTCGAATCTATCTCAACACCTCGTAATTTCTAAAAAATTGTACTCATCATTTAAAACACAGCTGTAAAATTACACCAAGAAAATGTGTAATATGTAAAACATAACTCAGAAGGCTTTAGTGAAGCTACCATGAAGGTTTTAATCATCCAAGTGCTGGATGTGTTGTGTTGGCAAATATTGTTGTCAGACACAAATTCAGGACCTCAACGTATCTGAAAAGAAAACTATCACACTGACCACATGTTGGGGCAGAAATACAGGTTCAGTACGTCTAATAGAGATATACTGCTCTAGGAAGGCAGTGCTGGTAAATTCTCTTAGGACAATGGCAAAAATCCAGTTTTTTACAGGTGTGTACTCAGAGCTGCCAATGTGTGAATATGCACGTCCATTCAGGTATGGAGTTGTTGTGAAATCCGTGTGCACAAGTTAGTATTAAAGATGTGTGTCGACCAATCAGTAGCAACTGCCCTTTACGTATCATTTGGTTGTTTGGTACGGTAACGTTTATTGGTATTAATTAATTTGTTTATGCTTTAAGATCAGTTATAAGACATTAATGAAAATACTTTAAAAATAAGCTTTCTACCTGGTAACTTGGGTAATTACTGACCACTAAAACCATTTCACCTTTTCACAGTGTACCAACTCTAAAGTTGTCATTATTGGCTTATTACCGATCAGTGAATCCTTTCGAATGTACCTATTTATAAAGCAGTTACTTAAAGAAATGCTTTAGGCTATTTTATCTGTAATTATGTCTTTAGAAGGGTTTATGTGTTGCTTCTAGTTCCTTATAATTATAGGCATCAGCGTATGGACAAAATAAATTAATACATACTTTATTCTTAATATTATTACACATTTATTAATCAATTTCCAATATTTAAAACATTTTACCCACTACAAAGCAGACACAACAATATAACTCATTTGAAAATGGTGCCTAAAATTACTACCATCATTTGATCTGCATGTTTATTGTTTTTATTACGTGCAAGTTTGTGTCCTTGTGTGCGAAAGTCAAAGATTCCCACATGTGCACCCTCCAGTCTGATGGTTCATCCTGTCACACCCTGTCACCTTCACGTCACTGCGGCTCAGTGGCTGCTTCTCTTGCCTTCTCTCCTCCTCAATGCCTGGCAGCAGTGACACTCCCACCGCCACTCACTTTCTGCTTCTGTTAGATAGTAACAACTGTTTCTTCCTCCAAACATCTCCAGCATGGAGTGTGGCTCAATTAAGTTTTAGTGTTGAGGAGGATTCAGTGTCAACCTGCTTCATGTTCTAGAAAACCATGAAGAACATTTTCATGGAAACTGGAATATTACCAAGCGGGTACTATTGGTAATAAAATAAATAAGTGCTGTAGTCTCAGTTGTGTCGGGACCCTTTTCGATTTTGTGATGTATTCATAGAGTAAATCCTATAAAATACTCTTCAGGTTAACATAATCCTGAAAGACAGAATATTTGCTTTCAACGGATGTCCTCAGATGATGTCTCAGTAAAACAGATTCTCACATCCGATCACAGTCGTCCCATTTTGGCCACTGAGCGCTGTTTGAGTTATGAGTTACTGTATCTATGTTATCATCTGACAGTTGCTTTATTAACAGCAGCTGTTTCAGCATGACTTCATGATGTATGGTTATTTGTTCAATATAAATTCAGTCTAAACAATATCACCTTGACATCTACACACTTAGACCGACCCCTGTTTTCAGGATAGGATGTGTGTAATACTTAACAAAGGAAATAATCACTCAGGAATAAAATGGGATAATGACTTACAGTCATGGGACCGGGATGGAGTAGGAAGTATACACAAGGTTGGGGAGAAAGCTTCCTTGCACACAACTGAATGAAAATGGCTAGCTTTCTTATTCTGAGCCAGTCGCTCATTGATTAACTGCAGAAACATTAATTTCTCTTCATTGGCACTTGGTAATTGAGCTTCTGCACACTTAATTGCCAAACCAGCCAATACATCCAGGACTGTTTGACAGTGATACATCATCATCATCACAAAGACAGGCGTTACATAAGAACAGAGATATTGATTTCCCCTGTGAGAAAAGCTGCTTCGGGCTTAGATAATGAATGACCAGTAGCCTATGTTGGCCAGTGAGTGACACCTGGTAAGTGATGACTTAGAGGTTTTCCATAAGATGATGACCAAAAGGATAGTAACGCTGAACTTTCGTTGTATAATTGCAAGACTGGTAATGTGTTGAGTGTGTTTCATGACCCTTTGGGCATTGCAAGACATTGACTCATCATCAAATCAGGTAAATGAGAAAGGTGGTTTCATCTGTCAACAGCCATGAGCTGTGTGAGGGGTGAGGTTGAATGAGGTGAACAGTTAGCTGGATGCTTCATGCAGAAAGAAAAGTGCCAGTGTAGTGTGAACGTTCGCAATGATTGAGACTTTAAGCAACTGGTAGTTGAGTAAATGTACTTAGTTACTTTCTATCTCTGCTCTCTACATGTATACAGTCCATGTGAGAGAGTGAAAGCGTCTATATGTGCGTTAGTGAACAGGAGGCGGGCCTGTTGGCAGAGGAGGTCAGTGGGCAGAAAGGCGGTGGGCCGAGTCAGGAGCCGCAGCCCCTCCTGGGGGTCAGGGCAGAGAGGATGAAACCTGTCATTAGGGAGGCGAGGGGAAGAAAGCTCTCAGCGGGAGGGGCATTGTCCTGGGGGCGGGCGGGTGGGACGGCTCTTTAGTGCCTCAAATAACACAGCCCCTGGCAGCCATTGTCGTGGAGTGAAAGGACCCAATGGGGGGGTTACAGGGTTGAGGGGGCAATTCTGAGCAGTGGTCAGTGGGAGAAAGGAGTATGTGGGTGAGGAGGTAGAAGGTTGGTGAGTAGCTGGGGGGAAGGGACTTTTATACAGTTGTTTTCCTCTTCTTTGTTGACAGCTCATCCAGAACTAGCTTCCAACACTCCTCTAAGACCTCAGTGCATTCATCAAGTGTGTGTGTGTGTGTGCACCAAAGACTCAAACAAAAGTCAGGATGACATGTACTGTGCCTTTATACCCAGTTTATTTTTATTTCTACCTGTGTGGTTGCAGTGTCCTGTGTATGCGTGTGTGTGTGTGCATTTCACTTTCCTGTGGTGGGGGTGTATGAGTGTGCAGGTTGAATAGCAAAGGTTGACATATATACCACTGCTCAAAGCAGAGTCAGGACCTTTCACTCGTCCAAAGTGTTTTAAGGAGATGGGTCACACAGATAATGGGGAACCCGAGAGAAAAGACCAAAGAGAAAAGCTTTCCTCTTTACAGGAGGTCGTGCACTGAGTCTTTGACGGCCTGTCATTCCTCTGAACACCAGACAACAAATAGGACACAATATATTTAGATGACAGCTTAAGTTGGAGATGTCGTTTGCAGCAGATTCTCTTGCAGGGTTAGGAATACTGCATGCATTGAACTGTCTGGGAATAAATGAGTTAATGAATAAAAAAAGAAAAAGTATTGGATGAAGTGAGAAAAACATTATTCTATTCTATTTAGTGAGGTTTGACTCCTACTTTTAAAAGTTGGTTGAAGCAGATAATTTTAGTTTCCTCTTTTCTCTTTGACTCTGTTAAAAAACATGTTTTCCAATAAATAAGTAGTTCTTGTATTTCTACTTTAATTTAAATCCAGTTTGGTGCCAATGGTGTATATTTTATACGTGAAAGCTGTTCCCACAGCCAGAGCACCTAATAAACTGATAAACTGAACCAATTACTGACTCCATTAGAGGGCTTTCATCCAATCCCAAAGCACTGATGACTTTAGAGGGCCAATAAACCTGCTAGGTTGTGACCTCAATGTTAAGGGACCTTAGCAGAACGAGAGAGGACAGACAGGGGTCAACAACATCTCACACTTGTCACACCTTGGTGTGAAAGTGTGTTTACATCTCATTTCTGTAGCAAAGCTGCTCACACTGTTGAAGACAAGACAAAGGAAATAAAATGTTGTTAATTCTTTTTAGTTTTATCCATTTGTATTATTATTTTGGGGGTGGGTAGGGACAGTTTACAGGATTGAATACAGGACAGTTTAACAATTGATTTCTCAATAAATGGATGTATTTAGTGATTTGACTGTAGCCCTAAGTTTTACCTTCAGGTTTACTTTATTGAGGTTATTAGTATGCTGTATTATTTTTTGATTTGAATAAAATCTAATCTAATAAAATGAATAAAATGAAATAAAAAAACATATTTAATTCAGTTATTTAAATGTGTGTGCAATATTGACAAAAGTTTAAGAAAATATGATGAGTTGTTGCACTTTTACTTGTGTTTGCATTTGTCAATTTCATTCATCCTTGATAACATCAGCTTTTGGTTTTATACTGTATGGAGCTGAGCAACTAAACAAACATGTCATTATTAAATAAGACTTTTTTATGCACCTTTGTATTTTTTTTTTCTGAAAAATCATTTTATATAAATAATAAATAAGGGCTAAATGCAACAAAGTGGAATGAAAACAGATCTTATGGTCTTAGGAATCAAAGAAATCACATTCATCTGACATAAACAGCGGATGCAATCAGAAAAAACTGTAGAAAAAATACAGATGATGTATTTTATTATAAAGTCAAATAACAATTTTCGATGTATCTTTAAATCTTTAAACACCTTTCTTGTATTCTGACAGTAAGCAATATGTGCATTTAAGTAAATATAATAAAAAAACATATTTTTTTTATTGTGATTAAACAAAAAAGTGATAGGAGGAGTTGTTTGTTGAATTGTGTTTTGCAGGTGTATTGAATTTGTGTATTAAGAAAAGAAAGTCTGCATGAATAATACATTAGTGAGGTGTGGAAATTAGCAGCAGGCTTCTTTGAGAGGCCCCAAACTGTTACAAACAGCATTAAAAGGTAAAAATGGAGGGAAACAGGAGGAGGAGGAGGAGGAGAGAGGCAGGCCTAATCACTTTCCCTGCTGACTTCACAGGCGGGAGGGAGGTAAAGATCACAGCTCCACCAGCACATTGCAGCCGTCCTCCTCTCCTCCCTTTTCTCCTCCTGGCCTTTTGAAGGAGGGCCCAGGGTGCCTGCTTCTCTCCCTCTGCCCACTGGGCTATTGATGGAGTGATGGATGGCTTCATAAGGAGGCAAGATCCATCTCTCATTCACAACATCTCCCTCTTTAAATTACCCTTTCGTTCTCTGCCCATCTTTTCCCATATCCCTTCAGCTTTTTTTCATGTCAGTGATTACAGCTCTAACTTTTTTTGTTATCTCCTCTGTTTCTTTTCCACTTTTTCTTTATTGCCTTTCTTTCTTTCTTGTGGATGACGGAATGTGTCTCACTCCATCTTGTTGCCTCTCTCCTTCTGCCTAAGGCTGGGGACAGATGTAGGCCTTGCTTTCCCAGCATTCCCCAGGGAGAATAGAGACAGGTCTTAACACCCTTTTGGAGAGAGGGAGGAGGGTAGTTTGTTGTCCAAAGGGTCATGCATTAGGAGTCAAGTGATGCATAGGTAATGCTTTGTTTGGACTGAACTGGGGGAAGGAATTTACTAGATTTGTCTGTAACTGGGTTTCAGTTGAAATGGCTTCTGAATATAAGACCAACAAGGTGAAAACGGTTGGTGCATCATGGGAAAAGTCTGAAGAACCTTCTAAAAACATTCGATTTGATATATTATATAATTATACTTATGCAAATAAAATTTTTCCATCATGATTTAAGGTATGACAAACCACTGATGAATATTAGTGTAATATAAACGTTTCCTGAATTTCCTGACCACAGTGGATCATCTCCACTGACCCTCCACTGAAATAATTACACGTGTACATGTGTCTGACATAAAGAAAAGCACAACTCAACATACAACATGAAATTAAATGTTTAAACTGTTTCTCCTCCACTATCATCGACTAATTGAGCAGCCTGCCTTCCTCTATTTTAAAACTGAATGAAAAATGACTTGATGTTGGTGTCTGATGAAAAGCCAGGATATCACTAATCCAGGATGATACATTTAATTTCATCATTCATCATCATCATCTCATAAATGATTAAGATGTTTCAGTTGACACCATTTTGGCTTCAGACTGACGGACTGCCTTTGCCATCTCTATTGAGCCATCACAGTTGCTTGCCCAGTTTGTCATGGGATTGTTTCTGTGCAGTAGAGCTTTGCAAAAGAATGTTTGTACATTCATTTGCATGCTGAGAAGAAAAGAGCAATCTAGTGATCACAGGTCACATGAAGTCCATCATAACTGGAGAGAAATATCAAGGTCTAAACAGGATCTAAAGACATGTACCTCCCTACTGTTCGGCTTTAAGCAGCCTACCGGTTATCTGCTCTTTCCTCTTCAGGATGTTGGTGTGACAGCATACTCGGTCGCACTGCGAGGAGCCATTCAGACTTTGCAGTCTCCACAGCACAGGCGTGAAAATTGGCTACATTTAATCAGCCATGGTGGAGGATTTAAAGAAAAGGATCAAGAGAGCTTTGTCTTAATGGATTGGCTACAGTTTAGGGGTCCAGCACACCAGGTTATACCTAGTTAAAAGCACATCACTCACTAACAATGTAACTCAAACCACATGGTACTTTCCTAAAGGGTGCTCTCTTGGATCTTTCTTTCACATCAAAATATAGAATATACGTTGGTTTTAATGTTTTTAATGTTATTTTCTGACATTTGAGGCCTAAGTGAATTTGTGCAGTTAAAGCCAAAGATGCCTTTTTGTGCCAAAGATGCTTTGAATTGATATTTCATCCAAGTTCAAAAAACAAAAATTAAAGAATAAGTCAGCTTCAGTGTATTGGAAGTACATCAAGTGAGTCACACAGTGGGTCAATTCTTTCAGTCTGTCTGTACATTAAAATTTCAAGCTTACGGCCATGGCAATTCTTACCAATACAGTAAGTCCATACAAGACGGAGGCGACATTCAAAAAAGGGCCAGTGCAGTCAAACAAAGCAGTAAATCAAGTGGCTTGACACATGTTCACCAGACAGTTTGCCGTTTGTCACAGCGCCTGAATGGATCTAAAAGCAAAGTTGTGGACGCATTGGGGTGATTGGCATTGCTCAGATACTGCACAAGAGGCCTTTTCAGACAGCTGCAACACTGATTACATTGTGTGAAGGCCAATCAAAGGGGAAAATGACGAGAGCAGTCATGCCGGAGACACACAATGCACAAATGGCAGAGGTCAGATGGTGGAGGAGAGAGGTGGTGCTCCGGGGATTTTAAAGATGCATTTATAGGGATACACGGACGTATGGGAAACCTCTCACACCCAACATACATTATATGAAGAGGAGCCACGTAAACAACTTTCTAATAACTGATTCCACAACTACTTTTGGCAAATCATCTGTTTACAAGTAGAGTTTTACTCTGCTGCTGACCCGATCTCATGTAAAGTCTGTGGAACCGAGCAATCAGTTCATTGCGCAGATTTTAAGATATTTTACATCTTTATTTGTTGTTTGTAGTATAAAAACAAATCTTGCAACACAGGTGCAATCGTTTATTAAAGAAACATTAAACGTTCAATATTAACTGTTTTATATCCAGGTTTTGAAATAAAGACATCAATCTGCAAATGAAGTGTTAGTCTGAAACACTGACTGTGCTGGAATTGGAGCGGGTGTGTCTTATAGATTTTGAACCCAATAATCTGTAATTTCCACTTGTTGAAGCTTTTTCAATTTGAAGACACTTTTCTTCACACAACTGTACAACAAAATGCTTCATCTTGAATGCCTTGAAGATATCCAGAAAAACAGGCATTGTATTGTTATCTTCAATAACAGTAAGCCTACATCACTTCATCACTTTAGTGAGGGTGTAAACCTGTAGCAGGTGAGACTCAAAACACAAAATAAGTGTTATTTATGGAGACGCAGAATGAACACTCACACCGTATAAACTCAGTCAGGGGGCAAATGACAGAAACACATGGCTGTGACACTGTCTCTCTGAGTCTCTCTTTAGTCTCTTTCTCTCTGTTGATGAGCACAATGAAGATGATTGTGGTGATGATGATGGTGATGATAATGATGCTGAAGATGATTCTAATGATAACAAGTACTGGCTGTTATCTTGCCCCTTTACAAAACCTCTACTATGTGATTGAAGCAGCTAAGGGATGTTAGAAGTCAAACTTTCACTCTATCATTCTCTCTGTCTCTTTCCAGCACATACACACAAACAAACACACATATGTGCACAATCCTATCTGATCTGCTACCTATCCAGAATCATTATTTTGATCATGCGCCTCACGGGAACCAGAGAGGGTGTTAGGCCTCAAGACTTCCCAACTGGGAATCGGTGTGTGTGTGCGTCTACTATGTTTGTGTGTGTGCGTTCATGTGTGGGAGGGCTGCTAGAACAGGGGATTTTTTGTGTTGGAGAAGAGAGAGGCTTGGGCACTTCATCTTCTCTTCTGTGCACTGCCAAAAAGGGCAGAGGTCAAAAGTCAGGGCGATTGGAGAATTCCGCGCTGCATGCCGACAGATCAGGTTTCAAGCATGGGGGAGGTTTGCAGATCGCCCTAGAGGGATAGGTGCCTCTGTGTGTGTATGAGTATGTTTGTAAGCATGTGTAAAGAGTACATATATACATGTATGTGCAATGAGCATGCATGTGTGCATGCTTGGCTGGCATGTGCACAAATATGTGTTTATGTGTGAGCTTGTTCAGGCAGCCCCCTTTTTTTAAAACACCTCACTTGAGTGCTTAGAACATTTGAAACTTTCTCTTGATGTTTACTGCTTTATGGGAGTTGGCTGGATTAGACACACCCATCATAAGGCAGCACCTAAACTCCCCGACCTCCTGTCACATTGTTCACAGTTTTGAGCGATCTAGTCCACTTTGATCCATTTCGGGAGCTCGGAAAAGAAGCTCTGAAATTAATAAAAGAATACATCTTACCAAATATATATATTTATGTATATATTATTAAATGAGTTCTTTTATGTAATATATCTGGGTTATGGGTTATTCTTGTTTGGATATGGCATAGTGGCTTCACAGATAATAGTCGATTCTGCCCTTTGTGGGTTAAACCTTTGCAGATGAAGTTGGTTTGATGCAGAAGAATCAAAGCTTAAAGCTGCCTTAACTCTATAAGGCCAATGGTATCATATTTAATACACAAAAATCTTTTGATTAAATAATTATCACAAACTTCTGATGTATCAAACATACTACATGAAAAATCTTACATTTTGAAATAATGTCTTAAAATGTTTTTTCAACAAAGTGTGCAATACACACTCCATTTAAAAAAATAGGATGTTGTAACTACTATTTATTGGACTGGGCTTTAAAGGGTTAACTGAACAGGAGATGAGAAGCTAGATAGATAGTCATGTATCCTGCTTATTATGGTCAATGGGTGGATTTTAAATCACACAATAGCTAAACTATGAAACACTAACTATTTTTAGTTACTCTAATACAAATCTGTTTTATCAGCACAAATTAACAAAGAAACTTTGGGGACGTCAAATCCTGAACTCTCAAGTCTCTTTACAACCAACAAAAACCTTTAATATCTCACTCAGTGAGAATTTAAACTGTTGACTCAGCTGTAATCAATCTAGGGAGATGAATCCTGGGTTTAAACATTTAGCAGAAGGTGCAGTCATTCAAAGGGTTTCACATGCAAAGGAGTACACATCTCAGCAACTAGCAGCTACCATTGTGGCCTTTGTAACTGATCATTAACGAACATGTGCTGCGGGTCTCTAGTGGTTCCCGGGGAGCCCAGACTGATCACTACAGCTGTGTTTCTATTGTGCTTACCCGCTGTGTCGAAAAATAACACAACAACCAAGCTCTGGCTAGGTGCTGGAATTTATTGTATTTGCTTTCCAATGCATAAAGAAATAATGGCTGAGACACAGTCCAGCCTGTAGAAAGCGTGAAGGGGCATAATGAGAGCGCTTTTATGAATGTGAATGTGGGAATTGGTGTGATGCAAATGTTTCTTTACATGAAGATGCTTCACAAGTGTTTCACTGTTGAGACAAAAGACATATGAAGCACGCAAATGACAGAAATCACAATAAAAGACTTTTGACAGCTGCTGTAATGTGAAAAAAAGAAAACTACGCTAACTCCGTTATGACACTTGCTTTGCCTTATATTCTGATTTGCTTCACAATAAGAGAATTGTACACTTTTGCCTTTGGCACTCTACATTGGTTTTGTGGTTTTTGTGGTGGGCAGAGGAAGTGCTTTCTTTCTATTGCACAATGACATCCACATCCAGAACAAATACTGTATACAAGTACCCTATTCAAATTTAAATAAAATACCTTTACAAAACTATTACTAGGAAGCCCTGGTTATCACAAACTCTCAAATTGATGTTGTGTAGCTAGAGATGTCTTTTTTTTTACTCTAAGATTCAATTAGAGTGGTTCAGCTATAAAAATGGCCTCTCAAGTTTGAATTTTACTTTAATAGTTTTTTTAAGTGATTAAAAAAAATCTTAACACAACAGACGCGTGTTAGAATGAGGCCTGTCACTTGGTGTCTCCTTTTAAAAAGTTGGAAGCATCCCTTTTTGACGCTGTGAGATGAAAACAGGCTCCTGTAACTGGCGAAGTAACCTCCTGTTTTCTCCACTGGTTACTTGGCAGCTGTTCACAGCCAAGAAATAATCTGGCACATTCAGTTTTATGTGTGTATGTAGGAGGCAGGATTTATAACTGCTGGACAGAGCAAGGCTTGCTGTTTTCCCTTGTTTCCAGTTGCTCACTGTGGCTGAGTGGTTTCAGGTATCTCATCTAAATCTAAACCAAAACCCAGTAAATGCATCTAAAAAGTGGAACTTCTGCTTTGATTCAAACAAAAATTGAACAATATTTGTGTGTGATCATATACTAAGGAAATAAATAATTTAAGAGTTAAAATCTCCATCAACTTTACACTTCTAAAACCAGCAGGGCTTTTGTTTCACATTACTACTGCGCTGTTGCACGCACATGCTCATGCCAGCACCTGTGCTTATGTTCAAAAGTATGAACACGTTATCCACTCATGAGCTCACACACACCCCCTGCCTTCACTTCTTCTACATGGGCAGCTGAAATCTAAAAAAACCCTGTGTTTTCAAGTGTTTTTACAGTATCAGATCCTTTACAGTCTTTTTATGCTTTGTTGTAGGTGCTTTTTTTGCATGGCCAGGGTCATGAAGGAGTGCAAATGAGTCATTGATGGATCGGATGGAGCAGTCTAAACGTGGAGCTTGACCTCCCTGCCCCTTCATTTTTCCTCTCCCCGGGCTGTTTGAGTGTTCGGATCAGGACCGACTCTCAGGCCCTAATGGAGGCAACTCATTTTGAGGGGGCATTGTATCTTTGATGCTGAGCTCGTTAACAAAGCGTCCTTTCTGTGACTGGGTAAGAATTGGCCAGCAGGGTTCCAGTTATAGGGGAAAATGTAAACTGGGGATTAGCCGGACTAATGGCCCCAACTTGTCGTTGATGTTAATTAGCGTTAATTAGTACCCCTTTCATTTAGCAGGTTGGATTGAAAGGTTGGGGCAAACTGCTGGTGTTTTTGCAAATGTCCTGGCTCATGTTTTACACACACATGGTCAAATTCTCATGCACACCTTTTCCCACCCACACACACTTTCTCCTTAATTTGAGTATCTTGTAAGCTGTCAGCTCCCTCTTTATTTGTTTTTTACTTGTTGTCTTGTTTACTTGTTTGCTCTTGTGATAATGATGTTTGGAGTAATTCAACTTCTTCCTTTTTAGATGTGAAAAGACAATACCGCAATTTCACCCTCAGCTCTTTGTACGAGATAGCTGTACTCCCTCCCCCTTTTTGTGTGTCCCCCGATCTAAGTGAATGACAGTGGTGGGATTTGGGATCTTTTTGCTTTCAAGGTTCCTCCTCTGTGACTTAATCGGCCACTTTGTTGGGTCAGTTAAGCCTGTATTGTTGCAGATGCCCTGTAGAGCTCCAGTGCCATTCAGCTTGCTAGGATCTCCATTATCCCACCTCCTCACCCCCCCCACACCTCTGCTTGTGGTACCAGTTGTGTGCAGCACATGCATGTGCAAACACATGCACAGATTCAGGAAACTAGTGACACATAGAGGGCATGTCCTGCATGCTAAGATTGTTTTTACTGTGACATGCACAGCCACCCTTTGCAATGGGCTCACTCTCGGGCTCGATGTCCCAACAGGATTCAGTGGTGTGAAAGGGGGGGCACAATTTGCTGCTGGTGGGAGTTAGGATAGAAGAGGGGGGAAAAACACTTCTCTCTGGCCGACACCTGGTATCACTTTATTAACCCTCGAATGTCTTGACCCCTGAGAGCCAAAGAACAGCAGGGCCAAAGGAAGC
Source organism: Anabas testudineus (assembly GCF_900324465.2). Classification (NCBI taxonomy): domain Eukaryota; kingdom Metazoa; phylum Chordata; class Actinopteri; order Anabantiformes; family Anabantidae; genus Anabas; species Anabas testudineus. The sequence continues at coordinate 5,175,653 of NC_046625.1, forward strand.
CACAAGGGAATAAGAAGTGGGGGTGTAGTGGAGAAGGGGTGCAATAGGTGTGTGGACGTCACTGCACAGCCTTTGAAGGGGAAAGCGATGCCCCCACATCGGAGCCCCTGCGATGACTATACCAGTACTGTGACCCCCTTTGACCCTGACACCCCCATCTGGCCAACCCGAAACCCCACCTCTCTCTCCCTGCAGCTGCTGGTTCCCATTGGCCGCCGTGGGCCGTTGCGAAAGGGGTGAAGAAGGAATGGATGGAGAGAAAGAGAGAGAGGGAAAGAAGGACAGGGAAGCAGCGAGAAGGGGGCCATGCAAAAGGTCAACTGTTGGTCAGAGGTTTTTATTGGGAGTGCGGGAGGGAGAGAGCTGGAGTGGGAGAATGCGTTAAAGACCACCGTCTGAGATTTTAACTGCAGGGAGGGGAATTTGGCCTTTTTCCACCCCTACACACGTTTAGCAGTTAGACGACAGGCTCTGAGTAGACCTGTGTGCCAGCGGCCTAATGTTTAAGTACAGAGAAGTTAAGTGAAGTGGTGCCCTCAAGCAATGTAGGGTCATATCAACTCTAACTGCTTTAGTGCATAGTTTTGAGGGCTGCTTACTGCATGTTGACCGGTGCTGCACAGCAACCAGGCAGCAAAATTGAATATCAGCTTGAAGAATATACGCACGTCACATGCATTGCTTATTCAGGGTACGGAGGATCTCTTGGGTCATGTAATTACGGTCAGATGGAAGGCCTGTGCAAATTCCATCTGTGGGACGTCATACTGGAGGATTACTGCTGAGCCAATCAGAGGGTATGATCAGTCCGAGGAAAGACTGAAAACCCTATATGAGCCTCTGATTAGTTGCTGGCACAGTCGATAGGGATTTATGATCCACAAATAGAAGCTGTAAGAACAAGTTAGCTCCTCTGACCTTTCATCAAAATCATATCAAGATGCTTTGCTGACCACTTGTCAGTTTTACCTGCACTTTAGGCAACTGATGCACTTTTACAGTCAAATACGTACATCCGGCTGTTTAACTTGCCATTGATTTCTTTATTGAATATTTTAGTACCTGTTCAAAGGTAATCTTTGTGATAGAGCACAAAGAATAGCTGTAAATTCTCACATACAAAATAGCAATGAGCAAATGTTTAGCCTTTTTGATCTTGCACGTGGTTCTGAAAATTGATAAATGTGTAATATGTAACATTTATGCATTGTGAGGTTTGCATTGTTGGGGTAAAACACTTTTGACACAGGATGTGTTCATCTAACCCACACTGGACAGGATTAACCCACTCAGGAGACATTCGAAGATGACTGCTCTCACTAGACACCAGTCTCTCTGCCCTGCTGACCTGTTTTAATTGACTTCATTATTAGGAACTGACAACACAAAAACATACCATCTGTTTGAAGATGTAAGTCCTCTGAGAGATTCACAGCAGTTGTCATATCAAAGATTGTCTCTGTTGGGAATTCAGCCAGATTTCAGTGCACAGGAAGACATTGTGGAAAAACAAGGTTATCTTCTGAGTCAACCCCTGCAGTGCAGCTTCAACACTGTTGAGAAGCAGCTCAGCCTCAACCGGCGAGTCACAAGGGCTCAGCCTTCAGCCAGGGTCCAGAGGTTAATTTATTGCCTGATCGCATGACTACAGTTTCAGAGTAAAAATGGCAGTAAAGGTTGCATTTTGAAGGTGGAGGAGAAAGAAGGGTGGAGAGTACACTGCTTGGTTAAGTGCATTGGTCACAGTCTGAGTTCTGGACAATTTATAATCAGGGCTGTTTGAGCACAGTTGACCAAACGAGAGCATGTCTCCACTGTGGAAAATTGAATTGAATAATGATTGAATGGCATAGATAGATAGATAGATAGATAGATAGATAGATAGATAGATAGATAGATAGATAGATAGATAGATAGATAGATAGATAGATAGATCTTCTTTTCATCCCTGCTTCTTTTCTGTCTGTCTCTTTTTCTCTCCGTAGGCATCTTTTTATGGAACTGACATTCCTGGAGTGGTCAAAACAGAAGCCCTTGTTTAGAGGCGAAACCCTCCCACCCTATCCCCTTTTTTCATCTTCCTAGTTTTGGAGCCCTGGGTCAAAGGTCAAGACCCCCTCCAGCTTCAGAGACATGTCAGGTCATGCAAGCCACATAGCATTCCCTGTATAGCCCCCACCACCCTACCACTCATGCCTCCCCATCACCCCAGCAAAAGCTCGGCTGCTTCTTAACAGTGACAAACCCCCTTACAAGAGGTGTGAGGGTATGTACGGCTGAGTAAGCATGTGTGTGTGGCATTTTGAGAGATAGTGAGTAGTAGCTATGACTTGAAGATTTTACGTCGCTGAAGGTGGTTTTAGACATGTTCTCTGAAACCGACATGAACGGTTCGATGTCAAAATTATGTAGAGGGAAGATTTAAACACAAATTTTGGTAGCCAAATAAGTCTGTGAAGTTGTTAATTGTTTCTGCAAGTATATGAATATGATCACTTGCAAAAGTGACAATATATATATATATATATATATATATATATATATATATTTGGCTTCTTAAAAAACGCTAAAATGTCACTGTAATCACTTTGTCCACGCAGAAGTAAATGTGCATTGAGTGCAAGCTTGTATGATTAATTGGTAATGTGTACTGCTGATGTTTTTTTTAAATGCAAAGGTTATACATTTTCCTGTGTAAAATGATAAACTGGATTCCCATGTGCCAGGATTATAAGATATCGTTTACTGCCTTTGTGAAACACAAGCAAGCACTTTAAAGACATAATGCAAAAATAGGAAATAAAAGTCCATAAATTAAAATGGAGCTGAATTAAATCTGTCAAGAAGCAATTAGGAAAACACCATAATTCCTCCAAATGGGGGCCAAAGTTGAACTGATAGCAAAATATGTGTTAAATGAAAATAACTGATTTTGGGAGTGCATCGCTGCCAAATGTTAAAGGTCACGAGACTCACCGGGGCCTTCGCTAGTGTCCTCTTCGCTTAGTCAGCAAATGGAACCAGCGCCATAATCCCACAAGAAACAAGATGAAAAATGGGTTTGAGATGCACAACCAGGGCTGGGATGTAGTGCAGAAGAGGGTGACCCCTTCCAACAGATAAACAAATAACTAAATAAATCCTGGAGACACTGGGGGTGAGGGAAGCTACCCCCAAGGGGTCAGAGCAGGAACAGATAAATCTCCCTTAAAGACGCCATACCTCTCCAGAGTTAACCTCTTAATCAACCCCAATCGGCCAAAGGAAACAGCACTGACTTTCAAAAACTTAACTCTGCAGTGAGTAAACACCCCTGCACATTTGCACAATGTAAATGTTCTTCTTCTGTGTGTTTGGAAATGTGGGGCCATTCACTCCTGCTTGATGAGCGTTTAATGACAAAGTGCTTTACAACAGAGAAAGTTCCCTAATGTTCAAGTGTGTGTTAAAGGTGATTCAGTAAGCCATTCACTTTTTCACATGATGTCTTTTTGGTGTACATACACTCACACATGCACGTTTAGCACTAATGTACAACTTACTTCTTCCATGTCTATCTATCACCAGGTCTTTCTGCAGCAGTGCATCAGCGATTAACCTCCTGTGAGCACAAAAGCATCCAGATAGTATCTGTTCATGGGTCATGCAAGACGGAGACTGGAGACATAAGTCCTCCTAACAAACATGTCATTCTTAGCTTTGAATTTCTATTTCAGTAGCGTGCTCAGGTTACATACCTGGTCGCTCGATGGCTCCTTTCCTCAATGGGATCATATTTAGCATCAGCAAGAGGGGTGTTGTGTTGTAGGCGCTGCTGTTGTCAGGCTGTCCATAAATTAACAAGTAAACCTGTGGCCTCTGCATTTCCTAGGCCATCCAGTGCAGTCATGTTTACCACCTCTTGCCCCCACCCTGATACCCTGGTGTGTCAGGGCCTCCTGCACCAGTTGGGCCATACATCCGTCATGGAACATCAAACAGAGGTGGCACTATTCTATATAAAAAGCAAGGTTTACGTACAAGTAGACAATTCAAGGTGTATATGCTATAATAGTCGCAAAAAACTATGTTAAACCCATTGTCCAGCATTTTATTGCTGTTGTTTGAACATTTGTCACAGTGCTGCGTGGCCTTTGACACCAATGTAAACCTGGATGAAGGATGAAACAAACCTTACAAATCCTGTTTGACCCATTTGCATCTACAGCTAATGATTTTGCTTTTGAACTAGTGAAGTTTGCAAATTGCAATTGATAACAGAGAGAAAGTTTATGTCTTATAGCATGATGCCAGTGTAAGAGATGGGAGACTTAGCTGAAGATAATATGAGGCTTCAGTTAGTGTCTGTTGTAAGAAGTCCTTTTTGTTTTCATGGACTGTTTCCATATTGATATAATGGAGGGAAAGTCTATAAGTTTGGACAGTAACTATTTGATTTGTCTAATTCAGACAGCTGCAGCCTCAGATGTAGACAGTATGAGAACCTCTGACACTGTAATCGCATTAGAAGTAGATTTGTCCTCACTCAGTGTGGACAGGAGAAACAATTCCTGCAACAAAAATGGTTTCAGTGCTCCTGAGATTATACAGGTATTATAAGTACTGACAGACGTTCATCCAAATGCATGTGAAGGCTACTTTTGTTATAGTCACACAAGTAGATGTTATGTTTCAGTCCACTGTGAAAATATTGTCACAATATCTTGTGCTTTGCTCCTGGGGCCATCTGATACTTCTGATAAATAAATAATAATAAACAACTTTCTTCTGTGAAATAGTTGAAATGTGAGATATTACTCAAATGACAACATGATAACCACCACACAACACTTTAAATCTGAACACATCTGTAGCTGGGAGTTTGTTCACCACTTTTTGCAGAGTTGTGGAAGAAGGAACAATCTCCATGACCTAAAAAAGAGAACTGACCACATACATGTCAGTGTTGGCATTGTCTTTATTGTGGGATTAATGGGTGAACATGAAATACATTACTAAACCTCAGGTTGATCCTCATTTAATTAACCCTTTTCGGTGAAATCCTGGTCAAATTCATCATAAGCCTTAGCTGGATAGAGTTACACCCTAATTATTAGACCCTGAGGTGCCCTTGGTCAGTGGCCTACAGCTCATGGAATCTCCTAATAGCAAGTCACAGGGCTAATTGGGATACAGGTAAGGTTACATGTGACAGCAATTAAGCCGAGCACAGGCCAACTTTATGGCCTCCGGCCATCGCAGCACTGCACTCAGGAGCCCTAAGTGAGGTTTTTATCTTTTTAGCGCTTTCTTTTCCTTTTAGGAGAAGCAGAGCTGGTAACTACAGCTCCCTTTTATATATATCTGAAGATATTGTAGATTACGTAAATTCCTGTTGTTTCGTTTTACCTCTTGTTACACCCAGTTTAAATGACATGGAAATATTAGCGAAATATGAATATTAATGATAATTATGGGCTTTTTTCGTGTGCACATTCAGTCGTAACTTGTTTTGCATTCTCTCTATTTCTTCATTGTTATTATTATTATTATTATTATTATTGTGTGAGCTTTAAGATTCAGTTTTTTTTTTTTGCAACCCTGAAATCAGTGAAAGTTATCAGATTTGACAAACTCGTGGTGAAAGCATTATAGCAGATTTTCATGCATCGTGCATGTCATTGAGAGGGGAAGTGTGAGAGTGTCTAAGCACATTATCACTTCTCAAACCTCGGTCCCATGCAGCACGGGGCGGTTGGACACTCGACCCCCTGGCAGCGATGTTGTTGGAATTACCTTCACATGACAAATCAAGACCCTATCTGGGAAAATAATCAGGTCCCCGCTGCTCTCGGCGTGAAAAACCCCATTAGAGAACAACACTGTCGCAGATAATTACCACAATGGCCATTTGTGCGCAAACAGAGACTGTACAACACAACAAAACGACCAAGTCCACACTTTCTCTACTGGTAAACGATTTGGAGAGTTTGTGCGGCTGGTGAGAAGTTTGGCACCGTTTTGTTGTTGTTGACTTTGTGGAACTGAAAAGAGCTGTTTCATCACATCATGTGTGATTTTGTTATGGACAATTAAAAAGGTTTATTTTTCTCAAAGTGGTTTTGCATCGTTTTTTTTTTTTTGTGTGTGTCGTTTAACGGACATGCCAGGATAGAAAAGATTTTAAAGAGACTAAACTATAAGATAATATTAATTCAGCAGGGCTACACTGAAAGATTGATGACAAGGCAATGCTGCATGCAGATAAATCAGCTGGCACACTATGACCTCTAGTCGTTGAGCGGAGGCCAACATAATAAACACATAAAATATTTATATATATTACGAAAGAAATATTAATTTCTATTTGATGTCATTAAACTACCCTTAAAAACGACTGTAATCTGATAATGTAATCAACCAGTGTTTCTTGAAACGTAGGACAACGCTGCTTCGAACATTTCTTTCTTTTTAAAATGATTTTATTCCACTAAACATTAAAATTAGCATGTTGAAATTCTTTTAAAAGTACCATTTACTTATTATCTGTCCTTAAATATGGAAATATTTCTCACATGTCATCTTCCATCATCATAAAGTCGTGCGTACTGTGGGCTTCAGTTTGTTTTTGTTTTTTATTTATTGGACTATAACTGGCTTTCACTAAATAATGTCCATATGTACAGAATATCTACATGATTCAACTCAGACTTAAGGTGAACAGAGAAGAAAAAATTAAAACACACGACTGTGTAAACAGCCCTCAGGTGTCAAACTCAAATATTCCATTCTGCACAGTGAAGGTCAAACATCCGGGCGAAATGACAAATAGAAAATACATTCGTGATGAAGTGAGACTGTAAGTTGCTCCCTTTCACCTCAGGGGCCTGAATGTTGATATAAAGGATAAAACTGAGTTAAATCGCGTTTATGTTCCTGCACACAGATTATAAAATCAGCACAGGTTTTATATTAACGATAGAATTATAATAGATGGACACAGAAACTGCACAGGAGTTTTTTCCCCAATGAGACACTAATCTGACCCATTTTCAGCGCTTGTATCACAACAACCGCTCTTGTCAGTCAAACCACCTCTAATCGAGCCTCATCCAATCAGAAATCTCCTTAATTTTTCATCAGAATTTTGGAGCCAATCACAGCCGGTCCTCTATCTCTCATCTATCCCTCTGAGAGGAGGGGTTATAACCTTATTTGGCAGTTATGCCCTTACATGGAGCGCCGCCATGGGGTCAGCCCTACGAGACAGGCTGCTGGTGACACTTTCCCCAAATTGCAGCTTTGACTCTCAGAAACCGGACAGACAGTCGAGGCTTGAAGCGACACACTCGAGCGGCAAACATTAGTCTGCTTCGACTGTTTCTGTTTGAGTTTTCTCTCACGGAGGATATTCAGGCTGTGCGTTTGGGTAAATAAATATCAGGGCGCGCACTGACGTTGTCGCGACCCAACACTACTTCGCGGCGCGCAAGAACAAGAGAAACCAGGATTGCCTTCTTCTCGGGACTTGCGCTTCTCACCGTTTCTAAGAGCTTGCTTGGACTAAACAAATCCCCCAATAACATGAACTGTAATCAGTGTTAAATGTCATTGAAGAGGTGAATTCTTTTTCTCGAGTGGCTCCAAATGCGCGGCTGAGTGTGGGTTGAACTGCAGCGACCGGCTGAGACGCGAAAACCTTGTTGTCAGTATTTGCCCTATTTGAAATTCTAGAGGCAACAGAGAAGGCAGGTAACGTTTTATTTTTACAGTCGACAACCTGACTTGCTGGACTGACTTTTCCATGAGGTTTCACTCCGAAGATCAGCGTGTTTATGGATTGCTGCGCAGCGAGGAGCATCGGGAGTTGTAGGCTACGCTCGTCTGCATCGATCATGTTGATGCCTCGTTGCTGTTGTAAACTTTGATAGATGTTTGTAGAACGGACTCGGTGAAATAGAAAAACTATTTAAATACACAAGCTCAGATAAGCTCAGATTGACCTTTGGAGGAAGTGGGAAGCGCCTTTTTTTGCCCTTCCTCGTTTTTTCTCCCAAGACGTGAAGACGGATCTCTATCACTCAGTCTGACTCTCCTTCTGCGATTTAAACAAAGACCAAAGTGTGTGGGGATAGCATGGCAATGGTAGTAAACCAGTGGCCAGAGAACATTTCTGCAGATCCGGGGTCTCAGCTCCAGATTTGCGGCCAGGAGCCCGGCGGGGCACCGGGGACCCCCAACGGTTCCACCCCGGGGAACGACGCACTTTCCGGGGACAAAATCCCCAACGTGGACTGCATGGTGTGCGGTGACAAGTCCAGTGGGAAGCATTATGGTCAGTTCACCTGCGAGGGATGCAAAAGCTTCTTTAAGCGCTCGGTGAGACGAAACCTCACTTACACCTGCCGGGGGAACCGAGACTGTCCCATCGACCAACACCACCGGAACCAGTGCCAGTACTGCCGACTGAAGAAGTGCCTCAAAGTCGGCATGAGGAGAGAAGGTAAGACCGGAACTGTGTGATGGATGTCAGTGTGAGCCCGTGGCACCACAGACATACGTGTACAAAATGTTTTTCCTGTGCGTAAAGTACGTGAAATAGGCCTATAGATCTAAACAGGCTTAATACATCTGGAGGTGTGTTATATAAACAGCTTTAAAACTGTTTAAAAGTCCTCACATCGACTGGGGGCATCTTTATTTTCATTGCAGTTTCACTTGGTTAAAAAAACATACAAAAACTTTGCAATCAAGTTTAGACAAATAATGAAGATCCCTCGCTTTTTATTAATTTAAGAAGAATCTAGGAAAGAACTAGTTCACACTGACATGTTTTCACTGCTGTGGGGAAAACAGGCTAAATGTGATGTCATATATTTCAAATGGCATGTCAATAATAATGTGCCACTGATAGTTTTGTGTCATGTTACTGTATGTAATGCCTGTTGATCTGAAGGTTGTTCCCTTCTACACTTTTCACCATAGCCTCTGTTGTTATGGGTAAATAATCAGTCACCACCTGCAGAACCACAATGCTTATGTCACATTCATTTAACAGATTTAAACCATTCATCCCTGCGCGCCTTGTTCTGTAAAATCCCTCTTTTGTCCCCATGTTTTAATTACGCTGTTTGCTCACCGACACCCAGAGCTGCTATAAGAGGATGCCGCTACATTTGTTGTATTGTGTTGGATTAACAACGGGTCACTTAGTGCCAAAGAGGAGCAGTGGAAACGTGTTGGCGAGGAGCTCTCCTCTTATTAATTACCGTTCGGCAGGGACAGGCCATTCATAAGAGATGCGAGGGTGCATATTTTACATATTTTAAAATAAGTGGAGCTGAATTTATTTCTCCAAAAGTGTTGTGAAGGCAGCATGAGTGATAAATTCCCGGTTTGTGTTTGTTTATGTAGTCTGGACAGGATTACTGGACGGCGGCCATCACACTTCATTTACAGAGGCTCCTGATTTAGATTCCACTGTTTTTATTAGGCTATTAGAAGGCACTGAGCTCATTTGATTATATGTACAATCTCGTTGGGAATGCCAACAGTAGTAAGGTGCACTACACAAACTATCCCCACACCTGTGAAAACAGGTGAACCACTAGGCAATAAAGCTTTAAACGTGTCGTGAACCAAGTGTCAAACTTCGCTCAGTTTTATTTCCAGTCTCAGAGGACAGGACAGGGTCAGTGCCAGCATCCCGGTGAGTGCTCTTGCTCAAGGACACTCAACCAAGAGATGTTGAAGGACAGTCAATCTTTCCACAACGACTCCGCCGCCCTTTGTTCTCTGTCTGAGCCAAAATGTAAATACAGAGACAGTGGAAATACCCGTCTTTCTTAGAGCCTGAGATGATCCCCCAGGGTTCCCGTTAACGCACTGCTGTGCCTCTATGACTGTGTGTGCGTGTGTGCACTGTACACACACAGACTTACCTCATGTAAAATACCCGCAAGCCACTACGCCTCGGTCATGCTCCTTTCCGTCTGAACGAACCCGAGGAAATCGCCTGACGAGCCGCATGCGTATTTACTGGAAAAATATCCATTTCATGTCTCAGTCGGATAATGCAACTTGAAATGTGAATTTATTTTAAGTTTAAGAAAGATGAAAGACAAATATTTGTTTACATGCAAAGTGTCCAATCTAAGTCGTCTTATTTGGAGATGAAAGTGATCTAAGTTTGGAATTGGCTGCTATTTAGATAATATTATAATGATGCACATTTGGCTACAGACTTAAAAGCAATATGCTGTATTTTATCTACTGAAAAACACTAAACTATCTTTACAACTGGCATAATTCATTTTTTCCCACATATTTTCACCAAATTCCTTGATTGAAGATCATGTTGGGTGACTGAAGTATAAAAGAATGACAATAATCTAAATGATCCCAAAAGGCTGCAAGAAATAATAAATATTTAAAACTCACCAACTACTGACTTGTTGATATTAAGTTATTTTTTTCCAGCACAGGCTTATAGTTAAATGTGGAGCAGGTCAACTCACACTGGCGCAGCTCATCTGTTGGTGCATTTGAGGTCAGCGGGATTAACAACGTCTTTCAATCCGCTTTGTCGGCTGACTTCTGTTTTTCAGTGATCATTTGTCTACTTAGGCCAAGTTTTGTTAAGACACACGCACTCCCCTGCAATTTTAAAAGCCACATTTATAACATCTGGGGGCACTGCAGTAATTTAAAGAGGAGAATTAACTGTAGCTGTGGCGTTAAATGACACACTGAGATCATGATAAATTATAAATAATATAATGTAACTGTAGCTTTGAGTGAATTTCACGAGGCTGTACAAACAGAATCACAAATGCTGTAAATGTAAATATGTATTCAAATATAAATATTCAAACCTACATAGATATTTAAACTAAACATTACAGAACTGCAGTGTAATGTTTAGTTTAAGATATGATTCAGATGAAATATGCATCGACTGTTTCCAGCCTTATTCAGAGGTTACTGAAAAGATGTTGTGAAAGCTAAGTGAAAAGTCTATGATTCATGTGTAAAAATACACATACACAAATCTTAGAGGCCTTGTTACTTACTTTGAGACGCACTTCATCACAGTATATAGGCCATAATGTACTTTATGACTTAAGTGCTGCTGGAAGGACCAACACTTATTTTTATAATTCTTTTTAAGCACAGACTGGTTTTGATTGTAATGAAGTACAGTATAAAGCTGTCAGGCTACCAAATGATTCTGTTTTTGAAGACAGAGAGACTTTAATACTTTAATAGAGTTTAATATCACTATACTAACGCTGCTGCGTGACTTCTCTGTTTAGACTACATGAATATTTAGCTGTCTGAGAAGACATGCAAGTTTCATGAGACGACCACACCGTATTTAGAAGCTCTTCACTTTCAAGTGAGTGTTTCTTTTTGCCCCAAAGGGATGTTTGACCTCTTTCTGTAGACTGTTGTGTTGAACATAATATCATTTGCTGAAGACTTTTATTTGGAACACCTTCCAGCACCATGACAGCAAACATTTCTGACCGAGCCTCAGTGGGAACCAAACCCCTAAAACCTTGGCAACATTAGTGTCATTGTGTCACCATGCAGCTACACAGAATCTCCATTTGTGTCTCTCTGTCAGTGCAGTTTCTAGGCTGAATAGGAAGCAGAGGGGGCAAAGAGAATCATTTTGACAGTTCCTTTGAACTGAAGTGAATGTTTTAATTTTGTAACACAACACAAGGACGAGCTACTGACTTCACAGAGGACAGAAAGACATGTGTAATTGTTTACCGTGCTGATTATTGCATGCACACAATATTATTGTCATCATCTTGTCTGTTGTGTGTTTGTCCCGACTCGTATAACAGGGCATCTTTGTGAACACAACACGTATAGATATGCACAATTACCAGAGTCCGTAGTAAATGTAGTGATAGTAAATAGTCCATCCACTTGTATCACAAGAATCTGTAATACCCACATTCAGCAGGCACAGTGGGAAGGAAGCTGCCTCGCCTGACCCACATTGCACTCTGACAAAATACCAACAGCAGTGGAAAATATAGGTCAACCAAAACTAAAACATTAATAACAGACAGGCTGAAGTCAAAGTCCAAATTTGTGAACTGGACAGGGACTCTTCAGTGGGTGAATGCTCATCTGGAGCTAAAGTCTCACAGACAGGGTGTATTGACTAATCTATACACCACAGAGGGTGTGTAACAGGGGACAATTTAACACCAAAGCTCTGTAGGCTGGCCTATCTTGGCTCTAAAAACCTTTACCATTACATCCAAGTAATTTAGCTATTGACAAATTCAAATACTTAACCCCTGTCACCACACTCATGGTCATTATCAGAGGTCTATTAGAGGAAAATGGCTCCCATTCACATATTGTTCAGAACTGGCCAGCCTCCATTAAAGTGATACACTGAAGCCTGATGACGTTGTCCCCAAGGGTAACTTTAATATCACACAAAGACACATGGGAGAATATGAATGATGCTGTTTTTTAATGCTTCTGGACACATCAAGGTGAAGAGTTTCATGCTGCAGTTTAATACACTGTGACCTCTGCTTTTCTTTTCTGCATCACTAATGTGACAAAAGTAAACGCAATCTGACCTTCTCAGGTGCACTCAGTCAATAACTCTAACATACTGACTGTTTTGCCTGTGAGTTAAGCAGGCTAACCTGTTTTTGTGTGTCCCTTGGGTCTCTTGTAATAACACACACAGCCGAGAAGGGGCTACACAATGTGTCAGTTACTGTCAACATTATTTAATCCTCAACAGCGCTTCTCCTTCAGTTTCGCACACATTCATTCTCTAATGTAGCGCGGAGGGGGAATCTGTGCATTTATATTCCAGCCATTTAGCTGATGATCTTATGTGGCGTAGAAAAAGCCACAGAGAAGACGTCATGATGCAGTGAATTTTTATTTGTTCCCAGTTAGAATCATCAAATGCAACTGGCTTTCTAATAAATTCTGGCTTCTCTGTATTTGACTGACCATTTAGGGGACTAGTCCTTTAAATGTATTTCCCATTGTATTGCTCTGTTGTGTACTGTATTAGTAGCTGATAATGACACTAACTGAAAAATTACCATTAAAACCAGACGGCTAAGAGCTATTAAAAAAATATGCACAGCCCGATTATAAATATCTTCTCCTCCTCCTTGGACAGTGGAGGGTTGGGAGATGTAAGTGGAAATGAGGATATAGTGTGAATCTGAGTCACTTAGTTGGGGTGAATTAGGTTTACTAATTAATTCAGCAACTGCCTCATCAAAGACTGAGAGACAGACTGAGGCAACTGCATCCGCACAGCCGAAGCGACCAAACTTCCTCACGCAAAGCTCCTCTGCCCTCCACGTCTCTGTCTTTCTCTGTCTGCGTCATCGTTTTGCCTCCCGCTCCGGCGCTGCCTCCGGTTTTTTCAGTAAAAACTCTCGTTCTGTTGTGTCTCTCACATTCACTGCATACCTCTGCTCTCTCATGTTTGACACACAGCCTCTCTGGACGTAGATGGTCGATGAAGTGTAGTTGACAGGTAACAGTGCTGGACAAATATCTAATCTGTTTTGTTCTGTCTCTCTCTGATTGCTTTGCAGTACACACACAGTATCAGTTGTAGCAAGTTTAGAAAGACAATAATAAAGTTAATATGGTAGAAAATAACCTGTTTACACTTCTAACAGATACAGTGCAGATGTGAAGGGTCATTAACTTTCATTAAGGGTTATTTCCAAATTTCACTCTCTTTAAGCTGTTGTCTTTATCGCCTGCAACTCCCCCCTATTTGTGAACCTTGTCTATCTACTGTTTGTAGACCTTGTTGCTGAGGGAATAAACACAGTGAAGTTGTGGGCTGGAAAAGCACATGGAACTGAGACCCTTAAATGCTTTAAAACTGAGGGATCTTTCAGAGAGCTGCGTTTTTGTAGCCATTTGATCCACTGTTAATGTCAAAGTATTTATCACAGTAGCTTTATGGGGAACCATTTTACAATGAGTGGGTAGGAAATGTTTTTTTATATAAAACAAACAAGAGAAGAACTTGGTGTTGCATGAATGTGTGCTCATGCACAATAAGAAACACAGAGTGGGTCATGCACTGAGGGACGTACCTAAAGTCCACAGTAGCTGCTTTCAACAGAAATGATCTGAATACAAACCATGCTAACCATGCAAACTTCCTCACTTTAATTTCCTTGTTTTTTAAAAACAAACAAACAATGTTAGGCACAATGACTAAACACACTAACAAAAAAGAAAATACAGCTGCACAAAGGCCGCTGTTTTAAAAATTCAGGCTTCCCAGAGCAATGGGACCTTAGCAAAGTTGTTTCCAGGTATTCAAACTCTGATAATGATTTCCCTAACTTTTCTACTCAGTATCATCTCTATGTTTGCCAGGCTCTTTCTCTTTATCTCTAACCCTCTCCTGGTTTACACATTAGCTCCTCTCTGCTCCTATCTGACTCTCTTTGTACTGCTGCAGAGCACTGACCTGCACGTCAAAGTTCAGGGCCAAATTAAAACTACAAGAGCCACAAGGATATTATCTGAGTGTCACCTCACACACTGCCCTCTGAACTGGATCACAACCTTGTACAGTACATACACACACACACACAGACAGAATAACTATATCTCTCCTCTACCTTCGCAGGGTTTTTAGCAGATAAAATGAAGATATAAGCACATATTTGCATGCACATTCACTGGAGTTGTGGTGCTATGTGACGTGGAGACACAGGTTCACACAGGGTAACATGTTTATTTTTCACTTGCCAGCGGAAGATTTAGAAATGGAAAAGCTACTTATTAAATGCAACTATTAGTCTGAGCCAAATCTATAATGCGTCTGTGTTGCCCGGCACCGTGACCTTTTAGTCCAAATGTTGATAGGCCTTAATTGTATTTAGCTGCTGTAATTCCACTAACAGTCTGACCCAGAGGCTAATCCAGGGCAGCCAGGCAGCGAACCGTGCACCCTGCCAGCTGCCATTTGCTGAAGTGGCATTTTAAAAGTCGCAGCTGAAATGTCCCATGGTACCTCTGTTTGCATGTGCTTTTCTCCACTCCCTTGTTCTCATGTCCTCATTTCATGCCCTACCTAAACAGGATGCTGTTTTTTTTGGGTTTTAAGGATAAACACATAGGTTGTCTTTTGGTGCATCTTGTGTAAAAATATTATCATAGACACCCAATGTGGTTTTATTTACCCACCCCACCTTTTATTCCTTAGTTTTTATCCTTACACATCTGTTTCTCTTTGTGGATTTTCGTTCTTTTGCCTTCCACCTTGTCACTTACCTCTCTCTGTCTACACTCTTGTGTTCCTTTCTACTCCTTTGGTCCTTTCTAAGTCACCCCGCTCTCCCCTTTGTTTCTCTCTGTTAGTCAGTGTTGCTAGCAGCTGTATGTGAGGAAAAACAGAGAGCAATGTGTCTCAGTCAGACGTACTCAAGTGCTCGGCCTCTCAGCCATGAGTGACCCCCAGAATGAGCCTTTTGAAAAGTCAAGTGGATCAAGTAGATTTGCCACCATCTGCAGGATTAACCACTAATCAATATGAGAGCAGATTAATAGTGGTGAATTTATAAATCAGCAACATGAGAGGCAGCAGGGTCCCTACAGGTTGTGGATTGTTGGAATGTCATTGAATGTTGTTGGTTTTGATCCAGTTTCTATACAGGTCAAGGACATTTGTCTTACAGTTTGTTCACCACATCAATGAGAAGACCAAAACTAGCTAAAACCAGGTTATTCCCTTCTGTAGAATATTTTTTTGTTGAAATACATTAACAAGCTACGACAGGACGACAGTTTTGGGTCATGGAAGTTCTCCGATTTAGATATACTCAGTCAGGGAAGAGTCTTTCGGGACTCTTCTCCCAAAGGAAAATGACAGAATGAGTTGTTTCAGCCCAACATGGCATCTGTTTATCTTCAAGGGGCAAAGCCCTCTAGTGGCTATAGTAATTGTGAATGTTGTGTGTCATGACAAAGTAGGAAGTCACATGTAGGGAGTATGTCAGGAACAACCAACAAACACATGGTTATTGATGTAACCACAGCGATAAAGGTCTTGTAAGCTTTACCGAGTACTTACTTTACCCAAACATGCTCCTTCTCTAACTCTAACCAAGGTGCTTCTGTGCCTAAACTTACCCAAACCTTAACCTTAGTGTTGTCATATCAGCAGAGTGGTTTATTGTGTCAATAGTCATTTGTAACGGTTTTTGAAATTTATGTCCGTGCTGATGGGGGCATCAGATTAGAAAACACTTCTCTGTGTCATTCTAAAGGGCAGTTTAATTTGGATTTGGGTTTTGAGTCTTTCAAAAACTTGCAATACAATAATTTCTCTGCACAGCACTGTGTCACTCATGAGACTTCAGAATGAAGTGATCTTATTTGACCTAATCATCCTTGTGGATATTGGACTGCTCTCACCCCAGCTGCTCAGAGTGGTATTTTATTTTCCTTCATTTGTGAAATACAGCACAGACAGACACATGTGGCTAACTGGACAGGTGTCCTTTGCAACGCAAGACGAGAGCTGCTGGAGTGTGAGTGACAAGGAATGTCCCATTGTGCAATGTTGTCTTTGTCACAGGCAACACCTCTTCATTGCTCAGCCCTGCGCTGTTTGCCAAAGGAGACCACATTCTTTTCCCAGAACAGGGGTTGACACGAGTTCACAGCAAAAACTAGCAGTTTGAGGTCACCACCTTTTGTGCAGAGGTATTTTTTTACACAGTGGAAGGACTAGAATTAAAGGCATTTTTATAACTCTCCTGAGTGATTTGACCTATCATTTTTTTAGACACGCCACAGTGCTTTCAATTGACACAGCTGCTGTGTTTGAGGTGACAGGTGATGCAGAGTTGAAGAGCATTTTCCAAACCCCTCCTTCTCTATTTTTTTTCACGCCTCTCTTTACCCCCTACTTCCATCTCTCTGTTTATGTAATCCACCGCTCTCCATCTGAAACTACAGACTATATTCAGACATTCAGGCTCTGCACACCTTTTCACGCTTTCCTTGCCCTCTCACTGCCCCTAATCTCCCTTTTTCAACTTATCACCTCTCCCACTTTCCTTCTCCATCTTATCTTGCCATTTCACCCTTTTACCTAAATTTTCTCCTCACATGTGACCCCTCTTTGCATTTTCATTGCCTCTCTCTCCCCTTTTCCCCCTCACTCTGTGTAACAGTAGATGGAGTTATTAGTCAGACAGTGGGGATGACTGAACAGGTGTTTTCCAAATGGGCCTTTGAGCACTCGCCGCATCATCATTGGCCCACATGAGGGGGTTGTGCATTTGTGTGTGTGTGTATACGAGAGCTTGGCCTCTGTGTGCCCTTATTGCTTCAGGCTAAGCCATTTGCCAGTAGAGGGAGGGGGGGAGATGTTACCATATGCATTCATGTGTGTATGCATATGTGAGTGCCTGACATATGTAGGTGTGAAGAACTGTTATATCTTTACCAGCTGCTGCTTGTCATTACTCATTGATGCACAACAGCAGTGTAGAATGGCCTTGAACTGGCCACTTTCCACCCCTCCACTGAAAAGACGGGTGCTGACATATTTAGGAGTCAGAAAAATGTTCCCCTCTCTAAAATGTTTTCGCCCTTCAACCCCATTCTGCAGGATACCCCCCACCCAACACATTCGACATGCCCAATTTGTTTCTTTTTTCGTTCCTTGTCTCCCGTGCATTCTGTTTCTCCTGCAAGCTTTAAGGTTTCACTTGACTTTTCATGGAGGGTGAGCTGGGGCCATTACAATGTTAACTAGGTTCAGGTGGATACTGGTATAGTCTGCTCACTGATGTCAGATATTAACTGATATGACTGATGTTTACTACCTGCTAAAAGTTGTAAGATAAAGGCAAATGCAAAGAGAGAAAGGATAAAAATACATATTTATAAATCAAACTTCTGATTTATGTGCCTGTTTTCTCATTTTCATCTTTCTCGTTTTCAATCAGCTGTACAACGAGGGCGTACATCAAACTCCCAGGCCAGCCCAGGACAGTACCTGACCAATGGCACAGATCCGTACAATGGCCAGCCCTATCTATCCGGCTTCATCTCTCTGCTGCTGCGTGCTGAGCCCTATCCCACGTCTCGCTATGGGTCCCAGTGCATGCAGGGGAACAACCTGATGGGTATTGAGAACATATGTGAGTTGGCAGCCAGGCTGCTGTTCAGTGCTGTTGAGTGGGCCAAGAACATCCCCTTCTTCCCTGACCTGCAGCTCATGGATCAGGTGAGTTGGCCACTTTGGTGATTTACTAGACCAAAAGCCAGTCCTTTGTTCCAGTAGACCCAGCCTAATTTTCTTTTTCTCCATTGTTAATCATCACTTAGTGGCATATATACAGACATCTTATGTGGGTAGAAACATCCACTCAGGACATTCATTATTGATAGACCTGACCAATCCTGCAAATGTAGATTTATACCAGGTGTAAAGTATTTGGCACAGAGCGATTGCCTGACTTATAAATATTCACATGCACCTTGGGCAAATATGTCATGCTATAGCTGCATCATATTAATATATCATTAATATACCTATATGTCATGTTGACATATAGAAGATCATCTGTCTATTCTCTTTCTGTAAGTCATTTGTGGTCACAGCATTGTGTAACACCTTTGCCATTAGGCATTTACATAAATTTGTCAACCCATGCCAGAGTATATATTACGCTTCCATATTATTTCTAAAAGGAATATATTTCTTTTTCCTCCCATAACACATGCTGTTGAATACTCATGTAGTTTCTTTAACATTTAAGCTAACAATAAAAGCTTTCTCACATTGGTTCTCCCCTTAAACAGTTTTACGACGATAATGATGATGATGATGATGAAATACTTTATTGATCCCCTTGAAATTTTGGAGAGGTTTTTGACAGGTCATCGCTGTTATCTAGTTTATGTATTCTTCCTTCTTCCCTCAGTGGATGAATACATTACCTGGATGAATTTGTGAATGAATGAAGCTCCCATCCTGTGTAGTTTGCATGCGCACTTATAATGCATAATTATAATAATCATAATGCAACACAGTTCTGGCCATTGTCAAAGGTGGTTTGCATTATTGGATATGTTAGGTATTTTGTGTACTTTAACACCTAGAATTAATGTGCACGTGTTGCTATATGATTACTGTTGACGATCACGTCAATGTCAGGCATAAATGCAGTCATGAGCATAGAGGCCTCATCATATTATATGCATTTTATAAATGTAAACAATGTAGACACCTCCATTATTTGTAATGCATTGTTTGTCCTCACAACTTAATTTATGAATAAAAGTCAAATATTGCTTTACAATAGAAATCGAGACGTGCTGACCAAACAACATTTAAATTGAATTTATTGGCCTGCTGACAAAACTAAATGCATTATAAACGTCATGGAGGAGTTTATCATTTTCTTGCTTGAAATAACTCCTCCAAATTATCTAATTCCAGGTGGCACTGTTACGCATGTCATGGAGTGAACTCTTTGTTCTCAACGCCGCCCAGTGCTCTATGCCTCTTCACGTGGCCCCTCTCTTGGCAGCAGCCGGCCTGCACGCTTCACCGATGTCAGCAGAGCGTGTGGTGGCCTTCATGGACCACATCCGTGTTTTCCAAGAGCAGGTTGAGAAGCTTAAAGCCCTGCAGGTTGACACAGCTGAATACTCCTGCCTCAAGTCCATTGTTCTCTTCACATCTGGTGAGTTTGACGTTAAAACAAGATGCTAACTGTAGGTGGAAGATAATCAAAGTAAAAAAAAAGAGATTGATTTCATTTAAAAGTGACAACACTTTACATAATCTTACGTATATCCCATTTATGTTACTGTATTATATAGGCGATCAATTAATAGAAAAATAATTTTAAACAAATTAAACCTGCAGTTCTGTGCAATTTGACATAATAAATCAAATGCAAGACTCCAGAAAGGCTCAAAAGTGAAGCAGTTGTACTTTGCTCTTCACTGTTAAGATTACTGTATCTCAAGTTGGTGTGTACTTCAGCTAAGAGAAGAAAAGAGGTTTAAGATATGCCAGTTATTAATTTCTTTCCTTTGCAAAAACTCAGACTCGCAGAATTACGAAGTAGATTCTGGCAAAAAGTGAGTTACAAGCAAACAGGTGAGGAAATTTTTTTGGCTCAGTAACATTCAGTTAATCTGTTTATTATTTATTGTCAACATGAACACCACCATGGATGCTGTCCAATAAACTAAAAGGGTGCAGCAGACTAAAATAACACTAAAATGTATCACTTAGTAATCATTTAATTTGAGCAAATGGAAAGTAAATAAAATCCCTTTATTAATCAAGGAAACACACTGATTTGATTTTACACACTCACAGACTTTGACTCTATTAGCCCACAACTGTTTTACTTCCACTGAGCCTGACCAAGAGGTGACCTTTAATGCTGCAGCACATATTGTCTCCATATAGAAATGCTGCTCCAACAGTCCTCCCTCTCCATGTATTTCACAGTAATTTGATCATTTACTGTAGTCACTTTTCTATAGTTAATAGTTAATAGTTAAGTTAATAATCATACTATTTTTCTTTTACCCTTATCTTTCATTTTTTATTATGACTTCTCTTTCAAATTTGGATGACAGCATCTTTAAACAGCCGTAAAGTTATTATATATCTTTATTTACATTATACCTACTTCATATATAGATAGATCCATTATTTATATAAACATGTTATCTGGAACCTCATTCCTTAATAATGAGGAAGCAATTAACATTCCCTCTATCTTTTGATGTGATGTTAATATTTTACCACTTTCTTAACTCAGTATAGTTATCTTTAAGCTAGCAAATATGTGGCTGTTTGTACCCAAAGCTTTAAAAAAAAAAACACAAAATGGGAAACTTGAGGCTGTCCCCCTCTTCGTTTTTGCATTCAAGTTTAAATCAAAATATGATGGTTTTAACATCTTGAGGAAACCCGTATGACAGGCATTGTTTTGATATTGCTCATACACAAACCCCGTTGAGGTTTATCTCAACAGTCACTAGGCTCCAATGCCAGCCAAAATACTGTCACATCTGGGATACTTCACTGAGAGATCATGCTTTGTGACCCGGGGGAAACGGCTAGTGAAGGAGCCAACACTGAGATGTTTTTGTTCATATTATTTGTTGCGTTTTCTCAGTTTTTTCTGTTCCATGACTTGTCAGCTTCGCTATGCATGTATGTGTAGCATGTCTCTTCCATGTATGTGGGTGGCTGTAGATCCAGCTCTCCCTTCTCTTCCCTGCTTTCATCAGCCATCTCAGCTTCATGATCCTATCTATTATTGAAACCAGTCAGTCACCCCTCCTCCTTGCGCTCCCTAAACCCAGTCCCGGCCCTGGGACCCCTGCCCCCACCACGGGAGTTGAATTATGTATGTTAGGTTCAGTGAGACGAGGGATTCGCCACAGCCTCAGCCGTGACCTACATAACCCCTGTAGCCCTGAGCATCCCATGTGACTTCCCTGTATGCGTGCAGATATACCAACATGTACACTCATGCAAAAACTGCACATCTTGCCAAAAAAATCCCGAAGACCTTTATTTAAACATGCAGATATTAACAACAACTTGAATGTAATGTATGCAGACATGCACACACGCACACAGACCCATTAATAAACCTGACTCTTGCAGATCTGGTACGATGAACTAACAAGCTCAGACAAACACCAATCGTCCCCACCTCCCTCTGAGTCCCCTCCCTCTGCTCCCCCTGTGAAGCCCATTCCCATCAAGCCACATCAGAGAATGGGCATCTCGGTCCTGCCACCCGGATCCCTCACCCCAAGTGACCTGGTGTGTGCCCAAGAATCAGACAAAAGAACATGGCGCTTGGCGTGGAAGGACGCCCACAGAGCTGTCGCTTCGGCACGCGAAGTGGTTTCAGTCACATAGACAGCTTTGCTAATCCCAACTAGGCAGTGACTGCCTTGTCACGCAGGACCCAAAATGGCGGTCCAACAAGAATTTGTAGGGAAATACAATCGAAGAGGGGGGCAGTTATTCACCCAGAAATATGAGAATAGTGACTGCTGTGGGGGAAGGAGTTGACACGCTCGATGAAAATATGAGGTAAATTAAATTTTTCTGAGACCCACCAGGTCAGGAGTTACACAGGGGGCAGATCAAAGTGTGAGATGACAAAGGGGACTAACGATCCAAGGTGACAGGTTAAAACCTATGGGCCAGCACTTTTAAAATAAAAGACAGAGCTTGAAAAGAAATTGCCCTCATCGAAAACCTGTCATCTAAATGAGGGTTCACTCAGAGGCCGGAGTCAAAGAGCGCTCCCACTTAGTGTACAGTACTGTATGTGGCGGAGTACAGTAAAATGTGTCTTTGTTTTGAGTTCACACATATCTGACCTCCTTTGCTAAATCCCCTGTGTTCTCCTCTGCACACAGAGGGTGCGAAAAGTATCTCACAGTGTTACACACTCTCTCAGTTGTGTGAGACTCTTGCCAAGGCAGGAGCTGGCAAGAGGGGAGGTGTGAGGAGGTGGAAGGCAGAACTTGACCTCCAGCTGTGGGGGAAAGGGAAAATTCAAATGTGGTGTGAACACAGATCACAGGGGTGTAGCAGATATGAATCTCTGCAGGGACCAAGTCAATTTCCTTAAGTTTGAGCAAGATTTCTCTGGCTACCCCTCTGAGCCATCATGCTCATTTATCTCATTCAATCACTTAATTAGATTAAGTACAATATCAGGCCAAGTCTTTAGACTGGGCCACCCACATTTAGTGTTCAAGATATCTAATTTTGAAGTCTGGCTAAAAATTCTTCTTTATGCTTATTAAATTATGTAATGTCTGACTGAGAACATAACGTAATAACAGATGTGAGACACTGAGAAGATTTGTATGATCCACTGATAAATCTCTCTTCCTTCTTTCTAGATGCAATGGGGCTGTCAGATGTCGCCCACGTGGAGAGCATCCAGGAGAAGTCTCAGTGCGCCCTGGAGGAGTACGTAAGGAACCAATATCCAAGTCAGCCAAACCGCTTTGGACGCCTCCTCCTGCGCCTGCCGTCCCTCCGCATTGTGTCCTCTCCCGTCATTGAGCAGCTGTTTTTCGTGCGCCTGGTAGGCAAGACACCCATAGAGACATTACTCCGTGACATGTTGCTCTCGGGTTCTAGTTACAACTGGCCCTACATGCCTACTGTGCAGCGTGAGCGGCCCATTTCCCTCCACTACAACGAGAATGGCCCATGAGGTGGACGGTCCAGTAAAGGAGAACATGTGGGAGAAATTCAGGCTGAACGTCCACCTGGCTATTCATCCATCCATACTTCCTTCCCTTCATTCTCTGCGTTCAACTTCTCAGCTTTCCCAGAGGAAGCAGCTCCCTCACCATTCCGCTCACAAAACCAGACCAGAAAATCCATGCCATTTTCACAAGCAAGCCAATCACCGTTGCAGAAAGTTGGTGGCCCGTTGCAGACCGTGTAGTCTACATTTGAGATGTGGCATGAGATGGACAGTTTGGTAGAACGGGTTATTGCACAGTTCACCAGCAGGTCTGTTGGACTCCAGATGTCAGTCTCAAACCCCATTCAAACAGGGGCAACAAATGATAAAACATTTGCTTCATTGTTGGTGCTCTGCCTACACTTACAGAGACTGTGTACAAGCACCCCAATATGGCAATTAGTGAGCAAGGGCTTTGCCAGTGGGACTCTACATCCAAGAGCACAAGGCCTGTTGTACATTTACTAAGATTTGAAAAGAAAACCAGAAGCCATTAAAAAAAAGAGATATGCCAAAATGTCTGGGACTTTTGCAGAGGACATGTTTTATTGTTTGTTTGTATTAGCACTGTTTATATGGAGAAAAAAAACTCATGATTGTGTCCATATGTACAGTATATAATTAATTCATAGGCATCTATAGCATATTGGGTTCAAAAGCTCAGGTTCAAAGGGCGGATAGACAGATAGACAGAAATGCCAATATCAGTACATGTACAAAAAGGCAAACCAGCAACATTTCCTCTTATCAGCAGTCTTTGCCAAAGCGGAGAAATGAATATCGTTTGGATTATTTTTGTGGTAGTGTTGGTGATGAAAATTTAATGTTTGGTTTGTCTGTAATTTGACTATATACTTGTTTTGGAGTCTCAGGGGAAGAGATGGAATTTGTAAAAAACAAAAAAACAAAACAAATAAAAGCGTAGGCACTTGCAATGTAAACTAGTCAGAACCTACACTTGTAAAATCACAGCACTGGTAGATTCTTGCTACCCTAACGCCATTTGATCAATTTACCTTTTTACTTATTCAAAAAGCCAATTATAACTCCTGACATCATGCTATTACAGGAGTGACACCCACCTCATCCTTAATATTGTTTTTTTAGTCACAACTGTCAATATTGGAGCTTTTGGACGGGGGCGGGGGGTGGGGGGCATTTTACAAAAATAGCTGTACTTGCCTTAGAACAAAGATTTTGTCACTGAGCATTTATCTTATGACTGTGCCATAATCTCTCGTTACCTGTTATAACAGGTATTATGTCCTGTCAGGAGGGGAAATGAACTCACATGATGTAAAAACTGATAATGTGAACATAAAAACACAGAAAGGTGTTGCGTAATACAGATTTTGTTTGTAATGCATCAACTTCCAATGAGAACAGACATTTCTGTATATAACATAAGTAGCACTTTCATTTTTTTAGACCTCATGCAAGTTCTTTTCTGCTTCCTGATGATATTGTCATGTAGGGAAAACCCCCAACTCATGTCATTTGAGCTTATCGTACTGATACCATAGAAAAGTGTATCACTAATCTCTGAAAACCTCAGTCTATGTTACAATATTATTCTAGTTGGACTTATGACTGTGACTTAGCTTAGAACTATTTTAAGATGTTTTTTCTTCTCCTTGATGAAAGCAAGTTTGTTTTGACAACCTGTCTCACATTTCCAACATGGCACGGTGGTATCAACATCAAGTATTGGCAATGGAAAAGCCGCCTGGGACCTTAGAAAGCTGTTTGTTTATGATTGAATTCACGTAAAGTTTTTCTAAGTTTGTTTTTATCCCCTTTTTTTTGTTTGGAAATACGGATTATCAATTAATTGAAATAAACCCTGTTGTTCACAGCTTCAGAGTGTTTTGTTATCTTTTACTGTCATGCAGTGCCTGTATTAAGACGGTAAAACAGTACAGTGACTTAGTTTGGCCACTGGATTCACCAACAGCATCATCTGGTAAAAATCGTTTTTAGTATTTTTAGCATTTATACAGAAAACAAGAAAAAACTTACAGTTCAGTAATTATATTTAAAAGCAAAAATAATTTAAGTTGTGAATTGATTCA
This sequence comes from Anabas testudineus, assembly GCF_900324465.2. NCBI lineage: Eukaryota > Metazoa > Chordata > Actinopteri > Anabantiformes > Anabantidae > Anabas > Anabas testudineus. The sequence continues at coordinate 5,201,025 of NC_046625.1, forward strand.
CTGTCAGATTGAATTTGTTGATAATTCAAACAGCATTTTTCTATGGGGAAAATTAATGAGCTTTTTATGCCCAAATTAGTTTATTTCTAATTCTCTCTCAAACCCTCCCTGCCTTATAAAAGCCCATGGTGTTTCAAACTCCGCTTTCCTAGTTCCCAATCAAGGCTTTCTGCTATGAATTTATAGTTTTTAAAGCCAAACTAAGATAATTCAAGTTATTACTCTGATATTTACAAGCTCAATCCAGAGTGGCTGAAGAAATCATACACCTCATGCTGTAGGTTGAGTAGTACTCAGAATAAAATCAAATCAGTGGAATGTCACTTTAAAACATCTGTTTGTATGGACAAAGATAGAGTAGTATATCTGTATAATAAAAAAAACTGATGCACTGATCACTGTTGTTCTTCTTACTCTGCTTGACTCTATCTATATCTGCATCTCTATTCAGTCATAGCAGAATATTTCTAAATTCTATCTACTGAAAACATAAAACACTTCCCCCTCAGATTGTTAAATAATTCTTCTGTTCACTATCTCTGTCCAAAGAGCACTTTGATTCACAAAGAGACACATACTCATGTGCCAATCATTACTCTGAACCAATCAATGATTTTAAACCTAGGGTTTTATCTGCACCCACTGAGATGTAACACAAATGTTGATAAAGACCTGCCTAGTGTGTGACAGAGGGTAAACAAACACCATGTCCCAGTACGTATGTATGTCTGTGACACAAAGAGAAGGAGAGAGAGAGAACACACATGGTCTTTGACCTCTGGGTTCAAGGTGTGTCACTAGGCACATGTATGTGTGTGTGTGGCTGTGTGTTGAGGTTTGAGTAAATATAGTTGCTGGTAACTCTCAATGTTAACCATCAGATTGAGAGCCAAAGAAAGTCAGAGAAGTACATGAGTACAGGTCCACGCTTGAAACCTTTAAACGTGATGTCAAGTTGGCTCCTTTACGCCACACATACACAGAAACACACACACACACTCCCACCACATGGTAACCTTGTGCCCTTTAAACCCAACCTTCTCTCCTCCACATACCTCCCCCTTATCCTAACCGCCCACCACCTTCTTGCCTACCACCCTAGCCCATATATGTGTGTGTGTGTGTGTGTGTGTGTGTGTGTAACCGATTGACTTATGCCTTCATTTCAGAGCTGTCACTCCTGGCCAAACACCATGACCCCTCAACCTCCATTTTGGAGGCACACGTTTTTTTCTTTCCTCCACTACATGAATATAAAAAACACATGTGGCCCAAAGGTGTACGTGTTTGTGTGTGTGTGTGTGTGTGTGTGAGCATGTTTATGTGTACAGGTAAATCAAACTGACATAGCTCCTTTGAATGGCAGGAGCTGAATTACTTTTGCACTTCAATTTTACACACCTGCCATTTATGGCAAACACTGGGCTCAGCATAAACCATAAAAGCAAAATACGTTGCTTCAAGATTCAAATCAAAGCCAGTAAATAGCACAAGCCGCAGAACCAGGTGCAGCATTTACAGGCCATTTCTTTGTGGCTAAATTACTTCACATATTACACATACAGTATTATTGTATATCTACATAATATGTGTGGATTTAGTGCTTGTTTAGAAAGACTTATCTGGATACTGCTCATGCTTCTCTACAATTCAGTTGTTATCATAGGAAGTCTGTCTGGCCCACTATAAAATATGATGATCAGTGCCTTCTTAGTTTATAGTAATTTAGTTCTGTTTTTTAGTTTTATTGTTTTTGTTTTGTAAAGCATCTTTAAATGTGAAGTTGTTTAAAAAATAAATATAATGCATTTATTATTATTAAAACAAGATTTCATTTATTTAATTACATTTTAAGTGTTAATGGTGACAGAAAATTTCAGTGAAAAGTTGTTTAAACTTATATAGAAAATTAAATTATTTGTCTGTCAAATAAGTACAAACAACAATGTCCTTATAAAGTACCAGCATACCTATATATAACTTTATTATAAAACCTATGATAAAGAGTACGTTTCTAAATCCAAATTACTCATTTTGACATTTGATCTGTGAAAGTCAGTAAGATGCAGTGTAAGATGCACACATTTGCACATGCATGAAACAAGGCGTCCATCTGAACCGTCTCGGCGGCCATACCAATCAGATCCCAGCGAGAGGTCGAGATGACAAACACAATAAAGCAGCAGATTCATCACCCTGTGTGCTCTGACAGTAATTGTCCTGGGTCCATGTCATGGTCCCTCTGTTAAAAATACAAGGGATGCTCCTTTGACAGAGATGACATCGGCGCCAGTCACATGCATTTAAACCAGACACCTCCGCTATTTGTTATGACACACTTTCAATTTAGCAAAAGGGCCCCACTGAAGATGAACAGTGCCCTATGTGGGAGGAGGAAGGTCTGCTGTGAGTGTAATTTAGACTTGGATAAAGGAGGTGAGACATGTGGAGTGATTTTGTTTAATAAAAAGGCGTGTTTTGTCTTGTTGCTGAATGTGAATGTTAGGAGTACAAGGGCGAGCTAGACATCCATCTCTGGGGAATACAGCAGCTCAGATCGATAGGTGGGACGTCAGATTGAATTGAGGTCACTCTTTGTCTCCCCCAAAGAGGTCCTGCTCACTGGCTTGCCATCAAAATGCAGTGGGGTATTAAGTGAAGAGGAGGGGGATGAGGCTGGACAGCTGTATCCGTGACCCTTGTGTTGTCGGAGCACTGAGACTTTCTGTCGTACAACATGTTCATTCACATTTATCCAGAGAAAAAGCGCAGGCTTGACACTGACACAGTCTGTTCTTGTTCAGGATCAATAACCTGATGAGATGTGATGACACTGTTGTTGCTCAGTTCTATCTAAATGTTAAACTGACTGACTATGAACTGCTCAGTGGGAAAAAAAAATGCACGTCCGTGAGAGTGAATGTGTTGGTGAGTGGGCAGCGTGAGGGGAGTGAAATCACAGTGCTCTGAGACTTTAACGAATAATCAAGGATTTATTAGAGATATGTTGATTATGTTTCTTCTATTTGTTTGTTTTTGAAGGAATAAAGCTAACAAATGCACGTTTTATCATCACTAGACAGTATGGGTTTTTGCATGAACATTAGTTGGACAATTTAAAAACAACTCTTTGAATTCTTGTAACATGTAAAAAGAAGTTTTCTTTATTCATGGCATAATGAATTAAAAATTATGATAATTATTTTTAAAAAACTATCAAGCTGGTCATCATTTACTTTTGGTTTAATCCCTCCAGTCTCATTATTTCAGCTGCTACTGGTCGTTTATCATCTATCCTGTGTATTTAACATGTGAAGAGTTGCATTTTTATCTCAGGCAAGAGCTGAAAAAGAAACCAAAGTTTGCATCTACATTCATTAAGTGGCCAGAATCATTATTTACATGTGTCGTCTTCATGACCTGTAAATGATAAAAGGCTGTGTTGTGTTTACAGCTCCCTCCACTGTGCACAAGTAACCAAAAAATCTATTAATATTGCTATAATTTATATTGATTCTTGAACTTCAGCCATCTATTCATGTAAAAAGCTTAAAGATGTGGTTTTACTGTAACCCATAGTATTTTATGTACCGTGACACAGGCAGCTAAAAATCTCAACCACCCCATTAGGAAATTGTTTAAAGAGAACAAGAAAAAGCTAAAGTTCATTTTGAGTTTCATTAATATCCTCTTGTTTTTTCTCTTCTGTATGATTTATATCTGAATGCGTGACAAAAGAGGCAGGCCTGAAACTCTTTACCAAGCACGCCCTCTCGCCACTTGATATATAGAGCAATGCATCTCCAAAGCTAATATTATAATGAATTGGATCTGTGTCTCTGTGTGTGGCCCAACAGAGGACTGTTTGTGGAGATGTCCCAAAAGCAATACCCACATTTCCAGAATCAACACACCCCCATTTGGCATTCCCAGATCCCCTGAAATGAAACGTTCATTTTTCCATAACTATCATCTCCGGCAAAGCATTGCAGGGGAATTGGATCTGTCTCTGCACGACCCCTCTCCACTCAGATCTCATCAAGCGTGGGCTGGAGTCACCCCTCTCTCACGGAAATTGCTCTGAACGGAAGGAAAATGTACATCGCTAAAAATGGCACAGACCCCCTTCGCATACAGACACCACCCCCCACCAGTGTTCCTCTTATAAATCCTTAAAAAGGACCCAGACTCCAATGTATGGCAACACCATCAATATTGATGTGGGAGAAAGTTCTTCCAAAGCCGCCTCAGTCACAGAACATTAATATTGATGGTGTTGTGCAGCAGCCTGGACGCTCGGTGTGACTCTAAAATGGTAATGGCAACTGGACTGGGGGTTAGAGGCCAATATCATTGCTGAATATGGACATGTCTGTTTAGCTGCATGCAGGACAGGGGGCCATGCCAATCATCTTGTCCTCCTCGTCAACCTTACCAACCCAAGAAATCCACATCTAGGGTCACTGAGGAAGTTTCAGTCTCTCTTCCTTTTACTAGTTTGACTCTCACACTCACAGTTTCATTAAGATGCTTTTTAAGGTTTGTTCAAATGTGAAAATATTTAGAATCATCTTTTGGGTGTTACCTATTTTTTCTGTCTTAAAGTTGGACATTCATGCTACTGTTTAATTCCTGGATTCTAGAAGGAAAGGCTCAGCATTGCATGTTGTCAGTTGTGTTATGAGATTGTATAGCATGTAAACAGGATGCAGTGTTTTTGGAAATTGACCCATGCTAGGGGTCGTAATTGTCTCAGCTTTAGTGTTTTTCCCATCTACTTTTTAAAATTTGTTTCCTGTGAATCCTCTCTTGTATGGAATTGCAATACTAAATCACTGGAGTGTGCCTGTAAAAACATATGATGCCAAATGACCCGATTCCGTCACTCTTTGCATGATTTTATTTGCCATACATAATTGACTAAACAGTGGATACACATGCGTCATTTGCATAAGACTTTGATACATTAACCTGAAGCACACAGTACAGCACTTATAACCCATCAGCCCAAATGATATCATGGCTCTGTCGTTGTGGTGTCCCCTGCTTGTGCAGATAGTGCTGAGGTTTTTTTCTGGGTCAGTAAGTTAAATATTTCAGATGGTTTATTTTTAGCACCGTCTGTTTCCACTTTGTGTATGCTATGTATGCGTGTGTGTGAGTGTGTGTGTGTGGGTGTGCATTAGTGCCTGTCTTTCTCTCACTATCTGTGGTATCTGCAGGCTGCATTTGACCCACTAAGTCATCTTCACATGGCCCTCGGGATAGTGTTGTGTACAGAAGGGGACCATCGTAATTGGTCGGCAACTGACTGTTAACACTTCCAACAATAACAGCACATTTCACTGCTCACATTAAACAAAGTTACCTTTGCTTACCCACAGACTTACAACCAGTGAGGTGTGTTTCACTGTGTGTTGGTTTCTGAAAAGCTCTGTTCTGATCTGGAACCGCTAAAACACTGTTTATTTAATTAGGAAGCTGTGTGTGAGCTGGCATATTAATTACAATTTTTCTTCTATGATACATTACTACACTGTGATCACTTTGATGTGAATGTAATTGCCCCCCAACAGATTTTAAAATGTTCAGTGTGCTGTACCCAGTGGGGGAACTAAATCACATTAGATCACTCGTACATGGCATTGAACTGTCAGGGTGCAAGAAGGGCACTGTAATTGCTGCAGAGATGAGTGGTCATTCAGCTGTGAAAAGCAGACAAGTTTCCCACAGATTATGAGAAACAGAATGATTGGAAACTGCCCAGGGGCAAAGGTCCCATGATAGTTTTTGACCTTACCACATATGTGGAATCAATGCAGGGCTCTGTTGTTGACCTTAGTCATGTCCTGCAACATTGCTTCCTAAAGACAGCACCCCTACCTCTGCCCATCCCTGCTTTACTCCTCTTTTCCCTCACTTCACCTCTCATTGACGTTGCTTAGAAATCACCATATTGGAACCTTTGGGGGTGTCAATACATCAGGGTCAGGTTCTCTTAATACTTTAGTTTTCTCACCCATTCGTTATCTTTATAAGTAGATTTATTAGTTAGCTGCATACGCCCCAGGTAAAAGACACAAATGTTCTAGTATTGTGTGTTTTGTGAGGTTTCTTAACACTAAATGGGCTGTTTCAGCTGGAACTGCTGAAACTGACAGCTATTTGTGTTTTGTCTTGTTCTTTGGTCTTACTGTATTTTTTTAAAGAAGTATTGTTTTTGAGACAATGCACAGCAAAACACAGCATTGTTTCAAGTGCTTAAAACAAGCTTTATTATAAAGATTCTTTCTACCATTGCAGTAATTTAAGCAAAATTTGTATTCTCCCATGCAAGAAATCTCTTTCCACTGCAAGCGTCACAGCTTGCATCAACAGCTACTAACTGTACACTAAGTTCTCTAAACCATGATGGCGATATTTACCTTACTAAAGTAAACCAATGCATTAATATAAAACACTCTCTTACAAAAAATGTACTGGTAAACTGAAAAACAAACAGAATGTGAAGTCTGTCAAACGGCAAATTAGATTAAATGAATCATCAGCAGACCTACGCTACAAACAGAGAAAAATAATCTTCTGGACAAGACGCCTAAAATAAAAATATAATATAAGAAGATCTAGCTGTGACTGAGGCTTGCACTCATTCCAAGCTATGCCACAGAGCTCCATTGTACCCCTGCCAAGCTGTGGCAGAGTCTCAGTCCAACTTCTCACCTGCAGCATTGTCCACCCAGAGAGTTCAGTTCAGAGTAATTGGGAGCTGAGATTCCAGGGCACATTTTTCGTCCATATCCATTTTGCAAGACTCATTGAACCGAATGTGTGAGGTCACAGCTGTGGTAATTGGTGCTGGGAGATGCAGCTGTGTGTATATGTAAGAACAATGTTCTGAATAAATAAGTTCTATATGGACAGTAGTAGTGATGCATATACTCTTTCGATCCATTTTTATGTTTTGCAAATTTTCTTTTCTGTTACTGATTATTTTCAGTGTTTGTGAGTGAAAGTCTGTCCCAGAGTTGCCTCTTCTGTCCCTAAGCAACAAAGATGACCTCGACAAACTGAGCCTCTTTGTTTCATATATAAGACTTTAAATGAGAGAGGAGCTGCCAAAGGAATTCATTTGTTCCAGTAATAAATACCACACTGTGCATCACACAATCACTGCTTTATCTCTGTTAAAGTTGTAGAAATATGTTTTAAGGCAAATCTGACTGATGAGCACACGTCGCTTCCCATCCACTCACACCTTACTGCAGAGTGCCTTTCTGCATGAAGTTGCACTCCAAATAAAGTTAAAGTGGTCTTATTATGCTTTTCATGATAGATGATGATGATGATTTTGACACTCAATCAGTGGCCCAAAGCTTGAGGTGAACACGTGTTTGCATGCCGGCTGGCAGTGAAACGCGCAAGTTTCAGTCTGAACAATTCGCATTGTTGTAAAGATGTTTTTCAAATTGCTGCATTGTTTGATAGGAGCTCAAATGAGTCTTTTCAGTCTGAAGGTCAGAGGAGTTTTTTGCATAAAGAGGCAATATAACATGTATTTGCAATTACAAATCATATTATCTTTAAATCAGTGGAGCCCCAGGATAAAAGATAAACCCTGAATTAAGCATAATATGGCCACTTTGTTTAAAATCTTTTTACATCATGCATTACTTCCATTGCTTTCAGTCATCTTCACCTCTTCTGGTTGCACAATTTTACATTTCTGGATATATGACACCGTCAGTCAGTGGAGCAGTGCAAAACCAGTGGCAGGTGTGAATCATACTGTGCCTGTCTACATGACACAAACAAAACTGGGACCCACCCATAAAAACATTGCTTCATACCTCTACCAGGTTACACTGTAACTACATTTCCATATCTTGGTGCTTAAAATTAAATTAATTAGAATTAAGCTTCAGACACAAACTAGTATTTTTCACAGGTAAGCCCAGAAAGATATTTTGACACCGGAAACTTCATGGACGTGGGAACAGAGACCTCCATTTGACCCTGAGGTGAAACCCCATCCCAGGTCATGATAGGTGGTGCTGACACTTTCACCCTCCCGAACTGATCACATGTCAGTCACTTCCAATGCCTGTCTCCATGGCACTAGCTTCCACTGTCATGTCCCCAGGACACCTCCACCTGTCATGACCTCTGATGCTGAGAATGCTTTTTTCCCATTTTAAGTTTTTCTCTTGAATGCAACGATCACTGTAGGAATGAGGCTCCAGTGTGAGATCTACCCAAAATAGTTTTTTCCATCCTCTTTATATTCCTGGGCCTGGACTTAACAAAGGACATTGACCAGAGTTTGACCCATGTCTGGGCCAATTTACTTAAAGCTGTCAACAAAGTTCAGACCCAGGTCATTGCTGTTTTTCCTGATTCATATAAAGACAGAGCAGGGATAATGAAGAGCAAAGATCCTGAACAACTCTATTTACTCCAGTGATGGAAGCATTGTTACATCACATACACTCAGCTTTCATATGTGGCATAACAATTGTGTTTCTGGGTCAAAGGATGAAAGGTCGAACAAGAAGTTCCACTGTTTGTTAGTCAGAGAAAAATGTCTTAAGGTTGCAGTCAAGAATCCTAGATTCAGTCCCACACGGCGTACAAAACATGACATAAGCTTACAAATGTGTACATCGAGGTTTTTGTATTTCTGACATTTTTTTATTTGAAGTGCAGGACTGGTGTCTACAGATGTGTTAACATTGTGTTAGGACACATTCATTTCTTGTATACAACCTTCAGAAACACACACAATATGGTGTTAGTATATAGAATTGGGACACACTGTCAGTCTATGAACAACACAGGCTCTCACTGCCATTCCTCCAGGGACGGCTCTGTGACCTTTTCACATACGATGTGTGTGGTAGCACAAGTAACACAACTTGTTCTGGCAGAACTCTGTGATGCCCTCCAGGCTGGACACCAGCATGTGGTCCATGTGTGACACACACACACACACACACAGACAGCGTACCCGTGATGTCTGGCTGACACACCCTGTGACCTTACAGGAGCACAGTGTTAATGCAGAGTTATGAAACAACACGGGATCAATGGGAAATCCGCTTTTCATCCCACATGCCTGCCTTAATATCCACTGGCATGCACCTGAAATGCAAATATCCGCATGTTTATAATTTTGAGCCACAGATTTATCTCTTCATCTCTTCACAAACAACAGTGTTGTCGAAGATAGACTGGACTACTCATACTAACCTTTAAATAACCTCTATAATGAGCTTAAAAACACAGTCTACAAATGTGACAGCTGTTTCACTTGGAGGAACCAGCCACAGAAATCGATTTGTATATGAATAATTTGTATTAATCTTTTTTAAATTAAATTTAATTAGGTTTTCAGATTTTTTTGTTCTTATTTCTTTTACATGTATTATATTTTCCTTGAGTAAAACCTTCTGCAAAAAAAGACACAAATGAATGTGTTTTTTTACTTACACAAAGGTTAGGATAAAGTTTACCACACTTCTCACAGTTGCAAAAGATTATGTAATGAAAAGAAATACAATCAGGCTGAAGTAAAGGAAAAAACGTGTAAAGCGTGACAGATGTAAATTTCTTTAATTTATTGAACATCACAATCTTCAGCTAAAAAAACTGAATGTTTTTGTTATGTGTCACCTCGCAAGTGAAGTGGAAACTTAATTAGACATTTAAGTCACATGCTTCATTTATGCCATGATTTATTCACATCACATTTTGCAACAACTTTTTGACCCCAACCAAGTGGGATAGCTCTTTTTTTCCCGCTGAGGTTTATATGCACTGAATACATATGAAACACTTTCAGTAATGTTGTGCACTTGTACTCTCAGTGGAGTGTTGTTCCCACATTATATACAGCTAGTATGCAGAATTTAGCTGTTACCAGACAGGAAACCTCACAGCAACAGACATGGTATGTCATTAATCCATTTATAATGCACTGGAAACGTGTAGACACATGCAGAGCGACATACAGAGTTACCATACTGAGCACTGAAATCACAGATGGATTAAGCAATGTTAAGCAATGCTCTATCTTGTTAACTGCCTGCGTGGCCATTTTAACTGAGGTGAAATGATGAACTAGCTTATTTCTAGTTTCTGCCCACACACTCAAACTGCTGTCCTTGCTTAATATGCACCACTTATCTGTAACCTCGAATAAACTTGAGGTCTGCTCCAAGAGTTCTAACTTTTCTCTCTGTTGAGGCATTTCATTAAATCATATTCGAGACTGTTAGTTCACTCCCACTGTGCTGTAATCGCCACATATTTTTAGTCTTGTCATATTAGTTTTATTGAATTAATTGTTCATCTACTTATCTTTTGTTTAATTTTACTCGTATTAAATCCTATTTATCTTGTCATTCTCTTGTGTATCTTGTCTTGACACCTTTAATGTCTAAAGTCTTAGATGGTGTTTTTGTTAGAAGTTACTACTCAAACAAGCTTACTGCCTCTGATACTTGAGATTTAACTTAACTAAGGACATAATTTCTGTCTCCAGAGCAGCTCCATTGCTGAGAAATGTTTGTTTAACTAAGATGCCAATGTGCCCCTCAACAGCTATGGTTAAGATGCCCTTGACCCCCAGCTGCTTGGTTGGAGCTGCTCAGCAGCCTCCAGTCGTAGGTTGTGGTTGTACTGAGCAGCTCCCTGGAGTGAATGTGTGTAAATTCACAACTGTGATGTATGGTGGTGCTAAAACTGGCATGCATGCTTGGAAAGCTTCTCTGAGGATAAAGGTTAAAAATTCTTTAATACTAACAACAGACTAACCTTTTAAGGTCCATTTGAAGAGATACAGACTTCTACTCTTGGCATTTTTCTTCCTCACATTGTACCAGTGGGAAATGAATAAGTTATTACAGGAAAGCCTTTATTTCACCAAGCAGCAAATGTAAAACTCAGGTTACTCAAAGAGGAAGGTGAGGAATCAGTTGACCCAAAAGAACGAGTGTTAAATATATTTTTGTTGCCATGAAATGTTTTTTTTTTTTTTTTGGTCACTTTGTCATATCTGTGAAACAAAGGGAGGAGAACACACATCACCACATCTACTACTACTGTTCTTTAAATATACATTTCGGATGTACATAGGTTTTTATTCACATTTAAGGTGACCAGTCACTGCCATGTTAAAGAATAACGAGGCAAAAACAAGAGAAATCTACGTCATGGATTGGACGGAGAGTGGATCTGGTAACTGTAATCTCTTTGTTGTGGCATATTGACATCCTGAGCCAGTCCTGAGCAAAACCTGACAATGGGACTTTGGCCTGAGAGTTTACTGATACAGCCCGGAAAGAGTTTTCTTTTACACCCTGTGGCTACATTTTTCTACTGCACCCTTAAAATGAGGAAGAGCAATTGGCATACTACAGGTTTTAACACAGGGAAAACAATACTATGCCTTTTATGTTTTTATATCTACAATAACCCCCCTTCTCTATGTCTGCCTGTCAGCTCAGCAGAAGACAGATCCAAGATCAGTAGCCTATGTGTTGTTGTGACCTGTCCATGACCCCCCAACGCATTCTGCTGTGTCCTCCTGTGTGTGCCACAGTGGGAATAGTTAAAGAGCTATCCCAACCTCTGACATGTCTGGTGGGGTGTTATGTTATATGCACAAAGGGGTGTGTGTGTGTGTCAGTGTGCATGGTTTCTGCACATTACTTTCGATGATTGCAAAGCCCTGTGGATTAGCATGTGGCAGCTGTAAAAGGTACAATGGGCAAATTGCAAAGTTAACTTTTTCTCATGTTCAGATGATCAATGTGTGTGCTCGTGAGAGCATGTGTCGATTCTTTTATGCTTTTGTGTGCGTGCGTGCAAAAAATTCACCACCACTGGAACTGTTTTGAGTGAAAATGTGTTTGCCACAATCACGATGATGGAATCACTTGTGTCTAATATTAGCAGTGTGTGTGCTGTGCGTGAGTTTGTATTGTACAGTAAGTGTCTTTGTGTGTGTGTGTGTGTGTGTGTGTGTGTGTGTGTGTGTGTGTGAGCATCATTCTGTGGGCTTACTGCCGCTGTTTGTAGCTCCCAGGGAGATCTGTGACCGAAGATCCTCAAGTTTAGGGGTCATCTTCAGTTCAGAGAGAGAGGTTCAACTGCCGGTCAGCAGGCCACTGTGAGAGCAACCCCATTCTCTCGCTCTCCGCCTATTTTCTAACACACCCCCACCCAACCACACACGCTTTCTTTACATACAGCTCTTTATTTTTTCCACTGTTTTTCTCTCAGCTGATCTTTTGCCTTCTATTTGACCCAAGTTGTGAGACAATCAGGTGATAAACTTAGTCTAAGACATAAGATTGCCACTCTTTTTTCTAACATCATCTTAGCGCAGGAGAATCAAACAATATCATTCTCCATCACAAGGTGATTAAAGTTGAGTACATAACTTAACACACTGTAAAATATAGCAAATATGACTGTAGATGGAAATGTCAGGACAATTCAGTACACATGGCAAAGTGCTTGTCACTATCCACAGGTTTTGATTTGTTGCTTTGAACTGACTGAACATTAATCCCTTTTTTTAGGTCATTTATCCACATCATATAAAAGAACCTGAAATGTTTTGTTTTGGTTTTATGATTGGAATTTTGATGAGGACGTACAGTCTTTTTTTTCCTCTCTAGCGTGTGCTGCAAGTCTGATGACCGTTATGTCGGCAAAATTTAATCAGAAACCCCTTTGTCTCTCATTACAAGCAAACGATGACCTATTTAAGCAGTTGACCTCAAACAAAGTGGTGGGACTCGATTTGAGAGCCTTATTTGTGGGCAGTGGCTAACCTCAGCTGGCCGACAAGATTAAAACCAAATACACCACAACCACAACCACAACCATGATTTTGCTGCACATATTAGCAGTTATGGTAGCATAGTAATTTCCAGATATTTTATAGTATGTGGCATGTGGCCTTTCTTTGGACAAAATAACCTGTACTATGTTGAATCTGTCTTCACCAAATCACAGCCAGTAATCACAGCAGGCTTTGCCACAATCTACAGTGCATTTTAACTTGCTGCATTCCCTGCTCTCTCCCAGTGCCCCCACCACCACCCACCAGGCTGCTCTGATATGGCCCAGCTTGTTAAGCCAGCCCACTGGCTTTGATCCAGAGGGGATAACACCAGACTGAAGGGGTGAGAGGCAGGGTAGAGTTTACCGCCTCTGTACATATTGCCAGGATGTGAAACAAGACAACTACAACAAACCAGTGACACTTTACAGACTGGTTGAGCCAGGACACATTGACTTTCTGTGTGTTGCACAGTTAAAAATAACTGTGAACACAAAATATATAGACTAATAAAATTTCAAACTTATTTGTAATGTGTTTGTGGTTATTCATTGTACAGTAAATAAACTTTTCATACAAAACCAGTCAAAAAGTGCACTAACAGGGAAAAGAAAGTGTGTGAGTAGTAAAGAGTGACATACAGCTCTGGGCATGGACAGCTTTTTGCAAACTATGAGCTCAGCAATGGCACCTGGCGATGGCACCGAAGCCATCTTATCAGAGCACAAGCTCTGCTGGCTCTGCTCTTTGGCTCCCACCACGATATCGTATTGCTGAGTCTCACTTTGAATGAGAAATCGAAGTGCCTACGCGTTCTTTATGGATGCTGCCTCTGACCTTTGTCAACCCAGCGAATTAACCTAGAGGCATATCAGCTGTGCTGGCCCTTTTCTCCTAGAACCTGTCCCATTAACTGAGTGAGGACCACAGTGAGGGTCACACTTAAGTAACCTTATCTTGTAATTGCGTTCAAGGTTAAGTGACCCCGGAGCATGGAGGTCCCAGGGTTAAGGTCACAGTGTCATGCAGAATGGGGAGCTTTTAATCACTGATGGGGCTGGAAATCAAGGCCTGGCCTTCTACTATTTGGCCAGGCCGGACACACCCACATCCCACATGAAGCTGTAAATGTTAGCTGAAATAGGGTGGGGTTTAGGGAGTCAAATGGAGCAGTTGCCAGGCAACAAATATTCAAGCCAAGGTCTTGCAAGCTTTTAACCTTAGCACAAATCGATATAGACAGCAATTGGGCTAATATTCATCGAGCAGATGGGAAAATTAGGCGCAAGTCTGCCTGCAGGAGATAGAGGAGAAAAATGCTGTTGGCCTAATGGTCATAGCATCGCTCAGACTGATCCAAGTGAATGTATGCACAGCAAGGGAAGAAACAATGACAGGGAAATAGCCGTGACATGCTTTTTTGTGAAGCAACATATTGTAAGGCTGTGACACTTTCTTGTGATAGCTTTCTTCTTTTCATCATGCATATCACCTTCGCTATCATCAGTCTCTTTCTTTCTAATCTCTTTCTTCCCTGCCTTTATAGCCTATCACCTTTCTCATTCGTGCCCTTCCTTCCTTTTCTACATTTCACATCTCTTTGAGGACCGTTCCTTCCATTGCATTGACTTTAAAGCAAAACACTGTTGTTTAAAATTAGGTTAATATGATCCATGACTGAAATCCATTTAAGTGTTACAGTGGCAAGATTTACAATTTGTGTCACTAATTACTAATCTATAATTTCACATTTCTTCGGGTGTTCTCCTGTAAAAACAACACGTAAATATAACTTAGAAAAGATCAAGCAATCATCTAATTTTTCACAACTAACCTTCCTCCCTTACTCACTCTCTCTCTCACTCCACCTTTTAAAGAGGGAGATGGATGACCACTGGTGGAGGGGTTCAGGCTGTATGACCCATAGACCTATCCATTGCCAAGGGCGAGGAAATAACCCAGATTAAAGAGCTTGTAAATAATGGCTCATAAACATCTGCCTGTTAGCCTGGCCAATCCATCTCAGTCTCCCATCTGGTTCTCTCTTTCTCTTGCGCTCTCCTGTTCTTGATTTCCTCATTGCAAACGGTCCACAGGGCAAATGCATCATCAGACCAAAGTCAGTCATATTCCAACACAAACAAACACTGAAATTTACCCTCAGGTCGTGTACAGTTCAAATCCCCACCAGTCACTGCACCCATGACTCAACTCAAAGACAACAATGGAGAGCATTTGCTTTGTTTTCTTTCTTTGGGTTTCCTTCCATTTATTAGATACTGATTCGTTAGATTAGCATATGGCAAAAGGGGGTGCATGTATGCATTCATGTACAACTACATGAGTGTCCCTAATTATTTTTGCTTGATTACAGTTGTTTTTCAGTCAAGCCTTCACTCTTAGCAGGGCCTCATTACAACCCCACCCCGATTAGTGATTAGGCATTGTTAATGTCGGGCTTCCAACATCTGGTCTGAGGACTGGCCACATGCTCCCCCACTTCCACTCCCACCAGATCTCCTCTCAGGGCAATGTAGTCTGGCTCAAGCTGTGTGAGATGTTGAGATGCTCAACACGTTACCAGTATATGCCATCTCAGTCATGGCCCAACTGCAGGTGGCAAATTAGACTAAACAAAGGGCAAACTGCAGCTGGACTGGAGCTGATCTTGTGCCAATAAGCCTCGTGCACAGTAAATGCTTCAGCTTTTATGTCACATTCCACTTTTAAAAAGCTCTGCTGTTACTAAATAGGACTTGCTGTGTGTGTAAAGTGATCAAATTGAGTATAAAAATAATTTCCTCAGTATAGTTTAATTTTACAAGAAAAAAAAGAAACTTCTCCGCGACTAGACTGGTATTCAGCTGCTCATGATTTCATATCAAGGGTGCTGCAGGCGACAGGTACCAAAGAGCTGCTGCAAGCCTTCGAATATGGGTTAATGCTGTCTCTTAAGGTGAGTGCTGTCAACTATATTTGAATAACACTACAGTGCTTATAAGATCTATTTCATGAATTTAAGAGTAAGTTGATCAAATATTAACTAGACATTAAGGGTTTATGGCCATGCTACTGACTCTATGCAGCTGTAGATAGGCACAGAAGGGCTGAGCTAAATGATAATGCAATCACTTACAAGGCTAACGAGCTTTGCAAGATTAAAGTTTTAACATAATCACCATCTTAGTTTAGCATGTTAGCATGCAAACACTTACTAATTACAACTCAGGCTTACATCATTGTCATGAGTGCAGGTATTTGGTTAAACAGTTGGATGACACAAATTTTGACTCAACGATAGAGTCATTACAGTTTATTCTGTGTGCGACACAAACAATAATTTCATGGTTATCCATCTAGAGGAAAAGTGAAGGAATCACCCAATAAATAATCTGACCACAGTGAAGTAATGTACAGAATCATATCTCAATTCATTGCACCAGGTTTTTAAGTTAAGACCAAGGAATGGACCAGCTAATATTTTAACCCCTATCTTGGCTAAAAATTGTTTCTAATTGAACTTTGAGTGAGCGCATGTGTCTGGTCTTAGGGTCTCTAACTGTCCTGATCTTTTTGTAGTTAGATTAGTAAAAATTATGTGTGATTAAATTTACATATATACATACCTATCAAATCTGTACCATCATACGTCTAGGCTGTCTTAATGTATTTATGCCTATACCTATTGTGCTTACCTCGGCAGAGCAGCACCTTGCTGTTAGAAGGGAATTGTGTGGAAGTAGTTATTTGCAAGCCATGCAAAATTTAAAATAAGTGAAATGCTAGCTAAGAGAAACTTTCTATTGATCCAATTCACATTGTTCTTAATTGTAAAGGTAGCAATCTTATTCTTTTTTTTTATAAATAGCTCTGCACTGTGACCACCAACATAAGATATACATAGTGAACATAGTAACAGACTGTGCATTTACTCCACTACATTTATCTATTTATATTTTGTGTTGTGTAGAGTGCTGTTTCATTTTAGTAATACTTTTGCCACTTAGCACTAAACAAAGTTCTCCTTCTTAATAAGAGACAGTGATTCATTCTACTCATTGACAGTTAACGTTGCAATAGACACCACACTAGGCTCAGCAAGACTTTTAAGTTTGAGTGGGAGGCAGGTAAGTAGGTGAACTGCAACTAAAGCTTCTTGATCTCACATCACCAAGAGTAGCACTGGCCTTCACTTCTTAAATGAGCCCTCTAACCTCACACTGTCAAAATGACTGATATAGCATCTTAGTGCTGGATCTCACTCAAGGTAAGGTGTCGAATAATGGCACCTTATGTGTCTTGCTTTTATGCATCTCAAAATTACACTATATTCTACTAGAGTGTTTTACTTTTTCAAAAGTAATTCAATTTGTCATTCTAAAACATTTTCCTCTTAAAATCCCCATCTCCTCGCTTCCTTTATGCTTAGCTTTAATTTATGAGCTGCCATTTTTGACCTAGTGAGTGACCCCCACACCTTAAGCACATTCCAATGGAGCCAACATATTTATTTGCCGGATAAATCATTGCTTACCGAATGCTGGTGGTGTGCAAGGTCACAGCTGTGGTGAGAGACAACGCAAAGCACCAACATCAATGTCCCATGAGTTGGCTTTTATTGAATATTTAATTCTTTTCATTGTTTGCATGACTTCATCTAAAGTAAGTGCAGGTTAGAGCTTAACAAACAAACTAAAGTATCTATCTTCATTTCTTAGTAGAAAAAATATCTTAACAGATGTTGGTACGTAGAATAGTTGATTCCAGCTTTGACCAACTGTCTCTTCTCGTATCATCCAACATGCTGTAATTACAGCTTCATTGCACTCTAACAGCACAGAACTAACCCACCGCTCTTGTTCACACTACAGCTAAATGCCTCTAATTCCTCATATGAGTTGCAGCAGCAAAACAAACAGATAGTAAGACAAATAATAAATGAGTTTGGCTGGATGAGACTGGGAAAGGACAGTTCTTCAAAATAATGGCACTACTTTTGTTTAAAAAAAAACAAAAACAAAATTAAAGTAATAAAGTACTTCTCCCTTCTATACTCACAATAGTTTTTCTGTCCAGAGTCACAAGGGATTGGAGCCTCTCTGTAAAACCTCCGATTACACTCAGTTGAAATGATCTCTTTCAACAGTATCTGTACATGGTTGGAGCATGGACCGATTATGAGACAAGAAGGACCTGGGTGTAGACATCTTTGGTTGTTTCGGACTCATTGCAGTCATTTTGCATCAATTTTCTGTTGTTCTGTGCATCTTTGTGGTTGTTTTGTGGTCAATTTGAATCTCTTTGCGGCCATTTAGTGTCACTCAGTAGTTTTTGATTGACTCTCCAGGGGTCCACCTGACTCCTGGGTAATCCATTGCATCCTTCAGTTAGGAAAACATTCTGGTTATTGATTATCCATAAATACCTAAATACCTATGGTTAATCTACGGTACTGCAACTAGAGCATTTGGTGAAGGTTAGAAAAATACTGCATCAAATTGTGAGTTGAACTGCCATCAAATCCAGATGCACCACATGCCAAAATGCCATCCTGACCTCCAAGCCCATGTGTTGTGAATCATCATAAAGACAGACAGACTTAAATTTAATTACAAATTAGTGATTTAGACTCTCTCTGAGTCTTTTAACTGATGGCAGAAAAACAGGTAGGCATGCTGACTTTCGTAAGACCCACACCAGCCCTTATCTTAATAAATGACTTCTCTTTTTCTCACTATATTGTGACAAAGATGTGAATATTTAGTTCACAGCATTAAAGGCCAGCATTAGATGTTAGATGCTTGTCCAACCACGTTTCCTTCAGATGTTGTTTTGAAAATACGTCATCACCTTGTCATGCGCACAGCACTGCACATGATAGCGACTGGTTACATAATAATTATGTAATCATGCTTTTTTTAAACCGAACCCTGTGGTGTAGTTTTAAGCTTATTCTAACATTGCTAAATGATAAAATGACAAACATATTAAAGTACGACACATTCTGTCCACATGGGACATGACTGCGTTTACACTTGTGTAATATCTGTCCCAGTGTACAAGGTATGTTTGATTGTTGAACTGTGTGCACAGATCAAGCACTGCCATGATAAATCAAATGAAAGTTGCAGCTACCTCATTTAATTTCTGAGTGGTAGTTTAAGAGGGGCTCACTGGGGGATGCTAATTTGATTTGTCTGACCAGTCACCCAATAGGGCAGCTTATCCATGACCTCTGAACCTGTGAGTTTTCCAGCTGGATGATCAGGGTGAAAACCTTCACTTGACCCCCCTCAGCCTGTATGTCATACACTAGGGGGAGGGCCCCTGATCAGACTGGGGTAATGTGTGAGGTCTAAGGGCCACTAGCTTATTAGCATCAATTTTAAAATATAACCAAAAATAGAAATAAAAATCTAACTTTTAATGTATTTAATTGAAAAATATATGTGCACCAAATGTTTTCATCATCTCTGCTTTACTTACACCAGTGCTGTGGATTAGGGGATAAAAGTGTTTGTTGCTTAGTCCACCAGTTTGATTAAGAACAGAAAAATCTCAACAATCATTAGATGTACTGATATAAAATTACGTACAAACATTCATGATTCTGAGAAAATGAATCCTAATGACTTTGGAGATCTTTGTTCTTTTCTTTTGCAGCATTACAAGGTGAACTATGTCACTGTCTGTTAGACTGAATGCCATTATATTCTGTTTACATCTCACAGAAGGTACATGTATATATGTTAGAGGACATAGAGAATCCAATGCCAGGTATCGTCAGTGATAGCAGCTAGACAGTAAATGGGATTTCCTGCTTAGAATCCAAAGCCCTGTGAAAGCATGCAGGGCTTTAAATGGAAGCACTGCGATCATTGGAGCTCAATTAGCTACTGTTGTGGGTGGGGCTGGAGAGCGAGCAGAGGTCCAAATCCTCTCTTGCAGGCCCAGCTGGGGGGGATTAAGAATGGTTCCTGTCCTGAGGCTGACCTCTTCAATGCATGCACAGATGTCCTGATCCCCCTCCACACAACCACCCCTCAGCAAGACACGCACTCAAAGACTCCCTCTCCTTGAACTCTCTCTTGACCCCACAATCAAAACAAAGCACTCAGGTGACACCTCTTATCACAAAACCACTCACCCACTCTTTGAATTGGTATCTCTGGTATCTCATCTTCTCTGCAGTACATCTTTCTTTCTTGTTCTTGGTACCCTTGTCTTCTCTTTGGTCCTGAGATGATTTCCAAACAGTGTCATTTGTCTATTGTCAGTTTTCTGAATGACCTCAGTCTGTCAAACCCAGTGCTCCTTGGTTGCAGTACATTCTCAGCTAAGGAACCCAGGTCAAGAGGCAGTGGCAAAGACACTGAGCAGCAGCATTTTTGCTTTGATTCAAGCATTTTGAATCACACATCTCAATTTAAAAAGGAAATAAACACTTTATATGGAGATTAGAAGTCCTCTGAGGTCAGTGAAGGTCCCATAAGGTTATGACCCCTTTTTAAAGCTAAAAGTCATTTCTTGATTAAAATAATGGCCACCAACTGGCCACCAACATTTAAGGCTAAGAGGGGCATGATGAACAATGAATGGATTAAATCACTCTAGGGGGCCGAATCCAAGATTACTTTCAATCAGTGAAGACCCTCAAAGATCTTCTGAGAATAATCCAAATGTGAGATTATGTGTTTAGATAATTATTTTCTGTATTAGTGCCTTCATTGGTGAGACTTTTCTCACAAGTCCACCATGTTCTGCAACATGAGATTTGTATTTAGTGAGACTGAAAATGTTGAAAAAGGAACTACAGCTCTGTGATGGAAGGAGAAATTTCTACATTGCTTCATTAAGGGTAAACTACCTTTCCTGCACCAATATTGCCAATTGGCACTGGACGTGGTGGAACGATCCACTATGAATTTAAATCGTAGGGATACTGGGCTGAGCATCCCTAGGAGTGAGACTGTAACTCTGCTGTCTGATACATTCAACCTGTCTGCTTTTTATTCCCACATTTGCATTAAGGAACAACATGCTTCAAGAGGGATAAAAGCAAAAAAGTATAAAAAAATATGGTGACAAATTATACAATTATAAATTATAATTGTATATATCTATATATCTGTTTATATTTCTTTGATAGATTTCTGTTTTCTAGTGTATTTAACTCATGTAAGTGATAAAACCCCATATGATATGCAGCTATATGTAGTATATTTAGTATGAGGACAAAACCTTCTTCTAGTAATTTAACTCTTTATCATGCCTGTTTCACCAGCACCAGTATTCCTCTGTCATCTGAACAAAATGCCAATATGTAGATGACACTGTATGTTTTGAGACCCCATCTGATCTCTGTAGCATCTTCTTCAGCTTATCAACCGCCAGCTCATCATCTCTCCCATTCATCCCTCAACCTGTCAATTTCCACTGTCACTTCTGCGTTCATCGCCTCTGACGCTCCAAACCTCCATCTCTGCACTCTTCGTCATTCCTTCCATCTCTCCCTCCCATCCCTCATTACCCTCCACCTCGGCGCAAGGCTGTCAGAGTTTTTGGGATCCGTTGAGCTGTGAAATCGCACAAATTGCTGTTGCTTTTCGTCTGGCCCAACAACAGAGGGGGGGAGAGAAAAAGAGAGAGAGAGAAAGAGAGAGCGAGAGATTTTATGCTTCAACACTTCTGAACCTGAATCGGCCCCCTCCCTTACTGCCCCTTCCTCTCCTTATTCACTCAGACATGGACAAGCACACGCACAGCTGCAAGACTGCACATCTACCCAGTACAATCCAAATGCCTTCCCCCAACACACAACAGTGAACTTTCTCCCACCACCATCACCACCGGATTTGAACATGTAACCCCACCAGAGCCCTTGCCACCCTTACGGTAAAGACACCTCCATCACTTTGCTTCAGTGTGCGGGTCACTTCACACAGCAACTCGACGAGAGCCTGCAGCCCTCAAGAGGGATAAAACCCCTTCTCAGCCTGTGGAGGACTGCTTCAGTCACCTCAGCTAAAAAGAGCAAAGCCCCCCACCGCAACACACCACACACACCATGCCTCCAGGAACACTCTTTGAGACATGAGAAATACTTTCAAAAGGTCACAAACATGTTGTAACTGTTTTAGCAGTCTTAATGATTGGTGTTTTTTTTCTATCCTCTTGTCCCTGCTAACAAGTAGGTAGCACAGTGTGGATTACTGTCAACTTCCACCTTGTCACACATCTACATGTTTATTTGCTGAATTTATTTCGGTACTATTATCTGTTTCATGATACAAGAAGAGATTTTATTAGACTAACCACTGCTGTCCTGTTAAAATCTATTTGATTAGAATAAATATGCTGACTTAAGTGCGTATGGGAGTTATAGTTTTAGTCCTATAAACAACAAACTGACATTACTGACATAAAAACACCCTGCGTCGCTGACACCAGAACAAAAAGACTAAATCACAGTACAAGGAATAAAAACAAAAATAAGTCTAGTAATGTTCTTCTGTGTACAAGTAGACATTAGACTGCAGGGAACACTAACATCAGATTTTACTGTGCACCAGGGAAAACCATCTACACTGCCCTCCAGTGGAGCGACTCATCTACTGCTCCACACTGAGATGCTCTTCAATGCAGCCATGAGAAACTGAAGTTGAAACTTCTGATAAAGGATAAGAGGGAAAAATAAACGAATATGACTCATATAGGGATTTTTGCTGTGTAGAATTTCTCATGAATGTAACACTACTACTACTACATTCATACTAAGAGATGCAATGTGAGCATACGTGAATTAAAATTATATCATGACCAGCATCAGAATCTAGAACATGCATGCTATGCATGCAAAGATATTTATTCTAAATAAGATCATTTCTAAAACAATAATACTGTCAAACTTTTAATTTTTAATTTAATTTAAAATGTAATTAAAATTTGCAATTATCTAACTATGTAAAGCACAGTCTTCAGAGTGAATGAATGAAATCATTTAGTACCCAAAGATATTTTCTATTGTTACTGAACTTTAGCATTGAAAGGGACGAGAAACAAAGGAAGTGAGAGGAGGTGATAAAATATAACAGAGAACCTTGGCTAGAATTTACTACTCCACCACCAAGACGCCCCATGACTGAACCACTATGACTGGATTTGATCATTCATCTGGGGAAAGGTCCCAAGTCAAACTTTCTTTTTCAGTTTACACCAAGTACAATGTTCTTCTTTGTACACTGTAAAAATGCTGTTGTTTTTACAGAAAATAACTGGCAGCAGTGGTTTCCAGGATAATTCAGTAAAAAATATAGTAAAAATGTAAAGAACTTTAGTGAATAATCAAATTTTACAGTTAAACAAACAAAAACATTTTAAAGCTGGTTAATGTAACTGTCATTTACTGTTGAATTGGTCTGACTATGCTGCTATTAAACCTTTTGTTATGCAACTGTTGTTTATCATACTTTGAATCTCATTCAAATTTACTGAAAAATACCAAAAAACACTAATCATAGAAATTTTGTTTCTGATAATTACGTTTAAATTTGAGTAAGTAAGTAAGCTCACTTGAGTCCCACATGAACTCATGAGAGTACACGTGACACATTCAGCATAAGCATGTATTTTCTGACTCATTGGTAGAAACAAGTAAAATAGAGACTAGAAACTTTGACTTATAGATTTTTTCTCCACAAACAAACATATCCAAAATAGAATAACTGAAAAAAGGTCAGCGCAGTGAAGTTATGCACACTCTCATACCTTTCCCTCATGGTGCTATCAAAATGACATTACTCATAATGCAGTTCACCCCACGCCCACTAGCGCCCCCCACACGGGCTGACAGGATATTTATATTTGTTTGGTCAACAAGGACAAACACATTTTTACTGCAGTCAAATGAAACCAAAGTTTCTCTTCTCTGACACACACGTGAACTTTAAAAGAGATCTGAGTGGTCTCACTGCCAGAATTCAGTTTACACTGTGTCAGCACAGAAGGCAGCATAAAAACGCGTGTTGTTTATAAAGTTACGTAAAAGTGAGGCTGAAGTTCAGCTTAGCTCTTGGAAAACACGGTTTCATTTTATCGAATTTCCTGTAAATTCAAGTGTGATAACCCAGCATAAACTTCTTAGTTGTTATTATTGCCCTGTCTGTTTTGATTGGTGCATCTTTTGCTAAATTAAAGTGACAAACATATTTGATCTGAGAGAGTTGTGTGTTTATGGCTTTACACTGGTGCAGACGAATTATGCAAATCAAATGATTTTCCCCTGTCACTGGTTGTAAAAAACATTCCCAGCAGTACAAGTGATTTAATAACTGTTGCTATGGCAACCTGTAGTTTAATGTACCTTGTGCACTGAATTAGAACAGTGGTTAATCTGTTGACTGAAAGTATGTTTGAGGTTTACCTGTTTCAGTTTTAACAGACACCTGCAATTCAAACAGGAGCATTTCTCTAGTAACTAGATTAAAAGGAGTCATTGACTGGTATGTTTGATTGCACTTGTATCCAGGGTTTCTGCAGTGAAAAGTTAATGCAGAGCAGCGACGATTAGACAAATATATGTAAACATGTGACATACAGCTCTGGAAAGAAAAATAAAAACTACTGCAAAATAATCAGTTTCTCAGGTTTGGTGAAATGAGCTGCTTTGTTTTATTTTATTTTATTTTTTTTAGTTTTCAGAATAAAACTATTGTTATTTAAAACATGCATTTCAAAGAAATGACAAGACCTCAACATAACATAATGACACAGCATTACCGAGAAAACTCTATACTAAGAAATCTCTTCACTTGTAAACAAAGCATTGTTTTCACTAAAGACCACAGAAATCAGAAATCAGTTTTTGAGAATAAAGCATTTGATCCCATATTTATTTAACACTGTGAACCAAGCAAACATGCCCACAATCCATATGTATGTGTTTTTGGGTAGAATTAAACTGAATGTTCACAAATAAGCAGTAACAGAAGGGGTTAATATGTTTCAACCGGTGATAAACATCAACTAACTACATCCTCTATATGGGATCAGTTCCTTGCACTGAGTGAGAAGCACTTCTTACTCAGGAGAGCGCTGCTTCCTGTGTGAACCCAACCTTAAACTGTGAGTATGTTAATGCACATGCTTCATTTAAAATCCAACAATATGTGACATGATTGTAGGCTACAGTAAGTCAAAGCTGGTTTGAAAACTGCTGCAAACTGACCCATTTTGTTGCACAAACCTTACCCACCGCTAGTTGGCCCTGTGGTTATAAAGACAAGTCAAGGACTTGCTGAAGAAGTCGTCTACGAGAAGCGGCAATTGTTGCAGGTGAGACCAGACTTACTTTCACTTTTAAATTTGGCTCTCGATAAAAATAGATCATCAAACATCTGCATTTATTTGTTTCCCATGCAAACATTCAGATTTGTTGAAAAGGCTGTGAAAAGCCTAAATTCCCAACATGTCCGCAGTCACCAGGGGGTTTGCAGACTCATTTCCTGAAATTGATTACTCCTATTATTGGGAATCCACAGTTATAAAAACAATAGATGTAACATGTATTTACAGAGTTAACCATTGGTTTCCTTATAACTTAAGCATACGGCGAGGATAGAATCGCATATACGGCTTTTTAAAATCACCAAAAGTTACTTTGCATGTATTTATACAATCGTTAAATAATGTTTTAGCCATCTGGAAAATAAAATATGCAGTCCACGGAACGATAAAACAGATTTATAATAATATTTCCATCTTGTGCCTCTCTCTGAATCAAAACAAAGATGGCGGCCAGTCCACCTCTTAAGGAACAACACAGCCGCAACTTTTAGAAACATCGTGCTAAAAAGTCTTTCTGTCGTCCAGAAGACATTATTTTTTGTCCGGATGGTTAGAAGATGCTCTAGGGATTTAGAAAATGTCGTCTAAATTAGTACAAGTAGGCGACTGACTGAGTTTTTTACACATTACCTGCCAATTCACTTGTAAACAAACGAACAAGCTCAGTCACCCGAATAAATAAGACGCGAGTAGCGCACTAACACACAGCTGGTCACTCAAGTCAAGTGGATCCGTGGGAGTTGGCAGAGATGGACAAAACCTGAGAACTAAATGGATGATCAATTCAGCTTTAATTCACATGTGATGCCGAATAATGTTAGATTCAGTCCACGTGAAAACGAAAGTACCAAAACTTTACGACGGAGTTCCCCTTTGTGCACATGCTTGGATGGCACTGTGTGCATAATCCCCTTAAGATCCATCATTAAGGCTCCAGCTACATATGCAATAAGCCCAGTAGTATTATTGATATACCCCAGAGACACTGGTTTTTACCTAAAAACTCTCCCCAACTTTAATATTGTCAGGGGCAATGTCTCTAAAAACAGCCACACTGTAGGCTTTTACAGCAAAACACTAAATGGGGAAGAAATAATATGAACTTTAGTTATTACAAGTCACAGTGATGTTTAAAGTGCAAGGAAAATGCAAACCTCTACAGCAAAGAGGCCAAGTGTCACTTTATATGTCATGACCTTAAACTTGCTAAATCAATATGTAATTGTTGTGCATGCACTTCGGCTTCTTTCTTTGGAAGTATGGTTTATGTGCTGTGTGTATGGGTGAGAGAAGTTGTTATTCCTCTTTCTCAGGACATTGTTTTGTCTATGTGGTTATTGTAGCTTTAAAGGTTCAACTTGATGATTATTATTCATGCTTCTATATCAGAAGTGGAATCAGTTAGTGTTTAACATCCAGTTTTTAGCAGAAAGGCTGTTGTCTTGTTTGGTGATTCAGTCTGAATCTGGGAGATATAGTCCTCTCTTTGTTCACTAACATCGTTGTCCCTGTCTCTCTCTTTATGGAAACAGCAGCGCCTCTTCAGTGTCACCACCCTTGTGGTAAAAGCGGAGCTACCCTGAGATGGTCTTCATCAAATGAGAGATGTGTGGGAAGAGGAGTGGAAGATGAGATTCGAATAGGTACAAAGGTAGATCATCACTCACGCAATTCATGTTTTGCATTGAAGTTCCTAAACATGACAGCAATACAAAACACCTCTAAGGTTAAAAAATACCATACATAATGGTTTTAAACTGTAGTTACTATGATACATTATTCTAAACACAAAATGGCAAAACATGCTCACAAAGCTGTAATGTTCTCAAACCCCTTCATACATGGAACAAAACTGCATAGTGGTGTAAAAAACAACATGCTGTAAAAGCAAACTCATCACTCATTACTGCAAAACGTCTATTTAAAGCTTAGACACACAGCACAAAACCTTTAGAAGCCTGTGCTTCCCCATTTATGTCTTTCATTTAGAGTAAGTCATTGGCTTGAATTCAAATTACACCTACTGTAATATTTAACATGCTCAGTCCCTTTAGGCACAAACACTTTACATGACAAATCCCACCTTGTCACTACTGCTGTGACCTGCACATGAGATTTGTGTTTTTAAACTTAAAGCACTAGAGCCATGCTACACAACATTTTTTACTTTCACTAAGTAAAGGAGACCATTTATATTGGGTACTGCTACTGAGCGTGCCAGTACAACTGATCAGGAGTAAGACCGAGACTGACTGTGCGTTTATTGTGGTGCAGCTCATGCTTTCTGTATGATGTGTGTGTGGAAAAAATAAAACAGTATTTAAAGCAAAGTTAATACACTGACCAACCATAGCATTAATACCACCTGGTGAAGCTGATGTTGAGGTGGACAGGTGTCAGCATAAAATCTTTCCAACGCTCACCCCTGTCCATCACAGCATTAACAGATTTGCAAGCTGCTCTTGTTTAGTGGCAGTGCCTTCGAAAGTTGTGTAAACTCCATATTTAAGTTAAACCTCATACATGCTCTGACCTCTAGTGGCTGTCAGGATAGCACTACTGGCTGTATGCATTAGACACATCTTGGACATAAACCTTTTAAGAACACGTCAAGAATTTCAGCTTTTATTTGTAGCTACCTTTCGTTGTCCTCGTGTTGTTTTGTTATACCTCATTGTCTTAAACGACATAATGCACAGCGTCTTTTGTGTCTGATGATTTAAATTTAAGTTGAGAAACTACACTGGAACAGATAAAAATGGTTGCAAATTCCATGTTTGCAATACTACAGCCTTATTGTGCCGGTTATATTTTAGTGATTTAGCATACAGAAATGCCTGAGTGCACTAACCTGGTCCAAAACACTAAAGCTGTTAAGCTTTCGGTTATTTTGCGTGATATAGCGGAGTTTAGCTTTGACTAATACTGGTACAGTGACGTTAAACTAGACACGTCTATACACCTACAGAGTGATTTTATGTTTAAAAATGTTAGATGTGACAGGGGCCATGGTGGGTGGTGAAGTCATGCCTGAGTGCATTATATTAAGTGCTGTTGTTTCTAGTGATTTTGCCACCTTGTTAACATAAATGCAGTAAAGGCCTGATGCCTTTATCTGCTCTTTGTCTGGTTGTTAGTAAGTGAAAAGCATGCCCCTTTGCAGTGTTAAAGCGCTTTGAGTGCCTGTTAGGTAGAAAAGTGCCATAGAAGTGCAGAGCATTTATTTTTTTACCATTCTTTCGGTTGTGATCAGGGTCGCTGCATTATCCTGTCAGCATCTGTCATTTTTCAGCATTTGGCTGAAGTTGAGCAGACAGTGTAGCTCTGTACACTTCAGAATTCATCCCGATACTTTTATCAGCAGTCACATCATCAGTAAACACCAGTGACCTGGTTTCATTGGCAGCCATACATGTCCATGCCATAACGCTGCCTGCACCACATTTGACAGATGATCTTGAGCGCTTCCTTTCTGTCTTCAAACTTTTCTCTTCTCATCACACTGATACAAGTTCATCTTGATTTCATCCATCCAGAAGAACCTGTTCCTGAAAACTTATTCCCTTGCTCAGGCTTTTTTAGTTATTTTTCTGGCGGAGTCTAATCTGATGTTCCTGTTCTTTTACACCTCGCGGTGAAGCGTTGGTAGTTACACGCCTACCTCCTTAAGAGTGTTCTTGACATGACTAGATGTTATGAAAGGGTTCTTTTTCACCATGGACAGAATTATTTCATCATCCACTTTAGTCGTCCTTCTTTGCCAGTTGCCATTAAGTCATCTTTTTAAGCATGTTCCAAAGTGTTATATGAAGCACTCCCAGTGTTTCTGCTATCTCTCTGATGAGTGTGAGCCTCATTCCTGTGCATACACACCTCTTTGGTCTTCATGTTGAGGGTTCCATTGAACAGCTGCCAAATGCAAATTTAACCACCTCCAGGAAAACCTCTGCTTTTTTAGTCATGGAATAACAGGTCACACCTGGCCATGCAACTGCTTATCAGCCATTTTTCAATTATTTTTGAGCCCCCTATTTTTGAGCTCACATTTTAAGTGTTTTATTTTAAATTTAGCGTGATGATGTACAGAGGACAAGTACAACAAACCTTCTCATTTTTCTAGTATTTATGAAAATGACTGTATGTTGTAATAATTATGACTCTTATGGTTGGAAAAGGTTACCATCTAGTTCAGATTGCTCAGAGTTAATAGCTTTTAGGGTTAATAACCTACTGATAATAAAATCATTAAAAGTGAGATCTGATGAGTTCTATCAGGGTAATGACTCATTTCGTGTTACGCTTGGAAATTACTAAAAACCCCTGATAAACTGTTATAGTAGACATGTAGGTGTATGATAAGGGTCTTTTGAAACATGTCAAAAAGACTGCGTTTAGAGTCATCTCAATAGTAAAACAAATACAAATAAAAGTGTTTTTAAGTAAATGGTAAAAAATATGTTTGAGGGAAGAGCTGGTCACCATCATTTCAGCTGAAACCTGTTCTATAAAACATTATGGATTTGTTAAAATTAGGTGACACTATAACCATGATGTCAATATTTTTTTTATAGAAGATAATTTCAGTTTCCTGTTGACTTTTTTTTCTCGCTCTCTCTCTTCGGGTTAGCTGTTGCATATTCATAGCAGCAATGTGGATGTGGTGGGAAGGCACCGCACAGACACCGCTCAAAAGGTCTGAAACCACATCCTTAGTCACACCACTGGTGATGACGCTTTCATTGTAACTAAGGTTTAACATTGTTCCACTAAACGTTCTCACTCCGACGTCAGTGCATTAGTGGCTCAGTTGGCTAGCTGACTGATTAAGCAGCACAGTTTGAATTTGAAAAGGTAAGACTGTTACATCTTTAAACTTTTTAGATTATAGAACAGTAAATGTTGCAGTAAAGCGTCTGTTTTCAGAAGCTTAGACAGTTTGAGAGATGAGCTGTTCATTTATTACTTTCTAATTCAGACTAGTAAATGTTGATGCTTGTATGTGAAGGTACCTAATTACCGATGTTAAGGCTATTTTATGTTCCTTCTAACGGTAATATTTATTTACTCAACAATCTCTCAGATTGTAGATAGATTTTTGAACATTTTCTATTTGATAACAAACTGTTGCTGCTATTTATCATTTATTTAATTTATGTATATATATATATATATATATATATATATATATATATATATATATATATATTTATCATTTATTTATCATTTATTTAATTTATGTATGTATATATATATATATATATATATATATATATATATATATATTATATATATATATATATATATATATATATATTATTATTATTATTATTATTATTATATATATATATATATTTTTTTTTTTTTGAGCCTCGAACTCTTGTTCTTTTACCACAAACACATTTTTAATGACTATGCCTATTTTTAGTTTCAGCTGTTGTGTTTCTGTGTTTCTGTATCTAGTGGCTGATAACAGTGGGTCATCCCCATGGCTCTTAAACCACCGTGCTTACTGTTGCTGTGGGGCCTCACTTTGTTCATTCATGGTGGTAAGTTGTTTTGTGTAAAAAGTATTTTTCTTGCATGGATATGAATTTCTAAAGTAATTTTCCCCATATTAGGATGAGCATAGTATTTTACTCTTGTACGTTGGTTTGTGCTTGTCTTGATGCTGCAGGCTTTGCCATGTTTTCCTTTGAAAACAAGCTTCCTTACTAGTGTGAGAGAGCCTTGTTAAATAGGTCATTTTAGCACAAATGTTAAATGTAGTAAACTGACCAAACATTTCTTTTCTGCTGCAGTCACGTCTTTTTGCAATGTCACCTGCTCAACGGACTATGATGAATTACTGAATTGTTCCTGCTCAGGTTTTGTGCCGACACATCCGGTCCCACTCGAAGTCACTTGCAGGTAGAGAAGACTATACCAGTGCTGATGATCAGTGTGCTTTATGTTTGTGTATAAAGCTTTATGACTTTATTATAGCACCAATAGCCTAAATTCAGAGCAGGCTGAGAGATACCTGTGGATTTCCCCTCTACTATAAATGACTAACGTGTTGGGTTATTTTGGATATTGTGCTGTTAGTTATAGTATAGTTAAGGATATGTTTTGGTAAAAGGCATTTGTGCCTAAGTGAAATATACTAGAAACAGGTAAACAGTGGGAATTTTCCATGTATCTGCCCTGCATTAGTGCTCTAAAACCATGAGCTATAACCTTTGGTACCAATACTTTGAAACTTGGCCATGTGTTTCATGTAACACACAGTTTCTCTGTTGTAGTGGTGATGAATCTGAAGTTAATGGCAGTTGTGAAGTCAAATCACCTTACTCCTGGTGCATAATGGAGCTGTCCACAAAACTTTATGAGGTTGCATCCATTGGAACTATGTGTACTGCAAGAGTCAGTCAACATGGCAGTCAAGAAATTATTAAAGCCAGTGAGTCATCCACCTGGGCGCTGAGTGATGTGGGTAAGTTAAACTCATAATAACTACGCAATGACACATTTCACTATTCGTCATGTCTGCAGAACAGATAGAAGGATAAGATACATTAAAACAGGTCACAGGCAAACACAGCATTCACAGTACTGAGGATGTGTCTTCAAAATATACATTAAAAATATTTTTTAAGTTTAATATCAGTTTGTCTTAATCTTTCCACTGTACACATTTTTACAAATTATAGAGTTTCCCAGTTTGCCCACATTATTTGGTAGCAGAAAAATCACCCACCTGCTTTTAGGCAGGGCTAAATATAATGTTCAACTGCCACTTGTGGCCGACAGCATTATTGGCATACATGCCATTTCAATTTCATAATCTTCCCCTGATTCCCTTGGGACTTTGTATTCACAGTGAAACCACAGCCTCCTTTCAGTGTTCATGTGAACAGTTCTGATGGATTCTACAACATTACTTGGAACGACAACAACAGCAAATCGGACTGTCTTGAATATAGGGTTCGAATAAGAGAGAGCTTGTCAAAGGTAATTAGAGACTGTAGATGTTGTTACAGTAGTTATTGTTACCATCAATAATACAGTATGAATTATTGTCAGATTTTTTTTATTTAATAATTATTTGCTAACAACACCCATGCAGTGATGTTCTATTTATTTATTTTTGTTTTTGTTCTTTTTCAGAAACCAGCTCATTCTCTTTTAGTGGAAAATCAGTTCATTCTGTTAGACCATAACAAACTGCAACAGCAATTCGAGTATACTGTGGATGTTCAGGCCAAACTGTGTCCTGGCAATATCTATCAAGGTCCGTGGAGTGAGTGGAGCTCTTCTGCAGAGTGGAGAACAACAGGAACCTCTGTAGAGACTGAAGGTAGCAGAACAATGTAGCTTCCAAACATGAACCATGATGCACGTAACTTTATCATGCTAACTCAACTGTGGAGGCCAATCACGTGTTGTTTATTTCTTGTATTGTAAACTGTCTTACAAGTGTGTGATTCTGCATCGGTTCTTAATTCTAACATTTCAGAAACAGAAAGTCTTAATTGTGTTGCATCATCTCATCCAATACGTGTTGTTTTATTTTCAGGTATGAGCTGGTGGTATGTCTGGCTGCCCATCATTCTTGCCCTTGGTCTCCTGTTGCTGGGTTATTCACAAAAAACGTGAGTATTGTAAACATGGGAGTCAGGATGAGAATTTAACTTTATTCCCCTTTTAAATTCTGATTTGACTTTGAGCCCTGATTACTGAACTCCCTGCAGGACTTGATGCCTCTTACTGAACAATACAGTGGCTGGTGTTTCTTATTTCACAAAGCATGATGGGATTTGCACCTTAGCTTAAAAGCTAATGGCAAACTGGTGGTCCTTGAGGATTAATGATTACTTTTAGCTTTTGGAGAAAATTGCAAAACTGAATATATTTGGACTGAATCAACTACTTTGATTTTATATAATAGACATAAAACGTGCAAATTGCGTTTAACATCGCAGTCGATCTTGATTTCATGCATAAGTCAAACTGCTTTGCACAGAACAATGGCATAGCAAAGTGAAGTCATTAATCTAGTGTTAAAGTCATCAACACTTTGACTTCCAGTAAATGATTAGCAAGTTCTTTGACTGCTTCGATCTAGACTTTCCTGGCATCACCTCCCACATATAGAGAAACCACTGCAGCGCTGTACATGCAGCAACACACATTGCACTGAAATGGCTAGCACACATAGGAAGTCATGCAGAGCATCAGTGTCAGAAAACTGAGAACACCTTGCTTATCAAGTGCACATAGTTAGAAGGAGAAAAAGAAGAGCATGATCTCAGGTCTCTTAAAATGATATATTCTCTGTGCCATAATAATTCTAACTCTGGTTTCAGTTTGGTGCACTACTTGGCTCTTTGCCGTGACTTTCATTAGTGGTACCAACATATAACATGTGGTCATTTAGAAGGGTGCAGCTTCCTGTGTTGTTGAACTGTAATGTGCTAAACGAGGTGTTAGCCAGTGTTTGTCAGTTGCATTTACTGTACAGTATACTGTGTCAAGATATTAGAAAGACCTCTGAATTCAGAAGCACCGCAAACACCAGACCTCCAAAATGGCCATAGAAGTGAATCACTGTGAATTAGTGTAGATCCATTGTCTAAAGTATCCCACAGAAGCTGTTATCTTCTATTCAAAGAAGAGACGATGTTCTGTGTTATGAGCAGGAAACAGAGGAACATTACAAAAAGCATGTAATGATTTCTGTTGGCTACCTACAGTGTTGAAACCAACACTGGCAATCAACAAATATTTACTACAATAGGGACACGGAAT
The DNA here is from genome assembly GCF_900324465.2 of Anabas testudineus. NCBI lineage: Eukaryota > Metazoa > Chordata > Actinopteri > Anabantiformes > Anabantidae > Anabas > Anabas testudineus. The sequence goes on from NC_046625.1 coordinate 5,235,007, forward strand.
ATGTGAGCAATTTCACGGTGGCTATTTTCTCACTATTCTAGATACATAATTTAATATGTGAGGCAGATTTCCACATATCAGACTGCTGTTCTGTGAGTCAATCACAAGATTTATTCTATTTTAATTTAAATTTTTTGTCACTGAGATATGACTTTGACTCACAACTTCAGTTTAGTACTGTATAACAATTCACATGACTCTTTTGTACCACTAGCCTTTGACCACAACTGCACTTCTGCACAGTTCACATACTGAAAATGAAATTGCAACAACAAATGTGACACAGTGCATTATAAATGTCAAATCATTTTTCATTCTCTCTTAATTTCCATTGTTTATTCAGAAATCATTTTGCGTTTGTTTTCAGGTTTTGCCAGAAAAAAATACAGCTGATTACATACATCCCCAAACCGAACGACTTTTTCAAGCCCCTCTACCACAACTATGGAGGGAACTTCAAGGTAAGAGAAAGTGAAATGTTTACTGTGTGTGTAATTTCCAAGTCGGCCCAGCAGGTGTTGCCCAAGAGGGGACTTTCATCACATCTGGACCCTTTTTGAGGGACTTTCCCTTCACTTCTCATTTAAGGTCCCTCATGATATAAATGAGTCAGTGTGCAGGGGCTTCAAGAGACTTTGTTTTTCATGTGTATGAGATGCTGTGGGTTGATATTTGTGTATGACAGCCCAATCTCTTCCACCCCATTGGAAAATACCCCATTATACATCTATTTCAGGTCTTTTATGTGTCATTATGTCAGTCTAAAAACAGCTTGTTTTCACTTGACATGGGCACAGAGTGAAAGATATGTGGTTTGAATCGCTTTGCTGTCTGAAACATAGGCTGCTATTTTGATAACTTTACCTTTTCCATCACCTTTTATGTTCCCCTAATGCAAATTATTTTGATACAGAGGGAAGGACTTAGATGTTCAGTGTTAATAACAACATATGTAAATGTCTGTGCAGGCAGAACATCTGCTTTGTGACAATGTGAAGATAAACATGTGTTTAAAGAAGTGTTTTGTCTCAAACAGTCTAAAAACACCTTGAATTAAATGATAACATACATACACAACATAAAAGGAATGCAATTAGTTTAAGTGTGTGTGTGTGTGTGGGGGGGGGGGGGGGGGTGAGAGCTATGTGCAGTTGCAAATATAATTCAGCAGAGTGCGCTGCTGCTATATATAGCTAGAGACTGAACAGCCTGTGAGAGAGAGAGAGAGAGAGAGAGAGAGAGAGAGTAAGATGAATTCTCAATGGACCCTGGTGTAGTTTCCTCACTATATTAAGTATGCAAAACAAACGACAAACTAATTATTTCACAGTCTACACAATCCGAGCTCTATATACCTTGTGACAGTTTAACCAGACCTTTTACAATGGTATCTTATCACAGTGGCTGAATTTGTCTGCAAGCCTGGTTTTATATTTAGATTTATCCCCCTGTTGAGAAAATTGAAATACTCAGCAAAGCAATCATTCTGCAACTTAATACACATGTTTACATGTATAAACATGTTTTATTGTCTTCTGCAGCATTTGTAAATTAAAGTCATTAAAAGGGAGTTCAGTTTGCCTAAATGTACATGTCTATTGCATTATCCTACATCTTGTGCATTGCTAGCTGACATTATGAAAATGTAAAGTGAAACAACACCTCTGTAGTTATGTAGTGCTTTGTGACAAGTGTGAAGTTCTTATAGTGCAGTTCTTGCAGTCTCATCAGCTGTGCCATATATCACATCTTCAGGATCAGTGTCTCAGACTGAACCAGCTCTTTCAGAAATGATTGTTCCAGTCAAGTTTATCTCTTGTGGTGCAGACTGCTTGTATTTTCTCAGCAGAGCAGAGGCATGACAGTGATGCTAAGGGGTTTGTACATCAGGATGTGGTGGCCTTTGCGTCAAGTAACTTATCTGGGTATCACCTTGCTACATGTAGGTCATAGGTAGCTGCAGAAGAAGTTGGTGAAAAGTGGTGTACATTTGTGGGGAGGCGTCAATTATACATAATATTATTCTAACTTTATTTATAGGGACATTAATGGGGTGCTTTCTGTTGCTATATCGGGTTAATCCTTGCCTTATGGCGATGTAATGGTAGATTGCTAATAATAGGAATTCTTGAATGAAAGTTAGAAAATTAGACATTTGTATATTCACAGTAAAAATACTAATGAAACAAAAGTACAGCCTTACTTACGCAACTCGTGTACTGTTTTCTATATTGTATATGTACTAGACTAATTATCACTTAACGTTTAATTGTCGGTATCCATAGCCAGTTGAATGTATGTTGTGTTTTGCAATAGCTTATGCTGTAAATATTACAAATGTTCTGAAGTTTGTGAAAACCCCAACTAAACTAATAAATGTGTTTAGGTACTTTCCTGTGTGTCTCCACCACACTGCACAGAAGCAGTATTACTGGTTATAGGCATGAAGGAAGAAACAACTAATTGTTGAACTAAATGTTCAAAATGTAGATTTTTATGGGATTATTTAAAATGATTTCCTCTGAGTCTTTGAAGTAATGATGACAAAGTTTTTAGAAAAAAAACTGTATAACACAATAAAATGTTTTATATGTAACTTTTAATTGACAAGAAGGCCACTCTCAGTGCACTAATGACAAACAAAATTCAGTTCCGCTTAACAAGGGCATGCAATCTTCACAAGACCAACAATAACAGTAAAATGTTGCTTATTTGCAGGAATTGCTTCAAAAGATCAATATCACACTCATATTCATATACTGTATATGAAGCAAGAGCCAGGCAGATTATATTATCTTAGTTTAGCTAAAAGGAGATAAGATGACTCTTAGCTTATTTGACCCTAGCTTTATATTTAATCATACAGACAGCAGAGTTGATCTTATCTTCTACTTCTCAATATGAAGGCAAAGAAGCATAATACTCAAGATGTGAAGCTTTTCCTTTAAACATTTGTGGTCCTGTGTTACAATTTAAATATTCCACGTTAATATCTTCTGTTTTTCTCTGTTTTAGGAGTGGGTGAAGCCTGTGTTCAGCGAGTATGATTACCTAAGGATCAACTCACTTGTTCCAATGCCGAGCGAGAAGCAGCACGACATCCTTCACTGGAACAACGAGAAGCAAATCTATTGCGATGACAGTGAGACAAAACAAGGTGGCCATTTCCTCCATATGCTGCAGCCTCCTAGCAACTTGTTGCTGCACCTACAGGAGAGTAGCAGTTCACAAGGCACAGGCCACTCCACGGGCCACATCTCCATCCATACTGTCACCCTGTCTGGAGAAGAGTTTGAGGAGAAACTCATGTCAGAGAGCTCGATAAACACCCTCAGAAGTTACCAAGATGGAGAAAGCTTTGGTTCATTCGAAGAAGACAACAGAGAACACGCTGGCTATAATTTAGGGGAACCGCAGTTGTCCAGGATGGAAAGACAAAGTGGGATATTACAACAACATGAAAACCACATAGCCAATGACTTATCAGTGGAAAATCTAAACTTTCAGCCACATGCCCACTTTAATGAACCAGAGAGAGTATCACTTGACTCATTTGTCTCAAACGAGCAGTCAGAAGATGGCTATCCTCAAGTGGACTTGGACACCATTGACAGTGGTTTTGTAGAGTGTAGCAGCCCTGGGGTCTCACATTCAAACAACACAGAGCAGATGGACTCAGATTTATTTAATGAGCACAAAAACTCAAATTCCAACTATGTAAAGCAGTGGATGATCTGCAGCACTATTCAGGAGGACTCTAATTCAGAGAATGAGCTTCATGAAATACGGTGATTTTAGTGCTGATTTACTGCCACAATTACAGGCTGGAGTTCTGTTGGACACTCATCGAAAGCATGGACTTATTTTCACAAAAAATATTCAGTCTAGATGTCTGGTTAACACTTAATTCTGCATGCTTTTGCTCATCCTTTTAGCTTGTAGCTTAGTTTTTGCTGTGCACTGTAGGATGTTTACTCATTTTTACCATTTACACAAATTTTATTGTGTTTACCTGCTAAGAAAATTCAAAAGAAATGAGAGGAGCGATGTGGGATGATTTTAATGAATGATTTAAAGGATGATTTTATTAATCAATCCGGCCTATATATGTATTAATCACAATGACGCACAGTTTATAATTATTGCAGTGTGACACTCCAGACTGCACAGACATTCAACACAGTATCAAGTGTGATATCTATTGCTTTAGTTTACTGGAGGATGCTTTTATCTTGTTGTTGTTTTTTCCTCACTGTATGTACAGCTTCATAATTTCTTGGTCATGCATGCTTTATTAGCTTGAGCTGGAGAACGAGCATGCATGCCTTATCAAGATGTCTGATAATGTTTGTTTTCCTTGCACATGCAGTTTGTCAGTAACCACTGTAACCATCTGTCCTTTTCAGTGCAATGTCAGTAAAAAAAGAGCAAACTTTGAGCAAACGTTTATCATGTGCGAACACGGTGGTGATTATTTATCTTGCCTTGACCTTGTTCATCAGACACTGTATTTCTTTACCATAGTTGGGTAGAGAACATTTGTTGATTATATGTGTTCTTAATCACTAAATGGCATGGTTCACATTCATATAGATACTGTACCTACACAACCATGTATGTGCAACTGCTGTAGTTTACATTTCTATTCAACTGACAAGTGACAAAGTATTTTTATTTCTCAGTTTTTGTCTTTTCTTGGCCCATTCTATGTATTTCTTCCTATAACACGTTATTGTGACATTACATGAGGGTGTTTGAAAAGATGTTCTGATTAGCTGATAATATCAGCAGTGGAAGTGTGTCTGAGGGTGGATGTTTCCTACTAAAAGACTCCTAATGGTAGCTGTAGTGGGAGGGGGAAGTGTGGCTCACTTTCCATACCTATGGACTCAGTGTTGAAACATTCTTTTTATTTCACACCAGTTTACCTGTCATTGTCTACACTTTACATTGTAATCTAATCCTCATCATACTTTGTTGACTTTATAAATAAAATACTCAGAGTTCAGTCTGAGAACAGTCAGATAGTGGTTCTAATTTGGAGCTCCAGTCACATATTTTGAATTTTTGCAGCTCAACCTTCCAAGGCTCATCATCAACTAAAAAGTAAGAAAGGAAATCTCAGTTTTAATTTAGATAAATTTAACTTAGGAAGATATAAAAGTATTAAATGTTACTTAGATGTGTATGTTTGTGTTTTATTTCACAATCTGGCAACTCTAACTTGTTATCATGCTTCATGGTAAAATTATTCTGTAATGTGAAGATCAGTAAACACATTTCTCAGGTAACGTATAGTTATAAGACGCACACAGTTTGAATGGTCAGCATTTATAGATTTTCTACTAGCCTTCATCCTGGCACATAATACTTAAACACATAGACTACACATCAACAATTACAGGTTATCGTGCATATTATTAACAATCAGCCCTCAGTGTCTCACTGAATTATTCCCCTGACTGTTCATGTTGTGTCCAGAGGTCACCTCTTCTTGGCACGCTTATCCTATGTCATTGAGAGATGGTGGTTCTCGTTGCTGCACTGGCATAAATGTTACAAAAAACGTTGTGTGTTGCACAAGTGATAGGGTGAGGAGCTCAGTCACCCGGGAGGAGCTCGGAGTAGAGCCGCTGCTCCTCTGCATCGAGAGGGGCCAGTTGAGGTGGCTTGGGCATCTGTTTCGGATGCCCCCGGGACACTTCGCAGGGGAGGTTTTCCGGACATATCCCACCGGGCGGAGGCCCCGGGGAAGACCCAGGACACGTTGGAGGGACTATGTGTCTCGGCTGGCCTGGTAATCGCACACAACTCCGTAACAGCCTTTAAAGATTAAATGTCTTATCAAGAGTTGGCCAGCCGTTGGATCTGCTCTGATGAAGTTTTAAATCTTGTTATGTTTACAGTCATATAACAATATAGCTTGATTTGGATGTATTTTATTGTGAATACAAAATTATATCATCTGCATTAAAATGATAATAGAGATATGAGCTCAACATGACCTTTGAAGGTGTCCTCTAATATCTGGCACCTATGTCATCAACATATCACACATGTCCAGTAAATTGCACTCCCATGGTGCATCTGCCTTCCCCAATAAATGACACAAATGCAACCAGCTGTCCATGACATAAAAGAAAACATAATTCATCAGACTAGTCCATTATCCGCTTCTGGTGTGGACATGACAACTGAACGTGCTTTGAGCTGTAGTCAAAGGTCACCATAGGCACTTTAACTGGTCCCCGGCTATGGTGCCACAAGCAACAAGCTGCAACACACTGCGTGTTCTGGCAGCTGTCAAAATCTTTTTTCTTTTAGTCTGATTTTTGAATCAGATCAGACAGGCTACCTTTCAGCGAGCATTTGGTGCCTGTGACACTATCACTGATTGCTCAGCTGCTGTGAACCATATGCCAACCCTTGACAGGTTTTACTGTAACAAGATAATCAAAGTAATTTAATTGTCAGTGGTTTTATTGTTGTGACTCATTGGGGGAATGTACAGTACTGTACTTCTGAATTGGATCAGTAATAGGTTATTGTCTATCTATCTTAGTAGAAAAAGAAACTCTTGTGGCCAGATCATCTTTGCTGAGATAAACTCGCATGAACCCCTTTTCACTCCCTCAGATGTTGCTATGGAGAAATATATTGACATGATATAAGACTTGGGAGCGTTACTGTCATATTTTTGAATCTGTGTACAGCATAATACACACACCGCCCACAGTTCAATAGAAATATCTTATTTTGATGTTACCGTGGGAAAGAGTCACACAAATAGCCTAAAGCATAAAATAATAGCAAAAGATTAGATCCATTTTTAAATGTCAGTTAAAGCTATGTTTTTATCCCACTGACATTTCAAAGAAAATACACAGATTGTGTTTCAGATTGTGAACAGCTATTACAGTAACAGTGCAAGACCTTCTAAGAGAGCTCACAGTGCGGCGCTATGTTGTCATATTGACTTAGCCCCTTAGCAGGTCAGAGATCTAATTTATAGCATATCCATGTATGATTTCATGAGTAATTTATCCTTGAACTTATTTTGGAGGAAATGAAAGACCAGACATGGGATCTAAAATTAGGATATTAGCTTCTTATATTTTCAGTGTTTGTACCAAATTTGCCATCATCGACTGAAACAACCCACATTCTTTGCTTCACTCTAGTGATTGGATATTGATTTTCAAAATGAATTAAATGGTCCTTTATATTCTTGTTTTGTAACTGCTGGTTCAATAGTCAGAGCAGCAGAGAAGGGGAGATGATGTTTGAGTGTCAGGACAGTGACAGATGCTAATGAGGCTGATATGTTTGATGGAGTGTTGTTTTTCACCTGATGACCATTCTAGCTCCTTTAGTTCATGTGTATAACACCACCTATGCTATTTCCCATCCCTTGCTGCCTTTGGCCACATCATGTAAATAAATTATATAGTAGGAACCTGCACTACCCCCAGAACACACTGTGCCAGTGAAGGAGAGCTCATAGGTGCACGAGAAGCTTAAAAAAGATATCAGAATATACTGATCTCATAAACAAATATTTTTGCCAGTCATTCAACAACAACTGTAACTGTTACCCTAAACCGACTTATATTTTAGGCCTATTTAGAAATCTAAAGCCTTACAGCACTACAACCAGAGGAGAGAGAGTGATAGAAGGAGCATATCCAGTTCAGAGTAGGTGGAAATGGCTTCATTTTGTTAGTAATTGTTAGTTAGTACTGAGGTGAATGCAGACAAGCTCTCACTTAGATGCCTTAACAAAAGAAAGAAAACTCTAGTGGCTGTCTGTAGTGATTTAACATCATAAATAGTTCAATACTAAAACTCCATGTGTCTTAAGGTACCCATCAGTGCATCTTGAGTCATGAGGTCTTCCTTAGTGGTTTGATGAGTATGATAATGATATGACTCATATGCAAAGCTCAATTTACTGTCATCAGATTTCAATCCAGCTGAACGTCTATGATGTGTGGGAATGTTACGCTGCACTTTTCACCTCCATGCTCAAAACATCACCTTTTGATCGCTTCTTTAGAAAATAAGAAGATTAACAATTTAAGGCTTCATCATGAAAAGAAAAGTATTTGAAAATAATTATTGTTAAAGAATAATATAATTACATTATTATAATCATCCAGAAGATAAAGGGAACTCACATTAACATAAAAGTAATGGCACTGGCAGTACCACAGTGAAATTCTGTGAAATGAACAGAAATGTTTCACGGGCACTATGAACAAAGCAACAACACGTGCACAAAACCAAGCCAAAAAGATAAAAGAAGAAGAAGAAAAAAAAAGCCTTGTGACGTAGAAAATGGTTTAACTTCCTGTGATACAACTGGTGATAAATAAAAATTCAGTTCCATCTCTCATTCACTGTCTGAGACATCAAGGCACCAGGGCAGCCCCCAAGGTAATAAAGCTTTTCCATTCATTGTACATTGTGTGAAAACAACTGATAACTGCTATTTTTCTTGCCTTTTAAGATAACATGAACTTAAAGTGTATCGTTATATATGTAAATATGTATATTTCTGTCATAGTAGTTTAAACATTTAGAGAAAAATAACTCACTGTCAATACTTGTGTAGGCTGTAAAGATAATTGTTGTGTATTTCAGGAGCAGTAGATGCAGTACAATAAGACATTCAAGAAAGAGTGATACTCATTTCCAGGGAGACATGAGATATCCACACTTTCTGTTTGTGTGTTGGTGCTCCAGCATCTTCGCTGTGACTAGCTGCGTTACAGGTACTGTTCACTTGTCTGGACACAGATGTGTTCTTGTCTGAGCTGTTTCACTAAAATGTTCTACTAAGACTTGCCTATGGTGTATATATAATCGTGAGGCTTACATTGATAGGATTGATATCTCCTTTTTGTATGATTAATAGTGTACAGAGATTCATGCATTCCAGTAATCAACCACAGCAGGAAGTTCAAAGGAAACCTTTAGATGTCAAATAACTCATAACTCATTATAGGTTAATCTGTACTCATCTTTGATTACTTTTAATTAGAATAAATGTTCTAATTAGCCCAATGATGACAAATACAGAAAGTGTATCCACACAGTACTGCGTAGATACACTAAGCTAAAATACTATGCTGAAGTATTTCCTTTTTATGTAACTTGGTACTGCTATTTCACATCTTTTAAGAGAAATGTTCTCCTATTTACTTTACTACATAAATCTCATGGCTAGAATTGCCACTAGTCATTTCACAGTCTGTCACATTTGTCTTGTGACCTGTAGAGGTGCTACAAACCTCAACTAAGCTCAACTGTAAAATTATATCTTTGCACAAATAGCAATTTGATAATGTCACATGTAATATAACAGTGACAGGAGATGCTAATCTGAATGATACTTTAAGTACTTAAATAAACTGAAGTGCAGGACTCTCACTTGCACTGTACTGGTTCTATATTGTCTTAATATAACCTTTTCAATTAGATCAAGCCCTGAATGATTTCTTTTTTAGAATTATAATAAATTGTGTCAGAATCTACATGACAATATTTTTCTTCTCATTTGTATAGTTGATGGATATTCATGTCTGACTACCTATTGGCAAGCAGTTACTTGTGTGTTGAACATCACTGGCAATTCTCTGGGTCCATCTAACACCACCTATCGTCTGAAATTCACTCACGTTCGTAAAAACACGTAATTCTTTTTTCTTAAATTTCCTTAATTACAGTTTATTAATAAATGCCACTAACATTTTTTAAACATTTTGAATAAAAATGCTAATATTCTGTAACTGTTTTTCTTTCCTGCACAGCACATGTCCTCTTGTGTGGATTAACCACAGTTATTACTGTGACTGTAACATCACAGAAACCTCAAGGCTTTTAAACTCGAACTCTAAATATAAAATAGACCTATGTACTGAATCTGTCTGCCAGTCTCTAATAGAGAGTTTTAGTCCATCCATAAACAGTAAGTATGAATGAATTATATTTCATTCTGATTATGTAATTCTGACTTTTGGATAACGATAATTTGACATGTGATTTTTTTTGTTATTCTGGTGAGAATCTGAACAGCAACTGTTAAGTTATGTCTTTGTAAAATGTACTATTTTTATATGCACGTGTGATATTATGAATGTTTGTCATCAGTTCAGCTGACACGCCCAGATGAAGTAAAGATCCAACAAACACCAGAGGCTTTCAACATCACTTGGAAAAGTGGATATGAAAACCGTAGGTTCCTCGCGGATTACCTTGACTATGAAGTCTTACTTCTCTCATTTGAAAGCAGCAAGAGCAAAGTAAGATCTGATGTCCTAACTGTCCATGTTTTAATAACCTGTTTTGCTGTAATAAGATCTGACAATAACCATTTGTTTGTTTTTACTGTTTATCCAGACACTTAAATCACCTGAGAAGTCTGTCTTGATTCCAAGATCACATGTTAAATCATATGCTAAATTTTGCATTAAAGTGAGGTCTTTCCCTCGACCTTACAATGGAATCTGGAGTAAATGGAGTCCACCAGCATGCTGGCAAAATGATGAAGTGCAAAAAGGTAAAAATGCTTGGTCTCTTCTTTTTCTCTCACGAAAATGTACTGATACACAGAGATGTGTAATGTTCACTCTTGTGTTTCAAATAGCTCACAGAAACCATGTATCTCTTTTTAAAGATCAGTGATTTCATAGAATAATACAGATAATGCAGATAAAGGAGCATCGACCTTATTGTTTTATGTCATATCTGTAGTATGACTCGCTATTTATATTGTTTCTAAAACTTTCTCACAAACTCTTCTCAACCAGAAAATGAAAAGACATCAGTCATTTTGACCAAAGTCCTGGCTCCGCTGTGTGTGGGATTTGCAGTGCTGCTGTTTGTTTACCTCAGTCCTACAGCAAGGTAAATCTTTGATCAATGGTGAAAGGGTCTGGAAGTTGAGTCATGGCACAACTTCCTTCTTGTTAGGTCGAAACATTTTACCACTCATCAAAGTAGCTTCTACTCCTTGGCCTGAATAGACTCGTGAGGTGAAACAATGGAAGGGGAGGATGTGAAGGATGTAATAGTTTATTTAATAGTCACACCTAATAGTTTAATAGTCACACCTCTGCCAACCCTTCTGTCCCCTCAAGTGGGTGTGTCCAGCCTGGTGCAGGTGTGAATTAAGCCTCATCGTTCTCCACCTCTGTTGAGTGAGGGGGTGTTGATCAGCACATGTCAGGCTTCCCTGCCAAACACCTAACACCTAGCCAAACCTAACAAGCCTTCATGCCAGGGGTGGAGTGAAACCAAACCTGGAGCATAAATTTGAATCCTCTAACCAACTGTCTTCAGGCTGAAGAAGCTACTTAGATGAGTAGTGTTACGTTTTGACCTAACAAGAAGGAAGTCCAGTTGTCATGACTCAACTTCCAGATAACTGGACTATCTTCACCGACATATTGGTGAAAGGGGAAATTTTCAGTAACTGATATTCACCTGCCAAAAAATTCAAATGCAATTTTAATTTCTGATCTCTGATTATTTTGTTTGAAAGAATGAAGATAAAAACTCTGTCCCACACACCATCGCCAGCCCCTTTCTTTCAGCCTCTGTTTCAACAATATGAAGGCAATCTCCAGGTGAGGTGATAATACAGTGGCCTTACTGCTCTCTGGTTTATTGTTTAATTTTTGCATATTTTTTATTTGAGACTGGTTATTATTGTTCGCATAAACAAACAGTTGTTCTGTAAACAAGGTTTGTAAATGGGAGATTTCAGTTTTTGCTTGATAGGAAAATAAAGAAAATTAAAGGTAAAGTCAGATGATCAAACTCAAAAGTTAAGAAGCTTTTTGACTCACTGTGTGGGAACAACATTAGTTAAATTTAATTAATAATCCTGTATGTTCTCGTTATGTCGTGCACAATGACAATAAGTCATACAACTTGATCACACCCCTCTGTGCTACTGAATTTACAGGATTGGCTTTCACCTCAAAGTAAATGTGCACTAATATACAAAACTGAGGAGCTGTTGACAACCCATGCTGTGACTGTTGTGCCCAAACCCATGACAAAGGACCCAGAAGAGAACCAGGACTTCTATGACCCTTCAGTAGCACAACTGGCATTCGCTCAATGTCAAACCTCCTATGTTGGTTTACCTGAGATGCATAAGGTCTCCTCTCCTATAACTATGGTCTTTCCGGGAGACACTTCTTACACTCAGCTCCCTTGCTCCGTCTGGGAGTTCGACCCGGGAGAAGTACAGATTATGTCGTCTCCACCCAAAGATTCCTTCAGCTGTTCTGACTCTGGTTGCAGCTTTGAGAGCCTGACTAAAAGCCCAGACTGCAGTTTACCAACCTCTCCTGTTACTGACAGTTCACCACCATTTTACTCTAGTGATTACTGTATTCTCAACAAAACAGCAGGAGGTGTTGTTCCTGTCCTAGTAACTAAAGGAAACCACCCAAACATTACATCTGATCCCGACCAAAAAGATGAGAGCTAAAAATACTGTAAGCTGTGCATTGCATTGAAGAACATTAAGATCAGAGTTAATGCTTCTTCTTCTTACTTTGACACAAATATACTGTATCTTATTGTCTTATTATCTTACTGTTTTTATTTTAGATTTTAAATATGCTTCAACATTTATGGACCAGTTTATTATATCTCACTATCGCTCTACTTATTATTAGTACTTTTTACAATATATACAAAACATATTGTAGGCTTCTGCTTTAGCATAAGTTTGGCTTGATGTGTTTTCCACACTGACTTCAAAATGTCAAGGCATGTAAGTATGCATTATTTTCACAGAAGATTTCTGTTGTTTTGTTAAGCATGGCGTTTTTTTATACATTTGCCTTTTAACCAAGGAAAAATCTGTAATATATATATAAAGATAATACAAGAATGAAAACTTATGTATTCATGTCTTCATTAATGACAGCAATTAAACACCAGACTTCTGAAGTCTAAACTCTTATTGTCCTGCTGAAATACACGGGACTAACCGGGAAAAGTCATTGTCTTGATGGCAACAGGTGTCTGTAAAATGCCAATATACGCCTTTGTGTCAATGGTACCTTCACACACATGCCAATCACCAGGGGTGGTTCTAGACCCTTTTAGATAATCAGCAACTATGAAACTATCAAAAGTTGTTGAAACAATCATTTTTACTTTTCAAAATAAAAATTTAAATAACTCATGTCGATTTAAAAAAAGGATCCAAGGTTTTTTTATTCTCTATTCTGTGTATTCTGATCCCCCTGAATGTGGGTGTCCAGTTTGGCAGATAGGTAAACAGTTTCCCAGTGAGAGACAAGAGTTGCTAGTTGTTGTTCATGCTGCAAAACTGAAACATACAAAAGAAAATATATATAAATCAACCATTATAAAACTGACAGCACAATGGGTATTAATAAAGTATATTATTGTTATTATTATGATTTAAATATCTTCAACAGTATGACACATTACCCATCCTAGTCAAATGACAATGAAAGTCCTGATGTGCTAAAACCTAGTCTATTATCTCAATGATAATAGAATTCCCCATCAGTAGTGAGGGCTAAGGCCCCTAAGGATGAAATCCTAGAACCGCCCCTGCCAGTCACCCATGCTATGTGCACTGAAGTCATGAATGGATCCTGGTTGTTTAACAGAGTTTTAGGATGCATTTGTGGATGTAGAGGCCGAGTGTGTAAACTGATGGATTCTGCCTGAAGGCTTGGAAGTCATGCACATTCAACAGTGGGTTACAGCCCCGAGTCCTTCAGCCTTTCCACAGTATTATGTACTGTAGATGATGAAACGCTTAATTCTTTGCAGTCTTGCATTGTGCAAAAATCTTTTTCAACTGATTGCTAGTGACTTCTTCTCTAAATTTACACTTTCAAGTGGTTGAAATATTTAGTTTTGAACTGTCACATGCACAAAAGCTGCAGTTCTGCAAAAAGCCCAGCAGTTGGTAGTAGATCATTATTGTCTTGCCAGCCTCAAAGACGCGGGCACAATGCTTTGGACCATTAAAGCATGGCTTACCTCGCAGCAATACGTCTGTTTTAAGACTGTTAAACTGTTCGTTGTTTCATTTGGATCTAACAAACATTAAGATAATATTTTTGGCAGCTGTAAGCACTTAAACACTAAATGTTACAGCTGTTTGGGCGCTTGCAAGTAAAAAAAAAAAAGGAGAGAGAGTTATTATTTTTGCACTGAGTAATAATTATTGATGACAATGTTTGCACAACGAAAACGATGCTTTTGTCACAGAAAACGCCACCAGGACGACTGTGAACACTGTGATGACCGAGATCGACCGAGCGCCTGCAAGAGCAAGGAGGCTGAGAGGCACAAGGAGATCAGAAGACTGGAGAGCGAGTTGGAGAAAAGGCAAAGCGAGTTATAGAGGAGTGAAATCACCTGCCCTAGTGAAGAACAAGCGTGAAGCCAGTGATTGTGGTGAGTAAAATCAATTAACAAACTAATCAGTTAAAAAGATGGAGAGATTACAGGCGATGGGACAACTCCCCTGCACATGTGTGCGTGAATGTGGCCACGGAGTTTACCCACTTGTTTTTCTATCCATTTATCTATTTATCAGTTGTAGGTGCAGCGACGCCCACGTTCGTTTCCGCGAAGTGTCACGACACGGCGAGGCTTTTCCCCACCAACATACCCAGACGGAGGCAGCGCTTTGGGAGGGCGAAGGAGCAGCTTGTGGTCAGCACTTCATCTAAAGAGGAACCTTCCGACATGGAGACGATCAATAAATGTAAAAGTGCGTAAAGGGGGATTTTTTGCCGGACGCCAAGCTGAACATCAAGACTAAGAAACGCTTGCAAATAAAGGTAAACTCAGCTGCTGCTGACATATTAGAGGCTTACAACAGTGATGAGTAATCTGAGTCAGTTTAGGAAGTCTGCAAAGTCAAGTCTGCACAACACGAGTAGAGCTGCAGCACAAATGCCACCAAGAGCAGCAAGAAACACGCATGTGGTCTGCGGGTTATCAGTGGCCCGATCTTTGTCCCTGTTGATTTTGAAATGAATAAGTCCAATAGTGTGACAAATAACAGGTGAGACAACCTCCATCCAACGCAACTACACGTTTTAGTCAGGTGAGGTAGTGACATTGGGTAATTTACCCACTCATATTTGCCCTTCAAGAACCCAGAGGGGAAAAGTTAACCTCTGAAGGATTTCACAATGATCATTATAACTCCTCTCTCTCTCTCTCTGTCATTGTTCACACACCTACTGTGCATCTACATTGAGGGTAACGCCTTGAATATCTTGCACATTCTCTCCATGTCTGTGTGGTTCGTCTGTACACTGGTTTCCTCCCACAGGCCAAAGACATGAAGTTGGGTTGGGGTTAGGGTTAAATAGTGACTGTAGATATGTGTGCCCATATGTGTGAGTGTGTGAATATGAGTGTGAATAGTTGTCTGTCTCTATAAATCAGCCTTTTGATAGACTCCACTCAGTGGCAGCTGGGATTGGCTGCAGCACCCACACGACCCTTAAGAGGAAAAGTAGATAAGATAATGAATATTTGAATATTAGCCTTTACCTCAAGCTCTCTTTTTATTTCTTCTCACACCTACTTCTGCCCACTTGTGAATGCAGTGTGGGCAACACCTTGGATGTCTTTGAACAATACCTTCCACGTGGCATCTGTAGAGCTGTCAACTTGGTGTCTAGGATGTTTTATGGTGGATTATTATAGATTACAATTTAGAAAACTGCAAGTTGTAACTGAAAGCCAATGCCACAGCTACCATCTTGGATGTTTGAGATTGGTAAATGTTAGATGTAAAGATAAATTTGTGTTCAACCCGAAACCATTAAAACTCAGCTTTTCCTTATTTAGTTGTCAAAACCCCTTATGTGTCACCACTCACTTTTTGTAGTAGCATCTTACATTTTGTATATCCCATCTTCAATTAATGTGTCAACATGACACATTTATCGTGTATGTACTATGGACATTTAAGACATGTTTGTTTGCAATTTCCAACTGTCGTTTGAGACTCTGAGACATTTATATCAGTATCATGTATTAAGCTGTGTGTTTATCGCTTCTGCAGGGTGCAGCCAACATTGACACCTGGAAAACGAAAGTTTTCATGGGTTTGACAATTTCTAAGAACTTTTGTCACTTTGGTTTCTTTCTTCAATGAAGTGTGAGTGCGTGGTTTGCATTTCTGTCCAACTGTGATAACAGTACTGACATGAAATGCCAACCATTTATTCAAACCAACTATGCCTTAAGACAGGGCCTCTCTCCTGCTTGGTTTCCAATCGTCCCTGAATTTTCAGCTTCTGACTGGTTGAGCATGCACAACCGAACCAGGCAATCACTGGTGGGCAGGTAAAATTGGAAAACAATCAGGAAGGTGGACCTGGAGGAATAGGACTGGATATATGAAACTTTGTAAGACAATGAAGGGCATGGTTACTGCATTTTGCTCCTAGACAAGAAGTAAGAGCAATTTATCAACATTTTTGCCTTATGGAAATCATTCCTGTCTCTATGAAAAGTTAGGAAAGTTCCACATGTAACTTAACAGGATATTAGCAGGATATGGCATGATGTTCAGAAAGGGAGATGTCCATACAGAAATATTTGTATGCAACAGCTAATTAAAACATATGGACAAAAAAAAAAAAGAAAAAAAAAAAAACTCATGCAGGATCCAGTGTCACAATCAATCAATATGTTTTCTTGTTATAGAAGCCACAGTCATTGCTTTACATTTGTTATTGACTTGTAAAATGCAACTTTTTAACAGTGATCATCTGAGTCACAACAGACAGTTTTGGCCATATGAATAATCTCTTACAGCACCACAGATAATACTCCTTGGAGTTGCTGGAGTCGGTCGATGGCTCTGCCCCAAGCACAGACGAGGACGCTTACGTGAAGAGGTTATTGATTCAAACTACATTATCTATGATTTAGAGGCCAAATAGTCTAAATTGATACTTGATACATGGCTTTTTATTACAATCATGCTCTCCTGGACACACTGCTTTGATAAAGAAATAATGTGTGATATAGGTGAAATGTGATTATACAGAGGTGTTCTGTGGTGGAAGAGAAAGTTTGGAAAATTGTCAAATATCTTAATATAAACAACTTTATTCAGACCTTTTTGCTTTATTTTCATGATGCATTCATGAGCTGTGGCAGAGAAAAATCTGTCTGTAACACTTTATAGCTTTTATTTCAAAAGTTCACAAATAAGAGTCTTTTTTCATTGCAAGAAACTGATGATTCATATCCTCAGTATCAAGTTATAGGTACTTTTGTTACTATCTAACAGCAGAAAGGATAAGACTGGTATTATTCTCAGTTTTTTCTTTTTTTTTTATCAGGAATAAACTCATGATAATACATCAGCACTAAACCCATTTCTTCCTACTGAGCATGGGTCACACAAATGTGTAGCATTTTAAATTTTTACAAGGCTAAATAATGATAGTGACAGTAGAACGTCCAGTCACTTCAAGGAAAACCGAGAAGTGAAGTTTAAAAACGCCACTGCTCTGCTTGATTTTCTAACTGTGACTATATTTCTGCATATGAATGACTTCTGTGCTAATTCAGCATGTAGAGCAACAAGTTCCTACAGTTAAAGTAGTAAATGATCATTTCCTGTGTGAAATTGGCAGGAAGTGCAAAATCATTGTCTTAGAATCTGCTTTTGAGGCACTGATTTCACTGATTTCCACATGTATAATATAAGAAAAGCAAAAGTAGGTTCAGCTTTAAAACGTATTTACAAGTTGGTGTTCTTACCCTATATTTAATAAAAATTGTGCTATCAAGGATGAAATCTGTTTAGTAATGCTATGTTACATACAATGCTACATTTTAGATGCTTAATACTAATTCAATGTATGAAAATCCAATTTTACAGATGCACAGCCTGAATAGGAGTCAATGGCAAACTCCACGATGAAGCCTATGAAAGCTGAAGATGAACAAGCTGCATGTCTAAAAAGGAAAAGAGGTATAGATTAGTACATTCTAACAGATTAATCAAATACACATATAGATGGTTTGTTTGATAAGTATAAATGTGCCTTTTATAAACATTAAAGCAACAGTTCTTCTATATTTAACTTGTTTTTGAAGGGGTACAGTAGTGGAGGACATGGTTGTAGTGAATGCTCACTCTTCTCTTGTTTAAAAAATACGTCTGATGATGCTGTAATGCATAAACATGATAAAATCATGTGTCTGCTTGTGTGGAAATGTTTCATAACTCATGTCTAGAATATACTAGGTTTATTGGCCCTGGGTACTCCGCTCCACTTTTGCAGTTATGTTTGTACTATAATACCATATACGTATATTCATATAATAGTGTAGGGTGTCTACAGGTTGTAGCTACTATGTATAAAAGTCAAATTTAAAGGTTCAAACTAAATTCTTTTAGGTTGTACTTTTGATGCAGTCGAAGTGTGCATGCACATGATTAAACTTTCTCCTTGTCCATTTATTTTTTCCTTATCACTTTAATTTCAATCCAGCAAATACTCCATAGCATAATAATACCCAACCTTAATCAAAAAGCTGCTGCCACCCATCAGTCACAGCTGGTATTACACTAAACTACACAAAGAATTATGAGTAAACAGTTGTCTAGTTTCTAACGAAAGTAGAGTTTTTGCAAATGCTATATTAATAATAATAATTGATTTTTAATTTTCATTTTTGTGAAGCATTACTTCTAGACGTCCTCCTTCACTGGAGACAATCAACAGAGCACCACTATTCATCAAATACCACAGTCAGGAAACTCATCTGGAGCCCAGCCCTGTGAAGCTCCTGATGTCGGGACACTTCAACTTCCACTCCAGTCAGTGCAGGAGCGGAGGGTCTCTACTGAGCCAGAGCTGATGAAAGAAACAGTAAGGATATAATAGTAACATCACATGATATATTGTACGAAACATACAGTTTTCTTCTAGGTCATTTTTCATTCCAAATTGTTTTTATCTATATATTTTTTTATTATACATTCAAATATTTAGGGGTTAATCTCAAATATCTCAATCTCAGTTCAACTGACATTAACTTTAAAAAAGAAAAACTGATTACATAGAGCAAGGAAATCATTTTGAGAACATAGATCTTTTTTTTGCAGATCTTATACCTCAGCCTGGCTGGAGGGATGACAATCAAAGAGAGTGTTTGGAGGATAATGGCCAAGCTTTTTACAAACACTTGAAAACTGGAGAGGACGAAATAACAAGCTGAAGATTGAGAACCTTGCTATAATGAGACTTATCCTCAGTGAGCATGCTATAAGAATGTATTTGAGGTTTGAAAGGATTCGACATGCAAGTTGCAACAAACTGGCTCATATACAGGGCTAAAGAATGTATATTCAGTTAATGTCCACATGAATTTACTTCTAACAACAACTAACAAAACATAGATAAAACGTAGATATGTTCATATACACATAAAACAAACACTCACGCTTGCATTTGATCAATTTTGACTCTTGGAGGTAAGTTTTAATCAACACATACAGAACAGAAATATGTACAGTTCCTTTTCAACACAGGTTAAGTTCTGAGAGTTGCACTTTTGCTGTTATTGCTATTTTTATTCTATATACTTTATTATTCATTTCATTTCATTTATAAGCATGCTTTATAATATTCATATATATGTCTATGGTAGAATCTATATTGTTATATAGCTTCATAATAATAATCGCAATGTTCCAATGAGAAATGTTTATTTAAATAACATGTTCTTTATTCTACAGGACATTTGTTAGTTGCATTTACTGTTGAGTTGGTGACACCACTTAAATGACATCTTCTTTTGGTTACTTATACATTGTCCAACTTTTTCTATCACTTATTTTTCAGGTTTAAAAAATGAATAATTATAATTATGAATATATTTTGTAAAAGTAATAAAGAAAGAACATTTACATTTAGTCATTTAGCAGACGCTTTTATCCAAAGCGACTTACAAGTGAGGAACAAGGCAAGCAAACAAAATCTAAGTCAAATAAAGAGTGATGAAAACGCACATTTCACAGTAGATTACGCCAAATCTCCAAATCTCCAAAGCTAGCTGAGAAAACCACAGCTTGGCATGCTATTTACTTATTTTCTCCCAATTGTTTGCTTGTAATTGAAAAATCTGAATTTGAATAAACTAACATCATGGTGAAGTGTAGATTCATTAAAGTATAAAAATGGCTAAACTGCGACCTTCTCCTCCTACCTTATTATTATATAATAAGGTTATATTATATTATATTATATTATAGTATAGTATATTATTAATTTTTAAAGATGTGACACTGAAACAATAAACAAAAGTGAACCTGTCCCTTAATGTGAATGTGAGCAGTCACAGTAGCCTCCAGGCGGCGCTGTGGCCTCAGAACCTACATGCACTGACAGCTGCTGGTAGCGAAGAAGTAAACGCCGCAGGAAGCGAACCTGCATCTCCGGTGTTGTGAAACCAACCAGCGTCAGTCAGCTGTAAGTTTGTTTTGCTCTGGTTTTGTTACGAGTTGTGTGTTCGTGTGTTAAATGTGACTCTTTTGACGAGAGTGTGTGCGCGCTGCTGCCTCCGGTTTGCTGCAGCGTCAGATAGCCTAGCATCCTGAGCTGCATCCTGAGCTGCATCCTGAGCTGCATCCTGAGCTGCATCCTGAGCTGCATCCTGAGCTACCCCGACGCGCTCCTCTCGCTGGCATCAAAACAGCTCGATCCAAAGGATGAATTTAGCCAAAACCAGGACTCTGCATTCACACCTACGCGACGAGGAGGCTCTTGTGGTGGAAAACGCTATCCGGCTGGCGATAGACTCGATAATCAACGTGCTGTACGGTGTTGACAGCGCCAGGACTCATGAGTACCAGCGGATGGTGGGCGACAGGGACAAAGAGATCCAGCGGCTGGAGTGCAGGCTCCGGGAGATAGAGCACGAACTGCAGGTGCTCCGCCGGCAGGGATGCACCTGCGGGCTGTTTGGGAACCAGCAGAGCTTCGCTGGATCACAGACCTGCAGCGACCGGGAGAACAGAGAGCAGGGCGGGTTTGAAGCGGACTGCATGGGAACTGAAGGGACGGAAGGACCGCAGGAGTGTGAAATGAGCATCTCCTGTAAGTAAACACTTAAGATGATGTTTAGAGCTGGGGAGACTGTTTGAGTCTCACATTAGTGCTTTGTTACACTGACTTTACATTTATCTAAAATATCTGGTGTCCTCAGTGCTAGTACTACTATAAATAACGGGACACCCAACTTGAGATTCGATTATTAGGGGTTATTTAGTAGGATCAAATGATTTAGGTGAATTAAGTGGTAGTAATAATATTTAGATTTTGGGTAATATGGTAGAAGTATTTTTGGTAATGTGGTATTCTGATGTATAATGTATTCCTGTGGGGTGCTGGAGCCAATAACAGCTGGGCTACTAATATTATTATTAAAATATGATGTTACTGCATAATGCACATCCATTATCATGTGCATTTAGTGCAACTGACCTTTGACCTGAGCTGTCAAGTTTTGATAAATTAATGTGACCCATTGTCAAAATAGTTCCCTGTTTAAATAATGGATTTATTCTGTACATATTCATGTACAAGCAATTATTAGATTTAGATGAATGAATGAATCTGCTGATTATTCGTCTCATTGTCCCAACCCTACCCTTACCCACTGCTGATTACCTAGATCAGGTGCATCGTCCTGCTTTTGATTGATTGCACACATGATCCAGGTAATCAGGGGATAAGCTGGAAAACAAGGTCAAGGGGGGAGACTGGGATTGGCAACCAGTGTGATAATGTGAAGAGCACAAGTTAAATGAATTCATACCATGAATGAGAGGCTTATTTAATTAGAGCTGAAGTGGTTCATCACAAAAAAAAAACCCAAACAAACAGTGTTATCAATTTTGTTTTAAATATATTTATTTATTACATATAAATAAATATCAGTCAATTATAAGATCAGTCATATCTGTGCAGAGTGATTTATTCAAATGTGTACTTTTACACGCTCTAAATAAAACATGAATGACTCTTTTTCCTTCTTTCTCCACAGTGGGTCTTTTTGCAAGACCCCCCTCACACGTCTCCTCTCAAAGCCACGAGTCGGCTCTTCCATCATCACCCAGCAGAATGCGGCTGGATCAGACGTGCACCTCCCACTCCTCAGAGTCCTCAGGTGTGTCAGAGGTAGCCAGGAATCTGCCTACATCTCCAAGCAGCCTCATAATCAAAGAAGAGCCATATGATATCGACACAGTCATGATTAAGTGGGAAATGAGTGAGGAGAGACTGGGAGATCATCAGGAGACCAGAGGCAGTCCGTGTCTGGACGAAGAGGGTCCCAATGAAAAAAGTAATGTATCCTACCATTAATTACCATCATACATGAATATTCACATATATTTATTTGACATTGTTCTTCTGATAAACAGTTTGCATCTTAATTTAAACTGGATAAAAAGGAAACAGAAACTCTCAAATATTAAACATTTCTTAAATATACTAGATTTGCATTTTATATAGGGAACAATTTTGTTTAGCTGTTTTGTTGAATTAATTAATAATGTATATGGTTTAATTTGTTGAAAACGTATTTATATATTCAACATATATTGATATAAAAACTAAATCTTGTTTAGAAACTATCGACAATCCCCAGCCCTCTGCAACAACCTAAGTCAGAAGAGCTTAGCTGCAGTAAAAATGCCCCTGCTTTAAAAATGCATTAGCAGGTTTGTGGGATTGCATGACTAAGACACTGTTCATCCTTTCTGACATCTTTAGAAAAACAAGAAAACAGAGAAAGAAAAAAGCTCAAGGAGAAACCTCAAGCAGAGCCTGGCAGACACCAAATCACTGAGGGGGAACACCTGAGGTGAGTTAATGCATCGTTACAGCTAAATAACTGTGTTCTGCAGTTATGTCACTGTTTTCTACCTTGTCTGCCTAAAGCGCCATAATGCATAATTGGATAGATACCTAAAATATAGACAGAGTAATGTTATGGTTAGAAATTTTCTTAGAGCTCCATTAGCTCTTCATAATTAAGATCCTTATCAAACATTTGACTTTTTGAGTGTTAGCAGTTAATTTAGGATTATTTTCCATGATAAATTAGTTTCTTTGAGAGTTTAATCTATTAAGTCCAGCTGTTTTCTTAAAGCAACATTACCATTCAGATACCAGCTCCTGTTCTTCTCTTTTTTATGTAAGTTAACATAACCAACAATAAAGAAAAGTTGTTGTGCTCAACATACTCGACTACCAATCAAACAAATAATTTAAGGATTCAGTATGCCATGGATAGTAAAATCACTGAACTTTACACATATAAAGAACTACTAAATACTATAGCAATGAGCTGTTTCAAAACAATATGCAGTAGGTTCAAATTAAAAGGACGATAGTTTTAATGTTGTAGTAGAGTCAACATGGGGAAAAATGTGATGCTGGCTGTAAGTGATGCACTGTGTGTCAGAGCATTGCAGCTTGCTGTGTATGCGACTCCATAGCCTCGGACCAGTCAGAGTTCCTTCTGACCTCCGTCCACCACAACATTAAAACCACCAGGTGGTATTACTGTTGTGTATAATGATATTGATAAAGACTCTGTAACTAATGTGGATCATGCTTCTTGTTAATCTTCTCATCTGATCTGCTTAATATAGCTGATACTGACCCTGATACAAAGGTAGATCCCAGTTTCACAGATTACAGTATAATGTCTTCAGTTTGCTCGTCTTACCCGAGCAACAGAAGAAAAAGTCAAAGATATTTAAGTCCTCATACACTGGCTGGGTAATTATTAAAAACATGAAACATTTTAGCACAAAAACGTTTACGGTGCTGTGAAAATGATCATCTGATGATCTATCATCTGATTAATTGATGCTAAATTCAGTCCAAAACTGGCAAAAAAACGGGTATTAAGAAAAACAATTTACCATCTTGTACTTTGACAAATGCTACCTTAAACACAGATCAACTGTTTCCCTAAGCAGCAGCATGTGTCAGCTGATAACAACTGGACCCTTCAGCATTTCATGCTACAGCAGCACAAATTATTAAATTTGTAATGGCAGAAGGTGGTGTCAGGGCAGTCCTAGTAATCCAGCTTCTCCTAGAATTAGCCATCTGACTAACTGCATGTAACTGCAGATAATAACATTGTGAAACATGCAGATCTGTTCACTTGTAAATTACGTTTGGAGTTGAAGAAATTATTATTATGTTAGCCTATGCATTGGAAGAAAACATGAATTAGCATTTGTACTGCTTACTGTAGTGATCTTCATACCATCTGTGTGATGCTTTTTCACCTCAGGAACAAGAAGAAGACTGTGCCGATGTCTGAGCTACCAGAGGAAACCCAGAGACAAAAAAGGGCAGCTTGGAGAGCGGCTTCCAGGCGGTATTACGCTCGGAAAATAGCCCGTCAACAGGCAAGCCCCTCGTGCTCCAGCCCCTTTCCACACATTCCAGCTTCTCAGTTTTCACAACCCATCTCTCTTCTGGATAAGAGAAGGAGGACGCTAATATCTGAGCTGCCCGAAGAGTCTCAGATGCTGCAGAGGGAGGCATGGAGGGCAGCATCCAGGAGGTACTACGCTCGAAAAATCGCTCGCCACCGGCTCGACCCCACACAGTATGGACACCTGCTCCAGAGCAAAGAGCCATCAGGAGAATCACAGGGACCTAACAGAGAAGGATCCCACACAACCAGTGGAGGAATAATGTGCAGCTGATTACATTAAACACTGTAATATGTAAATGTCTGTATTCTGTTTGTTTTTTTTTTCTACTTGTATAATATAAATACAAACTGTACAATAGTGAGGTTTGTCTCAGGTCTTCCGACATGATCCAAATAGTTTGAATCCAGTGTTTTAATCTGAATCTGAAACTTGAATTATGCAACTAAAATGCCTGACAACACTGCATTCAACATCATGGCTCTAATTTATTGTTGACTCCATTACAGTCTTCTCCGGCGCACTGCATGCGTGTTTGAAGACTGAAGCTATTCTGAGGCAATATAAAGCTTTTGAACTGTATTAGATGTTCAACAGCCACTGTAGCAATGAAGCGCCCCTTGAGTCTAACATTTGCAACTACAATCAAGGCATCTGCGATGGGCAAATTATGGGAGCTACATCTTTGCGTTACTGTTGCCAATGCTTTAATAGTAAAAGGTTAATGTGTTCTGTTCTTTTAAAAAATGTTAATAAAAACCAAAATTTGAATACATCGTCTTTTGTCTATTGCAATAATGTCTCTCTAAATTTATGTCATTAAAAATTCTGACAAATGTGTGAATTATTTCCGGTTTTGTCAAGAAATACACATATTTGAGTTGATGCTAAATAAACTCATTGATCCAGCTTTAGTGCAGAAAGCTTTCTTTTTTCCCCATATGTTTTTTTTTCTTATTATACACAATAAGATTTCAATTTCTCTTTTTTTATAATAGTAAGCTTGTAATGATACTAAAAGGCAATGCCTTGTAGCTAAATAAAAAGGACTTCTTGCGGAATAAGAAAAATTGGCCTCTAGATTCACAAAGAAAGAATAATTAGGAATCCGGGATCACTTGACTTGTACACGTCAGTGCCTCTCGTTGTTGCCTCCAGGCCTAATTATTGTGGCTTTCAAACCGTCAGCAGAGCGCTCCTTCTGCCCCCCAGCTAGAAAAAAGGACGTTTTGCAACAGAGGCTGTTTGGCACAGAGGATCCTATAGATCCTTTGTGCTACAGCAGCGACATTACGCATGTTGACCGCAGCCGGGCGCACAGCTGATCTTGCACAAATGTGGTACAGTAGTATGATATAGCACTGAGCTTTCATGGCACTGAGCTTTTATGGCACTTAGCATTCATGGCACTGAGCGTTCATGGCTCTGAGACTTCAGTTTGAAATCTGATCTGTTTGACAGCTGCTGTGGGAAACGCACAATGAGGACAGGCGTGCGTCCGGCTCGAGCTCCGGCTGTGCTGGGAAGCTGATTGAAGGCTGCACATGCGCTTGTCTGAGGGTGGACAGTCGTTTCTGAGCAAATAACGGGAGCTTTGTTATTTGTAACAGACAATCAGCTTTTTATTTCTATTTTTTCACCATTTTCCACTACAAATAGCAGCGAGCACAGAGCTTCTCGTGAGTTTCTTTTGCCTGAGGCTGGGTATTTCAAACAGGAGATGCGGGGTCTTTAACCTGCTGGAGACTCAGGTCTGGACACGAAGGGAGGCAAACGCCCATTCTATATGTGCTGTGGTAACGTACAGCACGACGTAAACATCACAGACCACAGAGAGGCTGTGAGGGGAACATGACGGTCCTACAACGGCAGCTACCAGCATAATTTGCATGAGCGTTTATTTTGAGCAAAACAGCTTCAACCGTCGGACTTCACTGGATTTGTCTGCGTGTTTTCATGCATATAACCTACAGCTATATTCCTGTCTACAGTAGATGCTTGAATTTAGTTTTGGCTCAGTCAACGCTGGATAAAAGGACCAGACTCGTGGCCAGACTCTGGCGCACAGGAAGGCTGCGCATTTGCCCGCATAACAGGTCCTATTGGTCAAATAGATGATTTGAAAGATTTTTATCCTTTCTACACTGCTTTAAGCATTAAGAAGACTATATTTAAGCTTGTGTTTTACAATATATAACGTAAATAACTTACTTGTCTGCGGTCCCATTGCGCCATCTGGTACTTTGGTCTCATTGCACTTTATCTTCGTCTTTAAAATCGTCATTATCTGATTGCAGTTTTTAATTTTTCAGTATAGCTGGTGAAAGTTAGACCTGATTTTTATTATAAATGCCATTTAAGCTGGATAAACTCTTGTTTTTTTTCTCCTGGAACCTTTGGAGAGCTCTTTGTGCGTTTGGATACACCTGTGCACTTTTGGAGATGTCCATTTGGATCCATACCTCTCTCCTTGCGTTGTTGGATTCTGCTCTCATGAAAATATTTTTCTTCGAGTTTTTTCGAGTCAGATTCACAGAAAATCGTCTCTTTGACTCGTAAATCCCATCAATAGGCTGTTTGTGCTTCCCGCATTTGCTCCAAGGCTTGGCAAACGCACAAAAAGCAGCTGTAAGTCTCTGAGAGATCAGCTGCGTCCTGACTGACAATTGCCGTTCAGTACCAACTGTATAACTACTGGATGGACCAAAATAAGTTGAAACTATAGGGGTAGCACAAAGTATATTAGAGGAGGGGGTTCTACTGTTTAAGGCCAATGTCATGCCATTTTAAAGTGGCATTTTGGTGCTCATGAATATTTGGGGCCTAAATAGCTTTATTTAGGGGTTTTGGGGCTCTCAGAGTCCTTTAAAAATGGTTTAGTCCAAATTGGTCACCCCTACATATTCATCTTACATGGAAGTGTCCTTTTTTGCAGGGATTGCTGGGAAGAAGAAGGAGGTTGTCGAGGTTGGGACATTGGAGAGGGAGGTATAAGCTGAGCCACTGTCAAAAGGTAAGAAATCCTCTGTTCTGCTGTGGCCAATGGTGCCCAATGGTGGCTGAGAGGCAGATGGAGACGGTTTACTCCACATTTAGAGAGAGAAATTAAGGTTTTGAGGTGTATTTTGGTGTCTTTAGAGTGTGATTGAACAGGGTAGGTCAGGGCATTATGGTGTGCATTAACAAGGAAACATGGAGGGACGGCTAGGGGGAGCCATAGCTGCTCAGGAAGGCAGCAGCTGGGCCTGAGCTGTTTGACAGAGCATGTTTAGCTTTCTGTAGTACTCACAAAGACAGAAGAAAAGAAGATGACACTCCATTGTTGCATGTCTTCATTAGTAGAGCTATTGTTTGAACTGCATTAGCCTCAAGGGTGTACTTCCTCAGAGGAGATTCCCAACTGCCACACAGGATGTGACCTGTAAATACAGAGAGCAAATTGTCATGTTGCATGAAGACGTGGCAGAAAAACACTCAAACAAGTCGTGAATATGTAACTCGTGTAGGTTAGGAACCCTCAGATTAGAATATGTGTAGATTTGGATTAGCCTAGCCTAGCATAGCTAGTGATCATGGAAAACATTCAAGATGGCTGCTCCTCTGCAGAGAAACAGGTGAGAGCAGGCGGACACTTCCTGATTAGACTGACAGAGCTGCTTTGTGCAAAACCAACACACAATCTAATGCTGATACTTAATAGTGGCTTAAATTCTATCTTCCTATGGCTAGTTTATACATAGGCACACAATAATGAAGAAGCTGAATGACTCAACAACTTTAGACCAGCACTGTCTGACTTGAAATGTGCAGCTGTCTTTAATTCCCATGCTGCCACAGAGCATTGACTCGTTAACCCATAGAGAGGGATTCAACTCAGGAGCTGTCACTGGTCACATTTCACGTCCTTAAATAGCATTTTTATTAATATATAAAACCCACATGTTTCTAAATTAATCCTCAATGCTTTTCAAAATGTCCAAAATGATTAAGATTGCCCGTTAAGAAGAAGCACTGAAGGTCAGGAGCTGATTTAAGAATGATTTCATTTGCACAAAGGGTTAATTTATTTTTGGAAATGTAAATACTCATTCAAGAGGCTGTCAGATGTACCCAAATGTTCCAGTTTGTGATAAATATAGCTCAGATGAGTTCACCGTACTTCTTAAAAACATACATTTTACAGTAGTATCGTTTAGAGAGGTCATTGGCATCAAAAATATAAATTAACCCTTTCATTACCTGCATCTCCTATTGTAGTTTGCACTGTTGGGTGGAGACAGCGAGTGGTTCCTCCTGCAGAACATCATCTGTAGAAGAAAATGAATAAAAATAGAAATATAATTTATCAATCATTTAGTTGCTATTAAGTTATAAATATATATAATAAAAAATATTTTTTAACTGGTAGTCAAACCATGAAAGAAAACACTAAAGGAGACATTTATGTGCACAGCAGATGATCTTCAACACAAACACTGGAAAGATGCTATGTAAAATACACAAAAAGAGATTTATGAAGAATCTTAAAAGGGACTAAATGTCATTTTACAGGATTTTACAAGTGAAACCTTCACAAAAATCTAAATAGGTAAAAAAAAGCTCAGGTTCTTGTTGATTCCAAGTATTTAAACACATCATTTAAAGTTAACCTGAAGTTAAAGGGTTAAATCCTGAATTGCTTTCAGTCCACAGCTGTGGTGCTGAAATCAGATGAAGGCAGTTATGGGTGTTGTCTTTGAGGTAAGAAACTGCCCCCTCTGGTGGACACCAGGATCTACGTCTCAGAGGCCGGTCTCCACTTGCTCAGCCTTGTGGTCATCAGCTGTGTGGGTCTCTGATGTCAGCACAACACTCTCCATGTCCGAGTGGTATATGCCTGAAGTACCACACATGCTAAGCCATATCTGAGAGTCACTGAGGTGTAGGAGAGGATACTTCATACACCCACACTATGTCCCTCCCGGTCTGAGGTGCTGTGAGGCCCTGAGCCACATTTAGCTTTGTGACTGGTGTCACTGTACTACAAACATGTGAATCTGATGTCAGACTTTCTCTTGTTTCCTTCAGTTAGCTTACACTGTTTTAAGTGCAAACGTCTAAATTCACCCTCTGTAGGAGCTTGAAACCATACAACAATAAGTAGTAGCTCCTGTTATGCAATAAACAAGTCTTACAGCTCAGCCACCTATGACATATTTGTTTTTCTACTGAACTGTAGCTGAAGAGTTTCTCTGTCCGCACCCATTAGCTGCTGCTAACGTCTCGTGCCACTCCCATTCAGCTCGCTGCTGCTACTGAGGAGCTATCGGCTTGGTCCATAGAAACACACAGAGAGCAGGCTGGTGCTGAACGGCTCCAGTGCTGAACTGCGCTGTGTCGCAGAGATGGAGAGGCTGTTAACTCCTTCACTGCTGAAAACATGGGGAAAGCTAATCTGTTCACTTCCTGGTTCAGAGAGACATAGTGCTCTGCGTGTTCTGTGTTTGTATCGGGTCTTGTGTCTGAATCTGTGTGTTTCTTTTCAGGACTCCTGTTCTGCACCAGTGCCACTTTCTCACGTGGACAAAAGAGCCTGCAGCTCGTGTCTGAGCTGGTAGAGAAGAAATCTGATGTAAGATGCTACAACTAAACAAAGCACCAACAACACATCACCAACTGATTTCTGTCAGGATCATTTTGGAATATATTAAATATTATATATATTTATGAATGTATGTTAGGAAAATGTTCTGTGAATCTGGTCAAAGCAGTTAGAAAACACGCTGTAACAAACACTTGATTGGTGATAACAGATAATGAAAAGACTTGATTCACATTTTACATTTACATTACATATAAACAATCTGGTCTTTTCTACATTACTTACATAAGATCTAATGTAGATAATGCTCATAAATCTAAATAAATATAATATAGATGTTAAAGTTGGTTGGTCAAACAGTTTTTTACATCACAACATGCTGTTTGCTACTATACATGAAAAGGCTGGAAGGAGTGATGAGTTGCTTTTTATATAAAGATCAGAAAAATGTATTGTAAAAAAATCTTAGATTTTATACTAGTTACTCTGCACTATGTACTGGAAAATTATCCACTTGTTGTTTGAATAACATCCTTTAACATCTTTACACAGTGACCTCAACATCTGCACCACCAGGACATCATGATGGACGAGGAGATCATTGAGGATCGGGCCAAGCTCAAGCAGGGCCTGGTCAAAGTTCTCCAATGTGTGGCCACCATCTCCTCAGCAGCAGCTGTGGTTAACCCCATCTTTGGTGTTGCCGGTTCTCTCATTCGGGTGGTGCTGCACCAAATCGATGATGAAGACATCCGCACCCTTAAGCGTGAGTTTGGCTCGGTCAACCGAGCGCTGGACCAGATCTCCCAGCAGAATCGAAACACACTGGTGCAGATCAAGAAGGAAACACTGGATGGCCAGTACTCACAGGTGGAGGAGAACCTGAAGAACCAGTTCAGAAAGTTCATGGAGATGGTGGAGGCACGGCCGGAGCTCCGTGAGCGCAAGAAGGAAGACTTTGAGGAGAGCTATTCCAATGACTTGGGAGACCAGAACCTGCACACGCTCTACGATGGCGTGGTGGGCAAGCCAAAGCTCTTCAGCAGGCCCATCCTGGAGGTCTACCTGAAGCACTCGCAAGGCGACCGCCACACCATGGAGCGACTGTGCACACGCCTCACCTACCTGTTCTGCATTGGCCTTATTGCTCTCATGGGCTACGCCGCCGTCATCGGAGACGATGAGGAAAGTCTGAGTGAGGAGTGGGCCGAGAAAATGGAGCACGTGCAAGAGAAGATGCAAGAGGCTCTTCGCAAGTGCAAATGAACAAGAAGCATGAAGACCTTTCTGTCTCTACCACTGCTTTTTCTTTCATATCCAGAGCCCATATGTCCACATTCCCTCTAAAATCTTCTTTCTCCTGGCTTTTCCTCTCCCTGTAAGCACTTTGTGAGCATCTATGTTATATTGCTTGAAATCCCAGTGACAATAATGTCACCAGTATATCTCATATGTCCAAGCTGGATAAAATGGTCTTTGAGCTGCAGGCATTTATTCTCCATCCACGTTTAGATGAAGACGGCTTATTTAATATACAATATTTACCTGTTTTCCATTGGCATCACATCTAATTTACATATCAATTCTCCTAGTTTTGGTCTAGCACTGTGAACTGAAACAAACATCTTACACATGAATCAACCGTAGGCTCATTACAGTGAATAGTAAACACATTAAAACCTAAACAATACACTAAAAACTAAATGTGAACTTTTACAACAGCAGTGTAAGTTAATTACATCCCAGAAATGATCAAAAAACACATTTAACAGTGCTTAAACATATGTGTAGCTTTAGTGTGAGATGTTGTATCCTTATTATGCACTTTGGGAAATGATTTGCTGTTTATTAAATACATGTATTTACATGTATTACACTACATGGAGATGGGTTTGTTAAAATGCAAAGTTACCAAGCTGTCATATGAACATAACACCACTACAAGACGGCCTATAAACACTGTAAATGAGAGTCTATATTCTATTATTATTATTATTACTATTATTATTATTATGCCTTCAAAATAGTAAACAGTCAAGTTAGATATATATATATAATTTATAATGTTAAAAATTCAAATAGAACCAAAGCAAGGAACAGATACCCCAAAGTTTTCTAAATGATGAATGTTTAAAAAAAACAAACCATACTGTGTGTCCGACCAACAGAGGCTTCTTATGTTTGGAGCTTGTCCTACTCTGTAAACCTGTTGCTGTGAAGCGGTAAATGTAACCTAATCTTACACTAATATTTCTGAGGCTGCTGTTCTGAGCTCTTTGTCTTATTTTAGATGAATGTTTCCAGTTAAAAATTGAAACACTAAAAGGAAAGTCATTAAAATCGGATCGTATGTAACACTACAATCTGGCAAACTCAAAATTAAATATTATTTGGTATGAGGTGAAAATAAGCAACAGCTGTAGTTTGTGCTTCTGCCTTCACAACAGCAAGTATTTATATTATGTATACACAGTATAACTAAGGTATCGGACTCTGTAAATGTGGTATTATAGGAGGTTTAGACGTCACAGCCCTTTCTTGACTTGTGCAATTCTCTCACTCGTTTTCTATTTTATATGCAGGAGGTACATCAAGTGCTGTGGTAATATACCCATAAAATTAGGAGTGTTCTAATAATATTTTAGATCCTTTTTTCCCCCAGTTAACGTCAACATCAGGACACATTTAAGGCTCCTCTCATGCACTTCATCAACTGACCAACAGTGCCTTTATGTGCCATTACTTTTGTATCCATGTTTTATTTTGGGTTTTTTGCTTAGAGAGTATATTCATGTATAAAGCATTATTTTAAATGCATAGTCTATGTGCTGCAGTTCAGGTTTTGAAATTGTGTTTAAATGTTTGTAAACGTCAGTTTTTGTTCTAGCAATCACTGCACCGGGACTGTGCAGACTGTTAAATACGGTAGAAAAGTGGACTAAACGTGATCACTACACATTTAATTATCAGTTTATGTGTATGTTTTTCCATTTTTCCAAAGTCTAGACCATAATCCTTTCAATATACAACAGTGCACTACATGGTTTTATTGAGTCTAGAGAAGTGTCCCATATCTCTTATTGTTACTATAGATTCAGTATACGCTACAAGAATATAGTCAAAGTGCTGTTGAAATGGAAGAAGTTTATAGTATGAACCTCATGAGGCTTTTTATAAAAAGGCCTTTTGTGAATGTTGCCTTTTTTGTTATGGCGCTTTTCTGCCTGGTTGTATATGCACTACTATAAATAAACGAGTGAATAATACTGAGTTCGAGTGGTCAGTCGTTTAATAAAAATGCTTCATAATAAGACTTGTGTTTGACTGAACATAATATATGAATATATGAAAAACAAAGTATAAGTATTAGGAACCTATTCAGAGAATTAAATTGTGTTTCAATGTTAATTCGATTCCTAATTCCTGTTGTAGGTGGTGTGTTCATTATCCACTGAGTTCCTACTTCTATATACTGTATATGGGCCCTACCAGCCAGAGTCACGGCCTGATCTAACTGCCAAGAAGATTTTGTTCTAAGCAATGAACTGCTCTCTTCACCGGAGCAGTGCAGTCTGGCTTTAAGAAGAAGATAGAAATGAGTGAGTAGGATGACACATGCATTAGAGTGTCCAGGCTGAGAAACAGGCGTCAAGCTCTCTTCCATCGTCATCGCTAAAGTCTGCATCTCACAAAATGTCCTTTGTAATCTGAACACCTCAAACTTAGATTTATGTGAGCATTACACTTTTTTCTACTCTTCCTCTGTCCAGTGTCTGTGTTATTTTGCTTATCTTCATCTTTCATCCTTTTTCCTTGTTCAGGTTTTCTATATAATTCTGTATACAGTCATATTTTCTAAGGTCTTAAGCCTTAAACACTGTAAAATGCTTAGAGATGACATATGTTGTGATTTGGCACTATATAAATAAAACTGCATTACATTTAATTTATTGTATATGTTATCTTGCTCAGTTGTGCACCAGGGTCTCCCACTCATCTTTTCTCTTTCGTTAGTCAGTTTGCACAGGCTCAGTGAAGGGAGTAGGACACAGTATCCAATGAGATGTGTAGTTTGTTAGCAATTACTCACACGGAATAGCATTAATTACTTATAACTTTCATGATCAATTAACCTTTTAAACTGATAAATCAGGAGTTCTTTACTATTATTAAATGTGTATAACGCAGAAATGTCCTCTGGTGGCGCAAGAGACTGGTGTATACAGTTGTAATTTAGGAATGTGTACACAAGAGGGCGCTAGTACTTCACTTGCTTGGCATCACACTGTTTGCTCCCTGAGGGCCACAGTGCTTAAGCATCACATGCCCACTTTCAGAATGATGATATTAAAAACCCACTTTTTGCATCCGACAGGTCGTCTGTCTGATGTTTGTGAAGGACATCAGGATTCAATCAGAGGATCAAAATTAGGTAAATGATGTGTTTTAAAAAAAGCATACACTGGAGGTTAAGTACTGCTTTTATGTCCGTGATCCATCAGTTTCCAGATGAACAGGTTTGCACTTACAGCTCAGAGTTGGGGACTCAAAACCGGAAAATGTGCATTTCAAGCAGCAGAAATGCAGATGACTGAGATACAAAGCTTTGAGGCGCTTACCTGCCCCGAGGACATGAGCGTCTCTGAGCCACTGACGCACGCCGTCTGACGTGATGGAGTTCATTTTTCCTCTTCATGACACGAGCTCGGCTCGGAGATTTCATTTTCACCTGTAGTGAAACATTATTTTAAAAATTCAAGTAAAAATCTCAAAGACATATCGCGGTGTCATTTTCACATGGAGTGGAATCCACCACGAGCTGGAGGAGAAACGATTTGAATAAAGATTTTTTTAGTGAGAGTGAGGGAGGTTCATGTTGTGCGGTCACAGGGCGCGTCGTGTGCGCACAGAGGAGCTTTCATCTCATCATAATTAAGTCCTACAACTCTTAAGATGTTAATATTTTGATTCTAAATTAGTTTTTACATCGGGTTTAACGTGTTATTTTATATTTGTCACCAACCTTACTGGAGATGGTGACGCACGTCATTGCTGTAGTTATAAATAAACACTGTTGTTGTCAGATTCGCCCCCTGCAAACCACAATTTAATGTATTATGATTTTAGCATGGCCTAAATCTCTGGGCGATTTCACACCGCAGCTATAGTCTACAGAAAACAATGAAACATGTTAGGATTTCAGAAGCTGTTGTGGTAAAGAAAAACCATGATGCCATATCAAGATATCGTAGAAACGCTACAAATGAAGAACACAAAGTCAGATTTTCGATTCTCTTATCACGTCTTACCTTAAGTTTGGATCCTCGAATACTGACAACTGATGAGGCGCATTGGGCGAAGAGACATTTGCGCCAAGTGCGCAAGAGATCTCCTTCAGATGAAAAATCCTAAATTTGCTGGAAATCCGTTAGAACTGGAATATTTCAATTTCAATTTCCGTTTCTTTAAAAGCCACTGAATCTATCTTTCATGGTGCCATGAAGGCAGCAAAAAACATAGAACCGACCACATATTTCACCCCTTGCAGTTTGCGCTGTCTCCCCCCTCTCTTTCCCTCTCTGTGTCTCTATTCCTCTCTCTCTCTCTCTTTTGCAGACATTGAGTGCGCATCTCCTCTCCTGCTTTTGGACCCTTCTTTAGCCCCACAGTGGATTAGAGAACCGTGGGAATTTTCTCCAACTTAGAAGAAAAAAAAAACTTCCTTGCAGCTGTTGGAGCGTGAAGGAGCAGCAGGGTCATTTATTTGAGGTACAATGAAAAACTGTTATTATAGGAATGTTACGAATGTGTTCAGAAAGGGTAAATATGCTGTAAGGTGTGTCCGAAGCGCTCAGGGGACTGTGCGTAAAAAGCCTGTCCTTGCGCTTTTATTTTGCGTGCGCATGACCGTTAAAATGGTGCAGTTTGGACACATAAGTCCTTTCTTCATATATTTTTCCTAAGGAATGCTTTTGAAACATACAGTCTGCATGGATACGTAGTAATAAGAATATAGTAATTCAGAGAACAGTTTCAGAGATGAACAGCAGGACAAATGCCGACGTTCATTTGTTACGGAGTTGGGTGACGCAGCATCTGGTGTCTGTCCACAGACAAACGTCTGAACAGGGAGGCAATTAATGTTTGTCAGGTTGCAGCAGGGATGAAAGGGGATTTTTAAACACGGTTTGGTCTTCGTCTCTTCTGCTATGACATGAGTCATTTGCAGACCCAAGGGCATTTGTGTCATTTTCTCAGGCCCCCATTTTGTTTACATGACATCATAACCTGCATCTTCTACAGTGGGTACGTTTCTTCTGTGTTACAAAGGATTTGATGTATTACATCTGACAAAAAGTTCACATTTATATGTTGCATTTGAGTCTGTCATCTGATTTATCCTAAAACATGAAAAAGGGAGATAGTTATGGTGCATTTAAACATTGTGTTACATCATTTTGGAAAAAAACCTACAATGTATTCTAAAAGCTGCTGGGATACTAGAAAACCATTTTAGCAACACTTTCCTTTATTTGTGTTTGACAAAAGATTTTGTTCTCTCTGTGTCTCAGAACATGTCCAATTCTTTGGAGAAGGTTGTGGCCCAGAAGAAGGAGGCCATCGAGGCAGTAATGGACATGTTTGAGAGGGGGGCTGAGGTGTTGGCAAGTGCTGTGGGTGAGCTCTTCCCTCTCTGTGAGGCAGCTGCCCCGGTTCTCCGCCTGGCCTTAGACAATGTCCAGAGCAAAGAGGTCTTCTATGTCAAAGAGCAGTTCCTAACTGTGAGGAACAAGCTTGACGTGATCTGCACCCAACTGGAAGACATCGACTGTGAGATAAAGAAGGGGAGACTGGACTCCCAGTACTTTTTGGTGGAGGAGAACATTAGGAACCAGTTTCGGAAGTATATGGATATCTTGGAGGCGAAACAGCAGTTCAGGGAGGTGAAGACGCGGCTTTTTCTGGAGCATTTTGCCAAAACTGGAGGAGAAAAAAATCTGTATGTGTTGTATGATGCTTTAATGGGGACTAACACCTTTGGAGAGTCCGTTTTAGAGCTCGTAGAAAGGTAAACTTTTGTATTTCTTTTGTTTATGTTAAGTATTTACAGTATTTCCAGATTATTCACCTGCATCCTTTTCCAAGGTCTCTGGATAGGAACACCAAATAAATACCTTAATGTTGTGCTCTTCTTTGCAGGTATGTGGCGAGGAACCGCCGTCTACTTGAAGATTTCTGTGTTCGGATGAAGGAGCTCTTCTGTTTGGGCTTGATTGCTCTGCTGGGTCATTGTGCTTTAACCCCAGGCCAAGAGGAAGAAGAGGAAAAAATCCAAGAGTGGAGCAGGAAAATTGAAGAAGTGGAATCCAGAATGAAGACAATTATTGACTCTTGTATCACAGCCTTCCCAGAGCAGGCGAAACTAGATGCTCAGCGCCTCCTGCAAGAAAAAGAACAAGAGAATCTGCAAGATACGACTCAGCAGCTACTAGAGTTCTTGGTAAAAAAGTACGACTGGGTCAGCTGGTCGGTGCGATTAATCAACCATTCAGGCAGCACCTACCGAAACTGGCGAGCAGGGGAGCACTTTCATCATGTGGCAGGAAAGAACTGGTTTGAGGTGCTCCAGGTGAACAACATAAATCTAGTGGTATCCTACAGCACCAAACCCCAGCCGGTGCCCAGCGACTGCATCCGGCAGGTGATGGAAGGTCAGGGGAAGAAGGGAAACGCCCCGGCAGTGGTGGAGGTGTTGGAGAAGCAGCTTTGTGGGTTTGTGGTTCATGCCGTGAGTCGCCACAAGGAGTCTGCAGCTGCATGGAGCTTTCCAGAGGACTGTCACTACTGGGAGAGACACAAGAATGTGGCAGTGTGTGTGCATTCAGAGTAAAGTTGATGCATGTTTGACATTGTAGGATTTCACAGCAGAGTCTTGATTTATGTTGTTTAATCATCTCTGGAAAGTACTGAATCTCAGAAACCTGCACTTATCTGAAACAATAAGTATAGTGTGTTATTTGGAAATCTACCTGATGTAACCACTCCTCATTAAAACAACACACTACACTATGTAATGTAAATAACCCAAAACAAGTCCTGCATTAAAGCCTTGGAGATAATTTAGAGTATTAAAAGGAATTCAATCTTAAAAAATATATTTCCGACATTTTCAGATTCTGGACACTGATGTATAAGTGAGAAAGTAGCATTTTAATATTAAAGCTGGTTGAGGTAGTGATAGTTTCAA
The DNA here is from genome assembly GCF_900324465.2 of Anabas testudineus. NCBI lineage: Eukaryota > Metazoa > Chordata > Actinopteri > Anabantiformes > Anabantidae > Anabas > Anabas testudineus. The sequence goes on from NC_046625.1 coordinate 5,273,362, forward strand.
CTTCTTAATGAACAATGAGGTAATTTCATCCAGTGGTTCTTAGCCTGGTGGTGGCATATCGTCAGAAGAGTCACAAAATAAATCGAGAAACCTTGTGGGATAATAAAAATGACAAAAAAAAAAAACAAAACAAAAAAAACTTATCTGAAATATGACGAGGGATTCCAACATTACTTCTCTGTAATGGGAAGTATTTAGTAACTACAATCACAGCTGCTGTATTTGTTTAAAACTTTAATATACACTTTAAAAAAGTGTTTAAATTACAATATTTTCCTCTAAAATGTAGAAAAGTAGAATAACATTAAATAACAAACTAGAAATACTTTAAGGAAACACAATACTTGAATAAATGTACAATACTTCGTTGCAGTACTACCAACACTGTGTATAATTATATCCTATGATACTTTACACACATAACATAAATTGACTCCCATCTCTTGGAGTGAGCTATAAAGAATCAGAATTAATGAAAATTACCCCTAATTTCAGATGAGATCTGGCTACAGGCCCTTAATATTTCATTTATAGACATGTTCTTATTTTATGCCTTTCGCTGTTTAAACTCGTACTACTGACATATAATGAAGCGTGTCACTGTGTATTTGCATCCATACTTGATTTACTAACCCCTTTATAACTGTAAGAAGGTTTATACTAAAACTGTCCCATATATAATAATGAAAGTGTCTATGCTTTTACTGTATCTCTGCTGCATGCAGTAATAATCCCGCCTCCCATGGGGAATGGCTTCTGCACCTACAGCTCTGAAGAGATGGTTTTGCTGAGGCTGCATCTGCAGAGCTGCGCTCCCATTTTGTCTCTGCTCAGCAAGCTGGCCTACATAACTCTGACAGGGAGCGCAGAGGTTACTTTTTCAGGCGTGAAAAAACAAGAGGCTTGGAGTTTGGCACTGGAGATGCGACAATGTGCCTTGAGTTTTAAATACATTCAAACCTCTTGAAGCAAAACCAAAAGCCTCACTGCTTACCAGTGCTGCACCAGTAGTGCTAGTTGGTTCAGCCTGGACGAGAAGTGATTTTGTCTGTTAGATTATTTATGTTTATTATATTTGGGAATAATTTTCATATCCCGCTTCACACTAAATCTTCACACTTGACAATTGCACTTTTATGAACCGGGAGGCTTAAATCCACTGTGTTGTACCAAGCGGAGATATAGATAAGTTAAATGGGTATTTATTTATTTATCAAAATTGTATTTTGTATGTATTTTTACTTAAAGCTCCCTAACTTCTACACTCCTAGTAGTATCTAGTATCAGAACAAGATATGTGCATGATTAATGGCCAGCATTCTATTTCTTCTTTGACAATTAACAACCAAATACAAAAAGCTAATGGATGTGCAAACAAGTATAATCTAATATCTGCTTCTGTTTTCTTGTACTAATGTGATTTACACACCACTGTTGGTGTCTGTACCCATTAAAACAAGGGAGTGCACCCTCAGCAACAGGGACTCTAATTAAATTGATATTTACACGTAAGTCAGCATTTCCTGACCGCAGCTCTGGTTTGATAGTCTATGAATAACCTTTGGCTGAGCTAATATCCCTCAGATGAGCAGCAAAGTGCTTGGCTTAGCAAGATGGTATCAGTCATAATGCTTGGTGTAGGTGCAGAGTGGATGGGGCTGGCCATCATTTTAGCTCTCAGTGGACGTTGAAGGTCTTTAGCTGCTTGGTCTCTCTTTCGTAAATCAAGCTTGTCAGAATTCATCAAGTATTATCTGTAATACACATCACAGTGTGGGAGGAAGCAGACTGTGTTGAATCAGCTGAGGTTTCTGTGTGTGCAGTGGAAATGGCTGCTCTGTAGCACTGTTAATAGCAGAGTGTCTAAAACAGTACTCGTGCACATACTGTATTTTTGTGTTGTTTTAGATTTAAATGAAATTAAATGAAAGGTAAAGAGCAGAAGAAAATCAGGTGTCATCTTTAAAATTACGTGTGGTAATAATGCCAGTGTCGCGAGACCCTGCAGGTACAAATTTGGACAATCACACATATTATGTTAATTAACTGTTACAGTAAAGAAATAGTTTCAGGAAATATTATTTGCTGTTGTTCCCATACCAATATGAGGCAACTGATATCACAGTCATAAAGCACAAATACAGCACTGGGACTGAGGGACAGAGCCTTGGCTAGTTTATGTTTGGTTTATTATATTTATTGGTATGAAAGATACACAGCACAAAGGCATTAGATAGCACAAGATGAGCTGTGCTGGTAAGATTAATCCTAAATTATTAATAAATCATGGAATTTCATACTAGAAAACTACTAGAAAAGACACCAAGAGAAAGAAGATGACAACATACAAATATTTAAGTAATTTTAAGCTAAGTATGAAGAAACATAAATCTTATAACAATGCCAGGTTTTACAAGAAAGAAGCAGCATAAAGTCATCCGGCTCTCTCAAAGATGTAACATCAAGTCTTTTTTAAAAATGCTATGTTATTACTTTAATTAGGGGATGTTTGCATACTTTAATTAATTTAACATGAACGTGAACGGAGCTGAAACTCTTCACATGCATCATTATTACTCTATTCTAAATCAAAGTAATGGAGAATTACTTGCGTCACTGTCCAATTACATAGTGACTGCACACTACAGTGTCTACGACCTTGTTGGTGCCTTTTCATAATTATAGATCCCAGACAGGTGACTAACGTGCTTTAACCACCTTTCATATATAAGTGCTTTAATCCTATGTTAAAAAAACAGAAAACTCGAAGCAGACAGACTGATGGGTGTGCCAGACTTTGAACACACCACTGAAACAAGCCCAGAGAACACACCACTGAAATGTCACAGCACGTACGTCCAACTAAACCAGAAACTCATCCGTGTGACACCTGCACCTGCTCGTTGATTTTTATAGAGGTCATTTACACGAAGCTGTCATCAACCTAATCTTTTGATTATTGTTTTTTTAACTGAATGTGGTGGATGTATTTAGATAATTTTAAGATCATTACCAGGAGCATTCAGGATTTCTGAGGTTTCTCCTGTGTAGACATGGAGAGTGGTGGGTGCCTGTACTGAAAGCCAGTGGATTCATTAGTGGTTCTGTGGGCTTTGCCTAGGTAACAACTATTGATCCGAGAGGCTCTTCCCCGCATAAAAGGCTCTGACTGTGGTAGCCCGTCAATCCTTACTGTCATTATGGGAAGACTACAGCATCTGTTTACTGACAAGATCTACTGCATCCATCTGATGCCGCAGAAGAGTTAGCTTGTTTTGCGGTTGACGGAAGGTTAAAGTAAGATTTTCTGATTGAAAGAGTGAAATCTGGTGGGAACTGGTACCAGAGGTGGTTTACAGAAAGAGGGCGCTGTCAACATGCAGATGCTTTGGAAAACTATGGATGTGATCTTCTTCACCGAATTTAGACTTAAATTTATAGAGCTTTTCTGTCCAGTTGATGAATTGAGATGTGAAACAGTGAAAATCTAATCTGCCATAAAATGAATTCTCAATTCTGAGCTTTATTCAGCGGAAGTGCAACTGACACATGATTATTCATTACTACTACTGATTTTGGCAGATTACTGAAAAGAATATATCGGAAGTGGCTAAAATGTGTTGTTTTCCTTTCTACTTATGCCACAGTAGGCTGTGGCATAATGCTGTGAAGTTTTAAACAAAGACATATGGCATAAGAACAACACTATGATGTAATTTTGGAAATAATAATAATAAAAAAAAAATCTTATAAAACATTTTTTCAGCATCCCCAAACACTCTTCTTTCAATCAAGTTGAATCTCCTCATTTCTGAGAGGATATAGTTGCCAATATCAATATTTCATAAACAATTGAAAGACTAAATGGAGGCAAGCATCAGAGTGGCCCTGGAGGGAAGAGTCGATCAATGGTAAGATAGCTCTGTCCGCTGGTGTCTGCCAATCCTGGCCCACGCAGAATAATGCTATTACCCATCAGTCCGAGTGGACCATCGACCAGTCTGCTGCTCTTTGAGTGGGCTAATTTAATAAAAAGCATTAAAACATTTGTTCAGTGACACACTGGCTGCAGGTCCAAGCTCAGAACTGATGTTTCTTTAGGGTCTCATTTTAGTTTTAGACACAGAATATAAGGTAAAGGTTTATTAGAGTTACTGCATAGTTGGTGTATTTTACAAACGTATTCAAGACTTGTCTATGTGACAGAAAGCATACTGCACCAGAATAAAGTTGAGTTTTGAGTTATTTAATTATCTACCGGAACCTTGTTGATGATATCAGCTAAATTATACTTTTGAAAACATCTAAACAACGTTGTTTTTCCCACTAACTATTAAATGGTAATCGACACAGCGAGTCATTATAAATGCTGAATTTGTAGCCTGCCAAGGTACAACTATGGTTTCAAAGTAAGGGATTAGGTCCCTCCTAAAGGTCATAAGATAAATCTGAGGAGATGTGACATAAAGGTTTAGCAAATAAGTAAACAAATGTTTCAACATACAAATGTGTGTACTAGACATAATCTGTGGGATTATACTTTTAAAGCAGCCTTAACGAAAAAGTAAACAGAACAAATAAAGGGCGATAAATGACGCTGACATCGTTGGGTTTTACCTTTAGGAATTAATTGCTTGTCGGTTTCAACTTGAAGTCCCCCAGTATCGCTGCCACATGGTCGTTGCTACTCAACATTTAACTAGGTGCTTTAGAAAAAGTACTAAATGTGGGCAATGCTATCTGATTTACTGAAATAATTACTTTGCCTTCTTAAAACAACTGTTAACAAGACAATGCTTTACAGGTGGAACTATAAAAGCCTTTATATACAAAACAAGATGGCTGACCATGTGTCAATTATCCAATGAAAACATGACACGTGAAGACCAGCCTCTAAAGGTGCTGCACCCCAACAAAGACATTTCAAAGTAAAAGCTCGACCTTTGGGCATTAAACCTTTGATGTATATGATGAGATTGTAAATTACATTGGAAACAAGTGAAGTCAATGTTAATAAATGTTATTGATCATCTTTACTTAGTCAGTGTGGATTATGCAGACACACATCAGCTTCAGCTGCAGTTATACCTGCTGTTTATGTCTTTAAAGTACATAAATGTGTCTGGAATGTCTGGGGAATCCATCTGTCATTAAAGCTTTTAAGTGGAAATACACCAGGTGGTAAACATGTGGCCAACTGCAGCGCCTCAAAAATTCCCTCGTGTTTTCCAACACTTCCTTTTTTCTTCTGATGCTGTCTGAGTTCCTTCTACAAGGGAGCATATTGCTTTACTCAAGTCTTCATCATGGTTGCGTTTTTAACTTCCCACATACATACACGTAATCAAATTCATCTCTCCCTGATTTGCAGCAGGGCATTGGCCCATCAATACTGAAGAATCTAGTCTGTTGCTATATCTCTCCCATCCGGTCTTTCTTTGTTGAAGGAGTAAGATAAAAGCCTGTTAAAAGCACAACAATTTGTCTGTTCTGCACGAGAAATAAAAACATTTAGCACATATTGTAGTGATCAGGAAATAATTTGAGAAAGTTGCCAGACTGTCAGTGATTCTGACATTCTGTCATTTATTGGATTGTGATTCTTAATTGTTTCATTGTGTTGACTGGATGCAGGAAATGTGTTTAGATTAAAACAAAACTTGTGAATTAGATGAAAAAACCCAGTTTCATTGACTTCATCAGTAACAGTCACAAGTCTGGTTGTGCAACATGTACATACTGGGGGTGGTGAAATCATGGATAATCACTCCTGAGGGAGTGGGAGGTAAATAAGTTAATGCATGAGAAAGAGGAAATGAAAGAAGGGAGAACCAGGAAATGCCACATCACAAAGCTTTCAGTGGATTAATCATTCAAAACCTAAATCATGTACACATTAGACACGGTACAACATCAGATACAGGGGTGGACATAATGACCACCCCTTCCAATACTCCAGAGTATATTGGAAGATGAAGACAGACATTGGGAATGTCTTGCTGGATGCACATTTTATGAATAGACACATGCTCATTTACAAAAACAAACACATGGCACATTGGGTTTCCAAAGCAGGTACATGATAGATTTCTCAGCTGGATATCAAAGGAAAGGGTTATGATTTAAAACCAGTATTTAATTTCAAAGGAAAAAATCCTGCATCAGATGTTGATGTAAATTGTTGTGTAGGAGTCCACTCTGTAACTAACATAGTGTGGTGTGCTGAAGCAACAGTATAATTTTAGGAGGAGGTTGTAGGGAGTTGCTGGGAGTTCCCACCCCAATGAGAGTATAAATAGTGCCCCAGGCTTATTTGTCTGTCCACAAAGCCATTAGTGAATTACAATTGTAATTACTATATTGATCTGCTGTTTAAAACATGCTCTGTCTGCTGCATCAGATTGTCAGTCTCTGCTAACATGCATGTGACCTACTGTTTTCTCGTGAGAATGTGCTGTGATACGTCTCGACGTAGTGAATAAATGCAAATGTTTTATTATGGAGAAGCTTTGTACACATAAATACACATAAAGGACAAAATAGAAGCATATAAACTGTAAATTAATAAACTGGTCTACAAATAATAATGTATTTAGTTAACTGATATTTATACTAATATTAGAGTTTAATTTAAAATCTATGTTCAGTCTAAGATAAGAATTCTCACACAGTCTTTTTTTTGGATGCTTTCGGTAAATCAGAAAAACAACAGTATGATTAAACAAAATGCCTGCCAGCATGAGTAATTGGATTTCCAATTTACATTGAGCTTGAAGGTGGTTTGACTCACTTGTGTAAGGGCAAAGATGGACTCGGGTGAATTTGCCTGCAATCAATAAGTCGCCTTCTGCCAGCCTCTGAACCCTTATCTATTTACTCACATCTAACCCAGGTTTGTATTGATTTGTGTGAGTGACAGTGGGGCGTGTATCAAGGTGGACTGTCTGCCTTTCACTGCTTTCACTGCTGTGCATACAGATCATTGGTGAATGACAAACTGGTCAAAGTTTAACTGAGATGGGTGAGAAATTATTGGTCATTGAGACTGTGAGACGTAACAGTCATAACATTTAAACATGAGTTATTATCAACTGCTGAATCTAATTTCTTCTCTTTATTGTAAGCAAGTCAATGTTTGGTTGAAACTCATGTCACCTCGACAAAAGAGAACAAAACAAAAACAGAGAGAGAACTTACACTTAAAAGCCATTGTTCAAATTACATCACAAGATAAGAGGCAAATAATCAGCAAAAGAGGAACTGAGAGCAGTTAAGTCGTTTCTATTTTTCATCAAACCAGCCTTGAAATGGAGGAAGCACTGTCCCTGCCCAGCCTTAACTTTTTTAGCCTGTTGCTGAATTCCCTGTTCTCTGTGACCTGGAAACATCTGCAGAGGGTAGGGGGGGGAAAGCCAGTGTTACTCAGAATAAAACACCACCTTCAAACTAAAACTAGAAGCATTCCTGTGAAAATACGTTGTAAGTTTCATTTCTAGGTTGAGTTGCTTCTTTAAAAATCTCCACAATTTCACACAAAGAAAATCTTCTATTGCTGAAATGATAGTTTCACAGGGAAGAATATGTCCGTCTGCCCTTGGTTTTAGCTGTGTGCCTCTAGGAATGTCAATGTCAGTATTAACCCAGACTGAAACATCTTAATTATGGGATGTTTTGGTGTGAACCTTTGCACAGACATTCAAGTTTCCCAATGAATACTGTCCTTGTAATGATTTCATTATTTTAACTCCAATGCAAGAGAAGAGTGAGGTAAAAGGCTTTATTAATATAAGCAAGCACTGAAAAGAAATCGGAAAACAGAAAAGGTTCAGTATAAATGCAAAAACAATAAAGCACAACTATACGAAGAAACTGAGAGGACTGTAAGTCACTAAGAGTATGGGTGAATAACTAGAGAACTATGGTGGTAAAACAAGGAACCAAAGATCACTCAAATAGGAAGAAGAAACTAGACAAATAATCTGGGGTAAAAGTAATACCCAGTCCACACAGATACTATACAAAAGAAACACAAGAAAGGAGAACCAGCAAAAAAAGCTGACAAGGCAAACTTGGCATGATGTACATAACATAACTGAGCAAATAAACAACTAAATCCTCAGACGAGCAACCAGCTTACTACAGAACAGAAACATGAGCTGGATCCAGGAAGCTGAAGAAGCCATATGCAACTAACATGAACTGAAACACAAAGCTGGTTTGTTGAAGGAGAGGCCTGCTTAAATAATGTGGGCATAATATTACTGATCAGCTGCAACTGTGAGGTTAGAGAGTGAGAACAGGAGGGGAGTGGCCAGGTGACTGAAGGAGTGAGGCAGGAGAATAAAGAGCAAGAGCTCAACTACGAAAAGGAGGAAAACGCAGAACAAACCTTGAATAAGGGGACAGACGTGTGACAAACAAGCTAAATCACCTGGGGCAATGTTCTGCATCGTGATAATCCTGTTTTACGCTGTCATTTCACCAGGTTGACAGTTAACGGTTAAGTGATTGCTATAGCTATTGTGATGTGGTCTGTGAAGGTGAGGTTTTAGTCTGTTGTAGAAGATGGCCAGTGACTCTGCAGTCCAATGGAAAACTCATTCAACCACAGAAGAGGTTTGACCAGGATGGGTAACCACAGGATGCTCTGAGTGATGACATGGCAAAAAATCCAGTGTGCTGAGTTCAATTCTAGGCACGCAGCAGCAAACAGGTTCCAGCAAAGAGGGAGTTGCAGTACTCCAGGCTATGCTAACTTGAGCAACTGAACAATAAAATTGGCAACTGACAATACACCATTGAAAATAGCAAAAGTGCAGTCACAATACATCTAACAGAAACCTATTCAAAAAAAAACAGCTGGCCAGACAACAGCTGAATTTAAAGGGTTAAACAATGTTTATTCCGGGTTTAAATGCGATATAGTGCATTTTATTCTTCATGTGGCATTAAAAATAATCTGAATCATTTTAATGTTGAAATTGTTTGACATATTTGTAACATCACTACTCTTTACAGTAAGGATTAGAAATACGTGTTCATCAGGTGCAGGAATATAGTCACACTGCACAGATGTAAGCTAAACAAATGAAATGTTTACATCCCAGCAGGTTTTCATCAGAACATCCCTATGTTTTTAGAGTCAAACTCAGTTTGCCATTCAAATAACTGCAGTGTCGAGGGAAATGCTAACAGGTGATAATCTAGACATGCACGCGTTTTCTGTCTGCTGTTTGGGGCCTCTGGCAATATCCCACAATCAAGTATTCATTACACCAGGAAAACCTTTTCATTTTACTGTTCAGATGTGCTCAAAGAACCTGTCAGTCCTGCCCACATTTATTTTCCCATGGGATTCAGCCAAATCCAGCTAGACGAGTACTAAATCCTTGTCTTTCCCACCAACAACTTTCTATTTATGAAGCAATCCTTTGATACCCTGATGCAATACTGTCATGTGAATATATGGAACATGGGAGACTGTGTCTGTAATGAGCCTGTGATCACAGAAAATTTATTTTGAGCCGTTTTAAATTACTTTGTGTAAGTTACATGCAAAATATTTCACGATACCAATTGGGGTTCAGGGTATATTTGGTGCAAAATACAATCAATTGGCACTGTATGCTGGTGTAAGCAAGTCAGCAACCTTTTTTATGGGTCTGTTAAAAGCCATAATTAAATCTTGTATTTCAGGCTTAGCATCTTCATCTTTCATTCCAAGTGTCTTAACTATAAATCTCCTGTTGTGTTTAAGTGCTTTCTCTTCATTAGTGTTACTGATATTTTCAAACACCAATCTTTTCCAGAAAATGCTGTGTCTAATCTGACATGGGATGAGCTATGGGGAGTCTTTCCTGTGAGCTGAAGAGACATCTTGTGGTGAGGAGGAAATACTAGCCACTGGCTAAGGTCAAAAAGATAAAACGTGGTCAATAGCTTCTTCAGATAAGGAAGTAATTCATCATTTCAGAGACTGAAAACAAATGCATATGGCAAAGGATTTATTCTAATTAGACATGAACTTGTACAATGCACCTCTTAATCATTTATAATGAATTATAGATATATGAATTTATATTTTTCTATATCAAACTGCAAATTAGTTTTGTCTGATACTGCATTTATACATATATGCAGAAAGTGTGTATATTTTTTATACTTCTAGAGAGGTTATCAGAATCAAAGTTCCTGACACTGGGAATGTTAACTACACAGTAATAGTTGTAGTAGTACTACATTGTATAACATGCTTTATAAAATTCTACAAAACAACAACAGCTACGTGCACAGAAAGCTTTTTGCCCCCCTTCTCTCAGCTGGCTGTCATTAACTCACATATTTTGCCCATGTTTCTACCTGGTGAGCCTGAAACCACAAAACAACAAAGGCAAAACCTTTTCTACAGATCCAACACTTTCCACTGATGCTGCAGCCAAAGCTTCTATAATAGGCCATGTTGTTTGTTCACTGACAAGCTCCAAATGTGTGCGACATTAGGAGCGGGTTTTGCAGACACATAAAGGAAACACAGCTCTTTAGAAATATTTGTCTGGGAAGCAAACACAGAGAGCTTTCAGCTGAGAGATGCCACTCCTAGGCCTCTGCAGTGTATGTTTACTGGCATCAGCTTGTGCCACCCATCACGCCACATAGTGTTGAGTCCCTGCGAAAGCTATACTTTGCTTTCTGATAGCAGCAAACAAGTCAACTGCGAGATCTGACAGTGGGACGACACAGGAAGAAGGCGGTGGCAGACATGCTTGGCTAACCCTCCTCTGCTGGCCATCATCAATTTTCTGCAGACATCCTTCCCTCCTCTTCTTGTTCCCGCCTCTTTAAGAACCATTAATGCAGCATAGTAGATAGTAACAAGAGGATGCATGTGTCAGTCTGCTTTTTAAATGACTATGCTAATGAGTGAGCTCTGACTGTCATGGTGTGTACTTGGAAACACAGACAGTCTTTCACTGGTTGGCACTGTGACAGACTGATTCTGAGAGTACTGCCCCTGCAGGGCAAATGTCATCCCTATTTGCAGTGCTTGACTCTAGCGACCAATAGCTTTCCATCCCTAATTGTCACATTCAGAATAAAGTAGGTCAACAATAATGAAATAATCTCAGGAAGTATTTTTTTAGAAAATTAGTTTTTGGATAATTCCACATAACAGTTTATTTTGTTATTTAAAGTACTGACCAACGGCTTTCATGCGTGCACAGTCTCACATTAGCTGAAGGAACCAGTGCAGTAGCCATGGTAACCTTGTTCTAGCCACAACAAGAGGGGTTTTGTCCTGATGTGCCACTTTGCTGAGTCCCACTGTGACTGCTCTCCTTTTACTTCTCACTCTCAGTCTTGTTTTCACTCTCTTTGTCTGCGTTACTTTGTGCATAATTCTCACACATGCACACACAGACACAATGAAGAAACCAGTCTACTTATTTATTTTTCCAGGGTGCATGGTGTCCCTGCATGGAGAGTGTTTGCAGGATGTTATCTCTTTCAATGCCGGCCCCTCATCCCTCTGAGTGGGTCTCTGAGGAATGCTGGAACGGGATGGAGGAGTTCCAAAGGGGGAGTGACAAGAGAGAGAGAGGCAGACAGATACAGGGAGAGAGTGAGAGAGAGAGTCTATATATACATCCCAAAGAGGCTGGTGCTCACAGGCACAGCTGGACTACTGGATAACTGGACTCTAGCCCAGTGGATATTTAACTAAAAAGGTGCGTTCTTCTTCTTCTTCTTTTTTTTTTTTTTTTTTTTTTTTTGCTCTAAATGATAAAGCATCTCCATCATCTACTACAATACATTTTCAATTTCTTAAAATGTAAAGAAAGAAAGAAAGAAAAGTCAGTGTTTAGTTTTATGTGTTCAGCTTTTTTCACCATAGTGTTGGTTAGAAGCTTAGAGGAACTGGATTTTCCTCTATTTCCTCAAAAGGCAAATGTCTTGCTACTGAAATCAGTCAAAATTCAAGTGACATGCTAGAAACAGACATGAGTCTGTAGGGGGATGTGGCCTTGTTCAAAACTTGCGTACATGGTCTCTTTTAAAACTCTTCAGCAAGGCACTCAAATGGGAGACCAGTGTTTGATCAAGTTCTGTGTGGGACTCGCCTTTATTGGTTTCACAAAAATATCTTTCACTTCGTGTTAATAGAAGACAAACTTTGAATTTGATTGGACAAGGGAAGAAATTTACAAGCATAAACCAGGATATTTACTCAGTAAGTATGCTTTTTTCACTGTTATTTTTTTTTACTTTGTTAGAATGGAATTGTAATTATAAATTCATATTTTGAATGGTGGCCTTTTTGGTTCACATAGAAATGTGGAAACATGGTAAAACCTCTAATGGCATGTGTCTGAGAAAAGTAAATTTAATTAGTGGTTATATAGGAAAGGCTGAAAAATGACACCACCACTGATCTCATCACTGCAGCAAAATTAGTGAACAACAACCTGTATTTGTGTCTTTTTTTATACCAAACTCTTAAAAACAAAAAATTTTTTGAATGTTTTTGGCTTCAATTATATTGACATGATAAGGAGGGATATGTGATTGCGTTATTGAACAAGTGTAGGAGATAGGGATTTTCTTCTCTCAGGCCTGGGTGTGCCTTTTTCTGAAATGGGCTTCAGGGAACGAGAAACGAGTTAGGTCATTTCTCATGAGTATTTTACATCATAAACTATACTATCATTGCTAAAGTAAATCCCCTTTTTCCCATCTTGTTAACATCTGTGTTTGCTTTGGGTCTTGGCTATTGTTAGAGCAGTAAAAAAAAAGACTTCCCAAAGGGCCAGTACTGCAACGTTGCACAATACTTCATGTCATAATTCATTAGTACACATACCGTGTTTGATATTTGCTCTCAAGTTCTGTCTATGTATTTCTAATTTGTGTACTTTCAAGAGCTTTTTTGATATGCGTCAATGCCACCAGGGCTTAATAACGAGTCCCTGTCATTAGCGGAGACTCTGAGGGTGCGGCATGAAACTAGATGCCTACATGTGCTGACATGACCTGCCGTTTGCTTTATGGCAAGGTTTGTTTGTCAGGAAAATGTCCTGTGAGAAAAAAAATGACTTCATGTCAGCTGATTACATATTACTTGCCAAATGAAAAAAGAAGAAGAAAATGTAGTGCCACTTTTTTTCTGTAATGCCATCAAGTCAAACTATGATAAACTTTACAAGGGTGTCATTTTTCTTCTTCTTTCAGGAACCAGCAAAGTATCTGGCTGTTAAAATCAAATAAGATTAGTTAGTGTGAAACACATAATACAAAGATGAACAGTGTGGCAGATTGGCTCGTGGAGAACAGGGACAAGATTGAGAAAGGTGTGGAGATCATGGGGCAAGCCTCTGAAGTGCTCGCTGCCACTGTGGGCCAGCTTCACCCTGTGCTGGAGGCTGTGTTCATGGCTTCAGCCGAGCTACTAAGCAACCCGGAGGGAAAAGAGGCTCGCTACCTGACTCAACAATTTGAACTAGTCAACCAGAAGCTGGAGGGAATCCAAGATGAAATTGATAAAATTGCACTGGAGCTGCAAAAGACATCAATGAACAAGCAGAATTTTGATCGAGAGGCGCAGATGCTCAGCCAGTATGAAAAGTTCCAGGATTTCGTCAATGCCAAGCCAAAGTTTCGGGAGAAGAAGATGGAGAAGTTCCTCAGCCATTATGAGAACACAGATGGCGACTTGAACTTGGACGCCCTCTACAATGCAGTCATTGGGGAAAACACCTCAGGAGATCCAATGCTGGAAACAGTAGTTGCCACAGAGAAGAGAAGCAGACGGGCGGTTGAAGATTTCTGTGCCCGCCTCAAGAAGCTTTTTGTGGTGGGCATTATTGCTGTCATGGGTCACACTGCTCTCAAGGAAGGAGCGGTCGGTGAGGAGATGGTCAAGAAGTGGCAGGCACGAATGGAGGATGTGGAGAAAAGGATGAAAGCAGCTGTGGATGACTGTACACAGAACTTTGCTGAACAAGCCAAGCTGGATATGGAGTACGAGGTTCAGAAGGATCACACTGTTGATCAAGACTTCGCCAAATCCCTTCTAGATGAACTTATTAAGAAATATGACTGGGTAAACTGGTCTGTCAGGGCCTTCAACGACAGGGAGCGCATTTTCTTTTTCAACTGGCTGGCAGGAAAAAAGTACCAAGGAAGCGGAGGAGTCAACTGGTTCGACATTCTGACCAAGAACAAGATTAAGGTGGTGATCTCTTTCTGTATCAACCCCACGCCTATTAACAAGAGTCAGATCCAGGAGCAGATTGAGCGGCAGAAGCTAAAGGGGAACATGATGGCAGTGGCTCTGGCTTTGAACAAGAGCTTTCCCAACTGCTTGGTCCATGCTGTGAGTCATTACAAGGACGTGGTGGAGATCAACAACTTCCATGAGGATTGTTACTACTATGGAAAACACAAAGGAGCCTACCTGTGTATCCACCCTGAGTAGAAAAGCAGAAACTGTAGCTGCAGAAAAGAAGCTACAACTAAATTCATGAATGTCTTTACCATGTGGAAATATCTCAGTATAGTTATAATTATTTACTGTCTTTCCTGTAAAATGTATTCTTATACAGCACATACAGTATATATCAACAGCTTCAGGGTGTTTTTGAAATTCCAGAGCCATGCATCTCCATGCCAGCTTAAATTTAGTGTTGTAAAAGATGATTTTGTCCCCACTGGGTATCACTAGGGGTGGGCAGTGTAAGAATATGGTCTGTTATTCAGATGATACCACGGGTTAATACACTACCAAGGAATACCATACCCTTTTTATCCCTTTAGTATCTCTGGGTGTAGCACACTGTTGTGGGCAATGCTTAAAACCAATTGGCAGGCGCTTTTAGAAAATATTAAATGTTTAAATTGCTGATTTTTGCATTAATGTGATCAAAAACCCATGTTTATGGTTATCTTGAGAACATTATTGGAAAAAAATTGTGCAATCTACATGGCCACAATACAAATAAATGACACATTACCCAGTGCTAGACAAATAAATTCCAAAACATCTCAAATCCACAATCTCTATCAAAATACTATGTATATCTCACTTTTATTTGTAATAAATAAAAAAGAAACATGAATGTTTTTGTCATCACTGGTCAGCATTACTATCCTGTACAGTTTTAGAAAATCATGACTCAACATGAGGCACAGTCCGCAGACTGTGTTTCAACACAGAACAAACGATATATCCCTGTGCAACAGTTATAGTGTGTTTGATTTGAGAAACATTGTTTATCAAATGGGTGGAGATAACTGTAAAAATATTACCAACAACCTATTATGTTCACAACTTTTTTTTTTTTTTTTATGCCCCAGTCTGACTGGGTGTGCCTCTCCTCTGTTACACCAGAGCCACATGACCAATAGGAAGACAAACAGTCTGGAAGTTAGTGTATTTATTCCTCAAACTCTTGAAGGTGAGTCAATTTCTGATCAAATCGTTTCTTACTGGACAGGCACATTTAGTTTAACTGCATGTTACTGATAGATCACTTTAATAGGAAATGATCGATTCAACTTCATCGACTTAGTTTCAGACTCTCGTTACATAATCGAGCCTGTTTCCTCATTACGCACCGTGTTGCTGTTAACAGTGTAAAAACACGCTCACATATTCAGTCAACCCAGCTTTATTTAGTAAAGTCAAGTGGATTATAAGATGAATCTGCCAAAAGTAAAGCCCATTAAACCAAAAGTTTCTACTTTAATGGGCGTTGGTTCCCAGCCACGGTGCCACCGCTTCACTTTTTTCCAGGAAGTGCCAAACTTTTTAAAGGCGCAACGCACTCGTTTTTGCGTTGTAACAAAAACCTAATCTGCGGTGTTAACCTGCGATGTTTGTTTGATTCTGTCCTCCGGCTGTAAAACGATACAATTAGAGCCTTTGAACACGGACTGATCGATACGTTTTCCATTAGGAGGGCGCATTAACAGAGCGCTTCGTTTTTCTGTCGGTGGCCAGGCTGAGTGGTCAGCTGTCAGAGGGAGGGAGGGAGGGTTTGGTCATCTGTGTGTTCACACACTTACTAGAAATGAAACAGCAACTTTTGAAAACTGTTTTCAAGCCTTGTGTGTTTTCTTTCTGAAGTTATGTACTTGAATGACAACATTCATCTGATGTCTTTTTTTCCAGTAAAAGATCATAAGAACAATATTATAATGTTGAAAAGAGCCCAATGCTGTACAAGTAAAGTGTAGTAAACAAACCTATTATTGGCAGAGTGATTATGAAGTTATTTTATAGAATAGTCTGAGATCATAAGCATTAAATGGAAATACTTCAGGAAGGTACTCTTCCTTTATTGTCCTCTAGTCAATAATAGTACCACCCTAGCATTCATACCTCAGTTATGTGAGCTGCAGCTGCTCATTGTGTCTGAAAATGTGATTTCTTGACTGTGTGAAGATGCTTCACATGCACTCAGACTACATTTACACAACCCATGGGACCCTGAGAAAGAAAAAGAACATTAGTGTAAAACTAGAATCACAAATCAAATGCGATATTGTTATTATAAATGCTGTAACATCCTGCTGGAATTTCCTGGACTTTGATGTTTTTGTTCTCTGTCCTTACATGGATCTGTTTTATCCTTTTAGCTTTGTGATTGACAATCAATGGATGTTCATATAAAGGAAAAGGTTGATATTTTGGAGAGTACCCATATTTACATCATGACCAAGAGTCAGATAGAAGATTGATGCCACCAGCAGCTGTTTAGCATAGCTTAGCATAAAGACTGGAAGTAGAGGGGAACTGTATCCTGGCTCAGTTATGCTGGTGGATTATGATGACTTTGAACCGATCCAAACCACCTTTATGCTAAGCTAAGCTAACTGGCTATACCTTCATTGAACAAAAATTCTCACATAACCATTTAAAAACATTTAAAACTTAATTGAGATCTAGACATCAGTGCTGGAATCTAATCACCAATCTAGAGACCTGTCTTGTCTGTGGGTGCCTGCAGATGTGTCTGGCATCTGCTGAGTTGTGCAAAGCATCAAGCTGAGAAATAGGTGTTTTTTTTTTCTCACTGAAAATAAACCTCAGTGTTAGATAAACCCCCTTGAGACACAGCAGACCTCAGCAGAGAGACAAACGAGCTGACCGATTGTTTTCCATCGACTTGTTGCCATGGTAACTTGCTGAGTTTCACTGGAAAACGCACCCTTGCCCAGCAAGTTTAACCTCTTTCACTTAATCACTTCCCACGCTTGCTGCTCCAATGGGGGAGAAACCGCAGTGATGCTTCTCCTGCAGCCCAAGATCAAAACCTGGACATGAAGACCTGACATCTGAAAGAGCTGCTACACAGACAGTGAAAGTGAGGTGGAGTTTGTGAAGCCAGTGAATACTTGGAGCATAACCTAATATTGTGCAAAATGCAATTTCCAGTCAAATTACACATTTCCAGTTTTGCAAAAAGACATGTCCGAACATGCCTGTTACATAAGTCTACTCTTACACTCAGCTATTCCTCTTGTTCCTGGCGTTTGGAGGAGCTGTTTGTACTAGATTAAGATTTTCCAGATCCAGTAGACTTCTTGTTTTTCTTGTTTTAAAGCTGAAAGGTGCAAGACAGACACTCTTTTCCTTGTATAATTTGTACACTTGCATTTTAATACTTTGTGTTGCTGTGTCTGCTATTTGCAGACAGAATAAGAGATAATCCCAACTCAAGCTTCTTCTGAATCATGATCTGAAACAGGGTTTCTATTCTTTGACTATGTACAAAGGTAACAAAGTCCACCTAATGTACCAGTTCTTCTAAAGCTCAGAAAATTCAGATTTGTAGGGATTAAACAAAAATAACACACTTAAACATATTTGATGCCTTTGGGGAAAATGTTGTTTGTACTGCGTAATTGTGGTGTTTCAGTGTCTTGTCCAAGGACACCTAAGGCTGTCAGTGCTCTCCCATGTTGTTTTAACATACTGTATTTATTATTTTTACTCTTTTAAAATACACAACATAACATTTCTTTGGCTTTTTAAAGAAATGTCATACTAGCAACATGCAAACAGTTTAATCCATACCAGTCGTCTGTATGTGCTGAATTCTCTTTGCAATGTTGACTCATGGCTCACTGGGTGTGGCCAGCAGCCAGTACTGGAGCTCACTTGGCTGTTTCTCTCTTTCCTTATCAGTTTTTGCTGTGTTGTAAGAGAAGCAAGACAGGAGGCCACAGTCCAACAACACTGGAACAGGACTGTAAGTAAATCTACAAAACTCAGCATTAGATTCTGTCAAGGACGTGAAATGGCATATTAGTTGTTCTTAGAAAAGGTCTGCTAGTTAAAATATCACAACAGCCTCAATTTTTTGTCTCTAACCACTAATTTTTCAACATTTTTCTCCTGTTAGAATCAGTTAAATCAGCAAAGATGGCAAACCAGCTACAGAAACTTGTAGCAGACAAGAAGGACATGGTGGAGACTGTGATGGAGGTGTTTGAACAGGGAGCTGAAGTAGTGGCCAGTATCGCTGGTGACCTCTTTCCGGTTTTTTCCATTGCGGCTCCGATTGTTAAACTAGCTCTTGACAATGTGGAGAGCAAAGAGGCTGCCTTCATGAAGGAGCAGTTTCAGAAGGTACGAGAGCGTCTGGAGGTGGTCTCCGAGGAGATTCAGAGGATCAACGATGAGATCAAGAAAAGTGGAGTGGATGCTGCATATTTCTCAGTGGAAGAAAACATCACTAACCAATTTAGGAAGTACATGGACATCCTCAACGCCAAACCCAAGTTCAGGGATGTCAAGAAGAAGCTTTTCCTGGAGCATTTTGCCAAAACAGGCGGTGACAAAAACCTTAACATGCTCTACAATGCTGTGACTGGAGATAACTTCTCTGGGGAATCTGTGCTGGAAATCACGCTCAACTATGAAGAGAAAAGTCGCCGGGCAATGGAGGATTTCTGTGCCAGGCTGAAGAAGCTGTTCTGCATCGGGCTCATCGCATTGTTGGGCCATGCCGCTCTGAAGGAATATGATGAGGAGGAGGAACTTCTAAAAGACTGGAGTGAGAAGATGAAGGCTGTCCAGGCGAAAATGAACAATGTGATTGAAGACTGCATTGTCAGCTTTCCCAAACAGGCTGAGTTGGATTCACGTCGACTGGTGAGAGACCAGTCAGATGTACCAACCCAGCAGTTAGCTGATGCTATCATAGAGAAACTAAAGCAGAAGTATGACTGGGTGGGCTGGTCCGTGCGCATATTCAAGTCGCCTTCAGGCTTGTTTGCCAACAAAAAGGATTTCCACTGCTCCACGGGGAAGAGTCGCTTCCAGGTCCCTACATCTGATGAGAAGCTGAACGTGTGGGTGTCCTACAGCTCCTCACCTGAGCCTGTGGATAAGAATCACATCCAGCAGCTGATCCAGAGTCAGAAGAAACTCACAGTAACCGGTGTTGCAGAGCTCCTGTTTGAGAAGTTGCCTGGTCACTGTGTAGTCCACACCATCAAAACCAGCAAAGACCTGGCCTGCTCCTGGAGCTTTAGTGATGAGCTGCACTACTGGGAGGAGCACAAAAACTTCTATGTCTGTGTTCACTCCGCTTGAATATTTTCCGTTTGTAGGTGTCTTTATATTTGCACAGGGTCTATTGCTGCCTCTCTGTTTGGCCTGTGAAGTTGTTATACTGTATGTGCCTTAATGATCTTTTCCTGACAGTAACTTACTCTTTTTCTAAAAATGGTCATTGTCTCATGCAGACACAGCTGCAGTCACAAGATCCTCTCACGAGCAGTAACCTTGATCCCACAGACATGTGCTTTGCTTATTTCTCAAAAAGGACAATTTTTTGAAGTTTAAAAATATTCCAGCTGACATTTGCAAAGACATTCTAGCATAAACTCTATGACGGTATTACTTCTGGTTTTAGAAAGCATGTTGTCGTACTGCAAAATTTATAGATTTAGAGAAACCAGCTGTCGTACAGAGATTATGTTTAACTGCTAGTGATAAGCAGTGACCTCACCCTGTTGGGGTCGTACTTACCAAAGCTATGAGAGAAAATGACCCCAGACATTTAACAGAAGCCTCTATTTTTGATTTCCCTTCTTGTACTCTGACACAAACAAGCCATATTACTGACAACAACAGTACATGTCTGCAGTGCAGCACGAACAAAGCACAAGAAATAAAGCCTAAAGCAACATTTGCTGTGCCCATAAAACTTAATTCACACATCCCACTGAGGTGAAGTGATGTTTATATACATATAGATGCCTGGGATAGCTGTAGATTCATGAACTGGAAACTTTACCATCTTAAAACCCTGATCACATCATTTACTTTGTGTTTTTATGGAGAGTTACTCTTATGCAGGAATACTACTATTTTAGTTTGGGGATTTGGGGTGTATTGTCAAGTGCTTTTGTTAATCAGAAGTTGTATAATCTGACCATAACACTGACAGTGGGTAGAACATACATATGTCACAGACACTGCAGAAACATCATCACACCTTGTAGACCACTACCCTGGTTTCTTTTAGATATTTCTGTGTTACTGTAAAACACTGTGTGTGTGTGTGTGTGTGTGTGTGTGTGTATGTGTGTGTGTTTGTTTATATGTTATTAAATTAGTTTAAGACATTGCATTAAGTATTTTATTATCTGCCCCATACATATATAAATGGTTTGTGGGAGGTGTCTATGTTGCACTTACGTTTTATATTATTCGTGTTTTCATTTAGTATATTGTTGTTGTCAGTGTCTCAGATTCAAAATCCCATTGATAAACCAAAACTATGAATGTAATAAATCCTTCAAATAAACTCCATAAATCAATTGCATGGTCGCTGTTTCTTTTAGGTATTATAATATAGAGACCTCTGGTTGGCAACTTGATGGATTGGGAAAAAATAGGCAACTTAATTCTTTATATTTTGGTGTAATTCATCAGGGATCTGTGGTGAAATGAGTCTAAACCTGTATAAGAAAAGAAATCAATACTCATCTATTTGAGTCTAGTTCTGCTTGTAGTTTTAGGATGCTGTTAACCCTCCTGCTGCTCAGTTGTATCACTAATGTACCATGTCACTGTCAAATCTCACATACTTTACATGGATATACACACAAAGTCCATGTACACACATGGACAGGAACTAGAAATAAGTAGTATTTACATTCCAAAGTGTCGTTGACTGAGGAATCTTACATCTATCTGTTCTGTCGAACTCCTAAAGCTTAGACAAAAAAGAGAAAAAGAAAGAGGATATTATGGTTAGCTAGCTTGGAAACACCCATAGTGCTCTGTAATTATGTGGTTGTGGGTTTTCTATCTTCGGCACATAAAGACTCATGTCCCTGCAGTACATTACATTTGCAAGTCAAGTGCCCCAGAAGAAATGAACAAGTGCAATGAAAAACAAGTGGGTCAAATATTACCGTCCAAAGACATGTTCTTCTGACAGTGAACATAAACATAAAGAAATAATATGTAAAGAAAAAAACCTGGATCATATTTCAACTCTGTGTTTATAGGAAATAAATGCTCCTATTGCTAAAAATTGAATTGCAAGTATCTGTGTGCATATTTGGTCGTTTAACACCAACACAGTGAACTTTTGCTGAATTTGACCTCTGACCTTTCATGATCACGAAAACAAAAGTGGTAATAAATAATTTGCAATAGAAGAGGCAGTTAGATGCTAAGCCGAGAAACCAATCCCAGAAGCAAAAAGAACAGGTTTATCATGTTTTTGCTCTTTTCTTGCGAAATACTAAATAGTTTTACCCTCAAAGATCTGTAGAAAATATAAAATTAACTACTCTGTAAAGAATCACAAAAACTCACTCTCTGTTTGAGATGCTCATCATAGAAATACAGTATATAACCTGTCTATATGACCTTTTGCGTTGTTTGTGTGTACCTGTGCCTTTATCTTCTTTCCATTTTAATATATATTCTTTGCACATTTGCTTTTATTACCAAAACCTGACTTGCAGAGGCAAGACAGAGGGGGTACAACATAAAACAAGTTCCAGCTAAAATTAAACCAGGGAGGTTGTGATCATGTGACTTTCAGCTAATATTCTGCACCTGTCTTCATTTAATTCTATAGGGTTTTCACTTCAAAGTGTCTATTTAAACATCTCTTTATCACAATAATCTCAACATACTCAAAAGACAAAGAAAAAAACAGCAATGAAAACCTAACATAAAGAAAATAAAGAACAAACTGTGAGATCCCAACTCCTTAAAACCCTGACAGAAATGCAGTAGCTACAGAAACATAAATGCAAATAGACAATGACAACAACTGAAAGATTATATGAGAGAAGAAGAGAGCGAGATGGGATTTGGAACAGTGACAGAAATAAGAAATTCTGAGCCTTGTAATAAATTTGAGGGGCTTGAAAAGTTTTTTGATGTCAGGAACTTACTCCACTTACCAAATCTGGCTCAGAGAGGAAACAGACCTCGTCCGGATACCTGTTTGCCAATGGAACAAGACAGAGACAGAAGGAATTTAAACTTTCCTTTTGCTTTTTAATGAACCTAATCTCTTGTGAGTGCTTTCCAAATTTCCACCCGCTAGTGACCCACTTACATCAATTCAGTGAAAGGAAGCTCACACACTGCTTCATCAGCAACTTTGAGGAAAGGACATAAAGTGAAGCTGCCATAAGATTTTTTAGAATATTGTCTGGGGGAAGTTCAAGCCATATGTCCACACAATACTCTGCACTAATATAATGGTATGTTTTAAATTGAAATGGTTTAAGACATATTTAAACTTGCAGCAGACACAGGACATATGTTAGCATCATTGTGGAGTGTTGCTTCTGGACACTTGATGAGTGGAAGCCCAGTATTCTAATATTACTCAAAAAGGACTAAAATAAGATAAATACTGGCAGCAAGAACTCAAAATAAACGATAATGTCATGTCTGCTGTATGTGGGGATAGATGACAACTATTTTAAAATACGCAAAAGATGGTGGTTTTGTTTAATGAAGACTTGAAGTCCCTTTTTTTCCCAGGGCCCGAACCATAGAAAAAATGTTTAACAATGCTGTATTCAGAAAACTGATATGTAGTGAACAAAACCACTGTCTTTAGTTGATTTATTTTATCAACCTACAATATTTAAGACTTGCTACTTATGTTTAAGTGGCCATATTATGCTTAATTTAGGGAGCTTCGATGATGTAAAATTATATATTTAATAAACATATAAACATATATATATATAAAACATATAGAATTTCAGATTGAAATAGAGCAAATACATGTTACAGTGCCTCTAAGACTAATAAGAACTGTTTGAATTCCCTTTAACAACTGACAGAATTGAATGTATTAATTGCAAAGATTGTTGATAGAACTGCATGTGGAAAGGTCACTACAGGCCGGGCTTATTCTGTGTCCAGGTGGGTTTAAGGGGCTGCTGACACAAAACGGTGGAATAGGCGAAGTGATGCTTTTAATCAGACCAGAATTACTCCTCCATGAATATGATTTGGCCACACAGTCCTGCATTGAGCCCATCCCATCAGGTGACCTCAGGAACGCAGAAAAACATCACGTGGCAACGAAACGATTCGCCCGTTTTGCAGAAATACATTGTAGTGCCACCCATCACCTCGGTGTAACCTCTTACCTCACACTTAATTTAGTGTCAGTGGAAATAGCAGTCATTTTGGTTAAATAAAAAATAAATCACATATTTTTATCAGATGCTGCAGTTTAGATGGTTCGTGGGAGGAGCTAGGCTTCTGACACACGTCATCTGCTGGATTCTGAATGCAGCTCAGTTATAGATTAGGAAACAAATATGTTGCTTTCCTGACATGTGGACCTGAAATATTTTGAAGTGAAGTTGACTTAAATAAAACCTAATGACATGAATCAGTTACTAAATTCCTCCCATGTTTGAGTCTTTGAAGCTGCTTCAAAGGATCGGCTACTGCAACCTACATCCATTCTTAGTGATTAATAGTTTTACATCATTTGGCACTTTTAGGAGTTAGTGTTACTTGTTTTTACAAATAGTTTTATACCAAAATGTGTTTTAAAAAATGATATGTATGTAATTATTTTGTTATCTAATAACCTTGTTGGGTTTCAGGACAAGAGGCTGCACAAGCCAGTGGTGCCAGTGCGATTGCCAGTCCCAGTGACTGTTATGGAGGATTATGTCAGGAAGAGAATCTCGACTAAAACCTGTGACAATTAAATGTGCAGAATGAGCCACTGTGATGACCCGAATGGAGATGTACCAAAAGACAGAAAAAATAAATGTTAAGATTGTGTTAAGAGTTTGTTGCAGTGATTAGTTCTTTGTTGGTGGAAAGTCTCTAATCATTAATGTTATGATTTAGGCTCTTGCATCAACTGCCTTATTGTCAGTTTGTGAGCTCAGTCGTTTTCACTTTTAGTCTCTGTCTGGGAGCACCACCTTTTCATTGTTGGTCCCCTTCTCCACCTCGTTACTGCTGTCTTCTGTCCTCCCTCCCTACATACCAATGTCTGGGCAAGACTCAACAAGCTTATGTGCCACTGTTGTTTGACTATGTCTCAAAGTGTCATAGTAGTAGAAGTAGTACTGCAGTAAAGACTTGTATTGTTTAAAAAAAAATAACCTGAGGCTTGTTCAGATCCTTCCATAGCTCTTACCTCTGTAAACACTGGGCAAGCAGTGACTCCAATATGTGTAAAAACAAACAATGACAGCACCACAAACTATGCACAACTGTAAATAGGCATCTCCACGTCTTCAGTATTTATGATACCTCCAGCCTAGTTTTTCTGTTTTGTATAATTTCTTTATATTACTTAAAGAAAACTATTTAGTAAAATTTCAGAAAAGACTTCTGACCTCCACACTTATGCAGAATTAATATACAAATTAATATAGTTAAATACGGAAAGATGTAAAAAAAAAAGAAGAAGTATAAATGTGGCCTAAGCAACGTTCCTTCATGTTTCTCTCAGATTCATCCTCATAATACAAAATTCAATCCAGCATCCATTTACAAGTCAGTTTCCATTAAAAGTATGTCTGAAAAAGTATGTTTTTATATTTATATATGTGTTTCACTGTCTTTTCTTGCACTATTTCACTGAGTGATACCAGTTTCCATTCCCATGTTCTGTACTTTTACACCTCACCATTCAGGATTGATAAAACATGAAAAACACAGACATACCTGCGGCTTTGCCTTAATCTGCTCTGTATTTTTAGAACTGTATTGTGCAACAGGACTTCAGCATAAATCAACAAGTGTATTAAAGGCACCTGTTCTAAATTTAATGAGAACTGAACATGCACGCAGGTGTCTCTGTCTGTAGTTAGGTGAAATATCATAGTGAACTAATATAAATATGAAGACATGAGACGCAGTTGAACAATGAGTAGAGCAATGATAGCATGAAATCTGTTTTTGATGTATTTTCCCATTCAGTACTTGTTGAGTTGTTGCATATTAATTAATAATAATAATAATAATAATTGTTTACACATTTCATGCAGTGTCCTTTTTTTTCCACAAGCTTATCAATAAAGCTTAAAGGGCAAATCTGGTAAATAACAAGTTAAGAAAATCATGTTTTTTCTTTTTTTAAATTCATATTCAACATTGATTTCCAGGAGGAAACCCTAACTCATCAATACTGGTAACTATAGAGGCAAATTTATTGTTGCATGAAGTAAAACCTGAGATGTTTAATATGTTTGTACAATCACTGTTTTCTCTACATGTAAAACACAGTTCAGATGGTGACCTATTGTGCAGAAATGTGTGTGAATTGAAGAGAATCAACCCCACCAAGTGGTCAACACTATCATTACATGTGGACTAAATAAATAAAAATGACATCACATCCTTATAATTAAAAAAACAGAAGGGCAAATGTGAGTGTAACATGAAGAGTTTGATTAATAAAACAGTGAGAAGTGAATATGTGATGTATTTTCAAGTGACTGCCTATTTACTTTTACGTTTTGACAAAACAACTAATCTGTAAGATGATGATGATCAGTCAGAAGTGCTGCTATTGAATATGAAGTGAGGATGAATAAATATAAGATTCCAATGGTTGTTTTGCATGTTTCACCATTTTTTCCATTTTTTTTTTATTTAAGCAAGTTTACTTTCCAAAATCATTCATAAGCTGACAGATAAAATCATAACAAGCATTACTAATCACATTTTACCAGACACCAGAGTCATAGTCTCCAAGTAGTATAAAACAATAGTGTCTTCTTAAAGTACTTCTGATTATTTTCAGCAGATATATGTTAAATGATTACAACAGCAATTGTGTTTGTTCATACTTATACATGTCTGTGTTTTAATTTTAATTTTAAGCACCAGGACTGGTCATGACTTCCTTCAATATCGGCTTGTAAATGTCAAAATCTCCTCCAACCTGCTGACACAGAACAAAGCAAACTTAAAAATGCAACATGACAAAGTCAGTACTCTGTTTATAGTCTGTACCAACACTACAAACTGTAATGTTCTACTACTGCCTCTAAGAGTGGTGGTAAGCAGTGATAATGATACTACAACTATTAATAATATAATTTTTGTTTGTGTTCATACCTTTTCTTCCTTTCTAATGACCAAAGCCCTGATACTCAGAACAGCCAAGCTAATGCAGACACACATCTGAAGAACAGCTACGACGATTAAAGTAATGTCCATACCTGTCAACAAACGCTGACGGAGGAGAAGAAAGCAAATTATAATTTTTAAGTATTACATCTCAAATGTACTTTCACAGTGGTAAAAAAACCTTGTTAAAACTCTACTCAACAACAATAAAATGATTGAAGATGAAGATATGCATACCTGAGCAAAGAATGCAACATTTCTGCAGTTGTCAGTGTCAACATCCTCATTACACATCCAGACAACGGAGGCATCTGTGAGGTCTACGGCATACAGCCCAATGCCAATGGCGGCGAAAATAGCTCCAACTATGTTCACAAACGCATTAGCACCCACCTGAGAGGAAAGACTCATTCAATTAAAACTGCAGTTCAAACTGAACTGATAATGACAGGACACATATTGTTCAGTTTTTAAATTTTACACTTCACTCACCAAGCAAGCAGACGGGAACCGTCCACTAAAAAGTGTTGTGATTCCAGTGAGGATGTACTGAAGAGAAGACAGCAGACAGGTCAGTGAAAACTTAATTTACTCACGTTAGGCTACTTGATTTTTCATTATTGATTAATTAATTATTTCTCATAAAATGGTGATATTCTCGCGTCATGAGACATAATTGTCATTTATTCTTACCTTTAATCCTTTACCAGTTATTGCGTGCCGCCCACTATCGACAACATGTGTGATGTTAATTTGTTTTTATATGATTTTACAGTATTGACCAATTTGCTATCATGCTGATGTGAAGCACATTGAGTTGAAATTTACAGATACTCTATATGACAAGTCAAATGCTGTACAAATAAAAATGTCTTGACATGACTTTCAGGAAACTTCTATCTGCATTTATGCACATAAATAGTAACTGAGTGTTTGTGTGGTCACCAATGACAGGACAACATTTATATATTTACCACAGCGCCCAGCCAGTAAGCAGCTCTCAAATCAGTCAAATCCATAGGGTGTGTGCTTGTTCGTCCAGGTCCCAGTCCAATGTTGAACAGACCCAACATGATCTGTATAGTCTGTAGAAATAGAGACTCAGAGCAATTACCTCTCATTTTCAACAAGTTAAAATCAAGCCACCATTTAACTCATGAACACATACATTTAATTTATTCTTACCCCAAGAGCTGCAGTTACATCGCTCTGCATCAGCTCCCTGTTCACTGTGCGGCACATTGGACTGTAGCAAAGAGCCGCCAGGATCTGGCAAAGTGGTGCAAACATGCTCTTACTGTCAGACTTTATGGTGACCTCAGTCACCTCCTTGTCTTTGGCAACAGTGACGGACATCCTTTACACTACGGATGGCACACACCTGCAAATGAAATGGAGAAAAAAAATGGCGACGGTGACCACACTCACTGACATCTTTCAACATGAAATCAATATTAGGGGACGTCCCTTCTCATTAATGACAGCAACAGACATCTCTTAAACCAGACAAAAAACCTCCACATCCGAACACATTACCCCTGTTCTACAACAACTCCACTGGCTTCCTGTCAAATATAGAATTGACTTTAAAATCCTTCTGTATGCCTTTAAGGCTATTCACAACCTAGCCCCCCCCATATCTGTCCGATCTCCTCCACATTGCCTCCTCTTCTCGTTCACTCAGGTCTTCCTCCGCCATCCACCTCAATGTCCCCACTGCCCGACTTAGCACCATGGGGAGCAGAGCTTTTAGCCGTTCTGCCCCTACTCTTTGGAATTCACTACCACAGGACATCCGTAACACTGACTCCCTTTCTATCTTTAAATCCAAACTCAAAACCTACCTGTTCAAGATTGCATATTCACTTTAATCTACTTTTGTACTTGTATAGTTTTGATTTATTGTGTTGATTTACTTGTTTAGTCTGTTTTTGATTTATTGTTGATTGTACAGTGTCCTTGAGTGTTCTGAAAGGCGCTTTAAATAAAATGTATTATTATTATTATTAAGATGTTGTAGTGAATGAGTTACAGCAGTCATATCGCACATAAAATATAAAATTAATAAAAATAGAGGTGGATAGTGATAAATTGATGAATCAGTGTCAACAATAAAAAAATAAACAATAACTTTTTAGTTGGTATTCTAACAAAAACTAATACCAGGACACTGTGACTGTAACTAGTCATCTTTCATACTCAATGGGACTTCTGGGTCTTCTGGAATGGATATTCATCACCCCTGATGAATATCCAACACACAGCATGTGACTTAATATCTCTTTTGGGCTGCAGTCTAGCAACATTTTCTAATCCCACCCCTGCCTGTCAAGCCTGAATATGCAGATGCAAAACTATTAAAAAATGATATATAGTTGGTTGTTTAAGTCATTTTAGTTCCACTAGAATCTAGAATGTGATGACTTGTTGTTTTTCATTGTTAAAAATCATTGACAAACTCACAAAACAAAACACACGATTGATTTCACTTTTGCTTCAGGGAACATTTAATGGGTAATTCTAACTTCTTTATTTTCTATGTTTTTACAGACTCAGCAAAACCACAGACTTATAATGAATCTGATTCAGCCCTATTTTACAGTTATATGCACTGTTCCTCTAGAAATCTTTAACAAACTCTAAATGCGTTCCAGAGACATTAGTCACCAAAGCAGAATTATTTGCAATAGTTGAGTTTTATGCATTCATTTAGACCAAAAGTGAAAGTTATGCACTACCCCAGGGGGGCGCGCCCTACTATTTGAGAAGCACTGCCCTAAATCAAGCTGCAAACAGCCCTTCAAAGTGTAAGAAAATGAAGGCCGTCGTCATTTTGCCAAAATCCTCTCAGTTCAAACTGCTGCAGACGAGAAAAACAAGTGAAGAGAACTCACCTGCTCAGGAGCTGCAGATCATCTGTTACTGCGACAGTGGGAAATGATTGAACGAACAGTTCAAGCAGCAGCAACAGAACTGGCATTTCCTGTCACTCTTTTGATTTCTTCAAAATAAAAGCATCCTCATCAAAAACATTGCCTAAAACCTATTCTGCACAAAACAAACTGAGAAAAACATTACTGCTAAGGCAGGCTACACAAATAAAAAAAATAAACCATATATATTGTACTGAAACTTTATTTATTTCTGTCTTTCATAACTGTTTCTCTCTTTCTAGCTGTTCAAGTAATGGAAACAGATAAAATCCCTAATCAAGTGCATTTGGAAACTTTTGGAGGAAACTAACCTGGCCTGTTTATTTTTGATTTTGGATCCCTAGTTTGGTATGTTTGCTCGTCTCAAGCTCCTTGGATTTCCTTGTAACTGAGCCTCTGGGTTTTCTGGATTTTTGTGGATACCAGTCATTTTGAAGAGGAGAATGTTCTGTCTAATGAAGAGGATTGTTTCTTGATGACTTTTTGTTCATTCTGAAGAGGAGATTGGATTTATGTAGTGGAGAGAAATTGATCTTGTCCTGGAGAATGTCTTCATTTCGTGGAGAACTCCCCTTTAACCTTACCTCCAGCTGTACCATTTACCTCTTAGCGTTCCTCTCCACACCAGCCTCATCGTCTTCAGATTGATTACTTCTACTCATCAGAGCCGCTCTGTTTTCCACTTTTTTTCTGTAATTAAAGGGCACTGCGACTGAACCTGTCAAGACCTCATTTTTATCTTTTTTCTTATTCTTTCAAAATAGTGGGTTTGACAGTTTTCTCATCTTTCCTCTTTATTTAAGCAAGTTTACACTCAAACATCATTGACAAGCTAATAAAATGATAACAATCACATTTTGACTCCAGTACATTTTCTCACTTTTATGTGGTTTTATTAACATTATGTTTGTTCATAGTCATACATGTTAGTGGTTTAATTAATTTTAAGCACCAGGACTGGTCATGACTTCCTTCAATATCGGCTTGTAAATGTCAAAATCTCCTCCAACCTGCTGACACAGAAAAAAGAAAACTTAAAAATGCAACATGACAAAGTTGATACTCTGAAGTTTATAGTCTGCACCAGCACTATAAACTGCAATCTAGCTGGTAAAATATATTGCTACTGCCTCCAAGACTAGTGATGCTAGCAGTCCAGCAGTGATGGGAATACTACAAGTACTATTAATATGTGTTTTATGATTTTGTGTGTATGTGTTTGTACCTCTTCCTTCTCCCTACGGACCAAAGCAGTCATGCACAGAACAACCATCTTATTACAGATACACATCTGAAGAAAAGCCAGGATCATCAAAGCAATGTCTATGCCTGTCAACAATCTCTGATAGAGGAGAAAGAAAATTTAATTTGATAAGAGGAAAATTACATTACACCACGCTTAACTGTATTGAAGTGCTATGAACAAATAGTCAATAAAATAATCTCATACAGCAAAACTGACAAAGTGATGTTTCAGTAACATGTAAATAATATTGGTCAAACTTTGCTCTACAACATTAAAATTATTAAAAGGTATGCTTACCTGAGAAGGCAATGCAGGATTGAGTCCCTGCAGGTCTGCGGCATACAGGCCAACGCCAACAATGGTGAGGGCAGCTACACCAATATTAACCAACACAGAAAAGCCCAGCTGAGAGGAAAGATTCAATCAATTAAAACTGCAGAACAGACAGAACTAGATTTTTTTTTTTACATCACACCGAGCACACATTATTCTTGTTGAGAGTGCCCTGTCTGGTTTTTGCACATTTTGCTCAGTTTTAGTTTTACACTTTACTCACCAAGCAAGTAGATGGGAACCGTCCAGATAACAGTGATGTGATTCCAGCCATTATGTACTGAAGAGAGAAAAATGAGAGGACATAACTTAAAGGAAGCTTCTCCATGCATGTGTAAAGGTATGTGTGTCTGTTTGGTCATTATAACTTAACATTATTAATTTACCACAGCACCCAGCCAGTACAAAGAGAAGAAAGTATTTGTGCTTGCTCGTCCTGCCTCCAGGCCAGTGGTGAACAGGCCCACCATGATCTGTATAGTCTATAAAAAGAGACTCAGAACAATTACTTGTAAGTGTGAACAAATAAAAACTTTAAGATTTTACTCATAAATACATTTCCTCTCACCCCAAGAACTGCTGTGACTTTGGTCTGCATCAGCCCCTTCTGCACTTTGAACCACACAGGATTGCAGCAAAGAGCCCACAGGATTTGGCACAATGGTGGAAATATATTCTTATTGTCAGTCTTCATGGTGACCACAATCACCCCTTTGTCTTTGGTAACAGTTACAGACATCCTTTACGCTGTTAATGGCACACACCTGCAAATGAAATGGAGATTTTAAAACTAGGACAATACTGTGACAGTGACTGGCCCTGCTTCACTCAATGGGATGACTGGGTAAATGTCCAGGGTCCCTGATGATTATTCAACGCACATTATGTGACTTAATATCTCTTGTTGAAAACTCAGTTAAAAGGTTCCAAAGAGAATAAATCTAATGAATGATGACGTTTTTGTTTGTTTGTTTGTTAGTCAGTCATGACATTAATCGTGTTTGATAAAAAGAGGTGTGTAGGTCTGAGGTTGACAGACAGGTTTTTTTGGTTTTGTTTTAAAGACAGTGCTGGGACTTCCTTGTTTGCGTTCTGGACCTTTTGAAAAGCAAATTTTAAAAAAAAAGGTTTTAACACAGATGAGGACAAGGCCAGGCTCAACAAAACACATCCACACATAGCTATATTAGTGAGAACATTCAGTGACATACAGTGATACATCGGCCCCCTACACTAACCTCAACCATCACACCTAAATGTTACCTTACCCTAACCTAGATCTAAATCTAGTTGTAACTCTAAAACCAAATCTTAACTGTCAAACAGCCCTAATAAATAAAGACACTCGGTCCCATCTTTTAGGTCCCATATTAAACTCAAGTTGGTCCTCAAACGTCTGCTGATACAAGTAAACTTACACAAAGCTATCAAAGTAAGTGTATGTACTTATAAGTAAGTATAAGAGTTTGAATAAAGTTCATTACACTTTTTTCATTGCTGCAGACCATGAAAGCAAGTAAAGAGAACTCACCTGCTTTGTGTAAACTACCTGTTACTGCGACAGTACGTGTGGAAGGAGAGTTCAAGCAGCAGAAATGATGCTTCCTGTCACTCTCTTCTTCAAATTAAAAGCATGCATGTTTGTCTTTTTATTATTTTTTATTTTCTTACTTTTAAAAGTGATGTCTAGGATTCCTGAAAACCTTGTTTTTTTGCAAGCTATCACAAGCTATTCACATACATGACACCACATTTACTTTTTTCTATAGTGCATCAGATTTTGAGATCTTCAGTACATTTCTGAAATACTCCCATTGACACATGCAATGAATTAGACAGTTTTCAGTATTTTTAGCAGTTTTTCTAAATGTTTATTAAACAAAAGTCACACACAGAATAAAAGGTACATGGAGACATGCACACAGATAAAACTGTACTGTAGCGTACTTTTAAATTATTTCAGCTAGAGTACATAAAAAAGGATTATCACAATGATGTGCTAAGTGTCCATATCTTAAAATGATTTTGGCACCCGGGCTGGTCTGGAGGAATTCCTTCAAGCGTGGCAGTTGCTGCTTACAAAAGAGAAAACATTTGTTTTAATAAAATAAAAACAACATACAGCTGAGAATTGTAAAATGTGAGTCACTGTGCAAACACTTCAAAAAGTGAAATCAGAAAATAAATGCAGCTGCTACTTTTACTAATTTCAGTCCTACTCTAGCACCTGTTGTTGTTGATCTATGTGTGCATTGTCTTCTTGGTTCATACCTATTTCTTCTTCATCTCACTTCTCAAAGCCCTGATGCCCAGAATAGCAAACCGAATATTAACATAGAGCTGAAGAACTGCCAGGGCGATCAACGTGATGTCCATGGATCTGATCAAATTCTGTGTAAAAGTAAGTCACGTCATATATATATATATATACTGTATGACTGTGTGAGGTTAATTTTAGATGTAAAATGTACCTGGGCAAAGAGTGCTACATTTCTGCAGTTGTCACCATCGTCAGCAACACTGCTCCCACTTTGGTCACACATCCAGAGGAGAGAGGCATTTGCCAGATCTATAGCATACAGTACAATTCCAGTAATGGCAAATATTGCTCCAGCGATGTTCATAAACACAGTGAAGCCCAGCTGAGAGTAAAGAATGCTTCAATTAATAATCCAGTTCAACTGGTATTTGATAGTTTTATACACATTATTCTATTTACAGCACAGAACATATTTCTATTTATTAGTGATTATTAGTTTGGATGATTTTACTTACCAAGCAGGAAGAAGGAAACTGTCCGGCCAAAATGGATAAGATTCCAGTTACAATGAACTGTGGACAAAGCTATCCATTACAATTCAACAGATTGAACATCGTTTTTGTTTTTTACTACTATTACCAGAGACTGATACTCATAAAAACTTGTTCTCTAGTGTAACTCGACTGCATTGTTGTTTTGAGGACTCATGTTGCATTTATATGGAACTTCCTGCACGTTTTAAAGATCGAGATATTACTTTACCACAGCACCCAACCAGTAAGCAGCTCCCACGCTGGTCAGGTCTCCAGGACGTGTGCTTGTTCGGCCTGGTCCAAGTCCAATGTTGAACAGGCCCACCATGATCTGTATGGTCTAAAAGAAAACAGTCAAAACAATTACATCTCTTTATCTTATATTCAACTTCTGCATGTTACCATATTTCATTGCAGCTCCTCTCACCCCAATAGCTGTAGTGACACTGGTCTGTATCAGCTGATAAAACTGGTACACCGAGCGGCGAAGAGTATTGATAATTTCACACAGCAAAGGAGACATGATCTTTGTGTCCGTCTCACTTGTTATTGATGGTAATCTATACAGTCCCACACACGCACCTGAAACATAAAACTGAGAGATTTCTTCTAGAGTCACAGAACTCTGTACTTGACGTTGGAGCTGTTAGATCTCTGTGGATGTTTGCAGAGGAGAACGGGTCGCTGTGTGAATATCTTAAATTCTCCGCACCTACCAAAGTAAACAGAGTCTGTGGTACTGATCAACAATCCTATCAAATCCAAATATGCAGCTGTATTGTGGCTGTTCTGATATGAGGCACCAAGATTATACTTTTTGTCAAGAGCTTAAAGTTCTCTACTAAGTAACTCTAAAAAATTCTGCAGAGGCTTTAGCTGCCAAAGTAAAAGTACTGTTTGGTTCAGAGTCAATTTTCCCTGAATTTATGTAACAGCTGCATTTATTCTGGTGAGGTGTGCTTAAAATTTCAAAATTAATTTATGATAAAAATTTTCCATCCCAGAAAATACAATTTCTTCATTGTAGTATTCATCTAAACCTGATGTACCAAAACTGACAACTGAAAGAATTTAGGCCCAACTCAACTGAACTGTCCCTTTAAAACAACTCCTCCTCGGTTTTTGTGAGTCATACATCAAGAACTCAATTGTTTGCAGGGACATGTTGTAACATGCAGCAACAAAACCCTTTTCATTTGACTGTTCAACTGTTCAACAAGTTTCCAAAAAATATAATTCATTTGTACATTTTATTTACTGAGGCTGAAGCTATAACATTTAATGGTTCATTTTGTGTTTTAATGTCCAGATGTTTTTACAGAACTGTCTGTACATAGATATGCATGCATTTTAAAACTTGCCTGTTTAATTGTCACAGTTATTATGGGAGCAGGTCTCTTCAATGTTTCTCACTCCTCTTGTTAGGACTTGTCATATTTTTTCTGGCACTGCTGGTGAGTTCATGTTACCGGCATATTCAGCCGGCGGTTCACTTATTAAAGGTTTTTCCATTTTGAATTTGGAGTTTTCAAAGATTGGATTAGATGAAAAAGATGGAAAATGAGCTGTGGTTTCTGTATAGATGTGGAAGTTCCTCAACCAAACTCACTTCAGATAAACAGAAACCAGCTGCTCAGTGAAAATTAACTTCCTCATTGAACAAACAGACGGATAAAAAAATGCTGTGAGGAGAAATCATGACCAAAACAGGCTGGGTGCGATTATGCAACTTACCATAAAGCTAACAGGAAATTCCCATCTAGAATACTTGACCCAGAAAACAACACACTGATGAGACGAAGACAGAACAAAGAATCCTGCTCTGTGAATGTTATAAACCAAGAAATATTTACATTTGGTTACTCTGATACATATCACCACCAACCTCATAACACAAAATGTGAAGAAGTTAAGATCAACTGTCTAATTAACCCCTTCCACATTCCCATTAACAAACTACACAAAAAACTGTGCCAAACTATTTAATGCTAAATATTAATTGAAAATAATAAGATTTAATAGAACACAATCGGTCTATTCTGTGTTTCTGGTGGTTTTAATGTTTGATATAATTTTTGCTCAGCTGTGGTGACAAATTAATTTCACCTTCAGGGGATCAATAAAGATTTTGTCTTATCTTAGTTTCATTCCTAATTATACATCAAAGTAAATCAATTTCTCAGCACACAACAGAAATCCAAATAATTAAACATCTAACAGCCATAGTTTTGATATCTTTATTTTTTTTTTATATTGGAAAATAGAAAACGAAAACCCTTTAAGTCCATTAATGCCATACACACACACACACACATCTTATCTTTTTCTTTTAAGGCTCCTCTCTGGACTGTAAAGTAAGATACTCAACAAAAAATCATAAGCAAAAAAACATCAACACAGGATACATTGGACTGCTGCATCTAACGTATAGTACAGATTACTGCAAAAATACTTTGTAAAGTAAATGTGTAAAATTAGAGTGGTTATATTTAAGCAACCCTTGTAGAAAAAGAGAGAAATTCAGCAGTAGACACCAGCTGACTTTGAGTAGGCCACTATTTTCACTATTTGGACAGGAAAAGAGGATAAATGCAGAAGATTATACTTTCTGGTACATGTTTCTAAGCAGTTTTTCACTTCAGCTGGAAAAGTCGTTGGTGGCGACCTCCTCCATTAACGGTTTGTAGTACTCTGGGTCATCAGAGCCCTGCAAGAGAAAACTGTTGCTGGTAAATCATACTAATCCTGGTTCTGTCCAATCTACCACTGCCGTCTAAATGTTTTTCCTTTAATTGATGTGCACTCTAATTGGCTGCCAAGCTGAAAATAGTTCAATGACATCCTATCTGTCAAACTTCTGACGGATATAAAACTACAGGAATGATAGAATTTCAAGTCAGTCATTTTAAGATGGTGAGAGTTAGGTGATTTCAGATAGTTTACCTCTGTCTTCTCCCTTTTCCTCAGAGCTTTGATCCCCAAGACACTGGCGCTGATGGCGACGCAGAGCTCCAGGGCTGACAGGACGATCAGCACAGCAGTGATGCTCCTTACTAACATCTGGTGGGACACAAAGACCAAGTACCATAGATTTAGATGTAATGCAATTTATTCTTATTTCACCCATTGCCTTCATTTTTATATTTCTAATACTTTAAGGCTGCAAGTATAATTAACAATTACAAGAAAGACTTAAAACCTTAAAAGGTTACCAAAGACAAACATATGTGTGATGATACACAATACTGTGTTAGAATCACTTAAATTACCAGATTAGAATTCATTTTCAGCAGTTATTTCAAACTAAGTTGTAAAACTATATAATAATTAAAGCCTTCTGTTTTCCACTTCTCAGTTATGCAACATTATTTGTACAGCTTGTGTTTTAACGGCCGAGATCACATCTTCCATCTTACCAGAGCGATCGCTCTGTTCCACATGCATTCTGCCCTTAGTTCTGTGTCCCGAGAAGACGGACTTGGTGTTGTTTGGTCATACCAGTAGTAGGTAGCACAATTCCGTCTTAGATATATGTTTCCCATAGTGATGCCGTAGAGTGTAACAGCAGTAATGGCAAAGGCAACTCCTGCCAGATTCAGAATCACATTGACGATGACCTAAAATAGAGGACATGTCAGTTTACGTACAACAAACTACAAAAATAAAATAGAATAGTATCTTTATCTTTATTATAAACTCACCAGGCATGGACTGGGGTACTTCTCAGATAAAATACACGTGATGCCAAATATGATGAACTACAGAGGAGATAAAAAACAATCTTTAACCCCACTATTCCAAACAAACACTACATGACAGCAGGTAACCCTCATCATGCACTCACCACACAGCAAGAGACAAAACAACCAGTACTACTTATTTTGATCACAGTACTAAGAGCTTTGGATCATCAATCCATATCGCCAAACAAATCCAATCAGTCAAAATACAGATGGAGGGATTTCTATCAACATATCAACCTTTTTAATAAAATAGCAGCAGTTAGGTAAACTTAATTTAATTTTCAATATATTTTAACAGCTGGATCACACAGTCTTTCAAGGTTGAAACAAAAATATATAGTTAGACATTTATTTATAACCTAAAAAGAGTGCTGGAAATACATAAATACACAGACACACAGCAGTGGGTTGCTTACCAGTATTCCCAACCAAACAGGAAAGAAGGTGTATTCCACTGGATATACGTAAATATCAGCGATTAGGAGAATTAATCCAAGACCTATATTGAGCAGCCCAACCATAATGTGCAGAGTCTGTGAAGAAGGAAACAGTGTATGAGGATACTGGGACACTTTCAGCTTTCATACTACACAACTTTACCTTGAGCTCCCTAGCAGGTAGGAGCCCATGGGAAAATAGTCTGAAAGAGCTATCTTAGACAATAAGGTAATATATTGTCTGTGGTTGCAACTCACCCCCAGTACTGACTGAGAATTCCTCTGGATCCTCCTCAGGTGCTCAGACACTGTGCAGCACACTGGGTTGTAGCAAAGTGCCTTGAGGATTTGGCACAGTGGAGGCAAAGAACTTTGTGGATCAGAGGTCAAAGTTAAAACAGTGACGTCATTAGCTTTGGTCATGCTGATAGACATCTTGTCTGCTCCTGGAGACTGAAATATACAAGAAAATATATCCAAGTTAACTGCACTGATTCAGAATTTATTGTTTGTCTGTTTTGTGGGGACCTTCCCTTTAATTTTCTTAAAGTCTGTACAGTAAAATTAGTTTAGTATGGACATACAGTCAGCACCAGTCCAAACAGGAATGCATTAAGAGTTTCCCCACAGAAAGAAGTTTATTTTATTTTATTTTATTTTATTTTATTTTATTAGAATAGCGCAGAACAAAATTACTTTACTCAACAACAAGAATCAACTCCAGTTTTCGGTCAAGCTTTTTACAATAGATGTCATGGCCTTAAATCTTTACGCATTCATGTTGACTAACACGAAAGTATGTGCAACACAACTTGACGAAAAAACGGATCGACCGGGATCATGTTGTGCGAGACGCGCTTGACGCGCGCGTCTGGACGCAGCTGAAACGCTTTCTGTGTAAACAGTGAGGCCATTTTTAACAATTCAGATAGAGAGCCACGGATATAATAACTAGCGTGTCACAATCTGCAGAAGTGTTGTTTTTCTTCTTTTAAAATCGCATGAAGGTAAATCATTTGTCAAATTCAAACTTAACAACCTTCATCCATTAAACGCGGTGGATTCACTTGTGACGCAGTTAGGGACAAGCTAAAACACTTTGACATTTAATTTGGTTTAATTAATTTGGCTGTTTAAGCTTCATCCAGTATTAAAAAAAGAAAGAAATAAAGATTTACCTGTCTGTTTTAGAATACAAGCAAATCCAAGACCACTGTTTCTCCAACTGTGGCTGTTTCAGCAAGTGAAGGCAGGATCAGCCTTTTACCAGAAGTCCCTCCCCTGACCTGATAGCTGCAAAAAGCTTAACCCCTTGCTGATCATTCACTTGAACCTCGAGAGAATCCTAAACTTCACACACTTGCAAGAAATCTGTTGTAAAACTGATGTCTTCTCACGTCTGTTACCTGAAGCCAAGAGGCAACTTAAGCTGAGAACAAGCGCTTCATAACCAAAGTAAAATCTGGGACACACGAGAAGTTTTTACTAACAGGGGAAATAACCCTTCCTCCCACAGTGGTTTAAAAATCTTCAAAAGTTGTTTTTGTCTGTAAGTTTGATGAGGATGGAATCTTATTAACAAACGTGTCAAGTCTATATGTTACAGTGGATGATGTCAAAGTAAAAACAGCATTGTCCTTGTGAATTAGTGAATCAGTGTGAATGAGTTATAGATTTCCTAAAACTATATCTTAAATGAACATGTCACCATTAAACAATTCAAATTTCCGTAGATTATAACAAAGAGTAAGTAGAGTAGTTAAAATAACTCAACCTCAACCTTTCTGCAACAATAACAAACTGATACTAAAAAAATGATTTGACGGCAAACTTAACTCAAATTCCTTTCATTTTAAATTATACAAACATCTGAGTACTGATATGAAAGTAAATTGAACTCAGGCTTCAATGAAGATGCAACAAAATAGTCTTTATTTTGTCAAAATTAGGAGCAGATTTTCATTCCATTTTATTCCAAATTACAAAGGTCAGGTCAAACTAGACAATTCTGCTAAATCAGAGTGTGTACAGAGCAGTGATGACACACATATACAGGTAAATATTTCCTATTCAACAGATTGCAGCCCTTATCCTTTCAAATTCTTGATAGGGTGTGTTGCACGGTGCTACCAAACATCTACCACCAATTTAAGTTGATAACAGTTTGAATGAGGTCAAAGCCAGGGAAGTCCATGGCAATGATACCAAAGCATGGTCTGGGCTGGTTAGGGTAAAACTGTCTCAGGTACTGATTGACCCATGGGTCCACCTGCTCAGCCACCCTTTTTGGAGTGAGAAACATTCCCCAGAAAGTCCCAAAGCCGGTGCCACTAGTGTAGGTCAAAATAGCATTATCGCCTCCACAGGCCTCAGTGGCTGCATTCAGCTGTTTGACTATTCTCTTGTCCTTGTCGCCAACATTGCTAACCTCATTGCTACCTTTCGTAGCTGTATCTATGAGGGGAAGGCCCAGTGTGAAGGTGTCTTTCTGCAAGAAGACAATTTTCCCCCTGACCTGACCCATAGTTGGCATTCCAGAAGTCACCCAGACATTTTGGTCGTTGCCAATCAGATTCTTCACCATGTCATTGACCAGATTCTTCTCTAAAGACTCTGGTTTCACTCTGATGAGCACAGCCTCAGTTTTGAACTCTGACAGGAAGCTTTTGACTATGTCTAGGACCTCCTTGAGAGTACTGTGCTGGTACATCACCCCTTTCATGACATAGAGTGTGTCACCCAGTGCAAACACTTTGATGTCCAAGAAGCGAATGCCAGCTCTCAGCTGATCCATCAGGGACAATGACTGGCATTCAGCCTCTGGACCACCATAGAGGGCCATGCTGTCATGGGTACCGGGGAAGGTAAGGAGAGAGAAGGTGCGAAAATCTTGAACTCCTGCCATCCATGCAATGTTGTAGGAACCCGGGAGCACGAGGTTTGCATTGTCACTGAAGTAGGAGTCTTTCCCGTGGCACATACATCTGGTGATTTAGAAGAAGATTTTCAACTTCATTGGCACCAGGATGTAACGTAAAACAACCAATCTTTATATTTTACATGCAGAATTTTCATATTGTACTTACATGACAGACGACAAAATGAAGTGGAAAAGCAGACCAACTTTCATTTTTGCTGAAATGTGAGCACTAGAACAAAGGAATTCTATATTAATTAAAAACTTGTCTCTAAAAATTACTAATAAAATCCAAGCTACATAAGGTTTTAAATGATAGTATGTTTAAAGGTAACAATTTCCTACTATACCTCACAGCCAGGAGGATTTGACAGCAACCCACTCCAATGGTAAGAATGTAGACAGTACAACAAACTACCCACAATTTATACTGCTTGGTTATCTTGAAAAGTAGGTGTGGACCGTGAAAGTAAATTATATGATTCAGATTGATTGTTCTTGGTGTGGAACAATCAAACATGTTTCTATAGTTTGTGATAGAGTGTGAAAGGTGGGTCTCTTGGCTGGAAGAATTACCAGGGTAAGATTAGATTTGATTTTCAACAGAGTGATTTCAATTGCAGCCAAACTGCAAGCCAACAGCCACACCAGTGCAGCCAAAAAATAAATGACTAAGTAAAAGAATACAGCACACAGCAAAAACTAATGTACTAGCCTTCCTGCCCCAATACAAGGGGAACTATACATTTCCATGTTATGCAATGTGTGTCCAAAAAGGCAAAATGTGCAAAATGTGTTTGCCAACAGCTTATGGGAACTTAACAATTTACTGGCAGAACTTTTCTTTCTAACATATGTTTGGAGAAGAGGCAATAGATATCTAAAATGGCTGTTATAAGTTACATTTCAACATAAGCTACATAAAGTTACAAGCATAATAAAAATACATGCAAACACCAATGATGGCAGTATTAAGTATTACGGTTCTGTAGCTAGGCTGCCCAAAT
Source organism: Anabas testudineus (assembly GCF_900324465.2). Lineage (NCBI taxonomy): Eukaryota > Metazoa > Chordata > Actinopteri > Anabantiformes > Anabantidae > Anabas > Anabas testudineus. The sequence continues at coordinate 5,315,382 of NC_046625.1, forward strand.
CAAAGAAATACATCATTAACAGAAAAAGCATATATCCAAAAGTATTATTATCTTATTATTATATTTATTATGGTATTATTATCCACATGTGCTTTTAAGTATCAAGAGGATAAGATGGCAGGATGCTCTTCATAGTGATTGCTAGTGAAAAAATAAAGTAGTAATTATAAAATAAGTGCAAAATCACATGCTGTTTAGTTTCTCCCTGATTCACGACTGAATCCCAGAACTGTTGTGAGGTGTTGTTTAACTAACGTGCGACAGGTGGCAGCAACGAGCAGCAGCACTACTGCTGTAAAAACACACGAAGAAGAAGGAGGCGCAGTAAAGATGGCGGGGGACGTCAACACGTTCAAAACAGATCAAAATATTGTTTTAACGGGAGCTGTGGTGGTTTCTATCGTCAAAAGCCACAACGGAAAATAAAATATTTCCATTTCGGAGATTTATGTGTGGCTATGGTGCGTTTACTGACTTTTTAAATAACGATCTGAGAGCGGAAATCACGCTAGCTAGTTATCGTCCAACGGGTCATCTAGTCCATGCTAAGTGTTATTGCGTTGAATGGTGATCATGTTTTATCGTTTAATGAACTAATTCGATTTCTATGTGTCACTTCCAGTCTTGAAAACATTAGAGAGAAGGTCCCAACATTAACTTTATTTACTGGTCAGTGGCGCACTGGTGCTTTAAATGTGTTTTCCTGATGCCACAGTGCGTTTTCTGTCCATTACGCAACACTCCTCTTATCCTCTAAGGGAAATATGCACTCTTTACTCTAACATGTTTATTTGACAGGTTTGGTTTCTAGTTACAGTTTACAGATGTTGCTTCTCAGTATAAAGTCACAATGAAATAATAAATGATGATGTCTCATTGTGGATTCCAAAAAAAAAAAATATATATATATATATATATATATATATATATATATATATATATATATATATATATATATATATATATGTATATATACATATATATATATTCTTTACTTTGCTGTTATCAATATCATCATACTTTTTGATCTGGTACTTCTAGGCCTACTTGGAGTGTAGTATTCATTTAGACAAGTACTTCTACTAATTTAATAAAAATTCAAACTTTACAAACATATTCAACCCTCTGTCTGCGACTGGTTTGGATTTTAAATACTAAGACCAATTGTCTGGACATTAGTGTTGGTTCACTTTTCCGAGAAGCGATAACGATTTATCTCACAATGTTTGTCCACCGTTCAGAGTCATATGAGGCTGATAGGTGAAACTATCTCTAACAGGTGGAGCGAGGTTGAGCAACATTATACAAAACTTATCTGTGCTGATAATGATCACCCACGCTTTGATACTGATCTGTGAAACCTTACCTTTATTGTTAATCATGGTGTAGCTTCTGTTACCAACCTCTCTTATTCAAGGCTGAATTCTAATCCTAAGTGGTTTCAGTAAAAACTCCAAACTCAACATCCAAATTTAAATTGTCTTCTCTACCTTCCCCTCATTATGTATCTGTATGTAAAGGCTAGTTAATTGTATTAAACATTTTGTATTCATAATATGCACATATAACTAAATATCAGTTACATATACATATTTATTTGACATCAAACCACTGGCGTATACATTGTTTCACAGGCATTTATTAATAAGTCCCGACATTTAAGATGGGATTTGTTGATGTGCTGGTGGAAAGCACCAATGCATTGACAACGCTTTTAAATAAAGAAGCCATGTTTATGCTCTGCATGTAGAGGAGTTCTTCATCAAGATGTTCACACACGTGCCCAAAACTAATCTCCAGTGTTTCCCCTTTATGTTAGGTGGACCCTATATAGGCCTTGGAGTGGGATCTCCAGCTTTACAGAGTTGCAGCAGCTGTTGTAAAGGTAGCTAATATCCAACCCATAGATGCTGTCACAGATCAATAAACCCGCAGGTCCAGAACATGATGAGTTAAAACTGATGCGTGATGTCAGATGGCACTCATCCCTACAGGAGCAGATGTTAAAGCTGATCTGTGTATCATATGGTGAGCAGGGAGATTAAAGAATAATGTTAACAAAGTTCTTTTTTTTATTTATACACAAGCCTTAATCTTTCCTGGTTAAGTTTACTCACTCTTTCTTTCTTGATGTTCTTGATGAATCCTAAGTACAAACTGCTTTATTGCAATATTGCATGAACATGTCAGGGTTGTTATTCGTAGAAATATAAATAACACACAGCTGTAATTTCCAACTATTATTATCACTAATGCCAAATGAAAATGTCATGTTAACACGACTGTTGGAATATCCCGTATAATGTAAAACAATGTCAATCCATTTTTGTCAAATAAATAACTTGTGGTATTTATATAATGTATACTTCGATTGTGTGAATAATGTTCTTAGACAGTTGCAGTTTGGAGGGTGTTTAATTTAATAATTGATTAGAATTTTTATTCGGTCAAACTGTGTGTTTTTTGTTTGTGGCCAATTAAAATGTATTTACTTCTTCAATTGATATGAAATGTTTATATAAGCACCTCAAAAATAAAATTTTTAAATACCTTAATCACTGATAATCATCTGTGCAGAAGAAAAGATGGCAACTTGAGTTAATGTAACAGTAACAAATAATCCACTTCCAGTAAAAATCTGCATTGAGCATTTAAAATCTATTTAAACAATTATATAATTATATGTTATCATAACACGGCACTTTGTGTGTGTGTTTGTATTTCTATGAAATCATGCAAATATTGTACATTAGAAGCTATGAAAGTAAATGCAATAGTTTGCAAATATAGTGTTAACTGAACTAAGTGCAAAAATTGAAATACTGCACTGAAACAGGATCAGTATTTGTTGTAAGTAAATATGGTTTTAGCATTAAAATCCAGTAGGTGACGCTAATGCACTAAAAAGAAGGGTGGTGATTTTTTTTGACTACGCTTCCCATAATTCCTTTCAACCGGAAAGGGAAGTAAATATCCAAATCAGCTGACTTTACTGTGTTGATGAGTAGCTTTGTGACCATTTAAAGTTGGTTATTGAGTCACATAAAATATTTTGTATTATAACACGTTATTGAAAGGACAGCCATGTTACGACCGAAGGCGTTAACGCAGGTTCTCAGCCAAGCGAACACGAACGGAGTCCAAAGCACGCTGTGAGTACGGTTAGCATGCTAGTAGCATGCTAGCCAGAGTCAGCTCGGCAAAGGGGCTAAGATGTTTTTATTTAACAAATAACATTATTAATTGTTACCACTGTAGATTTCTATGGGTCCAACCTATATGGACACATAGTCTGCAAACAGAACAGACCAAAGTCTCTGAAATATTTCAGTACCACTGGGTAGTAACGTTACCCTCATCCAAATAGCTAGCTGCTCACAGTTTTCAGATTATATCTGAGATATTTTACTTAACTTCTAATTTAATTTTGTTCGCATTGTGTTGGAACTCTTGGAGTGCCTAAAATAAAATACAGTACGTACTTAATGGGCGTAACATTTCAGGAGCTGGAAGCAGCACACATTGGGTACATACTTAAGCAATTGAAGGATTGAACATGTACGTTAATTAACTAATTAATTAATAAAGTAATGCTGTAGTTATCATAACTGAATTCACACTTTAACCAGCACAAACTGGTACCACTATAAACTGTAACTACCACATAACCATTAAATAAAACAATTATTATTAAATAATTATTGCTTACATGAAATAAAAGTTCATGTAAGCAACCTACGACAACAATTTACACATTTGAATGCAGTGCAGACGTTTTTAATATGAGATGCATCACATATTCCAGCTGTTTATTGCTATAAACGTTAGGGATATAACATATAGCACTATATAATTGATATATAACACATCCACACACTGCTAGTTTCTAAATTAAGTAATTAACCATTAATCTGCTTGATACTGAAACATCCTACTTTACGTTTTGACCAGCTTATTGAATAATGAAGGTTCACTTCTGGCTTATTCCGGATATGGAGACACTGACGCTCGAGTTACAGCTGCCATCGCCAGCAACATCTGGGCAGCCTATGACAAGAACGGCCACCAAGCCTTTAATGAAGACAAACTCAAATTCATACTCATGGACTGCATGGTAAGAAGCACAGTTCTTCAAAAAATGCTGCAGAAAATCCCAGTTGTATGATAATTGGAGCATTTTGTGAATCTCTTGTGTTTGCTTTCTCAGGAGGGAAGAGTGGCCATTACTCGTGTAGCCAACCTACTACTGTGCATGTACGCCAAAGAGACAGTGGGCTTTGGAATGCTTAAAGCAAAGGTGAGATTTTTTACACCTAAACAGTTGATTCTGATGCCAATCATTGGTTTCCAATACAACCAATGTCCTGTGTTCACTTATTTATCCGTGGTTTGTACTTTTGAGCTCTTACATGTGATGGGGTATAGGGTCCTACATTATCATCAGAAAGATGTGTTTGGAATATGCAAAGTAAAATTAGTGATTGTAGATAATGATCCTGAAAGATTTGGTCTGTTCGTCTAATCAAGGCCTAAAAGCATTTGTTGGGACTTTTGTTCTTTATATTTAAGAAGCAGTCGTGTTTCTGTGTCTGTAAAGTAGAACTAACTAGACTAACCTTAGCCACCAGATAAATGTAGTGGAATAAAACTATTGTACTGTTTGTACCACTACTGCAGATCAGATTTAATTCTTACAGAGAATTCAGCTACAGGTGAACAGGGTATACAAACATAGTCAGACAGGTAAAACAGAAACTATTCACATTTTAAAAGCTAAAACAAATATTTGTTGTTTTTGTTCACATGTTTAATGTAAACAATACATTGATTATCATGTCAGCGTGTTCACATAGCAGTGTATGACTTTTAAATAATAATTTAAAACCACAGGTTTTCTATTGACTTTGCAGTAAACTTGTTTTTCAGTGGATTCTCTCCTCAGGTCAGTTTTGCAGGATAACCTATCTATGATACCTACCTATCTTTGCATTGTCCTTGTCATTATTTATAGGCAGAAGCCCTGGTGGAGTACCTGGAGGAACCATTAACCCAAGTAGCCGCATCATAGTGGAGATGTGATGAGATGGAGATGTGTCACTTTTTTCTGCCTGGGAAAGAACACATCGTTTGATCCAGGTCATTCATGAACTACTGTAACATTCTGTCTATTCAAAAAGTGCATGATGCATTTCTATCTGTGAGTGAATGTCTGGGGTGGGTGGCTCAGGGTAAGTGTATTTATAATCATAATATTGAAACAACTTGTATGAGTTTCTATCTCTTTTCCCTCTCCTGTGAGTTTTTCATCTATTAGTCTGTTCTGAAAGTCCACATAATATGTCAGAAGTATGTCTGCGTGTACAACAGCTGAAATTACTCTATTATCAACTGGTCCCACAGTCGATTCATTCATTTGTAGTTTTAGTTCAGGCATGCCAATTACAGTTGCACAGAATATGAAACATTTGAACTCTGTCAGAGCTGTCAGAGGACTAAAATGTATATTAAGGTGGATGGAAACTTTCATAAAAATTTCTGTTTTGATAGATGCAGAAAATATTATATGCTTAAGATTATGCGTGTTCTTCTGAAGCTGTCAAATAAACACTCTTTGGATTTATATTCATATAATTGTAATTTTTAAATAATAATAAGTATTGCAGGCAGCCCAAAGATTTACCAGAATAGGTTACTGTACTGAAGTGTTGTTGATGCAAATGTAATTTTATCAGTATTTCAATTTGGTAAATCTAAACATTATCCTAAGGCAAGCTTGGAAGAAGGAAACAATACCAATCAATTATATATAATTATCAGTTATGTAACTTATATGACTGTGTGTTATGCAAGTATAATTTAATATAGTGATGCATTAAATACTTCCTTTCCTGCAGATAATTAAAGAGGTCTGATAAATGGTCAGTAATTGAAGTCAGTGAACGCTAAATTAATCCCAATATCATGTCTCATAATATAAAATTATTTTTTTAAATGCTGTTTTGAAATCCAATTCATTTTTAAAACTCTTATTGAAATTAAGACAGTCAAGAAGATCAAAACCAATGTGACCAGAAGAACAACAGAGAAGTGGTATGATTGCAGAAGAAGACAGAAAATACAATGTGTATTCAAATTCTCTTAACTTTTGCAGGGATGGTTTCATGTTGTCCATGGTGCTGTTTAGTTATTCTGTCATTTGATTAGTCTATTAAAACCTACTGTACCTGTTATATAGGATACAGTACGAAAGGCCATGTAGACTGTATTCATGAAGTTAAAAGACTTCCTACTTCCTGCATGCAGTAATTTGGTTTGGCCTCCAGGAGGCACCTGACAGCCCTTCTCAGCTGTACCTGCTAGTTGCCCCACCTGTCCAACCTGCCCTGCACAGGCTCCATTACGAAGACACACCTCCATCATTGCTGCACCACTCCCAGACACAAACTCCGCCTGCTGCAGCACAACAACCTGGATACACTCTGCATGTCTTGTTCAAACAAGCCAGCTTTCTATTAACTCAGACAGGGAAGGGTAGTGAAGGGCAAAAGCTGTCAAAACATTTTTTACAGCCATTTTCCCTCCTGAAGCCTGAGGATCTGAAAGGCAAGTTGTGGTGTGTGTCAGTGTTGTCTAACATCCTGCAGTCAGTCTGCGAGTGCTGACATACGGCAGTAAACTGTGGAGCAGCAACACTGAATGGACAAAACATGGGGTCCGATGAGGCCTACAATTTTGTCTTTAAGGGTGAGTGCATGTTCTCCATGTACATGTTTAATTCGCAGGTGCATTCATAAAAAATGTAAAGATTTTAAGTGCTTTTATAATATTTCTCTGTCTTTGGAATTATACTTCCTTGTTTATTATTAACTTGCCATTTCTTGGAACGGGAATATTTCCCGTGTATCAACACAGTGCAGTGTATAATTAGTAATAAGCATAGTGTATATAGTAGATAGGAATACACACATTGCACAACTAATAGTCTGAACTTAGCTATTTTGTTTCTTCTGATAAAATTGCATTACTACAAAGTTTGCTGACACTTCAATTACAGTAACAGTTTAACACGTTGACTCTGGAAAAGCACATGCACAAGAGAAGTTGTGTTAAACCAGGATGTTTCTTCCTGTTAATCTGTAGTATGCAGAACAACAATGTAATACTGCATTTATTTGAAAACACTATATCAGTATCAAAAGGATAAGGCAAAGGGCAAAGGATACATTCATTTTTTTCCCTAATTCAACACAGCTGCATGTAAGAAGTGATTGCTGTGCATCAGCACTCAACCTGAAAAGTTCTTTGCCCTTTGAAAAGTAGCATCTTTCTGCTACTTGATGAATTAATTGTGCACTCGGCCTACAAAGCATTGCACTCAGTCCTAACGTGCAGCTGCTGACAGACTCACAGATGTAAGAGAGAAATAAAGTTCATTCAGAAAGGTGATTTGGTCGGGTACAGTGATTTGACATTTTGGCAGGGAAATGCCATGTTGATGAAAGGCACTGGATGGACCGTAGGTGGATGGGGAAGTCAAGATAATGTGTCCAAACATCAAACAGCGTCGCCTACCTCAATTTAGAGTACCACTGTAAAATAAAAAATGTATATGGTCTTTTGAGGACACGTAAGCTACTGTATTACTCGCAGTAAAAAAAATATATATATATATTCCAGGATGCTTTTTTAGAGTTAGATAGTTAAAAAAGATAATGTAAAACATTAAATACTGTAGAACTAAGGCTCACTAGATAACATGCTATATCCACACAAAAGCTGAAGTGTCAAAGTGACTGAGTTGTGTGAGATTCTGTGCGAGACATAATCAGGAGCAACAAGGTAAGGACCCCTCCTGTGAATTGTGAATATGCGGAGAAACTGATCATTTAGCATTAAACTGACTCACTCACTATTGCAGTGCTCCTTGCAGTGTGCAGGATCTCATGCACAGGGTTTGAATCATTGTGTTGCTCAGAGAAACCAATCTGTAAAACCAAACAGTGTCTGCTTGGAATGTAAACCAGTATACAGTCCTGTTGTCCCTCTACAAAACTGCAAAACTGTTGAAGAACAAGACAAGAATGAGATATAATTATAATAATAACATTCTTCTTTTTAATATTTAATTTGTTTTCTTTTACTGTTCATAGCCAGGTGTTTAAAACTGGCTTGCAAGTTAACACAGAATGTGCCAGGAATAAGAACTCTCTGGAATGATCTGTTTTTGTATTAGGTAGTCATAAAATGTGATTGTATCTTCATTTAAGTCCCTTCATTAAGTGTGTAAACAGACACAATGTGCTTAGGCCGTAGACTGATACACAAACAAGTATAATCATATGTGTCTTTATTGGACACACCCATTAAACGTTGAACCCGTTTGGCATCAGATGAGCACTTTCTGTAGCTGCAGATTAGATCTGCACAATGATCAAGGTGAGTTTTAGTCCATTCTTCTTCAGCACAGCCATATTCTCAGGATGTCTGGTGTGATCAGTTCTCCCGAGCTCTACTCTCTCCTGGATGGAGGTCCGGGTTCTGACTTAAAAAGGTAGATTTTCTTTGTGTGATCTGTAGTAGAGTTGATTTTCAGGGTTATTAGTCTGCTGTATCACCCAACATCTAAGAGCTTCTGCAGACAGATAGAAAACCTAACAATTCATTTTTCCATCAATGACGGCAACTGTCTGGGCTCAGAGGCAGCAGCGCAGCTACAAATCATGATGCTCTCTTGTTTTGTTTTTTAGAGCAGTGGCTTCTTGACACAGACACAAAGACTCATCAGCACAGAATCTCATGAATTGTTTAAGCCTTTGCTCGTTTCTTATTTTTACCTCTTTGACTTTCTCTTTGTCCTCAGATTCATCTTAGTTGAGCACAGACTTGTAGAGAGACTACACAGTATTAAATTATTTCCATGTACGGATAATTTCTCTATCTGATGGACTGGTGAATATCTAAAGTCTTTGTGATTTAAAATTCTTTCCAATTTTACGCAAGTTAGCACGTTTTGATTTTTTTGTCTTATTTTTTGCAAGGCGTGGTTCACATCAGCACCTACTTGTGAATAGAAAACACCAAACATTTGTGCTTTGTAAACCACACCTCCGATCTAGATTCATTGAATCATAGATTTTCTAACTCTTGAAATTTAGATGAACTTCTATTGATGATCTTCTATTTTAAGACAAATCTCTATATGAACTCAGAATTCATTGCTGCTACACACATGTACTACAATTTGTTTTATTCTGGCCCCTTTAAACGTGAATTAATATGTCACATGTCATAATGAAACCTTTGATAATATTCATATTATTAAGTTCCCAACATGATTTTGGGGCAGTAATAAGGAAGTCTACTTTAAGTACTGTACTTACATTTCCAGTTTTCACAGACAACAAACAAAGGAAAATTCAATCCTTGCTGCAACGCATCAAGTTTTCCCTATTTCCTCAGACTGGACAAACCAGGCCGGCAGCAAGTGTGAAGGCCTCTTGTCCTGTATCACCATAGAAACCAGGGGTATTGTTTGCATAAGAAGTTACTCAGTCGCAGACGAGAAGAGGTGGATATCAACATTCTCACCTCACCCACTAGAAAAAAAGCAGTACATTGATCTGGCTGCAGAGTGGACGATTATGTAGAACATGCCAAAGTACCAAAGACTTCAATTTAAACATACTTTAAATCAAGAACTGGAGGCAGGTTATTAAGTGCACAAGTGATTTTTAAACTCCAATAGAAATTAATTGTCAGACTTGGTAATTGAGGGAAAAGGCCTCACCACAGAATCCATTCATGTTTAAATTTCTATTTTATTCTCAGCACTTTTTATCATTTATATTCAAAGGTAATTGTTGTTCTTGGAAAGGGAAAAAACTTATAGTACAAGGGTTTTAATAACTACTAAAAAAAACTACTACAATCCAATTACTGATTATTATCAGTGATTGATAAAGATCACGTGACACGATCACAAGTTTCTATAAAATAGCTCTTATAGTGAGATTCATTTCTTTACATCAGTGGTAGAAGATCCACTAACACTACCACTTTATCAAACCTATGTAAACTAAATTTTAACATTTGCAAGCCGTGGATAACCTTAATTGCTGGCTCTTTAAATCTGTAAACATGCATCTCAAAGTTCTGTATGGGTGCAAATATATCTACATTAATTAGTTTCAACCACTGACAATATTGGAATAGTTTGGTTCTGTCCAAAGGTTTTTAAAAAAATAGCTGAACCTCATTAATGAACTAAGGTTATTGCTGCATGTAAAAGAAAACAAATTTGCAAATAGAAGTTTTATAATCAAGAAGCACCCTGGCTGCCCACCACCAGTATCTGTAAGAGCTGGTTTGAACAAAAAATATGACATGTTACTACATTTTTGTGAAAACTATTCTCTACATTTAATGGCTGCGGAGATGTCATAAGAACTTGGATTAATATCTCACTGCTCTTGAGCTCCCACGCCTCAGCAATAAGATGTACTGTGTCTTAACCAAATGTGTTGAGATTGCGACTGTGTTTTCACACTGTGGTCATACTGTCAATTAAGCCAAGCCTTGCTCCTTTCTTAGTCAGCTGCTAACAACTGAAACCCAAACATTAGTCACTGAAATGCACAGAGGGGGTGTCAGAGCTATTCCTTGCTCTGTTTGCTCAGTAGATAGGTTTCTGCAAGATAAAAGGAAGTAGCAACTTAACTTGTTCCACCTGATTTGGCATCCCCTTATGTTCTTAAAGGCTGTTTTATATCTTAAAACAAAGGTTCACTTGTGAGACATTTTTGCTTTGAATGACGTGTATATACAGAGCTGATAAATGTGGAATAAGATACACATTACAGTATTTGTGCTTCTGTTTTGTTGAAATAAGATTTTTGATATTAATCATACCATGACTGAAGCATGACTGACTAAAGATTGAAACTCCTGTGCTGTATGGCTTTGAAAATAAATGTTCAGTGCTCCAAGTAATGCTTTGGAAAATTGGAGACAAACAAAGATACCCAAGTGATAGAAAAGTAAAAGCAAAACGAAATGTCTTAACATAAAGTCCTTGCACTTCTGAAACCACATCTCTGCCCCACGTAGGGTTTCAGTCCTGCATGCGGTGTGCTTCCTGCTTTCTACTGCTGTGCCATTTCCTGTTGTCTAAATTAAACAATATACAAAGCAAGTAGCGTGTTTTACAAATGACCTCTCATCCAGTGGATGCTGGGAAAACCTACAGCCCCAGATGATCCTCTGTAGGCTAAACGGGTCACATGGGTGGATGAATGCCACAATATCTTTAATCAATAACTGGGTGTATTCTGTTACAGGCCGGCATCCCACATTGTTCATCCAGTATTTTACTCAGCAAATCGTCCCTGCCTTATTATCTCTGCATCCCAAGTCAAAATAATTATCTCATTTACCATGAGGGTGTGGTGCTGCTTTTATAGTAGGACATCACATCCCTATAATGTTGAAATTAGGCCCTGCCTGAGACAGCTAAGACTGTGGATTTATGAAGAAACAAAGAAAGACACACCTTGACTAAAAGCTTTAATTAACAGAGGCTTTAAGGATGAAGTGGACTTCACAGGATTTGCTTGTTTTAGGCTCTTTGTTGTTTCTCATTTTTCTAAGGCCTTGTTTTGCAACAACCAAACCCAAAAACAAATTAAAATGCTTTTGTGCTTTGTGTCCTGTGCAGTGGTTTTAATAGGTGAATCCGGTGTAGGAAAGAGCAACCTGTTGTCCCGCTTCACCAAAAACGAATTCAACCATGACAGCCGTACAACCATCGGGGTGGAGTTCAGCACACGGACAGTGCAGATCAGTGGCTTCACCATTAAGGCCCAGATCTGGGACACCGCTGGGCTGGAGCGATACAGAGCCATCACTTCAGCGTGAGTGCTAGTATTAAATGAGTTCTCTGTCTAGCTCTCTCTTTTATTTTATTTTTTTACTACATCTGGATTTACCTGTAGGCCTGGGTCATGTGTCTTTAATCTGAGTTTAACCTCTTCACGAAGCTACAGCCAGCAGCTGATTAGCTCAGCTTAGCTGGAACTCTAGAACGTAGGATGACTCTTGAATCTTTCCAAAGGATTAAAAATATAACAATCTGCAACTGTATCTCTAAGCATCTCTGTTGCTCAATGATTAATTCATCTTTTTATCCATACTATCCATACTTATTTCTGTCATACATATAAACATATAGACAAAACAAAATGATATAAACAATTAAATCAATATAAAGTATGTAATGGTGACTAAAACTGGCAAGCGCCGAAGCAATGGTCAGATATGCCCAGCCTACACTCCTGTTTTTTTAGGCTATGCTGAATAAATCAGACTCAAAATAGGACATATAGAAAAATAGACTGCATTTCCATGACATTCACACACATTAATTTTCCTCAGACAGTGCCAGACTAACCAACTCCAAACACTGGGTACAGTCTTCTGTGTGTGTGGTTGCATCATTCCTTTGTCAAAGCAATTTTCAGTACCGTACATTTTTTCTTGTTTGGTTTTCAAAAGACATAAATGAATGTTTTGGTAGATGCACTGAACTGAAAACTGCACCTCTTTCCAACCAGGTGCACATGAAATAGTTCACTTTTATTGCTCCATAGTTGTTGAGCAACCTGTATGTTGGCATCTTAAGGTGGTGCAGTTATCAGCCAGAACACATGCAAGGACAGGCACTGATCCTTAATTTCCTCCCACATTACTTGAAAAATAACCAGCACCCTCCTGTCGCCTGTCGGTTTACAAATGGCACACGTAGGTGCCAAAATCCAATTGGTTAGAGCCGAATCTTTCATTTGAACACTCAGCCCTCAGCAGGTCTCTGTTCTATCTGTGGGTGCCCCCAATTCATTCTTTTTTAAAATTAAACTAGAAGGATTAACAGTGTGGAAACTGGTTTTAGAAGAATAAAACCATGTTAAGTTTATTTTTAAGACATGGAAAAAAATCTGATGATATGCTACACTATTGGATTAGCTCTTTTCTCACTGCTTGGCTTTTTGAGTAATTACTTCCCAACTTGTTCCAGTATGCAAATTCTCATTCCCATGGAATTTCTCATTTGTGCTGTAATAAGCAGCTAAAACCTATTAAAGTGGGATTAATTATGCTGCTCGAAGAGAGTAGAATAAATTTAATTGTAAAAACAGTATTGAATGGTTCGTGACTTCAGAGCAGTCATTAAAGTTTTTTTTTTTCAATTGACAGCAACAAAACTGTTTATTTTCAATAAAGATCAACAGCTATATTATACATTAATAAATCAAATGACTGTGTATTTTGAAATATGTCACTACAAAGAATAATAGTAAAAAAAAAAACCTTACTGCTGTTTGTGAGTGTGTTTAGATTGTAAATGTTAAGTTTTATTATGTTGTTAATTTAAGCTAAATATTACATAAACTGTAATTAAATAAAAAGTTATTCTCATCCATATAGGTACTACAGAGGTGCTGTAGGAGCCCTGCTGGTCTATGACATCACCAAACATCTCACCTATGAAAGTGTGGAGCGCTGGCTGAAAGAGCTATATGACCATGCCGACCCCCACATTGTGGTCATGCTGGTAGGCAACAAGACTGACCTGGAGTCAGAGAGATCTGTGCCCACTGAGGAGGCCAAAATCTTTGCAGGTACAAACTCAAAAGGTGTTACATCTATCTTGAAAAGTATAGGATTTTGTATGTTCCAAAGATTGTAGCGAGAATAAAGAAGTCTTCTTACTGCAACTGTGTGACCTGTTAGCATGTCTCCGCACATTCATTGATTAAAGGCACATTAGGTGATGTTGTAATAAATGACTACAAATTTCATAAATAACACACTGCATATAAAATAACTAAAATAGTGTCTTTGCATTGTCCAGAAAAGAGAGGCCTTTTGTTTCTGGAGACCTCAGCCTTGGAGTCAACTAATGTGGAAGCAGCATTCAGTAACGTCTTAGCAGGTAATTATTTCCTTTTCCATGTTGTCAACAGCCGTGCCAATCTGTTTAAATGTCCAAATCAGCTGAGATTCACCTACAAGCGAGGCCTGTTATAGTTGACTAAGTCTGTGGGCAGCATGGTTGACTGCTGTTTATGGGCTAGATACACATAGTTTCCCATAAACATGTTTAGACAAGGTTCTATTCTGTGACCCTGACTTTTACCCCATGCAGCCAAACATCTATGTCCTCAGCTCATGCAGGTGTGGAGAAAAGGTCAGAATAACATGACCTTTGGAAGCCCAGGGCCTGTTGTTCGAGCAGCTTTGAGAACAAAATGCTGTCCTCTTTTTTTTTTGGAAAGGGGTTCTGGTCCTTTTCATGTGAAAGCATGGGAATCCAACATTTTCTTTCTTTGCTAGTGTGGTCTAATTAGATAATACATGTCAATTTCTTGCTTCAGAGATTCACAAGAAGGTGAGCAGTAAGGAAGTGGTTCGAGGCTCCATCAGTGCTGTGTCCTTAAACAGCTTCCAAGCAGAAAACAAAGAGGAGAAACAGCCCTGCTGCAGGAACATCTGATCACAGCATCCCTCAGGAGTCCAGAGACCTCAGGATGAGGGGTGATATGGGAACTCCTCCTTTACTAACAAAACTGAGATAGAGCTGGATGTGAGGGGGGTGAGATGTTAGATCACAGGTCCTGTTTAAGTGATGCCTTAAGTGATGTAAATGACTGATTTACAAGTTGTACAAGCTGTCAAGAAGATGATTTATAAATGTGAATGAATGTTATCTTTTAGGTCAAAATAAAATGATGTATAATAATGCTGTACTGGTGCCTGGTGATTTATGATGAGACTAATTTTCTGCTTAGAAATAAAAGATTTGTGAAGACAGTTGACTTGCTGTGTCGCAAATTCTCATTTTAACAAATTGTTAAAGTACTTAGAAAGTTTTCCTCTATTATTATTCAGGTTCTGAATTGGCAGGCCTCTTTAAAACAAGGCCAGCTGCTTCTAAACAGCCTTTTTGGAATAACCATGACCTGGATGTCTAACAATCTTCACAGACATATGTTATGATCCTTCCTGCAGACTGCATGGTGGAAAAGACAGAAAAAAATAATTAGTTTGAATGCATGCAATGGTTCATCTAATAAATATGACACATTTGTTGCTTCTATGTACGTCACAAATCAAGATTGGTGTGTAATCAGATGTTGCAATAATTCTTTTGTAAATAGGCTAACTTTGTAAGACAGTTTATTTGCTTTTCTCAAACATTTTGAAAAAACCTTTGTTTAAAGGCTATAATCTGAGGCCGGCGTAAATATTTTTAACTTACATGAAGTGTGTTCACTAAGGACTGCTAAATTCAAAAAACATTTTGGACTCTTACAAATTTATAAATTATACACACGAATGTATCATGAAATAATTGTGAATTTTGATTTAATGAGTTCATATAGCTGACGTCATGTCATCAGTTTACTGTCCTTATGTTTATCAGCAATTAAAAAAAATAGGATATGTCATGAGCTTCAAGCAGATATAATTATATTAATGCTTTCTGAGCTGTCCAACACAGCCTGGTGTGGTGTGGCTTCTTTTGTGCTCCTCTGGGACACAAACTCTGTTATATCATGCTGTATGTGCACTTACAGGCTGAACGTGACACGTGTTACAGTGAAATAGTTGCGATACCAACGTTTGCCTGCTGGATCGTGCTGCAGGTAACTAACTAACTAACTAACTCACTAACTAACTAACTAACTAACTAACTAACTAACTAACTAACTAACTAACTAACTAACAAACTAACTAACTAACTAACTAACTAACTAACTAACTAACTAACTAACTAACTAACTAACTAACTAACTAACTCACTAACTAACTAACTAACTAACTCACTCACTCACTCACTCACTCACTCACTCACTCACTCACTCACTCACTCACTCACTAACTAACTAACTAACTCACTCACTAACTCACTCACTCACCTGAAGCTCGACCCTACCTGTTCAGACTCGGGGCCACTGACGTCATGCAAGTTAATGACCAGCAGCGAATCATGAGCGACAGCGGGGCGGACCAATCACGTCAGGGCCAGCGACAGGTGTCGATCGGCCATTGACCAATGGGGAGCGAACGAGAGGCGGGGTTAAGGAGCAGACGTTACGTTGCAGTGTCAGTAATGGCAAGTGAACGAGGGTGAGGAAGACGAGCAGAAACTTTTCACTTAGTAGTTGCTATTGTCTTTTTTTTTAAATACCTCACAACAACAGCAGCGTTACACTCATTTATTCAGACAGTGGGCCACCGCTGTCGTCGTCTGAGTGAGAATTAACCGTCTGTTGTGGCGAACGGTGGTCGCTCGGTGTCGAAGTAACGTTAGCTGGATCCACCAGAAGTTTGTTCGACTTCGACTCAATTCGCCGAAAGAGGAGCAACTATGAGCAACAGAGAGGACGAGTATGACTATCTGTTTAAAGGTGAGTGGATGTTTGTCTTGGCTCTGCTAACTATCCACACCAGCGCTTCACCTGTGATCGTCAGTTGTCACCAGGGTTGACCCGCACCCCTCCTTGGCAACAAGGTGCGAGCCGACATGTAGGGCACCTGCCTCCAGGGCTTAGGTGAGGTTAGCCTCTGTTAATGGAGAACCTCGGTTATAACACGGCGTTATAACTGTGACTTAAACCATGTGAGGGACATTTGCAGGCAGCTCGGACGGCGAGGTCTCCGGTGTGTGGCGCTAAGCAGCATCTGCTACCGAGTCATCATCTTGGAGGCCAATGATGCAATCATCATGCGATGCATCTGTCAACAAGGGGTCACTAACTGGGTTAAGACGACCAGGTAAACCAGCTCCTGTCAGAAAGAAACAGAGTTAGATCATGTGTTTTAACCTGACGGCTACAGGAAAATCCCCTGTGTTTGTTTTGGAACCATCTCTTATGCTTTCCATATGATAAGAGATGATTAAAATAAATAATAATGAATTAATAACTCATACTTCATGAATCCCCCTAATTTGAACAATACAAAGCATGGTCTAATAACAGCTTTAAATATGGTAAGATTGCTCTATTTATATATATATTTATATATAATCTGCCTCCTGTATACACATCAGCAAGATTTACTGGTGACCAGATATCTTTTACAGTCAGCACAATATGCAGAACACTGTTCTACAATACAGTATGCCATTTGGTACATAAGGTACTGTATTTTAAAGTGATTGCATCTGTGTAGTTGTCTCCAACAAACAGTTGTCACAGGCAAATGGGAATAAAGCACTCATAGTCTGTTCAAATATAGAACTTTAAACAAGTATGTGTTGTCGAACTGGAAATACCTGCATAAAAACGTCTGTGTGTGGCCCCAGACAAGCTCTGTGCCTGAGCACAGAGGAGATGAGATTTGTTCGCCTGCTTGTTCTCCGATAAAGTTATATGAATTCTGGTGACCAAATACCAAACTTATCAGGATTATGTGCAGTGGTGCAAGGACACTGGTCTTAGCTACAGTTTAGTTGTTTGCTTAAACCAGGAAAGGGCTAACATTATTGTTGTGGCTCTCCTTTGTTTCCACAACCTCCTTTTGTCCCTTGCTGGATAACATGAGTCAAGTTGGGTGAGTCATGTACTCGCACAAATCTTTTTCCTACTAATGGAGACGTCAGCACAGGAAGTCATCCAACTGTCTTGCAGAAACCATACTTCTTTCCCAGTATAGGGATGTGTATAAGTTGTAATGCCAGGAACTTTAGAAATTAGTAAGCATGTTGCTTTCATTCATCTGCTTCACTTCAGGTCCTTCTACAAATACTTTTTTTTAATTTAAGAGCTTATTGCGTTTCTAAGCTGAGGAAATCTTAAAATAATCTTTTAGCCTTGTTTATATATATATAAATATATAAAAATATTTACATTATTAATGTTTTGATTCTGATTTGGTTCAGTGAAATTGGCATGATAGTTAAAGCAATATTTTGCTGTAAAAGAAGATATCTCTAGAAGGTATGTCTTTTTGAACCAGTATTATACACTGTTTTAACATCACATAAATGGAAATGAGAAATTGGTGCCTTTCATTCCCTTTATAGGGATTCAGGACATATCATTATAGCTAATAATCTTGCTGAACAGAGTGAGAGCCTTAGATTCTCCGACTCACTTTCATTCTTCATTCATACATTCAGCCAGTCATAGGCTAGGCCACATCAGTGGGTGCAGTGAATAATATAATGGAGAGGTGTCATATCTTTTTAGCTGAAGAATGCAAACCCAACAATAGGTGAGTAAATGGGTGTGTAATGCAGCCATATTACCTGTCTGATGGCAAAGAACTGAGAAATGGTTACGTAATGATTTTTGTCCTCCACCCAACAGCTTTTGTGCTGAGCTTATTGGAGAATCCTTTGCACGTGTAATGGCTCCACACTATTAGTATGTGTAGTCCCTTTAGACTTCCCCTATTTTGCTTATTTTACTATGTAAATAAGCTAGTCCTTAATATGTACAGGTTTCTACTTGCGCCTTTTATACCACATTTAATACACAAATACATAATACACAGTTTTTGCAGAGAAAAAGCAGCATTGCTTATATGCATGTGTAGACAGAGTGATGAGCTTGTTCATGCAATTTCAACATTCCATAACAAGTTCCTGTTTCCCAACAGCAGGGTGGTGTGCTGGTGGTGAGTTGGTGTGGAAGGTTCACTTTGACGAACTGACTCACCTGACAAATGTGGAAGTGGTTTTCTGACAAACACTGATCGTAGTAATTCCTGGTTCAGTACATATTAGAAGGAAATCCAGCAGAGAGAATGTATAGTCACTATAAATTGTCAGTGCAGTTTTCTGTTTCATTAAAATGAAAACCAACAAAGTATTTTTCAAACGTACTAAGCAGTAGGGATGTTAAAAGATCTGATGGATTTTTATACTTTAAAAGTGTAAACTGTTAGTCTTATGAAATAATGCCATTATGAGAACGGTGCGATATAGCTTGAGTTATTCCTGTATTATGTGCTTGACTTTTGCACAAACCCCATCAGAGTGTCGGCTTAGACTAGTATCTCAGTTCTAGAAGTTTAATCTAAATCTGTATTTTAAATATGTATTTTCCAGTGAACGTTTAGATTCTATGTAGCTTTTAAAACAGCAGTCCCACTGATTAAGATATATTGCCGTGTGCATACATGTGCAAACCCTATTTAACTTATTTACTCCCATTCAATTAAATACTGTTGTAACAAACAAACATTTGATGAATAAAAACTGCATCAAATTACTGGTTTTACCTAGATTCATGTGCTCAGTCTGCATGTGCTTCCTGAAAAGAGCAGGCGGTTCTAATATATTGTACACTCAGTGGAACTCCCCTGAGTTTCTGCTCTACCTCAGCTGGGAGCCACTTGTGCGTCATTGGCGAGTATCTATTTAATAGAGACAAGACTCAAATTTAATTTTAAAAAGTCAGCCCATCAATGTAACTTTGTGGTTTAATGAACTGTTACACTCTGTCACCGAAGGTCTGCCTTTCCCTTCATAGATGCAGCCATAAATGATTCTGTGCTTCTCAGACACACTCATCAAATATCATCTTATACAGTAATACAAATACAAAAAAGAAATGAGATTCTGTTGTACCAATTACTCAAACTGGTCTAAACACATTTTCTTGTAGGTAGAGTATACAGTGCATGATGTGGCCATGCGGATGATTGTTTCACATTCCTTGTCTGAAATCCCCTTTTTTCCTGCAGTGGTGCTGATCGGAGATTCAGGTGTGGGGAAGAGTAACCTGCTGTCCCGCTTCACTCGAAATGAGTTCAACCTGGAGAGCAAGAGCACCATCGGGGTGGAGTTTGCCACACGCAGCATCCAGGTAGAAGGCAAGACCATCAAGGCTCAGATCTGGGACACGGCTGGACAGGAGAGATACAGAGCAATCACATCTGCGTGAGTACAAAACGGGGTATTATCAAAACCTTTGCTGGTTCACATCGTTGTGTGTCCATGTCACACACACCCATGAAGAAAACAATACACAATTATAATTCACACACAAGATCTAGTACACGTTTACACTCACTGGCTACTTTATTAGGTGCACAGTTTATTGCAATCCAATACAACAGCTCTGCTATGAATTCTGCCAGGAAGGAGATAATCTATTCACATAAATGGGGTGGGGGGCAAACAAACACCCCTTAATATAATGCATGCCTAGACAACTCCACCTCCCACTATAGCCTCAATAATAAACGTATAGCAGAATTATCACACATTTCTTTTCTTACAGTTTCAACAAAAACTGAGAAATTAAAATGTTTTTAAAGTAGAATTTACGACTGCTGTATTGAATTGCATGAGATTAAACAGGTGTACCTTAAAAAAGTGACCAATGAGTCCAAATCTGTATGCACTTGTTGAAACTTAATATAAATATTGAGTTATATTTAGGAAATATAGGAAGGCTTATTTACTAAAGTAGCTGTTTTAAAGAGTAATGGTCTTTTTCTAAATGTATCGTATTTATAACAATTCCCATATAGATTAAAACCAACAACAGCTCACTGTTTTTGTCTTCCAGCCTACAACACGGATTCAGTAACCTGTGATGTAAACCTAAGCTGTGGTCAAAAACGATCACAAGCATGTCAGCCAGACACACACCATTCCACTTGATGATGCTTTTTTTAATTCCAAAACCCTCAGTTGAGACATATAAAATATTGACTCAAATACCCTGAATCGCTATATCTGCGGGGCATTCACAAGATCTTTGGTGGAATTCCACCTTCTTGGAATAAAGAAACATGGCATCCTACATAGTGGTGTGTCTGATGAATGTGTCTTTAGCCGCTTTTGGACACTTACAGAGGTCTATGAAACAGTCCTGGTTGCAGACTCACAGAATGGAATCATTGGTTTTAGTGTCTGCATGTGGGTTGGTGGAAATACTCTTAATTTAGAAAATGACCAAAGTTATGCTTTAATGTACCATATTTTTTAGCGAAGCTGCCATTCACATTCACTTGAAGTTAGTCTTTACAATGAATGACTGGGTTTGTGGCTGGAATTTGAAATAGTAAGCCACACTCTCTTAATAAATACATTTAGAATGAACTAGACTGAAATGAATTAGACTGCTTTATCATTCCTATAATATGACTAGAAAGAGATTTTTGGAAGTGATTAAAACTAACTTACACACAAGATGTACCTTTTTGCCTTGGTGCAGGCAAAGTTTCATTAATTGCAGCTTCCTCCTTACCTCTTGTCAAACATTTATTACTCTATTTATTGAGTAATAAATTTATTTGAGTTGACTTCCTTTATCTGGCAGCCAGCCCAGAGACACTGGCATTGTACTTTGTCAAACTACTGCATGCAGTGACGAAGAAATAAGCTGTTTAGTCTTTATATGTTGAAATCAACAGGCTGTGACTAGAGCAATTTATATTTTTTAATAATTTTTAATGTTAATCTCTCTCTCTCTCTCTCGTTGTTCAGATACTACCGTGGAGCAGTTGGAGCTCTCTTAGTTTACGATATTGCTAAGCACCTGACATATGAAAATGCTGAGCGCTGGCTGAAAGAGCTGCAGGACCATGCAGACAACAACATAGTCATCATGCTAGTGGGAAACAAAAGCGATCTACGCCACCTAAGGGCGGTGCCCACAGATGAAGCCAAGGCTTTTGCAGGTATTGTCACTGTAATGGGATTGCATGTTTGTGTGAGGACATTAGATGACTATGTTGAAGCTGTGATAATGAGCACATTAGAATAATTGATTTTAAGTACTTTTAAGTATAATGTATCATATGTGTTTTTACTGCTTTTTGATGTTTTGCCACTGACTGATTAGTGCACTCATTTCTACTAGGAACACCTAATTTTAGGTACTGTGATACTGTTGGTAGTTTTGGGTAATGCATACACAGTGACATGTCCTTGGCTTGAATGCATTTTAGTACATTAAAAACATAAACCAGTAGGTCAAAAGAACATTATTTAAATAAATTAAACTTTATGTCGGAGTAGGTTTATTTTGTACAGGCAGCCATTTGGACACATTTTGCCAACGTTGTGACACTGTCATTTCAGAGTGGTTCGGCCACATGTTTACTCTTGACCTTGAGTGTATTGGCTTGTGTCCAACTCAGTGTTGCACTTGCTTTGACTGGTAAATGACTCTTGATAGACCCAGCTGTAAGAAGGTCAAATACTTGAGTCTTGTTTATGTGTATGAGAGGAAAGAAAGTCATTTGTTGGTGTATCAGTAATGTTTTCACCAGTCTGTGCTTTCTGTTTGTATTGATTTGTTTTTCTGCCACTCACCCTAATCTGTGACGTCTAATTTACATAAACACTGTGTAGTGGACACACCTATGCAAAGTGTTTTATAATGCCATGAGTGGAAAATTGTCCCTAAATCTATGGAGCAATCTGATGCTGCACGCCACCGTGTGACAAATATTATTTCAACTATGATCATTTAAACTTAATAGTCTCTATACTATGTACTTGAAACTGAAATGTACAATCTTCAAATTTATGTTCTTGATTCATGGAATCTCTCACATAATGTAATTAAATCTTTTGTTTTTTACTGATAATTTACTGCAAATTCTAGTTTTTAAGAAGCTGGAATAATCAGATGTTCAAAATTTAGTTTGGTTAATATAGAGTGCAGAACAAACCAAACAAATTGTCACAAAATTACTGAGCAGGTTATAGTGGAGAAATCAAACAGGAAGTATGACTGGCAAAGCCTGGAGTGGGTGCATTATGCAGAACTAATCAAACCCATTGCATTGTCAGTGCACTGTCAGTACAGAGGAGCAGTAAAGTTTTGGGATTATGTGTATTTTGTTTTTTGCAGAGAAGCATGGCTTGTCTTTCCTGGAGACATCAGCATTAGACTCATCTAACGTGGAGCTGGCTTTCCAAACTATCCTCACAGGTGATCCTAATGTTTGCTTGTTTTTTTTATATTGAATCATAGAATGAAAGAACATTTGATTCTGACCTGATGTCTACAGCTCCTTAGCCGTCTAAAGATTATGTCCTAGACATACCTGCCACCTGCCACTAGATGGCAGCAAAATCCATCAAATAAGTTGTCTCTGTCCACCACTGATGTGCTGTCTGTGGTGAAAACGCCACCTGTTTGTATGCTGCTGTTTCTTTTTTTGTTTTTTTTTTTAATGTGAGTAATTCCCATCCAATCAGTCCTGTTGAATACAAACACCAACAAAACTGAGCACTAGCCTTTATCTGTTCTCACAAGTTAGCTTTCACCCACTGTAACAGATGCATCTGTGCAAGAAGGCAAGTCTCACAAATATGTTATCTCAAGTAAATATCTATGGGCAGTTTTCCCAAGAGACATTTAGCCACACTTACAAGTCCATTTGATGTTGGAGATTTGGTAACGTAGAGAAATAAGCAATTGTTGTGAGTGAGTCAACCCCTGGAGTGCCTAAAGGGACAATCCAACAGTGAGTGGTGCTTCCACGTTAATTGCTCTAGGGGCTATCAGTCTACAAGTATGTGCCACTTGCTGTTTGTATTCAGCTTCTGCTCCTTGTTCAATTTCCTTCTGCTTGAGCTGTTTGAGCCATTCTGCCCACACCACAGCTTTATCAGTAAAGTCTAATTCATAAAACTTCAAACAAGCAAACCCTATTCAGCTAACATTGCAAATTAGCTCAGTAAGAGAGGAGAAGAGAGGAAGTTAGCAGCGCATTAGGAGGCCAGTAAGAACTGAACTTCAGACCAGTGGAGCAGAGAAGAAAGAAGCAGATCGTAGGTCAAAAAGGGTTATGCTGTTGTGGTATTGTCTACATAGTGTCTGTGTAGAGGTGTAGTAATGAGTCATATTTTCACCACCTAACATGTCACGTTGCAGTTAGCCAGGAGTCTTGTTTTGCTTTAAACCTTCTTGCTTCATAGGCAGTTTTTATTTCAGGATGGTTTATTTCCCATCTGGCTTTAGTTTAGACTTAAAGTTGCAGTGTGCAACAGCAAGTCACTGAGGTGTTTGCACTCCTCTCTTATGTTGATCAGCTAACAAAATCAGTGTTTAGATAAGTGTCATTCAGTCAGGTTGTGAAGCTAATGCCGAGGCCAAAAACTGCAGTTAAAAAACTTCACCTGGTGTGTTTGAATGGATTTTGCTATATATGTAATTTAAAAAAAGTGTGTTTTCTGCTATGGGCCTGACCATGTAGAGCCACAAAAGGAAGTTACAGACTAATAATGAATAATATTTTTTTATTATTCATACTATTTTTATGTGAAATGTATTGCACTGTGTTGCTCTGGGGAATGCCTAAAATGAGATTTGGTAATGCCACATGACATAACGATGCCAGTGCAGGATGGAAAGAATCCTGCATTGCTGCTAAGAGTCTGGATAGAACAGTTGTTGTTCAGTTTTGCCATGCTGTTTGTCCTTATCACAATATGTCCCACTGTTGGCTGGATTTACAGGCATCTACACATAACTCATTCCCTTTCACCCCTCTCTCCATCACAGCCATCTACAACATTGTGTCACAGAGGCAGATGTCAGGGCGAAGCGACTCAGACTTCTCACCAGCCTCCAACGTAGTGCCCATCACGGTTGAGCCCACCCAAAACTCAACCAATAAGGGCATGTGCTGCCAGACCAACTGAGACCTTATCACTGACCTCCTCCTTCACCTCCAGGCAAATGGAGAAACAGTCAGATAGACAAACTGAGACAGACAGATGGACCGGGAAAGTAGACAGACAGATAGAGATAACAATTTGACTCAAGGACACTTATACTGGGGTTGATTTTTTTTTTTTTTTCTGTACTATCTGGTTAAGAAAACAAAGTATGCAAAGAGGAACAAGTGTAGGAGGGATGGTAAAGAAGTTTAGATAAACAGACAGGGTGGTGTGGGGAGGGTGGAATAGTATCAGTGGAAAGAAAACAGGTGAGATGCCCAGTGCATTGAGCTTTCAAAGAGGTACATGATCAGAATTGATTAACAATCTTATGAAAAATTTAACAGATTACAAGGCCCCTTTTGTATCTCATCACGATTTCTGTCTTTGCAAACTGTCCTCCCTTTCAGTGCTCTATTTTACAAGGCAGTAAATGCTTCCCCTCAGTTTCTCACTACCACAGGATATTGGGCAGTAAAAATCCACATCCAAAAAGACTGAACCACAACCACACTGTTCCCACTGTCATTCCCAGTTTTAAAAAATGTATAATGTTTAGATAATGATATCCCATATGATATTGATATATTTATTGAACACTAGGATTAAGGTCTTCTTTTGCCTTTAGGTTTGGAATTTTACACTGGTTGGTTTAGATTATCCACACTGATTTCTTTACAGCAAAGGGAGCTTTCTTGCTTTTTCGTGCTTTTGCCCTCAGTCATATCTATGTTAAGAAGCTTTTAAGAGCAACTATCCCTCTCTATGGAGGAGCAAGGGTTTCAAGTCATTTTTCCTAAATGCACAGGCTGGAATTTAGTTGAAGGTGGTTGGTTCAAGTTGTGTTCCACCAGGCCACTTAGAGCAATAACATCCCTCCCTAACAGTGACATGTAATTTCTTTTTGATTGCTTTTGATCTTTGTTTGGAAGGCTTTCCTGCTATGCGCACACTTTGTACTCCACAGATGAGTCATGCTCTTGCAAGCTTTTCACAGTGTTGGCTCTAAATTAGATAGGATAGTTGCATCACTAGTGAATGGGTTAACTGTTTCACATGTTGATGGGATAGCAGTTTGGGCTCTTCTGATGACCGTTTCACCCCTGACCTGAATCTTTTGGTTTAGTGGGAGAGATTACAGAATTTGTGTAAATGTATGGACAACCCTGTGCTACTGCCTGCTAGCTGGGATGGATGGATGGATAATATTTCAGGGGATGGTGTAGTGAGGGCACTCAGCCCTGCCCTGCTCGTGTGGTCTCTGAGGCACCCAAAATGGCTTGTTTTACTGTAAGTGAAATCGTCTAATGCCTGCTCACCTACTCCTTAAAGTCTCTCTCTATACTGTATGTAACTGGAACAGGACTCTGCCTTCTGGGATCTCCCTGAGGTCTGCCCTTGCTCTCTCATGTCTTTATTTCCTGTTGAGGGGGCGGGGGACGTGTTCGGGAGCCAGGATTGGGTTTGTTAGTATCTAATAGTTTAATAGATGAGGAAAAGGAGAAAGGATGGTAGTGTTAGGAGGGGATTGATTAAATCCAAAGGTTATGCACACAGATGGTGTTTATCCTGCTGATGTGTTTCCACATCAACACTGACTCCTGTTGACTTCACAGGTCTTAAAACTGGGTGGTGTAGGTTAGGGCTTTTTAAACATTTATTCTAATATATGTATATTTGGACGCATATGTATAAATAAATGACATTTGTTATAGCCTGCCTCTTCTCATGTCTCTTGAAGCTGTTTTAAAACAATAAAGGCTGCTAGTAGCTGGCTTCCTCTTTAGTGAATCTGGCAGAATTAATTCAATAAATCATCATTTTAGGTACCGTGATTGTTAGTCACAAATTATTGACTTGGGCTATAGTGTCTCGATGTCCACTGTCATTTAACAACATGTTTGCAAAGTACTGCGAAATGATACATAATGAAACAGTTATCAAAGGATCAATTTAGCCATAAAACTCCCCCTTCAAACAAACAGAAAAATAGAACACAGTTCATTTCAATTGGAGATCATTTCATTTTTGTTTTATTAGAAACATTTACAATACATCTTGAATCTTGGAAAAATAACAAAGAACCAGAACTAACATGGCGCAGATACAATAATAATAATAATAATAATAATAATAATAAAAATGTCTCCAAAAGATGTAATTCACAAAAAAACATGTGCTATAAGAAATAAACCTGCAATATTACATGCCTTGTAAGGGCATGGCATACTGTAACAGAGTTCAAAGACTTCTTTTTTTTTTTTTTTTTTTTTTCCATCCATCAAAGTTGACGGTCAGCCACAGAGAGCCACAGTGGCAACCCTCTTTCACTGTTCACAGAGAAACCAGAAACTAACGCCAGGTGATGCTGGCCCAAAAACTAATGCACTACAACCACTATTAGACTGGCATGAAACACCTCTACTGTGCTGGAAAAATTGGAAACACTACCAAAGACAAACTGTCAGACTGTATCGGCCTCTTTGGAAAAGGTTGCGAGTTTCACCAGTGAGCACCACTTCAGTCCTCATCCTTTACGTGCAGCAGAAAATGTGCCATTGTAGTGTTTTTGTCAAGTTTTTTTCCGAGTCAACTCTTACACAAGCTAAGAACTTCAAGTTAATTCATTTGAGGTGCAGACAGTCTTTCATCATGGACAGGTAACTGAGAATACAAAATCCAACTTCAGCGTGAGGACTGAAATGGTCTCTTTGCCTGGCTGCAAACTCATGTCAACTTTCTATTTTCCAAAGAGACTCCAACTATGAAAATCTACAGAGGAGAAACAGTCCAAGTGCACTGGCGTTAAAGAATAACACAGGACCTGCACCGTTTCTCCTGTCTAAGTGACCATACAACATACATGCAAACTAGTACGGTAATGAATCTGTTGTGTGTATATGTGTGCATCTAGTTACATAGATCTACTACACAGTGCGCTGCCGCTCCATTTGCACACTTCACCTAATTAACACATTAGGGAAAGTCTCTCAAAGGCTCTCTTTAAGCTGATTTTGCTCATCGCTATCGATCACAAACTGAGTAGTAGATGTAGAAAATGTATGAATGAAAGTGTGTACAGGTTATGTGTGGCCCCTATTGGCAGGAGCGCCACAACTGCCTCATTCATTCCAAGCGTTGCAGTCGTAACATGTTTTATACGTTTGATAAGTAAAAGCGAGTTTAGATTACAGAGGAAATGAGTAATGTGTTTCAGTCAGTAACATGGGGTTAGTTGAAGGGGGAAAGGGGTTACAGCAAGCAGCACTGCACAAAGAATGCTGATGCAGGAAAAATATATAATTGAGGCACAAAATTGATGCTCTGTGACTAAAATATCTCCAAATTCTAAAAAATATTATATTATTTTCTGTAATTATTCCACGTGAATGCACTGATGTTGAAGTAGTGCACGTCTGAAGTTAAAATTTAAGCTGTGGCCAACTCTCATTCCATTTACTTCATTTACCATGAGGTACATGGAAAAGATGAGCATCCACAACTTTCATAAATAAAACTTCTAAACTTCTTTTCTCATTTTACTTATTAGTAGAAACTGACTTCCCTGTGTTTAGAAATATATTAACTTCTTGTAATTTTAATTAAAAAACAAAATGTCTTGAGGTTACTCATAAATATGTTGCTTCATTTTTTTTTTTTACTTTTCATAAATAACATCCAGATACTGACTTTTTTCCTCTGCTTTCTATGAAATAATAACCCATGTTAGCAAAATAGATTTGAGAAACTGTAATATGTTTTTTTTATTTATTTTAAGTTACTTTCTATAAATGTATGTGGAAGAACTCAAATATAGTCTACGTTGAAAACCTGTCGCAAATTCTTTCCAAAAAACAAACAAAAAACTTAAAGCTCACTTGTAAATTGACAAAACAACAAGCATAAGGAGTGCATTAAGTTGAGTGGTCTTTTTTTTTTTTTTTACATTCAATTGCATTACTTGCTCAATGTGTGATTTTGACAGGTTGGTACAATTGCTTAAGTGCATCCATTGAAAAATAAGGATTTCCTATCACTCCTTAAAAGGGATTCTATGTAAATGCATAAAGACCGTTTCATATCAAGAGAAGAAAAACATCAACAGTTTCTACCATTACTATAATAGTAAGCTTAATACAATATTGTAAATAATACAAGAACTTAATGAGTCAAATGTCACTGTGAGTCATCCCACCCCTTTGTTGCTCCACTGAATTAAAAAGTATTTCATACTGGGTGAGTTGGACAAATGAAACTTACACTTTAGCATATTCTTAAGAATCATAATTAAACTTTATGTATCAATTAGTTAAACTACACAGTAAATATATGAATTTCAACCAATGTCCACTTTAAGGTCTTAAAGCTTCTTATACACTTCAGGTATCAGGCTGATGAATTCTTTATGTGATCTTAACTTTTTTTTCTGATAAATCTTACCTACTGTACTATATTTTACTAGCATGCAGTTAAACTTAAGGATACAATTAATGGCTCTCTAAACAGTATTAACTAAAACCACAGTGTTGCTTTGTTCATTATTACACTGCCGCCTTCTTTACATCTGAAGGTAAGCCTTTAAGGTTCACTCCCACCCTCAGTTTTCACTGGCTTGTCATTGTCAACACGATTCCTTCTCAGTCTGATTTTTTGTTAATTGTTTTTGTCCATTTTTATCTCAACTTCTCCAGATTGGTGAGGTTTTTCAGAAAGATCAAGACATTCCCTGGACTTTTTTTCCCCCCCAACAATCTAACCAGGACAATAAAAAAGGACTCAAAGGACTGTAAGTGCCAGGATGTGCTCTAAGCTGTTCTCTTTGGGGAGAATTAAGTCTGTTACCGGCGCCTCTGTAGTATTAAACTAATCTTACAACACTGAAACATGATATGCCATCATTTCATAGATATCGACTGAGTGGCCTCTAAGACTTGGGTAAACAGAGTAATTCTAGCTATGAGATTATTTTTTAATTCAATAAACTCTAAACGAAGCAGATTTTGATTCTAAAATAAGTTAACTCGAGCAATAAGTTAGTTCATGTCGTCTCCTTGTAATTTGTTCTTTGGCTATCTCTGACCTTTTTCTTTCAAACACAATACAGATGAAAAGCAGGTGTAATGCGAGTATCAAATAGAGCCATGAAGTCAGAAACGTATCACTACGTAAACAGAACTCATCTTAAGATATGCTATAGGTAACACACCTAACAAAAATGTAATGAGCGTAAAGAATCAAAGCTCCTCGTAGGGTCAACATGACTTCAGTAAGAGAGCGACTGACACAGTACATCTTATCATGTTGTCCCCCTACGTCTCACTTGTTACTGTGCGTACAGTTCTGAGCAAGGCCTTCAAAGACACGAGTGTGCCACTGGTAACGCCACAGCTTCTGCTTTCTAACAAACAGGAAACACCTAAGTGCTCATGCTCTGGTCTTGTTGTTTGTTAGGGTAAGACTTGAGCCATCACTTTTACAGCACAGAGATTTCCTCTAAGTCATGGAAGTTGCCCTTTCATCATTGTAGTGCCAGTGGAAAGGACCCTTAAGTTTGCTTTAACCCACCCTGTGAACTGATTGGTATTCAACGTAAAAAAAATTAAGCAATCAAACGACTTGAGACCCTGATGAACACAAGAACAATTACTTATCCTGAAACTGTTACTAATTAATTATATCTCTGTTTCTACACTGGCATGAATCCATAATGAATTTTAAGCAGGTATGAGACAGAAATGCAACGCTATTATCCTAATAATCAAGGTCAATTGCTAAATAGAATATGATTTAAAGGACTGACTAAGTAGGCTCCTCTGTTTTGTTGTCCCAGTATAGCCCTATTATTGCTTTCTAACCTAACATACATAGAAACTGAGTTATTCATTAGGGGTTAGGTTACACGTACTATTCATTTGAGTTTTTATTTGAGATTGGCTTATACATCAGCGACTTCATAAAGGATATTCATTATTACAGTTTATAGTAGTGTCTGGTTAATTTCTTATCTATATATTTGGATGAAATACTAAGTTAATCAATTTAAATAATATTTCTTAAATGTATGGATCTATCTAATATATTATTATTGTCAAAAGGATGATGAGAGGCATATATAAAGATTTACTCTCCCTACAACTCAAACATTTTGAATCCCATATGCTAAAACATTGACAATGACACTTTCAGTTTGTAAAAATAATCAAAACCTCACTTCAAGCGGGCCTTTGTCTGGATGATCATAACTGATACACATACTGTATTTACATAGATGCTCAGAGCGCTTTCCCATAAAGTACAATACTCATTAACTTATACAGCGTCTAAACTGGGAGAATCTCCAATAAGCCCTCTATTCATGAAACCAGTGCAATCTCAACCAAGTCATCAACATTGACTACAATGGGTGAGAGGTCTCCCAAATTATCACTAGTACTACTGTAGTATTAAGAACAACAAGAACCACCATGACACAAAAAATGATAGGGAATCCTTATGTGCATGTCTTTCAAATCCTATGAATTATATTTCACCATCAGTGGTCGGTTTGGTATTAATGAAATGCGCAGGTTTTGTAATAAGGTGCTTTACTCTGTATTTTAAGTAAAGTGTTTTAAGAGCCTAATTTCCTGAATCCCTCTAATCCCCACCCAAGCAGTTTGATTCACATTCTTTTCTCCAAAAATAAGTACTTTAAAAGTTGTTCTGTGGGGCAGTACTATCAAAGGCCAACATAGCTACCTTGTATGCAAAGTAATGGCAATATTTTAATTTAAAAAATATTAAGGCAGAAAACAAAATAAAAATGCTAAGTTCAAAGAACAGTGTCACGCTGCCTTGAATCTGACGTTGAAAGCTTAGGCCAAACCACTGTGCAATTTCACATCCATAAAAATTAAAACTATTCTTTATTCCTACATCTGATAGATTTCAGGTACTTTTTTTGCAAGTACAGTGCTTTTCCTGCAGTCCACACCTAACGTGCGTGGTCTGTTTTATACGTTTAAAAGAAAAACAGGAGGGGCCTCTGTGTCCTATAAGACACAGTTTGCAATTCTCTAGTTTTTATTATTTTTTTAGACAGAAGCCGAGCTGAATTGTTCTCCAGTACAACACAAAGACCTTCTGAATTACTGCTGCTCCCTGTCACCACTATTGGCCCACATGTGACAAGTCAAAACTCGCTGCAACACTTGACTGATCAATAAATTTGCCAGATCTGCAGGGTCTCATTTTATGGAACATACCTCTCTCTTTCTCCGACCAAAATGAACCCCCCCCTCCACCCCCATTATTCAACAGCTTTAATCCCTACCCACCCCCACCCGCTCTCCTCTAGCCTTCCAAAATCCCCAGGCTGGGGCTAAGACAGACGCAGAGGGTGTGTAATTTGATTCAGCATGAGTGCTGGTTAAATGGGGCGTTTCCTCTGCTTTCCTGTCAATTACAATTGTCTGATTTCATTCTGGAAGCTCAAAGCAATGGGCGCTGCCATTGGCTGAAGCCCGGGTGTCCATAGTGAAGGGGCAGCTGCAGGATGTCCCATACAGTAGCGAGCAAACACAGGAGGAGCCTGGAGGTAAAGAAGGGTGGGGGGCTTTGTAGAAACTTCGATCTGCGCTGGCGCTGTCACACAAGCAGCGCCCCATCCAAATTTCAGAGTCGTGCAGTTTGGGAGCGACGGGTTGGGCTAGGGGTTAATGCTGCGCCACATATAATAAGATAACGAAATCTTTGTGTTGTAAGGGAAGGTTTTCATCATTTTGAAATGCCGTATGGTAAATTGCGAAATTGCGTGACATTAACGCAGAAACAGGTAACTGCTGTACCTCCTGATAATATGGATAATTTATTTTGCTCCTAAGCCTCCTCTCAGTTCACAGGCGCTGCCAAATTCAGCTAGTGTCTTTCAAATTTTGTGTGTGTGTTTTGGGACAAAAGAGGGCCCCTCTCCTCCAGTGAGGAGTGGGCCCCTCTCCTCTACTGAGCAGCAGAAAAGGAGAGGAGAAAGGGGGAGGAAGGGGCAAGAGGGAGTGGAAGGAGGGGGTCCTATTTGCCCAGCTGCATCCAGACCATCCAGGCCCTTCTTTGCTTGTAACAGTGGGGCGGGGCAGTAAGGGGCTCGCTGCGGGACCCTGTCTTACCCTTCATACAGCTCCAGAGTCCCCACACGGTCCGCACCTGGACCAACCCATTTGCCTAATTATCAATGAGCAGATCCAGGCCGTGTCCGAGCACTCTGCAGCCCACGCCACTACCAGGCCCAGACAATGCGCCCCAGTCAGAGAGGCCTTCGAAAGCAAACGATCGAACTGTAAGCTGGGAGAGACATAAAAGCCACTCCCAAAGAAAAGGGAGAAAAAAAAAGGGGGTTAGGCAAGACCTCCAACTTGGGGTCATAGCCACAGCGCCATGAAACACCTGCTCCTGTACAGCCTTGCTAATTACAGTGGAGACAGCAGGCTCTCGGAGCTCACACATAATGCTGGTAGCAGTAGGGACATGGAGTAAGGATTACTGATTTGGGACTGTATTTTACAGTGTCAACTGTTTTAATCTTAGTCTACTGCTGATTCAGGAAACATTTTACACTTTTACTCGGCTTCTGTCCACAATTCTCCTCCTTATTTACAGTGCACACCTCAGAGAAATGCTTGTTGACTGGAGCTCCTGTATTGTCCTATATCGTTCAGTGACTGTGGCCAAATGACCACACAAGACAATAAAGCGCGGTTAAGGTGGCTTTGAAACAAGTCCATCGGGGAGACAGATATCAAGAACTAGCCAACTGGATGAATTCCAAGGCTTTCTGCCTCACAAATTAAATCAGTGCTTTAAGCCAACCGAGGAACCACATGCTTTTCAAGTGCCACGAGGAGCAAGCATTACTGAATCTTTTCAACAAACTGCAGTTACCAAAGTCTAATCAATGGCTACTGGAAGGAAAATTTTACTCATACTTTATACAACCCTCATCTATATTTGTGAATAAAGAAACTTACCAATTATTATAAATAAGTGATGTAATGTCCTATCCATTCTTAGCAATATTCAGATTTATAAGACTAAAAGGCAGAAGAACTAAATAGGGGGGCTGGGTTTGTTTTCTTGTAAACATTGCATTACTTTGACTAAAACCAATCAATTCACAATTCATTTAGCTGAAATCTATTTTGGACCAATCATTTGTAACCGTAATCACTGTATAACTGAAAAGGCTGAATTCACCTCCACATATACTCCTGAAATTTCAAGGTATGATTGACAATCCTATTTTAGACCAATATGATTGTAAGGTGCAATGAAAATTCTATTTTTTTTCCTTCTAATAACAACATTGACTTTCTAGGTCAGTCAGGTGCAGATTGGGTACCTCAATAACCATCTTCTTCCTTCAATATAAACCCACTTCATGGTAAAATAAAAATTTGAATAATAAAATGTTCACATTACTGTCTACCTCTGGCTACACTGTGATTCATGAATGAAAAACAGCAGCAGTCAAAAAACTAAAAAAATGCAAGGTACTATACTTCTCTTATAAACAAAACTTTTATAAAATATATATGCATATATATATAAAAGAAAAACTTAAAAATATTTCTTATACTTTTTAGTAAAGCAAGCAGTGCCTTCTAAAATATCTGCTTGATTGTTTTTAAAGTTTCTGAAAAACAAAAATGTGTATTATAATAATAATAATCATAATAACAGTAAATAATTATCGAATAAACACTGACAAAACTAATGATAAAAACTGATGTGGTTCCTTAAGAGAATATTCGGATGGCCTGTGTGACCTGGGTGTGGCACACTGGGCACTCCGGGTGGTTGAGCTCACAGATTCGGATGGCACACTCCATGCAGAAGAGGTTATGACCACAGGGCACCAAGGCAGCCGTCACTTTGCTCTCAAAGCAGGTCATGCAGTCCCGCACAGTGGCTGGTGGCGAGTCTGGCACCGGCAGGCGGCCTGGAAAACCCTCGCCGGCTGAGGTGGGCTCACTGTGGGCGCGGCGGGCCTGGGCATGAGGTGAGCCGGCTACGGGCACAATGCTGGTGACTGAAGAGTTGTTGGTACTTCCACCTCCGCAGGGTTCGGGTAAGCCAGGGGACAGTCTGGTCAGGGGGAGCGGGAGGCCTCCAAAGCTCTTGGAACGCTGCTGGGCATAGAAGGCCACCTGTTTGGGGTAGTCGGGGTCACCCCAGCTCTGGGTACCCTCGGATCCAAAATAAGAGCAAGGCTTCTCTCCAGAGCTGGAGAAGTTGCCCTTGTTGTAGATTCCCCCTCCTTCACCTCCTCCGCCCCCTCCCCCTCCAACCATGGCATCTGAAAAGTTCTGGCGGTAGCTGCTGGTGAGTGGTTTGCGCTGGCCCCCCTGCAGCCCCCACACCTGCTGTAGCCGGCTCTCCAGACCACCGCTGCTGCCCGCTGGGCTGCTTCCACCGTTCGGCCCCAAACAGTCATTCTCATTATTGTGGTCGTGCAGGCCCCCTGTTCGGAAGGCGATGTGTGCTTCAATCTCCTCACGGGCACGCTCAGCGTTGCTCGGTGACCCTGTGATTTCAAAGACAGGGTCGCGGTCTCGACTTGGAGTGACAATGTAAGTACAGGTTTGCTGTTGGATGCGTTTGATGGTTGAGCCTTTCGGCCCCACTACCAGCCCCACAACGCGGTATGGCACTCTCACCTGGATGGTGGTCTGACCTGGCAATGGTGTGGGCGGGGAGCCGCTAAAGGATACTCCCAGCTTGTTGCGGGATGCCCGAAGCATGGAGAAGTGCTCTGCAGCAGAGATGATTTCACGACGGGCCAGTGCAACATCCTCCTTGCGACCAGTGATCAAGAACACAGGCTCCTCTCCTCTAACAGGGGTTTTGATGTAGGTGTTGGTTTTCGCCCGCAGGGCTTTGATCTTGCAACCTACAGGGACACCAAGATAATTTTAAAATAAGTAAATATGATACACTGGTTCAAATTTGTGACTCACAAATCAAGTTAAAGGGTTACAAGTGAGAACAAACATTATTATTAGCCTGAGCTAATGGAAATCCTCAACTCTTCTTTGTTCTGTGTAAATTCAGATTTTCTTAACTGTTGGCCAGTTTAAACTAATATGTTGCAGGTTTTTACTGGCCAAGGATACACAGAGTAATTACTGTGATGTATGGAGTTCCCAGCACCTTAGCATTAGTTTATTTATGGAGTGAACTAATTTATTTGCTCAGACACACAACTTATTAAAAGTAGCATGGATGGTGCAGAGGTATTGGCCAGGATAAACCTAGGTATTCTAGAGGTGTGCTAAAGCAAATGCAGTATACAAACAGGATGCTAGTGAGCAATCAGCCCCTGACCTTTCCTTGAACTTATAGAATGATATGCTTAGTTTTGTAGTCATTTATTGCTCTACATGTGCCCTGTTTTTGATCAGCATGTAATAGTTTACTCTTTCTACTCTATTAAGTGCTTTTAAGGCAGACTCTTAATGTGAGAGAGTGCAGGTTAATGTTATTTCATGACAAATTACCTGACAATATAATCGGACAGAACACCATACGCAGTAAATCAGAAAATATTTAACAGGGCTGCTAGATACATTAAAAGGTCAAAAAGAACACGGCAGGAAAAGACACAGGATTCTTTTTACATTACACACCATAAAGGATTTATCAACTGTTATGTTATTTTCATTCAGAAATTTGGGCAGCTTCCTGATTAAGACTTCCACGTTTATTGATGAATTAAATGAGCCTTTCTTATCTCGACTGTGGCCTCAAGAGACCAGCGTGGCTCTCTGGACAAGCAAGAATCTTCAGGCAACTATTCAGTGAACAAATCTGGGCTAATCTTACCAGACTGTAGGGCTTCAGATGGCATAGCACATCATTGCATTACCTGTCTGAGACGTAACAGCAGCAGGAGTCAAAGGGTTTAAAGACACCATAAGTTGTAGAGAAATGTGTCTTCGATGCTACTAAATAGGCCTGTTTTTTCAGGAACTCTTCCTTCTCAGGGACCAGAGGTGTGGACAGAAGCACACACTGATACTCTGAAGGGATAAAACTGCTCATACCTAAAATCTGAAAATGCCCTCTGTGCCCATTCTCTGATATTAGGTTAATAGACCTGTCCATGCCATGCAATTGGCAAATTCCTTTTCTCAAACTACACTGTGCCTTTTAATTAGTTTGGATGAATGTTTCAATTAAAGAATTGTCTAAACAAAATAGGCAAAGATTAATTAAGCTCTACCTGAAATTAGGGTCACTAGAGACAAATTTATTTTCAACTGTTAAACTGTGGCGTAGACGTGTCTGTGAGACAAAAAAAATCCTTGATCACTTGATCTTAAGAGCTCTAGAGGAAGATACAAGAGCATCCTCAGGAATCAATGCTTGTGACTGTGACAGGACAAAACAAACACACCCAACCATCTCTTCATGGCAGGATGCTCCGTGCGCCAGATTCACCAGGCGGGCTGTGATGCTCTGTGCTGAGAGGAAGGGGATCTGGATGTAACGGAGGGCCTCAATAAAAAGCAGCTCATCTCAAATCCCCCCAAATCAGCACTTCTTCTCGGTCAAGGCAAAAGGGCCCTCTCACTGCACTTGTGCTCGCTGGATCCACCCCCCCAACTGTCTTCAGTTACCCCATTAAAATTCAAAACTTACACTTCAGAGTAAAGAACAGGAGCCGCAATGGGAGACAAGAGGCACTTAGTGGCATAAACTAAATCCACATTAGCAGAGTATTAGTAAAAAAGCCATCTCCACTGGTCTGAACCTCCTGTGACATTATCCGAGACCTGTTTTTTTGTTTCAAGATAAATAAAGATCTGCAGATGGTACCTCGCCCACCCTGCAGTCTCTCTCTCTGTCCAGCCCTCGGTTTCTCCCTCTCCTGTCAGGCAACCATGTGGTATTGAGAGTGTGCAGTGAAGTGGGGCTCATGAGCAGCCCCCTGTGTTGAGCTCCAAGGCGTGACTCCCATTCAGCTTTTAGATGCTATACTGCCCTTCCGTCCCTGTCATTGTTTTTTTTTTTTTTTTCCTGCCCCTCTCACCCATGGGTGCATCACATCAGTTAACAATAGGTGCAGCCACATAAAAACAATCACTAAGTAGCATTTGGAAGAAGATGATGAAAAAAAAAACATCTACTTCTGGATTCTCTGCTTCAACTTCAACATGAAGCATGTTTACAGCTTGATTGTCCATAAATCTGAAACTTTACTAGAGTAAAAAAGAATCACCTGTCAACAGCTTTACTCCAAATGAGCACCGACAACACAATATTCCCTTATTAAAAAAGGATTCCCACCTCTTTGTGCAACTTCTCGCTGAGTCACCCTTTAAGACCATCCCGTGTTCCGAGCATCAGTGCACCCCTCCCCTCATCCCCCGACTTTCACACCTTTGTTTGACAGCTGCTGTCATTCAACTTCAGCTCTTTGTTCAAA
Organism: Anabas testudineus; assembly: GCF_900324465.2. Lineage (NCBI taxonomy): Eukaryota > Metazoa > Chordata > Actinopteri > Anabantiformes > Anabantidae > Anabas > Anabas testudineus. The sequence goes on from NC_046625.1 coordinate 5,353,538, forward strand.
ATCCAACAAATAAATACTAAATAAAAGCTCGGATTGTGAGGGGAACGGGATGAATGTGTAACGTGTCTGGAATTGAACTTTCCAACTACCTCATTTGAAAAAAACAAGCAGACCACTCTCGCTCTATTGTCCAATTGTGTCACTGGGGCAGTGCGCAACATAAACAAGGAGCTGGATAAATTTGTACCGAGGCAAAACATCTGCAACCACTGAGATCAAATGTCTCATTTTGGTTGTTTCCTGAACGATCAATTCAAAGTGAAACACATTCCTCTCCTCGCCAGCCGCACGTTGCCTTTTTGAACAGTCTGGCGCGTCTCAGACGACAAAGGAAGCAAGTGCTCTCCCTGCTCCAGTGTCTGTGCGCTGACATTGATGGCGTGGATGTAGAATAATTCGCCCAGGAGGGAACGGGGCTCTCTCAAAGCCTCTTTTTGCAAAAATCACTCAAAAGCAAAAAAAAATAATAATAATAATAATCAAACCCAGAGCAACGAACGCCTTGCTCGGATGGATGAGTGGAATAACGAGTGCAGGAGAACTTGCAACGTTGTGGCAGAAAAAAGTGGGAGGCTGATGTCTCGGGGGAGTACAAAAAAAAAACACGCGAGCAACCACACCACTCCCTTTTCTTTGTCAAATAACACCAGGTAACAGTTAGAGAACAAAAAACAAAGCACACGGGAAAGCACGGCGGCGATTCTGCACGCTGTTAGCGGCATAAAGGCACAAGTTTGGAGGGAAATGATTTGCAAGCCGGCGGTTTACCTTGTCTCCCCACTATTTCGGCCACATGTTCAGAGCTGGGCACTGGGACGCATTCTGTTATGTTGCAGCCTCGTCCTTTCGTCTCACTTGAGGAGCTCTCGTACAGGGCGCACAACTTGCTTTTCCCCTGCAGAATCGCAGTGTCCCCGCCGCCGCCTCCGACGCTGTTCGTGTGGTTGTGGTGGTGGTTGTTGTTATTGTTACTCCGGTCCTGTACTCCTGTTGTTGGGGCTCCGCCGCCGTCCTCGCCTTCCCCGAGCCCCAGCAGAGACAACTGGCCCAGCGCGACCCTGAGGGCACGGGAGTCGTCTTCCTCCTCATCGGGCGGCACAAGGAGACCTTCGCTGCCGAAGCCGGAGCCGGCCAGATCCCCGCCGTAGCCCCCATTTTTCTCCATGATCCCTGCTAGAACCAGCAGGCTAGGCATGGCTAACAAAAGAGTGTGTGAGACAAAGACAGGGGAAAGAGACTGGAGAAACAGCACCCGTGCCGCCTCCTCCTCACCCCCTCCTCCTTCCAATTCCCCCCTTTGCGCTAGTCCCTCCCATAGACCGGCCCCCTCTCTCTCTATCCGCCAGACTTTCAGTACAGTATTCTCTCTCCGAGCTCCAGGCAAACGGGACACAAGGCCGTCTGCACGATAGATGGGGCTGGGCGATGTGTTGCTCCACCCAGTCTGGTTTACACAGCTCCCCTCCTTGCCGAGACAAAACGAGCCGCCCTCCCGTTGTACCATTCCGTCTCAGGTTCCCAAGCCTGTGGCATCTCACGTCAAGCCGCTTAGGTCATCTACAGAACGAGTAGAAAGTGCCCCATTATTAAGGCTGCAACCCGCACCGCACTGGCACGAACGCAGGCTCAGTCCCAGCTGCGGTGTATCCTGAAAACCGCATTTTGGCGACTTATGTAAGAATGGCATCCAGGATGTAAACAGTTGCGTATCAAAAGGTGCAAGTACAGTGCGCACATGGTCATGCGCTGAAAAGATGATGTCAACTCCATCGTTTGGAGATAAAACCACCAGGTCCTGCACATTATGGGGGGACTCGCGGACCATCTGACGGGATTTTTGAGAGTAAAAGGAGTTAGTGACATTTTGGGGGGTCCGCCCACCTCTATGTTGCCATGCTTTGCGGCAGGTCACCGCGTTGTTGTCTCCGGCGCCGTTGCGCATGAGGATGTTATGTATAGGAGGGAAGAGGGTGTCTGGGGGGGGAGGTGGGGGATATATACGAGGACGAGAAGAGAAAGGGAGTTGTCAGACAGGCGTTGCAGACTGTATGCAGCGGGGGAACATCAGGAAAGCTCTCGCACATTTCTCATACAAAACAAGGGTTTTGCAGCAGCCCCGGTGAACAAAGGACCGCGCGGTTAGTTTCGCGTACAGACTCCCCAAGATGTCCTCGACAGAAGCCACGCCTGACGGCGTGGTTGTACTACAACACAAAGACTCAAACTGCAGTTATAATACTAACATTAATTAAAATCCATAATAATACAGCCACAACATTTAGTCCGACTTACACCTTTGTGTAGATGTTTTAATGTTTCAAACAGGTCCTGCAAAGTATCTGCAACTTAAATGGACATTAAAACCTGGATATTTAAATGTGCTCACTTACTAAATAAAATCAGAGACACAACAATATGTGCAGATGTTTCATGTGTAAGTATTTACAGTAAGAGTGGTGAGTTATTATTACACTTGGGTCACCACCTTAAATTAAGCACTGAGGATAAATCAAATGTAAAATTATATAGTGCTGAACAACAACTGAACAACTGATGTCCATGTTTTCAGCTTCCTGAAAGTGTCAGTTTAACTCAAGCCTAGCCTGTCATTACCATCTGTGCATATGCATGGTGGGATGTACAGTCAGTATGTGTTGCGTAAGGCTACCTGAATGACAAGGCATACTCTGGGGATGTTTACTCTGAGAAAACAACTAGATGCTCCTCAGCTTCACCACCACCACCACCACATTGTTTCTCTGCTTCACAAGGAAATATAGATAACTTTATAAATATGTGTACAGGGAAATGCTGAAGTTTATGTTCACGTATCTGGACACATGTTTATGTGGAAACTGCACTTAGATATAAATTTGTGTGAAGTAGTCCCCAAAAGAGGTGGTGAAATATCAGTGCTTTTAACCCCTTTTATTAAATTCAGTTTATTATTGTCCATCATATGTTTTCCTACATTTTAATTGGGTTAAATCTGTAATAACAAAAACAAAAGCACACCCAGTCTTGCAGGCTTATAAGACAGACTGAGCGTGGCATGTGACTCTTCAGAGAGATCTAGCATGAATGTTTTAGCATTTGTAGTGAGAACACCTTCTGCTTTTACACATAGCATGGAGCAGGAAGATAGAGCAGGTATATTTACGTGTATAATCAAAGTCTAGACGTGCTCTCTGAGTGCCAATCGAGAAGGGGTTCATTCCCCAAGGGCGTGTTACAGATGAGAAGTCACAGGGAGACTCTTGGTATGAACCCAGGATTAAAACATCCCCCACTCCACCCAATAACATGAATTAAAAAATAAATAAATAACAGCAGGAGGAGAGCATGATGGCGTGATCCATGAAGGACCAGAGGGTGTGCCCAGGGGGTCTGCCCCCAATCCCCACCCAGTGGAGAGGCCAGAGGATTGGGTGAGGGTATGGTTGTGATGGGGACGAGCACCACACAAGGACCAGCCTCTAAGTGGTGCACCGAGTATGCCAGTGTGTCCAAGAGGTCGTCTGGCTCCATTAAAAGGGGTCCGCTGGGAGTCCTGAGCCCCAATCAATAAAAGGCCTGGATCTGGGATATTGTTTCCCCCTTCAACACACCCCTCTCTGCCTGCATATGTGAGTTTGGTGTGGCCTGTTGGAGGTTGATTGGTGATGCTGCTGTGCCACATAACCTCTGTGACCCTGAACTAAACCATCTCTAGCTCTGAATGGACCGCAGCAGGTCTGGTTTTCATTCAGACACTGCCTATAGCTGTGGGCTACAATTGTCATTTGTATGCCTGTGTTTCTGTGCAATTGTGTGTGTGTTAGCTACAGGATACTTTTGAAACCCAGAGTGCTGAGGTCATGTTACTTGCACGTGAAAAACTCAATGATCTTGACCATCTGTTCATCACAGTAGTGCTGTTTCTTTTTTTTTCCTCTGATGAAAGGCTGAGTGGCATCTTTGGGGAGACGCTGTGGTTTACTGTGCCGCAGAGACACACACCAACCTCTTTGTCCAAGAGCCCATGCAAATATTGCTTTCACCTATATGGACAGTATCCATCTTTTAAAGAGGGCAGGATAAATAGGCTGTATAGACATGTCTGAGAATCCCTAAAGGACATCCTTTTGACTTCCATGACCAGATGTCCCTTTCAAGACTTTTCTGGTGCCCTGCTGCCACTTGAATGAGGTTTGTGTGAGCACAAAGGGACATGTTGGCTAAGCACCACGTGCTGATGCCATAGTGAACGGGCTCTCAGGGATGATGTAAGACCTCATGCAAATGATACCACGTCTTGTGTTCATAAGCTGATGAGAGCGCCGAAGTCTATCAGCTGAACAAATGATCATGCAGTTCGCGCACGGTCCAATTTGTGTGTGGGGTTTTCCCATCTGAATCTTTTTTTCTTATATTTGTTTTGTTGTTTGCTTTTATTTGTTGTGAGTTCTTTTTTTCCTCAGATTGAGGATTGAGATTTCTTTGAAGGGAGGACAGGGCAAGGCAGCAGCAGACAAACTGCACATAATGACGGTACAATGAAAGAAAAGAAAACAAAGAAAGGACCTCATCATATTTAACCAGCCAAGCGTTTCTATAACCTTATGCATTATCAAGAGTTTGTTGAGGTTTTGGTGCAGTTTTAGCATCGAGCAGGGAATCAGATAATGAGGTGTTTTCCTCTCAAACTCTGCTCCATCTTTAGAGTAACTCAGCAAAAATCCCAACACTAAGCATCACTTTCATTACCAAAAAGTGAAGCTCTGTGTGTATAATGAAATGTGTGCTATCCTGGCAGTGTTAGAATTCATTTTCTTTGAATAATCTGAGACATGTGTTGACCTCATACTCATAAAAGAATGAGGTCTTTTTATTCACCTTTTACAACGTATGTTGATTTGCTCAGAGAGCAGTATCCTAATCTGCAAGAACACTCTATCATCTATAATCAGCCAGGTGTTTATTCTATAAAATGTGGAAATATACAAATGCATCCAACTTAAGAGGATATAAAACTCTGAGAAACAGTAACTCATCCCATTTGAGAAGCTGGCACCGGGGAATGTTTCACAAATCTGCTGCTTAAATGAAAAGTCGATCATAAAAATCACTGCTACTGAATTCTCTGATTAATTAGCTAATTGTTTCAGTCCTACTGTGTAAGTGAATATGCTTGCTGCAAATCCTCTGGTGTGATGAACATGTCGACTCTTTTTCCGTAACCCCGCCAACAGTCAGGCAAGTACAGTCTCTCCTCACCTGCTGTGAAATACGCACATGCATATGAAGCGGATGACCCACACACACACATACGTATGTACACGCTCTCACCTCACCCTCTGACAACAAACACACACACATGCACTGGGATGTTGTGATTGGGAGAGCTGGTGTCAGCTGGGAATATGAGTCAGGTAGTATGACTTCATTGCTTTTTACGGGTATTAGGTCATCTCTCACACTCACTTTCCCTATTTACACCCTCCCCTCCTCCCCCCATCTGTCTCTCTCTAATCACATTGATGCTGTGCAGCAAGTGACACGCCTAGTGATGAGTAAGGCTAACCTCACCACTTACTTCCCGTACGATGATGATCTTATACATGTCACAGCGAGCTTTGAACTCAAGAGTTCTGCTCAGTCCTCATCCGGCCCTCTTTTTATTAAATGTATGGCAGACAGTGTAATTCAGATGTTGCTGCTTTTCCTCTACATAATGAAGAACCTTTTTTATTTTTAATCTGGAAAATGATGTGATGTAAATGATGTAAAACTATTGAGAGTGTGGATAGAGGTTTGGTGAATTAAGAAAGTTTTTTTTTAACACTTTAACATTTTTATAATAACTAATAAAATTAAAAAGTCAATACACTTTAAACATTTTGTGGTTTTTCAGACTTGTATTGTACAAATACTGCACTAATGTATAATTTATACTTCTTTAATTGGGTATTTACATTGGACACTTCAGTATCTGGTAACCAAGTGTTACCTCAACATCCTAGTGGGGCGCTTTAGCAGGTAAATTTTAATTTTGTACCAAAGCATCAAAACGTGTTAATCTTTGTTTGTAGGATTGTGCAATCATTTCAGAGATACAGATGACAGACTAATACTGCCCTGAAGGTGCAGTATTACCACAGTAAGCGTGGGTACATTCATTCTCCTTCATTCTTTGCTTTGTCAGAGATCACGAAGCCTCCAAGTGACCCACAGTACTGTTCCATCACTTATGAACGTTATGAATGTAAACAAACCATTTACTGCTCCGTAACATAGGTCGAGTAAAATTCATGTTCAGCTGTTACATAATGATAAGCTCTGTAAAATATCTCGAGCAGTACACTTCAGTTGTTTTTAATTTGTGTTTTTGTTTGTATTTAGAATGAGTTTGGGATCACAGGGAATTACACTGACTGCACCATTCAACTGAGCCATCTGTACAGCTCGATAGTGGCAGTCGTGCTGGTATAGTTGCCTTGAGGAATAGTTGTATGATGCTCCCTGACTGCCAGTTTAATTAAATTATCAATTCATGTAAAACCCAGCTTAGGTCAGTATATCAATCACTGCCAAACGTTGGGGTCTGTGCAGTCACAGGTCCCCTCAGGTCCCTCCAGAGGGTACAGAGTGAAATTAATAACATTATTTCATTAATTTCAAGCTTTAAACAAACGCGTGTCAACAACTGTTGTTGTAATAGGTGTCGGAGTTGTGATGAAGAAAAAACAATTTACTCAAGTGACAAAGATAATAAAATGAAATCAAGATCTGGTGGTGGAGGACGGCGCAGTAAATTAAGCTATTTGTAGCAAGAGAATGTGAGATAAAAACCCTGTATTGACACAATTTTAAAGTGAAAGTATGTGAATAACCTGTAAATAAATGACCTAAAGCATCACAAGTACAATAATTAGCCTGTGTGGATATTACACTTTTCTCAAATTTATTATTTTGGATTATTACTCGAGTATGTTCTTGTAGTTTACTTGTAGTATGATTTTATGCAACCAACCCAAACATTATGCTTCATTACAGAAGTAAATATTGCACTTACACTTCACTCCATAACAATCATTTGCCAGATGAATTACACACTAATTAATTCAAATTATAATCACCTGATTAATTATGATTTCTTATAAATATTACAATACAATATTCCTATGATAATATACAGTATATCCATCCTGTAGAGTGACTTTTTTACTTTTAGTACTAATTTTGACACTAATACTTTTACTTAAGTAAGATTTTACTCTTGCTCTTACTTTAAGTAAATATCTTTGCGCTTCCACCACTGATTTCTATTAGCTACTGATGCTAATGATGTAATTTAGTTTGGGGGAAAGTTAAATTGAATTTTATTACAGTTGGACAGTCTGTAAGAAATATTATACTTTATAAGCTTGTCCTATATTTTGTTTGTACAGTTTTAATTTGTTAAGCACATCTGTCTGATCATTATAGTGCAGAAGTGCCATCTGTCCATCCTAAACATTGTGGAGGGAAAGTGTAATTGGAAAAACTCAAGTAGAAGTACCTCAGAATTTACAGTATTAGGCCTACGGTGAGTAAATGTACTTAATTACATTGCACCGCTGTGGATAAGTGACCAGTTTATTTAGATTTTGGTGCCAGGCCAGGACACATTGGATGTATTTCCAACTGCAGCTGCCTTTACTAAAATCCTCAGCAGCTAGAAGTGATCTCACAGGGTAATTGTGGTCGCCAGGTGGCGCCTGCAGGCTGCATTGTAATTAGCAGACTAATCAAGTGTGTTGATCTGCAGGTGGCTGCTGGCTCGGCTCGGTCGAGCTCTCCCCGACTGATTTGTTTAAAGCAAACCCAGCCCAGTGGATAATACCATGATTAACTGGACTGTCGACATTTGGAAAGGTCATCAGTGACTGTGGACAAGGGGGGACATGTTTTAAACGACGGCAGAAAAGCTTCATTCTGTCCAAAGAGTCCAAGGTAAGACGTTCAGACTGCTGAAGCCCAGTGTCGCTGTTTGAAACTGGGGTGTTGTTTTTAGTGCCTGATTTTTTTTTTTAAGGATGCAGGAACTCTGTGACCCATGTTCCAACACACACAAGTTTTTTTTTTCTTGATTCAGTGTGCCAGCCAGCGGATGGCGCTTCTTGTCTTTCCTGTGGCCTGGTCCGTGTGAATGACTTGACGTCATAGCAGAGCGCAGGGAAGACAGGGGGCGCCAGAGAGGCGGAGTGGGGGGGTTTGCTCCATCATTCATGAGATAAACAAACAGGGACAGCAGGTATTTACACCCAGCTGCCTGCTTTTCAGGTACACCCACGCTGTGCAGCATGCATGCTGGCTGTAACTCCTCAGAGGGTGTGTGAGGGTTTGGTCCTTTGCTTTAGTTGCATGCAGTAATGCATGTTTCTTTCCAGGCTATAAATATGTCACCGGGCTCTAATTCCCTACATTTTTTACACAAAGACATGTTGATTGATTACCTTAAAAAGAAACTAGGGCAGATTCATTAATGATAATATCACCTTGTTGAAAATATTCAACTTCATAATGGCTTGTTGAATACAGAGGGTTGTATTTAGCTCCCATCTCTTTTATTGTATACATGTTATATTAGAAGCAGCAGTGTAGTGTGCATACACTATATGAATACTTGGAGATAGACTTGGTGTGTTTGAATATAAGCATTGAAAGCAGCCTCATCAGATTCTTAATAATTCCTAATAATTTATATAGTTGGGTTGCTCTATTAATAGCATAACAATTCATCATGTCAAATTTGCATCATATGTATCTAACTATAATGGGGTGGAAAGCACAATATTTGCATTTAAATATGGTGTTGTAGAAATATAAAGTATTCAAAATCATTCCATTTATTGCACTTAAATACAATAAAGCACACAGTCTGTCCCAGCCACTTTATTTTTATTGAGACAGCAGTAAGTACAGGGTGGGGAGACGGTGTCAAAAGCAACGCATGTGGCTACAGAGCAAAAAATGTCTTATTTCTGTCATGACAAATTGTATGAGTAAATTGTACCATCTCCAGTTTCCTTAATTTCCTTCTGGGAGAGTAACTTCCTCAAACAAACTTCAAACCTCTGATCGTCCGTCATGGTTTATCTGTGTAGACCCACCCAAGAGCAACAGTCTTTCAATAAAGATAAGAGTTTGTCACATATGCACTTTATAAAACCCTATCAAACACATTTACATGAGGCTTAAGCCTGTCTGGATCATTTTGCCAATAATTTGCTTGGTTTAGAGAAACAAAAGCTCATAAAATAACTTTTATTTGACATTAAACAATGTGCTTGTTGATAGAACATCAAATGAATATAGAGGTCCACTGAAAAAAACAGCCAAACAATTAAAAATAAAAGTTTAGTGTAGTTTCTGTGCGTAACAATTTCCAAAATCCAGACTCTTATGCATTGGGCAGAGATATGGTAACAGTTCTTTAATGATTAACACACATGTGTGAACGATAGACGGTAAAGATAAGACTGTGAGAGACTTTATATTTAAGGCTGCCGCTGAGGAACAGAGCAACACTGATACAAACTCATAATCAGTTTACGTTTCTAAGCAACTGGGAGGTAGTTTGTCAAGTGAAAGATTAATGCTCATGTGAAATGTCAAATTATACAAATTAGTTCTCATTATTTCACCACGTTATCAAAAAAAAAAATTCAGTCGACCTGAGATAAAAGGGTATAGTCCATCTGTGCATAAAATGGAGATAAGAAAATGGTGATAGGGAAGTGAGATGAAGAGGACAAGCGGTGGATGTACTGCAGTGAATGCTGCTCTTTCAGGTGTTGAAATCGGAATAGGTGGCCTAGTATAGTAGACACGTTTTACTGTAGTAGCCTACAGGTCTCCACACCAAACACTGTCGCAGTAAAATATTGTTTTTTCTCCCAGGAGAGCTGCAAGTCAGTAGCTCCTAAAGGGGAATTAAAACCTCTAGATAGCACAATGGGCACGCCTTGTGGTTTTTCAGCACCTTTGGAATGCTGTGAGAGCAGGAAGACGGAGAGGAAGACGGAGAGTGAAGCTGACTGTTAACACATTGTTCAGTACTTGTCTTGTCTGGTGTGTTGCATCATAGTGTATCATGCCTGCTCCTGTCTTTGGACTTAATCAGTGTATCTGGGATTCAGATTCCTGCAGTGTGCAGCTGAAGACTTGAATGCATTGAAAGTTGTTTATTGGTTGAATAAAAAACACAGATATCACACTTTTGTGTAGGACAGTCGAGTATCCTGTATAATAAGAGCAGAGATCCACAGCAGCTCCGGCACAGTTAGCTGAACTGATTAGTTTAAATGGGAAGTCTTGCAACTGATTTCAGCTCCTTCAATGTGAACATTTTCTGCTTTTCTCTGTTTTAATTTCATTGAAAGCTGAATATCTGTGGGCTATTTGTCTATTGCTCATAGAAGAAGCTGCAGTTAAAATTGCAGCTAATCTGAAGAGAGTAGTGATGAGAAATGAGTTCTTCATTGATCGACCCCGTGCAGATTTTAACTAAGAGAAAGTTGAATCTGTGACATCTGAGTGTCGTGACGTGATTACCTTTCTGATTGAGCACAAACACAGAAGGAAATAAGATTCACAGGAAAGCTAGTTGAAGAGACACATGAGGGCAGGCCGCCAAGCATTCCTGTGTCTGAGTAACTTCCATGGAAACACAGAGACTGATAACACTTGAAACTGAAAGATCGCGCAGAAGATAGAGGAGGTGGTGCAGAGAGCAGTAGGTGGCTGAAAAGGGATGTGTGACTCAAGAGAGGCAGCTTCACAGACTGACGGCTCCTTTTCCACTGGAAGGCCACGTTGGAGCCAGGATACTCCCTTAGCCACTGGGCCTGCCCCATGCCCAAAAACAGAGATGCTGTCTTGCCCCTTGTTTAACCACACGAGTGTACACATACACACACACACATGAATGGACTTACTTCCATTTTCATGGTGAGAAGACGCACACAAACGTACGTAGATCGACTTTTCCCCTTACATCACAACTTGATGGGACCTATGATTCCATTAACTCCACCCAGTGGAAATAAATATAAGACCAGAATCAACTTGAGTTTGAATGTCAGACCTTTGGACTTTCAAAATGACATGTGGGAATTATTCTACCATGCACTGGGAATATAATATCAAACCTCTGTGGACTTTGTCTGTCTTGGATTCACTGGACATGCTGCTGACATGTTATTTTTCTTCCATGGATAACAGCAAAGTGCTGCCAGGAGGTGATGCATGATTTGTATATGCTTTTAAACCTGTTTTATTACCTTGCTATGTTGTGTGTTTGTGTGTGTCAAGGTTATCTTCAATCATTTTTACAGCAGTGAGGATTTTGTTTTCCCCCACTCTATAAAACTGAAAGAGAAAGTCCTCCTCAGTGTTTTTGCTCTCGAGTCGGCTGTCACAGTCTTTTACCACCAGAAAAGTGGACAAAGGAGTTATTGTTCATAGCAGCATGGAAGAGCAGGGTGATATCTGTACATTCACACACTTTCAACCACCTAGAAGCTGTTCATCTGCTGAATGTCATCAGTGTCACTGCATTTTACTGACAGACTACTGGCACCAGTCACTGAGGTCAGTCTGTTTGCAAGAGCTGTGTCAGAGTGAAATGAGTAAGGGAAAAAGATACAGACGGTGGAGAGAAAGATAAAGCTCAGCAGCTGCTGTGTGTGTGTGTGTGTGTGTGCACTCTGTCTAGCCTCCTCCTCCTTGCTGCCCCACCCTCTCCGCTCTTTTTTTGCTCCCGCCCTCCTCTCTCGCTCTTCAGCTCTTCTATGTACATGTGCAGTAAGCGACAGCCAGGAAAGCAGATCAGGGCACGAGCCAAAGGCACACACACACCCACCAGCAGAGAGCAAGGCTGCATTATTCATTGGATCCTCTTCTCTTCACTCCTCAGGGGTACGGCACACACACACTCACAGCAGCTTACACACACTCAGACCAGCAGATAAACTTCTAGAAAGGTCCTGTACATTCACTTTTTAGTTCCTGCAGCAGGCTGCAGTCAAGAGGTTCTCACACAGCCGAGGTAAGGTTCAGAGTGTTTGCTAAGATTTTTATCTCCCTCCCTGTGAGACTTTTCATGTTGGCCACACTGGCAGCAGAGCCACTGTTGTGTACAGACTGGTGATAATATCGGGCTTGTTTGACTTGTTCAGCTCAAAGGCTCAATTTTCATTTTCATTTTGACTGGGAGTGGTGTGGAATAACTTGGTTGTAGCTTATTTTAGTGTCTGGTGTGATTATAGTAGGACATGAGACAGCACCTGACAACACTCGGCACATTTTGGGAGCTTAAATGGATGCTTCATTTATTCAAAGTTAGTTCAGAGTGTACTTGTGACTGTGTGGGTTTGCTCCTGTGGGCGTGTGCACACATCATGTGCGTGCATGTGCGCGCTGTCCCACTCACATGGGAGTGCGTATCCTTGTGTGCACTTTTGGTAATGGTGGCGAGGTGATGGATGGCAAAGTTTGGTGCGTCCACCCACTCCTGAACCAAACTGGAGAATGGTTTCCTGCCGTTCAGAGCTGTTAGGTTTGGAGTGGAGCAGCAGCTGTGGAATGAACCGTTTCCTAAGTCACACGTGTTTATCCACACTTGAAGTTGATAATAACAGTGTTGATACATTTATTAATATAGTTGAAGGCTTCCATAATTGCAGTGTAGCACTGTTATGGAGACAAAGAAGAAAAAGCCATGTGCAAGTCCTTGTTGGGACATTCTTCAGCATGTCTTTTATATGTATATTATGAGCGACTCCATTTATTTGATATATTATGATCCGTTCAGGTGAAAGCTATAGAACATGCTGATCACCATAAATGAGTGAAAGTAGTTAGTTTTGAGGTTTGCTTCTATTTTCCCAAAGCTGATGAGTAGAGGAGGAAAGTTTCTTTTCTTAGCTGTGCTAGGTTGCAGCTGGGTTTCGTAAGAATGATTATAAATGTGTTTAATTGCCTTGTGATTGAGCCGAAGGCAGGGGTTGGAGTTTGTGAGGAAATATATTTACTCTGCATAAAGCAGCTTAACTACTACAAAAATTTAATAGAGCCAAAGGAGACAAAATCTTTTATAAAAAGAAATCATCTAAAGTACTAAAAAACAAATATAATAGAAGACAAGTACTAAATAAAGATTTACAGATGTTCTTTATAAGTGTGTAAAAAGGTTCCAGACTTGTACTATTGTGCAGAACTGTGAGCAGAGCCATCATTTAAGGCGGGCTGCCCAGACAAGGATTAGGGTTATGCAAGGCGGGAACATTTCTTCACTGTATTAAAGTCTATTAAAGTTTAACACGTGATTGAGCCCATGATTTATTGCACTGCAGCCCTGGAAACGCACTATAAACTCTGTACTGTTGGTTTCATTCTGTCTTCTTTCTTCACCCTTCTTCCCCACAGCCACTAACTCACCCCTTCTGCACCTTTTGTTGAGCCATTATTGCCATGGAAACCCCGAGCCAGAAACACTCCAGCCGTGGTCCCAATGCCTCGGTCTCCCCAGCCCGCATCACCAGGCTGCAGGAGAAGGAGGATTTGTGCAACCTCAATGACCGGCTGGCTGTCTACATCGACAAGGTGCGCTCTCTGGAGGTGGAGAACGCCGGGCTACGGCTGCGCATCTCGGAGTCCGAGTCCACAGTCAGCCGCGATCTGTCTGGCATGAAGGCGGCCTATGAGACAGAGCTGGCAGATGCACGCAAGACCCTGGACCAGGTGGCCAAGGAGCGAGCACGTCTGCAGCTGGAGCTGGGAAAGATCAGGGAGGAGCATAAGGATCTCAAAGCAAGGTGAGAAGGTGGGGCTTGAATGGGAGTGGCTTTGGGTCAGCAGTGATGTTACAAAGTTTGAATGTGGCTTCACAGACATGCAGCAGATAAACCGCCATTCATGCGGATATACTTCAGAACCACTTTGAGTCACTCGTACATTTTTGAAGTATGGCTGCAGTATTGTGTGGTTCCTTATTTAGGGAAGTTCTCTGATGTTTAAGAATTGTGTGCTGTTGAGATTTCCTACACATTACATGGCAGAACAGTAGTGAAACAGCTGATCGTGACTCTGAATGCCTCTTCTGCTCTTTTGCCTCCAGTTCACACCTGTTGTTGTTGTTCAGTATGAGTTTACTAGCAGGAATGTGTGGAGCCAAACCCGACATTAGCACATTCTGGATAGTTAACGTATGATTTACTTGGTAAGCAGAGTTGTCACTTTAAGCCCTGGGGATATGTAAATGACACACCTCCAGGCAAACAAGCTCCACCTTTAACACACGGCCTGCTCTGTTAAGGTAGAATTGCTGCCAAAATGGCTGAATGTCATTCATTAAAGTGCTCGACTCTGCTGCTTAGAACTTTTTGTGATGTACTGACGTTATAGTCGGTGGATTACAGTGGATTTGTTGTGGTGTATTGATGGTTTGAAACATTTGTAATATTTGAAACAAAAACTATAAAACACTATAAAACAATTTGAAGTTAATATTTTACTTGTCACACAGAAATCACAGACGTCACCTAGACCTTTGATCAAACTTGGCACTGAAAGTTTGTGTGTGTGGGGGGCGGCACTTAATAAATGATTGACTTAAGTTATTAAGAATGGTGACATTGTAGAGGTTTTTATTTCCACTTCTTATTAAATGTACATAAGACATTTCACTTCTCACTTTATGTATGTCTGGTTGATGGAGTTTGTTGATGGTCATATGCTCAACTGTGGTTTCTACATAGGTAAATGTCACAATACTGTGGTCGGCCTCAGCCAGTGAAGCCAGGCTTCAGAGGAATGTGTTTGAAAAATGCACATTTGGTTACAGGAGCCTGAGAAAATGAAACTAAGTGTTCCAGTGGGCGTGTCTTGGGGATTCTGCCTGTGGAAAGATTCATAAATTCTGCAGGAAATGGGCCTCTAATGTGGTGTATTTGTATTCTGAAGCAGTGTATTTTGCTGTTGACCTTCATTGAGCTGTCAATAATGAAGATGTCCTGAGCTCATCAATCTATGATTTGTAAATTTGCATAGTCTGTACGTGGGTGAGCATGTTGACTTTGTTGTGCTCTGCATAAAGGTGTTGTCCTGTAAGTGTTGAGAATAGTATTATTGAATTTTGTTTGCATTTCCACAAATCCCTCAATGCTTCTTTTAATTTTTAGCTACTTGTCCAGAGAAGAGCAACAGCTCCTGAAGGAAAAGGAAGCTGAGCTGTTGTGTGGGATGTGAAATGGAAAAGACTCACTCAGTCCAGCCTGGGCCGACTTTTCACTGTTATAATTTAGCCGACATGTTTGGTGTTTGGTTACCACGGTGCTCTGGTAGCATTGGCTCTGCATTGTGACGGGGTGGTGACTCAGAGGTTTTTCGTGGCCTTTGGAATGGGCTGAGTGTGGACTCACTGTAACGGGAAGTCTGGTTTATTAATATAAACTGACGGGCTGCTTAGACTTGCTGCTGAACTGAGCTTCAGGTGCTAATGGTAACAGATGACGGCACAACAAACAACTACTTCTCTCAATATATAGAATTTGTTTTCCTCCCACATTTAGCAGAACCCACAACAACAGGCAGAGCAATCACTGGATGACAAAACATCTCTTCAGTCATATTTATAATGACTACAAGGAACACATGCTCTCCCCTGAGGCAAACATTGAAGCTGCTAGGTCAGATTGTCAGTCTCCCTACAGCACTATTTGACTTGTAAATAATTTAAAACTGTAGGAAAAACAACCCTCATTACCCGTCAAAAGTGGGTGTGGATGGAATGTGGCATTGTAAAAGAACATCTAAGTGTAAAGCTTTGTCATCTTACCTTGAACACTGAAATAATGCTCCTGTCTAGTTCCCGGTCTAAGCTTCAGCTACGATGGTATGAAAACACAGGCTAATGTTTGTCATGTCGTAGTTTTCTCTATCAACATAATTTGGAGAAGGCATTGTGTTGTATGCTGATATTTATGTAAGTTATGTGACTGTATATTTGCTCTACATGCCATCTAAAACCAAAAGCTAACTGTTTTTGTGGACTGTTGAAAGTCTGTTTGATAAAGATGAGACTCTGCAATTGTCAACAGCCAAGCCCTTTTTTAAAAGATCAAATTGACTTTGAATACTTGAAGGCAGGGATTTACCTCCACTCCGTCTGCCCCACCTGTCGGCAGGGTGTGGTTACATAGATAAATGAAGTTCTCAGACATATTCTGTTGGAACAGTGTTTGCAAAAATGAATTAAATAAGTTCTGTGGTAGACAAAACGTGGCAGAACAAGTCCCGGTGCAGCTGCAGACTGAAACACAATATAATACAAAGATCCAGTACAATAACAGCAAAGATGCTGCTCAGTGGCGACTGGACTTTTTGTTTTACCAGTTCTGAACAGCACTTTTGTGATGACCATGACCTGGATGACTGAGAAACTACACACACACATACACATTATCATGTGTCCATGGACTAATATGTAAAGTTGAGGTCAACTATCGGAGAACGCAGCAGGAAGTGCAGCTATTCTATAACACATTCCCATTTTCCCTGATTGGGAATGTTTTAGCATTTGCTTTTATTACAGTGTGTATGACCTGTATCAGTGACAGATGTGTTTTGCAGGTTAAATGACTTATTCATGTTGCTTCTCTTTAATTGATTATATTTTCTCCACTGGATCTTGAGACTTCATCTGCCTCGTGCAACATATCACATATTGTGATGTTTCTAAGCTACATAATAGACTTTGACATTTAGGGTCAAACAATAAGATGTGTCACACTAAGCAACACATACATTGTGATAAACAAAACGTCTGCAACATTTAACCAGGCCCTATCCAGTGACGTGAAAGGAGAAGTAAGAGGGGGAGTGCACGGTGGGGTGGTTGCAGCGGTGGACGTCATGAGAAGTGGTCTAATATTAGTCAGAGTTTCAGTGAGTAAGGTTTCTCTATTTAACCTGAGGGGAATTCTATACATGCCTAAGGTAACACATTTAACTTCAGTGCTATTATTAGGCTATGTTATGGATAACAGGAGGTCAAATTTAAACTGCTCGTGTCAAGTTTGAGATAAAATGTTTAATGTCTCTTCCTAAAATGGACGAGCAAGTCTGCACTCCACTTCTGATCATGCAGTTAAGCCTTTGAAGCAAGTTTTTTTTTTTTTTTTTTTTGTTTTAATGGAAGCTTTCTTTTAATAGTCTGTGGCAACAGTACATCATTATACTGTCCTTTTTTTCTCATGCAATCGGGAAAATACTGTACCTCTGACAGCAGGGAAAGCACTTAGAGGCCAACACTGCTAAGGGACTCTCATATTAACAACGTTGCTCATAACAAAAAACTGAAATGTAAAAACTAATTTAGGAAATTCCAGAATAAAAACAACATAGGTGTAGGTAACAGAACTGAGTTACCTACTTTTAAAATATTGTAATATTCTAAGTACTTGTAATAAGAAACTAGAGCTGCAGCTAAACAGTTTAATTCATCAATTAAAAATGACACAAGAGACAATTAAACAATAAGAAAATAACTACTGATTAATTTACAGTCATAAATAATTTCTAAAAGATTGTATAAAATAGTTTAAGTACAGCAGATAAAGTCTGAGTTTGTTCAGATAAAAACAAAAGTCAGGATGATGGTGTAATATCAGTATCCTGCAGCATCTTCCCCTCCAACAAATTACAGTCTGATTATGCAGACTATATAAAGAATATATAAAGAATTAATGATTGTAACATGCTGTTACTAGGTCAGTATAATTAGTGGCATGAAAAATGAAGCTTGCCAGGTTTCTGTGATCATTTTCTATAATTTAAGTTCCAAATATAACCAAACAGTTGGAGTACAGAAAAATCCAATTATGAAGATTCAAAGTCTGACCGCTTCATTTATAACTGATGTACTCACTTATAACTATGATAGAGAGCAGCAGTCAGTAAAAAATCATCCTTTGGCAGCATTTGCTCTTTAGCTCGAGTAATTAATGTAGCAGTAAACAGTTTTCAGACACTTTGCTGTGAAAATGAAATGTTAGTTCAATCTCAAACGTGTCTGTCACAGTCTCTGGCATCTCCTCGGGTCTAAATGTGCAGCAGTTAGAGTTTGGTAAAATTATACAGAACATCAACATTTCATACTTTAAATTGAAGCTCAGCATTATGAGTCCTGCTCCCCGAGGCCAGAAACTGAGGCAGCAAACCACCATCTGTCACCACCAGCAGGTTCCATCGTGCTACTGTACATCTTTTCTCATGCTGCTTGATCATGTTCTGCTCTGTTCTGCTGGCTGCCTCAGGGGAAAGGCCTGTGTTCCCCTGCGATGATCTCAGCTCATATTAAGTGACATCAGACAATTGTCTCTCACACTGAGTCATCACAGAGCACAGAGTATTTCAGGAGGAGATGAGCAGAGAAGATCAGCAGTAAAGGAAATTGAATCATATAGCCTTTTTCAAGTATTAAATGCATGCTTTCTAAAGTACCACAGGAAGATCCTGTGAGGTGGTTTTTATTTATAGTTGAAAAATCTTAGAGATGCAATTTAATAAAAATGTGTTGGTCTGTTTTTTTCCTATCTGACATTTTCCTCTAAACTCCAAATAATTTATATTACACAACAGCAGTAAATGGTAAAAAAAAATGAAAAAAAAAAAAAAAAAAATATATATATATATATATATATATATATATATATATATATATATATATATATATATATATATATATAAAATCTCGAAACGATTAATTACTCTGCAAATATTATCGCATCACAATTTCTCAGAGTCCATGTTTGCATCTTTAGATTGTTTTGGATCAAACACAATTCAAGCATATAACATTTATAATGATGCAAGATGAAATTTCCATGTGAAAACCTGGAGCTCAAAAATCTTTGGTATTTATTTGAAAATGTTTTTCCTAATTTGACTGTAAATACACATTCACATAGTTTGCATCTGTTGTTGCACAGAGATCCTATAGATCCTGTCACTAGGTGCTTTGGGCCCTGGTGAGGGTATGACTGCCTGGTTCTGGTGACTATTTGTTTTCTGAGCCTCGAACAGAAGGGTGCAATGAAAAACAGATGTGGCTGACCTGTAAATATGCTTGATGGCTGTTGTATGGAGCCGTCTACTCTGGTTTTATTGGTGTGCAAGTAATGAGAGAGTTGGTCTTGGACTTGAACAGACCAGAACTTTGTACAGAGCAGAGGTTTTGGCAGAGAGAGAGAGTGTGTGTGTGATTCTTTGTGAGTTTCCATAAAGCCTTCAGAGCCAGCCAAGACCTCGATGAGTCACTTGCACATGGACAGGGCGAATCACTTTAAGATGATGGGATTCTACCCGGTCTCTCTCCCTCCCCCTCTCTCTTTTTTCTCTTTCCACTGACTTTGTTTTTCCTCAAGGACCTTTCCATTGGGTACTGGGATGGTGGGTGCACTGTAACCTCAACCATCCCATCTCGCCAGTTATGTAACAATTGTGAAATGGATGTAAATTGATGGCATGTTTGGAGAAGTTTGACTATATAATCTAAACAGGGCACAGAGTTTGTTAGGGAGCTTTTTTAACTCTGAGTCGATCTGAGATGTGTCAGATGTTCTGCATTAACTGTTGCTCTTGCTTATGAAGACTGAGGAAATGTGATTAGGAGCCAAGTTACTGGTTCTTGGTGTGGTTTTTTATTAATTACAGGATTGTAGTCTTTTTAGTTGTCTTTAGATGCAGATTTTTCTACCTGGTATTTCAGTTAGTTTTTTATACATATGCTTGATATGTGCAACTGACTGTTTCAGTTGTGTACATACACATACACACACACACACACACACCAACTTCTGGTTCAGCAAGTATTTGGAAAAGTATTTTTTTACTTGTTGCCAGATGGGTGGGGTTTGCCACAGAGAAGAGTACACAGAGTGCCAGACTTTAGACAATTGCAGGAAAGCTTGCGAACGTCAAATGCACCCAACAGTTGTTCTTTGGATGTTTGGTGTTTGAACAGGTTTCTTCTCTGTTTGATCTGCTGTAGGCCCACCACTGGGCTCTCCTGCGTTTCCTGCATGTCTGTATCCGATGCCAGTCCATTTTAGCTTTGCGTGAGAGCACCCAGTTGTCGAGCTAGTCCCTCAACCACAACCTGGTTGCACTCCAAGCATCAAATTTTTTTTTTTCCGTCATAGGCAAGTACAAGCTGAAGAATGCTGAACAAAGCTCATCAGACTCAAACTACACATGGTTTTTGTTTAGCTTGGGGGTAACACTAGCTACAGTCGTTTTCTACACATGGTGTTTGTATTGAGTGCAGCTAAAAAGAGTGCCGTTTGTTATTAGAGGGGGGCAGTTCCACAGTCTCTTGTTAGTGGAAATGAGAATGAAACTCTAGGACATAAATTGACAGTTTGAAACGGAGTAAAGCAAATTTCCAACCTTAAAAGTATGTCTACAATTAATGTAAAATATGTGCACAATATCACTTGCTTTTGGTAGAAGTCTCAGTGGAGTTGAACCAGTTATCAAAAGAATGCAGTGTTTTTAAAATAGCTACAGGTTCAGCAAGCTTGCATTGTTTTATTGTTGATTACTTGGAATAACAACTTGTTTGTCAGGTTTGATCAACATTTTTTTTAAGATGATGATTAGGAAACTTATAATAAGCATAGTAACCATTCCATGTCAACAGTTCTTATGTTGATTAATCACTAGCATTCCCTGTCTTTACTTCCACATTCATGTGGGTTTTTGCTTGTTTGACAATGGAAAATTGTGAAATGAATGGTCAAAGTGTGTGTCTCTGTAGTCCCGTGCTGCTCTTTATCATCAAAGTCTAATCTAATTCTGTACCAGTGAAAAGTGGTTTACAAGCAAACACAAAGACCAGGCAACCGGCATCTGAGTCACTCGCTGATGAATCATCAGCTAATCATGCAGGGAGGAACAAGGTCTGTTTCATATGCCTTTTGGTGTCTGTAGACACACGCATATAGACACAGTCTCCAACAGGCATTATCAACGGGTGGGAGACCTTCCCTTTTATTTATTTACTACCTCTGTGTTTGAGGAACATTATTAACAAATGCAAATTTCTGCAGGCATTAGTGGGACAAGGAGCGTACATATAATTCCATTCGATTTACAAAGTTTGTTTTTGTGACAGCTTAAGCAAGACCATGAGATTGGTATTAGAAAACACTGCCCGTCCTTCCCCTCCCTCTGTGGTTGTCTCATCAGAAGAAATCCGCTACGGTCGACATTTCCTCTGCTTTAAGACCAAGAACTCTGTTCCCATTTGTATCGCGTGGATGTGTGCGGGTGGCCCCTGGCAAAGACTGTTTTGTCCGCATATACACAGACACACAATCCCTGATATTGTTCACCATCCCGGAAGAGACAGAGGAAACTATCATGTGTCAGCCTTTAATGTTTCTGCTACTGCACATTTATTTGTTTGTATTCGTTTTGTCTGCAGATTATCTTAGAAATATTTGCTAGAATTAATGCATGTTATATCTACTAGTTAAACATGTTTAAAATTATATTTGCACGAATGAGTGGGTCAAATATTATATCATTAACTAATTAGTCTATCAACTTATTAACTAGAAAACAAAAATCCGGTATAAGGAAAACATGCGAAAGATCCACTGATTACAGCATCTCATTGGACAAATGATGAAGACATTGCTAATGTTTTGGTCTTCTGTAGACTTCTTTAAAAAGAAATGCTGGACTGATAATTAAATTAACATCAGTAATCATTGTGGCATGATTTCCTGATGTCATTTCTATTTTAGGGTCTTTGTGTTTGTTTATTAAATCTCCATTCTTCAACAGCCTTCCTCTTAGTCACCTTTTCCCTTTTGTGTTCCTCACATAAAGCTGCTTTGTGAACAGCTATATTCAGTGTAGCTGTAGAGGATGGAAAGAGGAACGGTGGGCTATAATTAGGAACATTTCAGAAAATCTATAGGGAATTTGGGAGAACCCATTTTTCCCTCTCGTCTGTGTTGAAGCTGTGAGTCATCGGGGAAACCCCACCCACACATGTCCATACATGTTTGCCAGACGGGGTGTGTGTGTGTTTATGTAGTAACATACTGTATGGAATGACCACTGCATGTCAGAGGAATTCTTTGGATAGCACTACAGGAAATGGACTATAGGTGATCAATCATTAGTAACTACAGCAGCTCCAAACAAAGATCCAATGATTTAAAGGTGCAGGCAGGGAAAACCTTGGTGAGTGAAATGAATGAGTTGCACACTTAGTTTCCTCCAAAGCTTCAACACGTGTGTCCATGTGCAAAGTGCTATTGCTCCAGAGAGCTGTAAACACTAAGACTGTAGCTGTAGTGGGCAGCTCCCAGGTGTCTGTGGTGCATGAAGGGATTTCTGTCTCTTGCAGCTACGTTGATTTTTTCCAAGCAAGCTACCATAAATAGGAACTTGTATAAATAAATATAGTTTTTTTTGTTTAATTACTAGACCCTCAGTGAAATGTAGGTGAATGGTAAAATTTACTTTAAAAAATCAACAGGAACATCTCTTCTGTTCTATTTTTGAAAAACCAGAGCATGCTATTAAAAGTTTCAATTCTTTGATATGAAACCTTCTTTGAAAGTGAGATGTGTGAATTTCTCAGTGGAATCGAGACCCTGCTCGATTCCAAAACCATGGACAACAGTAACCATTCAATGCTGTTTACTTTCACTGAAATGGGGCCCAAATACAACAAAAACCTCATGTCTACTGTAGATATCACAGAAAATAAGTGAGGAAATTGTGCTTTTGAACTGCTGCTTTTAAACTGTATTAAGCCAAGATTATGTGGTCACAATATCAGCGACAATCTGATATTGACCAGTGCAGGACAGGCTGGTAGACTATAGTATGTTAACCTTCAATAGTGACAGCACGGATTTAGTTTCCAAACACAGGGAATGTGTTTGGAAACATGTCTGGCAGTATCCATGAAATAGGTCACTGATTTAATTCCTGCAGGAACTACATCAGAAATCATCAACATTATGTTGAAATTGTACTGGTAAATATAAAAACGCACAATGCTGTATATCTGTTACAGTTCTAAACCTGCTAAATTTATGTTTTAAATTGGTAGGTTATGCTTTAGTTGCCAGTGGTGATTAACTTCTTGGCATCAGGTTTGCAAAGATCACTTAACGTCCTCTTTTTGCCGCCTTTGTGGCAGTAATTTGTCGGCCATAACCAGTAGAAATTACAAGTTGGTTTCTTTTTAAAGCATATAAAAAGCACCCAGTATATCTCTTGAGATGTTTTTGAAAACCTCCACAGAAAAGTCTTTTCCTTTTTTCCCACTGCGTCCACAACATGGTGGAAATGGCGTGCTAGCAGGCCTGACGACAAGGCCTTGGTCACTATGGCAACGGCATAGCAAAACGGGGGGAGACTGGGCTTTTTCCTCTCTCTCTCTTTCTTTCACTTCACGAGGCGGGGTTCATTTCTCGTTACTGAGGTGGACAAAGATAGCTGTGAGTCATCCTTGAGGCTGGGAGCCGAGCCAACACATTCCTCCTCCTCCTCAGATTTCTTGTCTCTGTTATTCCCCCTCTTTTTTTTTTTTTTTTTTGTCTTTTCACATTTCCATTTCACACTCCCCCACTAGCCTCCCCTCCTCTCCCTCCTCTCTCACTGTCTCCGTCCAATAGCTCCCATTTTGTCTCCGTGCCTTAAAATGCGTCATTTACTCTAGTTGCTCTGTATAAAAATGCCTTAAAAAGCTTTGCAGCTGAAGGGGGCGGGATGATGTTCTAAACATTTTTCATTATTTTTTCCTTTTATTTTTCAAGAGAGCAGACATTTATGTGTGGGTAGAAAGAAGGCATGAAAAAAGACGACAATTAGTTTACACTTAAAAATAAAGCATACCAAAACTTCACTTCGTTTTTTGTTTGTCTTTTTTGTGCGAAATAGAAAATGTACATCTTTGCAATTTTGTCACAAAGATCTTTCTCACTTTAAAAGCTTAGAAATAACTTTGCAGTCTTATTTTATGTGCAACAGATTTCCCTTATCTTGATGAAGCACAGTGGTATTTCTTTGCTTTTATGTGATTTATGTTTCTATTACCTGGCATTTTTTGCAAACTGTTAGCGCTTAGCTATTTCCAGTACCATTTTGCTTACTGTGTATTGTATTATAAATGTGAAGTGTAATAACTACAAAGACCCCACACATGTTCTGAACGCAGACTGAGAGACTTCAGCGCTTCGGTAGAACAGAATGTAAACAGAAAGTCGGATATTTATGCTGAAACTCTCTAATTACACAGCTTTTACAGGACTGTATAAACAGTCCCAAGCAAACGCCTCCATGAAAAACTCTCACACCATGAATTGTATTATGTAAATAATATACTGCATTGTAACACATATGTGCAGGCACATACTGTATATGCATATAAGGTGCAAATGAAGGTGCACATAAGGTCCTGTGCCAGCCTTCATATTTCATAACACAAGTATGATGTCATACAATTATATGAACAGATGAAGACTCGTATGCATGCAGTGCACATTTACATTTACCTACATAGAGGTTTATACACATAGTCAACACCACCACACATAGTTAACACCCCCAAACATAAACGGTGTAAAACACAATTAATAACACACAAATACATGTGCGCCCACAGGCACACGTGTACATAGTGAATCACACATGCACACAAAAACACACCACCTATTGTCTTCGGACACTGCTCAGTGTTTGAATCCAAAGTCCAGGATCAACATCCTGAAAAATGTACAGAAATGTGTTTTCTCTTCTTTTTTAGGCCAAATGTTCTCCACTTCCACCTTTTTAAATTATATCAGATCTAGATAAATGTTCTAGCGTCAGACAAAAACATAATTTGTCACATTTTTTCCCTTGAAATGTGTTACCACAGGATTTCCGTGTTATAATTGGAAATTCTCACCATGTTTTGAAAAGCTCTATCCTTTTGTGTTTTTTTACAGTGGTATGTACCACCATAGGGCCAGCTTATGCTTTGTGAATTGTTCTGAACTGCCATGCGTTTATTCATGTGGGCCCCTTCAGTGCAGAGAAGAGCACTTACTTCAGGCCGGAGCTTTACTCCAAGTGAAATCAAATGTAGTGTGTTTAAACAGAAAAAAAAAATCCACACTCTCCATTGTTTGCAGTCTGGCCAGCTGATCTTTTTTTTTTTTTGCACAACCTTGTTCAAAGCCCCTGATACCACTCTATTTCACAAAAACACCCTGCACTGAATATGATTTGGTAGACTGCTTCTGGTCCAGTTCCCAAAGTGCTGGATAGTTCAAAAGCTGCTATAAACAACACAAAAACATTGAATAAAGACTTTCTCCCAACAAGGATGAAACAGTAATGTTAATCTAGCCTAATAGTAGCCTGAGAGTTGTGACCTTGAGCTAATACTGCATCATGTACTTGATTTGGTGGTCAGTCACTGGTAAAATCAACTCTTTATGAACAGATCTGTACTGTGAGTAGACCAGTCAAGCACAGGCACTGTCTATGAAGCCACGTTGTTGTAGCACGTGCAGAATGGGACTTGACTTTGTGAAAAATGTTGAAATATCCCGCAATTCTCCAGAATGACTGCAACAGATATCTCTCTAAAATCCCAATAAATGTGTCTGCCCTGGTGGTTCCTTCACACATACACAAATCACCCATAATGTGAGCACTGATGCATCCACGTACCATCACAGATCCTGGCTTTTGCACCTCTCACTAATAAGTTTAGATGGTCTTTTTTTTTTTTCTGGTCTTTGGCACAAAGAAGCTGCAACGTCTGTTTTTCCTGAAAACGACTCGACTCGTGTGACCACAGAAAATGTTTACCGTCTTTCAGCCCATCTGATATGAGCTTGGCTCCAGAGAACTCAAGTGTTCACTGAGCAGTGAACTGATGTATGGTTTTAGGTTGCATTTCTGAATGTACTGTAGAAGGAGAATGTATTAAGTGACAAAGGATTTCTAAAGTACTCCTGAGTCCATGTGACTGTAATCCTCATAGTAGCATGATGAGAGTTTCTGATGCAATGCCGACTCGTAGGTCACACACATTCAATAGTGGTTTCTGTCCTTGGCCTTTACACCCTGAAATGGAGTCCATGAATCACAATATTATGTACTGTAGATAACGAAATACACTTTTCTCAAGCAGACTCTACAGCAAGTGGTGAACCTTGAGTCTTATTCCTTACAAAGACTGAGCCTTTGGTGAATCCTCCTGTCATAGCCAAACATGATGTGCTCACCTGTTACCAACTTTAATACAATTAAGTTGTACAATCTCTGTACTTTCATAAGATAAAGCTTCAAGTGAATTAACAAATCACAGATTTTAGTTTTTATTGTATTTCCAACTTTGCTTGAAGTGGGGTTTGTAGAAGGAGAGCAGTGCACTCTACTCATTCATCACTTCCAAATAATTTAACAATTCTGTGCCGTATTCAGGGTCCTGCCAATAAATCTACAAAGGTAGCAGTTAGCTCTGCTGCACATTTGATCTCCTACCAACAAATAATTTTGACTTTATCTCTAATTACTATTTAAAATCTTGATTTTTTTTTTTTTACGCTATGTCTCTTGACCTGGAAGGAAAGGTTGTGATTCTACCGCTATGTTTAAAGACTCAGTGCAAGCAATGACTATAGTGACTTTTACTCTTTTGAATATCTTTGCACACAAGTCTCACATTAACGTTGACAACGTTGCTATTTAGCAAATGTTAGCAATGTTAGTAAAAATGCTAATAGTCATCAGACCAAGTAGACTTACACCAGTTTGACCCAAGTCCCAGTAGTAGAAGAAGTTCTATTAAAAGTATTCATCAGATTGTTAAAGTGCTTGTCGTTCTGCTGGAACATATTCTCTCCGTCTTTCTGCCATATTTGTGTCAGAAGGAATAATGAAGCAGCATGTCACTATACCACAGCCACTTCTTTCCATTAATTCACTGTTGAAGCTGATCCACTGGGGCCATTAGCACTAATGAACATCACACCAGCCACCTACACACACTCACACACACACACACACACACTCAAGAATCTGTCTGCAGAATCAGACTGCTAAAATGTTTGATTGTAATAATAGGAAAGTCTAGGGGAATGTTTATCTCAGGTCGTAGATTTGAAAAAGTGTGTATGCACTGTGTCACTAATGTGTTCACACTTTACAGCCCAGCTCAATAAAAGTAACACACATCTTTCTTTGTCTTCTTCGTATTACACAGATATGTTTGGGATGATTTGGGTTTGTTTTAAGAAGTTTGCAATATTATAATATATAATATAATATTAATGAGCAGTATTGTGGTGAGTTTAAAATGATCCAGTATAACAACCACAGCTTTACGTCTCATCACACTATGAGTTAGATGAGCTGTAGGAAACAGCCAGATGTTCAAGTCTATTAGTTTGTTATAGTCTCAACAAAAAAAACGAAAGTCATTAAACATTGTTTACAGCTGTAACCATATTCAATTATACCCCAGTTGCTAATCTGCCTGTCAAGTAGGTGTCTTGACACTGACTGACATGTTCGTATGGGGCAACTGTGGTGCTGCAGCCTCTCAGAGGAATTTGGGCAATGTTAGGTGTTTGTGTGTGTTCTTGACATGTGGTCTCATGTTCCTGGGTATTTATAGCCATACCTAAAGATGCCTGAAGACCACGGTTGTAAAGAGCCACATTCTTGTCACAATTTGTAACCAAGTCATAGTAAAATAATTATATCGCACAAAAATTGTGACTGCAAAAGGAAAAAAAACTCTGTCAGAAGAAAGACTATATTTGGTGTTTATTCAGTGCATTCCTGCTACAAATGCAACATACATACAAATTTTGCTGTGTCAGTCTGCCCTTGAACAAGTTTTTACAACTGTCTGAGGGCCACATTTAACCTACCTTCAATTTGGTGCATTGCTGCAAATACAAGAATGTTTGAACATCTGGTCTCAACATCTGGTCATTTTAATTTGGCCAAACGCTGTGGAAAGGGTCACTTCACACAAAACGCATACACTTCCCAATTTATTAGTAAAGGTAAAACAACATAAAACCAATGGTGTGCTGCAATAATATACATTTGCTTTTCATTTCATATTTTTCATAATATTCACGAGTGTATTTGTAACATCACTCAGTGTTACAGAATTTAGTCTGAGAACCACAGCTTCCAAAACCCTTTTTCTAAAAGCGAAGCTAAGAAAAGGTTTAAAGGTTTTCTCAATAAACTGCCAGTATAATCAGCTGATGCATTTGGACAACATCTCTAATCAAGTGTGGAGTCACAAACTCATCTTGAATCATTGTGATTGATGTAGAATATCTTGGCCTCTTTGTGTATTCGTGTACACTGACAGCCATGATGCTTATTTAATTTGGACCCACTTCTCTCTCTCTTTTTTTCCAAAGGTCTGAACAACGAGCAGTTTGGGAGTTTTTGTATAATTACCCATTCAAGTATTCAAAGCTGGGTTGTACATCTGTAAAGCATCAGGGAGATGTTTTCTCTGGATTTAATTTTAGAGAGATTTTTCTGGACATAAAAGGCTTGTTCATTTTTCACCATTTTCTGAATTTGCTTTTTATGCCTGGAGCATGGAGCCACAGTGTAGTTCTGCTGATTCACCGCTTTATCTGGTCCTTTTTGTCCTCGTTCTTTTGAGGAAGCAAAATAGCATTTTCATGCTCTTCAAAAGCTTTATTGCTGTATCATAAACCAATAAATTACAGCTTCGTTTATGAGGTAATAGCTTGTGGATGGACTTGATCTTTATTGTTATCCGTCATTGTGCGGTGGAGTAACTTTATCTCACTGTGAGTGTGTTTGTGCCACAGTTGGTGTATCTGTAGCTCACTCTGCCTGGTTGTACTTGCACTGTCTGGCCTAACACCCGGCTGGCAGTGACCTGAGGACTGTGAGGTCTGTGTGAGCAGCCTGGAAGCCATTTCCCCCGGCAGATGGCCATTATTAGTGACAATCAAGGCAAGCCTACAGGGCCAAATAGAATAACAGGGAGCCCATTTCCTCTGTGACTGTTCATCAACCACCAATACTGCTAACAACTCCTCCTCCTCCTCTGTCGCCCTCCTCTGTCTTCATCTTTTGCTGGGAATATATTGTTTTTCCATGGGCAGATCCAAGTTTCTTTCTTTAAATTGGTACATGTAGTGAAGGGGCGGGGCACAGATACCCAAGCACATGCACAACAAATGTCAATTCTCTTAATTCAACACAGGTTCCCTTGAGATAGTGCTAAATGGGCTCTTGTTGAGTACAGATGACCGTTAACACTATGTTATTGTGCTGGCATTAGTTCAGTTCACATTAACAGTGGACAACTGCTGCTACACTTTGCTGTACAAAGGCAGTTTATGTCATGCACAGCTCCTCTATGTGTATCTTGTTTCAGTTTAAGCAAGGACAACACCAGTGTCCAAACTTAAGTGGAACTGGGGTTGTAAAAACGCAGTGTGAATGTGGGCTAAAAGTATATGACGACATTGCTTGAAGGGTGTAAACTAACCTCTGCATTCTTACCTGCCTTGTGTCTTAACAGGAACAGTAAGAAGGAGTCTGACCTGGAAGCGGCTCTGGCCAGGCTGAGGGATCTGGAGGCCCTGTTCAATTCTAAAGATGCTTCTCTCACCACTGCCTTGGGCGAGAAGCGAGCCCTGGAGGTTGAGGTCAAGGATCTCAAGGCCCAGCTGCTCAAGGTGAAACTTTATTTATTTATTAATTATTTTTGGCTGTTGTTGTTTTGGTATCAGTCTTTTAGAGGTTGTTGTTGTAGGCAGTTGAAAATTATTGTGTTCCCGTTGCTGTTCACATTAAGATTCTGTCAACCTCTTAAAACTCACATTTAATTGTAGAGTGTGGGAAAAGTTCAAAACGCTCGGTTGCCAGCTGCTGGTGAAAACAGTCAGTAGGCTGGAATGCAACACTTCAGCGAATGACATTAAAAATGACTAAATGTAGGAAACCTTCTTCCTTAAACATACTTCAGTGGAAGTTGTAATGTTATGTAAAACCCTCCAGGCAGTTGAATATGAATGAGGACAAGGTGGTAAAACAGACCAGTTAGTATTCACTGTGTTTGTTTTATCAATGAATGTTACAGCAGAACTGATGTACAATTGTGGCCGTGCTCCACCCATTGGTCGCACTGGGGAACTTCAGGTTTTGTCAAATAATCTGCACAGATCACACAGTGAACTGTGTTATGCTTATTTATTTTGCTTTAAAGAAGATTCTCTCAACTCATTTATCTCTCCGTCCTCTCCCTCCCCCACCTCCTCCTTCATCCCAGTTGGAAGGTAACTTAGCCGATGCCAAGAAGCAGCTCCAGGATGAGATGCTGAGGAGAGTGGACGCAGAGAACCGCTTGCAGACCCTGAAGGAGGAGCTGGAGTTCCAAAAGAACATCTACAACGAGGTTTGCGCTCTTCACCTTAACCCTTCTATTTTTATTCAGCTGTCTAAGTCATCTGTCCTACTTTTCATCTTTTACACAGGATATTGATTCCCTTCCAACTACCTACTTGTCGGTTTTGCATTCCCCCCTTGAGCTCTGTCTTGCACATGCACTTATTTTTCGTGCTCTTTTCTCTCGATTTAATCTTAAGTTTATTTTCACATTTAAAATGTTACAATGCACTAGTGGGAATATTTATAAATCATATTTAAATGTTGGGATTTCACGGTGTCATCAAGGCAAAATGTTTTTCAGTGGGGTCCCAGTGAAGCCCTGACCAGCACTGGAAACACCCCCCCCAACTGAAACATAATGATTAGGATTGCTTAAAGCGTCATCAGAGCAGTGCATTTATCTCCTCGAGCTCCGTAATTCTAAACAAGTAAATCCTTCACAGCCACTGACTAATCAATGCAATGAAGTTTATTTACCGTAGAAGGTTTGTACAGGTGAAGTCTGTACCTGAATGAAAACAAACCAAAAATCAATATAAATTACTTTTTGGCAGTTTATTAAAGTTGCAATAAAATAATAAAAGTCAAATCAACCATATCCTCAATGCTCAGATTAGTCAGATTGACCAAGACAAATTTCTGTACTTGAATGTGTTTTTGCAGCTTCCTATGTTTGTTTTCCTCTCTCTGTTGGTGTTTTTAGGAGCTGCGTGAGTCCAAGCGCCGGCACGAGTCTCGCATGGTGGAGATCGACTCCGGGCGACAGAAGGAGTTTGAGAGCAAGCTGGCCGAGGCCCTGACTGAGCTGAGAGCCCAGCATGATGATCAGATTCGCCTCTACAAGGAGGAGATTGAGAAGACCTACAACTCCAAGGTATTTCTGGATTCCGCAGGAGACATGGGTCTGTCGCCATCTGGAGTCAAAATAGAGTTTAGCTTTGTGTGCTGCTTTACTGCTTTACTACTAAATGGTCTATGATTTAAATAATGTCAAATTGTGATTAACATCCTTATTGCATTGTATCTCAGTTTATGCTAGTGTATAAAAATCCTCCTTTAGCTTGTATCTTGCCTTTCATCTACATACAGGAGGGGAATTAATTTAATAGGAATAACCACTGTCCTATGGGAATCTTAATGAGGAAATGTGGATAAACAAAACAGCAGTTTTTGTCATTGGAATTTAATTGTAAACCAAACTGTAGCTAAATTGTTCTGTGTTTTTACTGTACCCCTTGAGAAATTCTATTTTGGGAATTACTATTTCTGAATTGGTTAACTTAACAAGAAAGATGATTAGTGGTAACAAGCCAAAGATGTATTTTTCTGTGAAACAGCATTCTCTTAGCAGCCACTGCCTTGCTAATTATTGCATCTCTCTGTCTTTCAGCTGGAGAATGCCCGTCAGTCAGCTGACAGGAACAACCACTTGGTGGGAGCCGCCCATGAAGAGCTGCAACAGACCCGTGTTCGACTGGAGAGTGTGTCGGGCCAGCTCAGCCAGCTGCAGAAACAGGTACACACACATAGACATTCACTCTGTCAGTCACACTATTTATTAATAGTTTATCTTTCTGGTGGTTTTCATTTCTACTGATGCTGTGACTAACTAATATTGACACGAGTGCTCGAAGATATTGTTTCAGCTTTTGTTTTCTCTAAGCACCACTGATTAACATCCAGCCTTACCTGAGGTTTAAACAGACTAAGACTGTTTATACTGTTACAAGAAGTGTGCACACAGCATAATTGGCCAACCTTTGTGTGCGTGTGTCCCTATTCTCTAAATCAGTTGTCTGCCAGCGAGGCTAAGGTGCGCGACCTGGAGGCGGCTCTGACAAGGGAGCGAGACCTGATGAGGCGGAGGTTGGACGATAAAGAGCGAGAGATGGCTGAAATCAGAGCTCGGATGCAGCAGCAGCTGGATGAGTACCAGGAGCTGCTGGACATTAAACTGGCCCTGGACATGGAGATTAATGCTTACAGGAAGCTTCTGGAGGGAGAAGAGGAGAGGTGAGATAGTTTGTTTGTAAAACAGGAGCTACTGGGTGTAGGGGTAGGAGTGGGACCACTAACAAGTCAGTGAATAATTGGTTGTATGTGCAACAGGAGAACACTGAACCTGAACATGAAGGGTGCTTTTAGTCTGTGATGTTTGTCACGGTCTGGGTTCTACACAGTACTGCAGTTTTAATGAGTATATACTGAAGCTTAATGCTATGTTTGATAGCATGATGATCCTTTCAGCTTGGTTTGAGTTTCCAATTATTTTATTTTATTTGAATATTATATTGATTTGTGTGTTTGCTGCTGAGTTACACTTGATAATTATTCTGTATTTCTGGTTGTGGTTCATTAGAGTATGCTAGGTATGGGACTGTGACAGCAGAAATGACATGTGTTAGTATGCTATCCATGATCTTTCACTCTGTCCCTCCCCCAGGCTGCGTCTATCACCCAGCCCTCCACCCACCAAGGTCACAGTGACACGCTCCTCCGGCTCAAGCCATGGACACAGCCATAGCCACAGCCACAGCCACAGCCACGGCCACACCAGCCGCCTGCTCCAGTCCTCCACCACCGCCTCCAGCAGCCGCAACTCCTCTGGCACAGGCAGCACCAAGAAGCGCCGTCTCAATGACAACGACAGCGAGACGTCCAGCGTGGCGGGGGGCACTGTGACCAAGGCGCGGATTAGTCAGCACGCCTCAGCCAGCGGCCGCATTACAGTGGATGAGGTTGACCTGGAGGGAAAGTTCATCCGTCTCAGCAACAAGGCTGACGAGGTAACAGACTCGGCTTAGGGTTGCATTGATGCCTATGTCTGTGTTTGAAAAAATACAATACAGTCCTACAGACTTAACATCAATAACCCAGAGGTGTTGTGCTAGTCACTAATTCCATAGCTAAAATTCCATAATAATTGCACTAACCATATAATGTGTAAGATGTACCATTAAGAATAGGATCCTGACATTAGTGTGGTATTTATATTTGAAAAAAGGTTAGCTATAGGTAGGTCTACCTGCACTTTGTCAGCTTATTCTGGTGTTCTGGTGTATTTTTTGAAGATCCTTTTCTTTTTTTGTCTACCTTTTTAGTAATTATTTGTGGATTTAAATACATTTCAATTCTCTGTTTAGTGTTAAAATTATCTTTCCATTGCTCTCCATGTAGGATCAACCATTAGGCAACTGGCAGGTGAAGAGACAAAGTGGTAGTTCTGCCCCCATTGTCTACAAGTTCCCCCCAAAGTTCATCCTGAAGGCCGGAGGAACTGTGACTGTAAGTTACAAAATATGTGCTGATTTGTAATAATTTAACTTGACTAATGAATACACCCTGAAATGTTTTGACCAATGGCATGCAGCCAGCATTCAGGTGACATAATACTCATTCACACCTCTGATGTACAAGTCTTGATAATGCACCAACAGTGGCAATGTGTGTGCAAAAGGCAGAGACAGAAAGAGTCTGCAAGCTGTTCAAACACGGATGTAAACAGTGCAGGCTTAGCAAATGTGGATGTAAATTCAACATGTCTGTTGGACCTTAATTCTTTTTGTTGGGAAACACTGAGAATAAAATCTATAAATAAAGGTCTACATGGTACCTCTAAGATCCTTTTTCATGTTTATTTCACTAGCAGCTCAACAATTACTAGTCGATGACATGATCTCTGCAAACTCTGTGACCTTTGCAGATCTGGGCTGCATCTAGCGGTGCAACTCACAACCCTCCCACTGACCTGTTGTGGAAGACCCAGAACTCCTGGGGCACTGGCGATCTCCTGCAGACCACTCTCATCAGTTCCAATGGAGAGGTCTGGCTTCACTTGTCTATAAATACACATTTCTGGTTCTTTAAACTGCAGTAACTCAACATTTTGTTTCACTGTTCTCCCCCCAGGAAATGGCCATGAGGAAAGTGACACGTACCCTCTTCCATGATGATGATGATGATGACATGGTAAAGTCCTCTTCTGTTACTTCTGATTAATCCAACAAATCTGAAATTATCATACATTATGCAATATGAACAGCCCAGTTCTCAGCTGACTGCAGCATCGCCAACAGTGTTGAGTAACTCTGTTATTTGTCGCCACCTGCAGGGAGCTCACAGCACAAGTGGTGCAGACAACGAGTACAACCTGCGGAGCCGCAGAGTGATCTGTGACTCCTGTGGGCAGCCGTCAGACCGCAACGCAGGTGTTGGCAGCAGCGGGGGTCTACCTGAAGGCCTGGTGGGACATTCCTTCTTCATGGGCACCAATGAGCCCAGACAGGTACTGTTAAAACATAAATGTTATTACGACAAGATGTTCATTGAAATGCATTTAGCAGTTTACAAGATCCAAGGATCAAGGTCTAGAAGGATCTGAAACCGAGTTTTGGCCTTAGATGTTAGGTGGAATTGATCATGGCCTGAGGAGGAGGAGCTGTGGGAGAAGAGCTAGAGTTTCCAAATGTTTAAAATACCACAACTATGTTTTCTTTTCCATGCAGAAGTTATATTTAGGCAAATTATCATTTAGGCATTTCTAGAAGGAAGAAGAAACCATTAGGTTGCATGAAAGTCTTTTTAAAAAGACCTTAGAGACTTGCATATCCTCATAAACTTGATGTGACAGTGAATATGTCAGAGTCCACATACACAGTCCAGAGTGGACGTTTTGTTTCAGTCGGCCTCATCATCCACATTAGAAGTGTTTTTTTTCTGTCTTCATCTCAGTTGTTGATTTAATTTTCAGCGGCTAGGAGGAAGAAAATAATGCATTGTACTTGATTCTTTAGGGATATAAAATAATAAATCATTGATTAAAAATACTTTTATTTCTTTAATTTTGAGCTTTATGAGCAGCAACAAAAAATTAAATTAATCACTTTCTAGCCATTTTTACTGGATGGGGGGAAAAATACAAAGGCAGTGCACGACTGATTTTTATTATTTGTATTAAGTATTTTCCTGATTGACTGTGTTTAATGTCTTTTCATGTTTTAAAAATTTTCTACACAATTAATTTTTTACCTCCCCCTTCAGGCTCGCACCAAGCCGGAGAACTGTTCCGTCATGTAACAACCAGACAGCACCTCACCAGAACCTACAGTACCACCTCCTGTAGCCCACATTGGAGAATAATTTTCCACCATTGGGTCATTTATTTTTTTATATGATCTTGTCTTATTTTGTACTAAGAGTAATCTGCAGGTTATATGTGCTTGAAGGTTTTGGCAAAGGACGCAGGATTTTTTTTATTCAGCTTTTGAGTTTGTATATTCAAGTTATGTTATTGCATGTGTGCTGTGGTATGCTTGTACTCTAATTTGCTCAGCTTCTCTGCTTGCACTGTCTCTTTCTCTCTCTGTCTCACAGACACACACACACACACACACACACACACACACACGCACAGACATGCACTGACACTCAGAGCTCCATTGACCAGTGCTTGTGCTTCGATCCAAACCAGGGTTTCACATTTAATGGCCAGGCTGTCAACACTCAACACGCACAGCTAGTGAACCCTGTCAGGAATAAGTCTCTCAAGCCATACACACAACAGGAAAATGGATCCTGCTGGGTTGTTAATCATTTTTTCTCCCATCAAATAGAGCAGATCTTTATTTTGTTGGATTTTGTTGGTTATGTTTGCAATCAAAATAGTTTGCCTTGTTTGGGAGCAGTATTGTTCTATGTGTAGGGTTTTTCTTTTCTTGAAAATTGTCCAGAGAAAGCCAAAGTACTCTAAGCTCAGGGTGTTAAGCAGGTCCTTTTTTGTCACCTTAGACTCAAACATGTTGTAGTACGTTATCCATGTGGATTTACACATATAGTCAGGCAGCTGTGGTGCACAAAGAGAAAATAATAGTTTGGGATTTGTGACAGTTCAGCCTCAGAGAAATGTATTTGGTTGTTTTTGACAAGTCTGTAAAAATATAGAATTACTGTTTGCTGGATATGTTGAATGTACTTAAATGAGTCAAGTGTGTCTTGGATCGATGCCTTATCATTAATTCCAAAGATGCTTATTGATCATTATATAGAATTTGTTGTTTACCTAAGGAAATATCAGGAATAGGTACTATATTTTGTATCGGATTACAAATTTCGGTGCCATATATGCAGTATATGTTCATGGGAATTCTCAGCTTATTCCACCAAATGAACACTATTCTACTAGAGAACTGTTGCTGCCATGTAGAGAGAGCAACAGTAGTTTTGGTAGTGTTTTAATAAGCTTTACAAATTTAAAAATACAACTTTGTCTTTAGAGGACAGAAAAAAAAAAAAGAGCAACAATCGCAGTTCTTTACTCACATGCCTCATATCACAGTCTTGTGACTGTCACCCGTTCTCTAGTTTGTGTTCCTCCTGGTCATAAGGGCTTTTTTCCCCTTTTCCTCAAAGCTTTCTGGCTTCGTAAATCCCCTAGCATGATTTGGGGATCTAAGCAGGATTGTGGGGTTTGTATACTTTGTGACTTTGGCTTCATGCGCTGCTTTTATTGATTCCAATTATGCACAGCAGGTAGATTTGTACTGTAGTCTGGTAGCTTAAATCATTTATACTCCAGTGAAAACCATATCAAAAGCATTTATGGAAAATACTTGATAGCTGTTTTTGTTATTTTCTTGTTTCTGTTGTACTTTAGAGATGGTATTTCTGCTGCATTAGATTCTATTTTTGCCTAAAGTAGTAGGTTTTGACACTAGGATCCCCAAAGTGCCTTAAAATGAGTGTTAGTGGTGTTAGAATTGATCATCTTTGTGCTTCAAAGATGTTTAGTGTTTGGCCTCTGTGACACAGACTTAACACAGACATGATATTTATATTACACAATTGCAGCGTGTAATTGTGTAATATATTCCAAGTATTAAGTGATTTATGTATGTCAGAATTGATCGTGTAAAGGGGGAGGACTTTCTGAGTGATTGTCAACCAGAAAAAAACTAAACAAAACTGGTACTTGTAACTGGTTAATCTTTTTCTTGTTATAGTGTTTTCTTAAACACACAGGTGCTGTTTAACATTTGTATTCTAGGTTAGTTCAAGATACAGATGTAAAAAAATCATGCCATAGATGTGCGCTATATGTTAGAAACTCATGAAAGGCCTTTGTAAAGTCCTGAACTCTCCCTGTTTAAGTCCAGATGGAGGCCTCACAAGGCATTCATAAGACGTGAGGATTTATAATGTAACTGAAAAGAGATTTCATTATTGTGAGGCTTTAATGCCAATGTTATAATTAGATTGAAGTGGGATTAGTGTCACATCTATCATAATGATGCTATTCACTTTACAGAAAAGCCATGCTTTCAGGCAATGTAACAAATGACTTTTTTTTTTTTTTTTTTTTTTGCTTTTTCTAAAATAATGCTGAGTAAAACTTCTTTTCCAGTCATTCAGTAGTGTGACTTATTTTTTTCGGTTCACTATCATTCACAATCACTGTTGGAAAGTGCAGACATTTTTATTTACATTATATACACAACACAACACTGTACTCGTGGTTACATTCACAAATACATTTCCTCATGTATAAAAAGCAAATAATAAAAAAGAAGCTTTGCCCAAAATTATAGCACTTAAAGCTCAATATACATTCTCTCTGGTACAATGAAGGACAATAGGATAATGAAGTTTTCATTTAGTATTGACACAATGTGAAAACCTCTTTAAGGCATTACTTGGCAGTAACAAGAGCTTGATTTCCCTCTGGGATTAAAGTTTTCTTGATTCTTGAATTGACCAAAACCTATTTAATAAGAATGATAAACAAAAGATAAACCTGCTGATTTCTCTCTGACTACATTTAGGATTTGTGTAAATGGTGAATGTATGTGTAAAATGGGATTTTCAATATTTAGAACAGTCCCTTTATTTTGCTTTTCAAGGACAAAGTTGCTGCTGTAGGGCACCACATTGACATTCATAATGCTGTGTTGATTTGACTTGTGCTTCCAGGTTTTTTATGGTTTATTTTCCACAACATAAACAGAGTTTGTGTTTACATTGCCCTATTATCTATTAATAAGCAAGATGTGTATGGTATTTGGTTACAGGCTAAAATATAGTCCATCATAAAATAGTGCTTTTTTCACAAAACTGTGACACTAACAATATATTTATTTCTATATTTACAAGGTTTTCATCTGCCAGCAGCAACAAGTGAGTATTTTTAAATGCCACATTTGGAAAAGACAATGCTGTTCAACACAGCTCTCAAGTATTTGATGCTTCCGAAACCTAAATACCAGCAATAAACGGTCACGTGTATATAACAACGTCACAAAATAAAACAATGGCAGTATTTGTTTTAGTTTGCTGTAATCCATATGTATCACCTTCAAAAATTATATATTTCATTTTAGGTGAAAAAGCAACATAGAAACTTCAGACAGCACAGGAAAAGGTTTGATTTCTGATTAAAGGAGTTCTTCAAACCGACTTATCAGCAAGCAAAATGAGTAAAAAACTGGAATTAAAGCTTGTTTAGATGAGTTCAAACACTCCAACGTTAAACCATGCAGCCTTTTGGGTTGTTGTCCCACGGGAGATGATTGTAGCTGACACCCAATGGTGTCGCCACAGTCCAGGCTTCCTCAGCACAACCCGTCGCTTCAGCGGTCTGGATGACAAGTTTGTCGTGGTGAAGCAAGTACCACTTTAGCCCACAGAGGGGCAGTGTTGAGTTGAAAGGAGGGCATCTGCAGTAAATGTTAGTTCCTCTGTGGGACAGATGCCTCGCCGCTGCTCTGTGGGTGGTCAACATCTCTGATTGTCAGAGACGAGCAGAAAGTTTGCTCTTTCTTTGCAAGCACAGGCCTGAAATCATCCCCAAAGTGAGTAGGTTGGGAAACTCGCTGAACTACAGTCACTGAGTTATTCTTCTGGGGGAGGGAGAGGGGGGTCTGCGGACTGGTGGCAGGTCGTAGTGTCCCGGGATGTGGCTGTTCACTGGGAGGTCGTAGTGGCTCTGGGGGTCTTCGAGTGGAGCGTGACCGAGGGAGCTCTGACGCTCTGAGGGGATAAAACAAAAGACAACGGGACTGAGCTCTGTGTGCTTCCAAAAGCATCCACCTCCAACTTTTCCAGAACTACACTTATTACATTTACTACACTACACAGATTTTAATCAACAAAACCTTGCTCACTTGGCAAACTCAAACACACAAGAAGAATATCCTAAGTATCCCTGCATCACTAATCATTACACAAACTCTATAGCCCCTTTTTTAGCTTCCTTAATGTTTATTTAATCATCAACCACAGTTTTCTGCTTCCAATAGTGGGTTATTGATGGAAGGTAGTGCTGTGCTCTCTCACTTCTCCTTAACCCAAAGTTTAGCAGCCTATTATTATTTACTTCTTTAGAGAAAAAGAGGGAAAAAATGATATCTTCATCAAGCCAATATTTTTATTAATCGAACATTTAGTTTGATTTCCGAACCTACGATGACCCAAGTTTCCCCTCATTATTATTATTAGTCTGACTGGATGTTGATGCATTACCGGTGTCTACGTTGTGATGAACTGCAGGGCTAATAAAAGCGCAACCTAAGCCACTCCGAGTTTCCTCTCTCTTGCTCTTCCTTTTCCTTTCAGTGTCTTTTCTTCACTTCCATGTAAACAGTTGTTCATTCATTCAAACTCTGCCCTGAGGAAGTTCACCCTTCCCATTTGTCAGACAGGACACTAACACAGATCCTGTGAGCGGGAAAACTCTTTTGTTTTTTTAAATTTTGAAGTTTGAAATTCTTCTTCAAAGAGTCTTTACTCTCTTATCTTCCTGATCTTTTTCTTGTAATACTGATCATCTAGAATAAATAAAGCGCTGCTCACCTCTGCGTATTGTGGCTGTGTTAAACGGCGGTGGCCTGATCTCGGTGTATGCTCGCTCTCTGGGTACAGCTGACTTCATTTCCATGTAGCTGCTCTCCGGGGGACAGAAAGGCAGACCGGGCAGATCTTTGATGGTAGCATAAGGATTCTCGCTGTTCAGGGAGCTGCTGCTAACTGCTGCTGTGTCCTTCAGCTCTGTCATCACACATGACACAAAAACAGAATGAGTGGGGACTGTAATGAAGAGTCAGAATCCAGCACACCAACACGTTTTAAAGTGCAAGGCTGCTACTTTAGACTATAACATTTGAAGAGTTTTCTGCACGTTGTCCACACATTTTTTATGAATTATGGCTTCCCCAGACTTACTGAGCGAGGTTTAAGACCTTTTAATTTTATGGGTTGAGATGGTTTAAAGAAAACCTGATGGACTGTCACGTAGCAGGACCTGTGAATAATCTGAATAATTTTAAACAAACCCACATGTTTGGAAGAGTTTTATAAACTCTTATCTGAAATAAAGTCTTCATTTGAAACGGGAATGAGACATTTCGTTCACAACCATAAATGGTGGATGACATTTGGGATGAAAATGGTCAAAGTAATTAGGATTCACCACCTGGGGACCATGAATTAACTAATATTGGTGTTAACAGTTTATGTAGCATCTCTCACTGATGTAGTTTTATTTAGTGCAGGTGAGGAAAGAGGGTGAAAATAGGGGGATGAACTACCTTTGTTGTAATACTTTCCGAGGCTGGCGCTGTAGCTGTAGCTCCGATCAATTCCAAACGCTCCTGTGAACAATAAAATACTAATCTGATGTCTCTCATCTCATTTTCATTCACGACAAACTAATCAAAAGCAGATCTGCTGCTTCGGAAACCTGCAAAATCTATAACAGGTGAATAAACACTTTTATGATGTTGTTGTTTTTACACTCTAACGTTAAACGTTCATTAATGACTGATGTGTTTTTCTGTTCATAGGAAATGTGAGCGCTGATAAACTTTCCCGTCCACTGTAAAAAGTGCTATCCATGTTTTCTCTCGATTGTTGATATTGTTGAATGACCCTGACTTTCTCCATTTCTCTACATTTATACTCTTTTGTGGTGAAAATATTTTGTTTCATTTGAGGTTTTAAAAGTTATTTTCACACACTAGTTAATATTTTCTGCTGGTATTCAATGTCTTTACGAATGATTATTTCATTATTAAACTCAAATTCCTTGTTTTCCATTGTCAGTAAAGCTTTCCACTGACACTGAGAATAAGGAAATACTTCAAGGTGTTTTTGCCAAAGATTAGATTAGCAGTGTATTGAAGGTTTTACTGATTAATTTTAATGCAGTTGTGGTCAGAAGGTCAGGAACCAACTGCTTACTTTTATTGGCTTGTAAATGTTAATCCACTCGGTTCATTTTACTCAACAGCTGCAGGTCTCTTTGCATAAGAGTCTACACTAAATGGATAAAATGTGAAGTCACTGATTTTTAATAGGAATCACACATTGCAGAGTCAGTGGGACAGACCTGAGTCTTTGCGGGGCTCGTGGTGCTTCCAGTCTGCAGGGAGAGTTGCATTGCTCTCAACTCCGAACAAACCCCACCTCTCCCTCTCCATGTTTTTCACACTGCAGAACAGCTGGTTGTTGGTGTTCTGTCAGACAGAAATCGTTAATGCAAAGAATGTGTATGAAGTGAAAACACAGACTTATACTTTAGTGCACTGTTTCTTATGAGTTCATGGCCCTTGTGAACCCCCCACTGGCCCCCTGAACACGTGAGCAGATGCTGCACTCAAACTGTGACACCTAAATGTTTTCTAAAGTATCAGAGCAGTGACGTAGTTTAATAAAGTTGACATTCACCTTGATGGTGCGGTCGTGGTTATTGGGGAGGTGCGGCAGAGGAGGCCTGTTTTGGCTCAGTGTGTGGTAGCTGGGGTTGGAGTAGTAGTGGTGATAACTGTGAGGAACATCTGTAGACCAAAACAAACACATCATGTCCGCTGCTATTAAATCACCTCAAGGTCAATAAAGTGAATCTCTGTAGTACAGAAATACTGAAAAACATATAACAGAAAACAACTATAAAAGAATTACAGTACATATTTACATTTAGTTACACAAAGAAAATGATCACTATAAAATATCCTGTGTGCTGCACCTGGAACAGCATATTCAGAGTTAACCGTGCGGCTGGTGGAGAAGGAAACCGTTGGCGTGTTGTTCTGTTTGTCCTTCTGCCTGTGGCGGTACAGCAGCAGCAGCACCAGCAGCAGGACCACCAGGATGACGAGCACAACGATGCCGCCAATGGCTCCCCACGACTCCCTTTCACCAGGAGGAAGAGGAACCATAACACTCCCTGACTGCTCAGGTGAATCTGTCAAACAGAGGGTAGAAAGGGTATTCAAGTAACTAAAGCAGCTTTCATCAACTTTTCCACTCTGAGGTGGAAGAAAAGCAGGCTGCTGTACAAAATGAGTAAAAAATGTGTTAGTGTCTTTATTTTTGTGAGACCCTGTTACTATACCTTGTTTACAGTCATCTCCACTTTCACACCCACACTCCCCAGTAAATCGGTCACAGATGAGATTGTTCGCACAGGAACAGGTGTGAGTACAGAAGGGCCCAAAACGTCCTGGACCACAAGCTGAAAAACACAAGGTACATAAAACATGCATGACACATAACACATTTTTAACTAACGTGCACTACAGTTGTGTGTTATTGTGATTGGCTGCAATTCTAAAAACAATTACAACTTAAAAATAATTTTATTCAGTTTCATTTGAGATAAATTGTGTTT
The DNA here is from genome assembly GCF_900324465.2 of Anabas testudineus. Lineage (NCBI taxonomy): Eukaryota > Metazoa > Chordata > Actinopteri > Anabantiformes > Anabantidae > Anabas > Anabas testudineus. The sequence continues at coordinate 5,396,712 of NC_046625.1, forward strand.
TAGGTTCTGTACTGTATATTATACAGTATGTCAGTGGCTCTTGTACCAACAATAAGTAAATAACGTCAACGTGCCTTCTCGATATGATATCTCGTGATCACATATAGTCTCCTCACTGTAGTAACATTTCATCATAGGGAGTGTGATATTTCCTCCACACATGTACTTTTCCATTTGCTCTATTAAGTTGCACTCACGTATGGAGCAATCAGTAGCAGTCCAACCAGGCAAACATTCACAGCGACCGTCCCGGTGGTTGCATGTGGAGTTGTTGGCACAGTTGACACACACTTCAGAACACTGTTTCCCATAATATCCCACTGGACAAACTGAAACACACATATAGAATTCTGTTTTCTAATTTGATCTGATTTTGCTGTGTACAGTATCTGCCTGATAACAATACTCACTGTTCTCACAGGTGGCTCCCCAGTAGCCTGGACGACACACACATGCACCAGTTTCCCTTAAGCATGTGTCGCTGTTGGGGCAATACTTGAAACAAGTCTGGTTACAGTGGCGCCCCCAAAAGCCTTCTGAACATGGCTCACTGCAGCGGGAACCTGGAGGACAAAAATGAAGAATGAGAAATAAAGCAGTGAAACGCTAGTGTTGTTCTAATAATATTATAAGCATTGTATCAAAATATAGCCTCAAAATATGTGTTTGGAAAAAGAAACAATGTGTAAAGGAATAATACTGAAACTTTTTCTATATGTATAGCATAAAATTGATATTGTAGTGGACAACAATACTTAAATTCAGCGACGGTGCAAAGCCGGTGGTTCACTCATTTCTATTGGGCCAGATTTATCTGTGATACCAACGCCAAGCTGGCAAACGGCACAGGAGGACGTCATCACTTACCCCGCCAACCTGGCAGACAGTGACACTCCCCAGTGGTAGCCTGGCAGCCATCGGCATGAACACAATCACACCTCTTCAGGCAGCCTGGCCCAAACGTGCCCATCTGCATATGTGAACAAATGCCAATGGGCAAAGAATTGTCAGGGGAATCTCTTCAACATTCAGCCAACTCAGTCAGAGTCAGACAAAATACTACACTGGCAATGTGTTGTTGTATGGACAGCCTGGTGGTTTGGCATGGCAGAGACAAGAAGGGTACCCATCCAAAACACAGATTAAAGCATACAGAAGGTGAGGTAAGGGATAAAAAGCTGGACAACACTTCTACACACAGTCCAGTCAGAACTGACATGTTCTGTATAATTATCACCCCATGATTTCTGTATTAGACTCATCAAAGATAACAGTTGATTCGTCTACATAACTTGATACAGAATAAGCATATAGTGTATTCTTATCTTATCTAAGTGCCATGTGTTTTCAAGCAGTGCCGTGGCTTGAGCCCAGCACATTTTTGTTGCTTTGGGAGGCAAACCCAGAGAAAGGGAGGGGATTAACACATTACACCTCTTTCTTTAATCTACTTTTGTATATTTTATTTAACTATGCATGTATATATTTATAATTTGAAATAATTTTCATTTCTAGCTTATTGACAATTTTATTTGCACTACATATTCAACTAAAGTCTTAATGATCAATATTCTTATTGTAGCATTGAGTTTCATGAAATAAAACAGATTTACTGTCTGTATCAGTGGTTGTCTGCATTTTTCAAGACTGATGGAGATTATTACCATTTACTCAGCTTTTAATTTAACAACCAGAGTTATATTCTAAAATCTTATATCCAGGCACTTACGGGACATGGTTGGTCACAGTGAGTCCCCTGCCAGCCGGGTGTGCAGGTGCAGGATCCATCTGCAGGGTTACATTTTGCCCCATTGGCGCAGTGACAGGTGGCATTGCATCCTGGACCCCAGGTTCCTTCGGAGCAGGGGGTGGAACAGTCTACCCCTCGCCAGCCTGCAGAGACACAAAAGACCATCAGCAGTGTTTAATTGGTAACATGGTTGTGAGAAACTTCACCAATTTTCCTGCAGTCATGCATTCACCAGCCTGTGCCAAAGCAAAGTCAAATATTTAAAACCTTCTCTTTATGAATTCAGGGAAATGTTTTACCCTCTTTGCAGAAGCAAACCCCATCAATTGGTGAGCAGTCAACAAAGTTTTCACAGGAACACTCCAGAGAGCAGTTTTTGCCATAGGTGCCACTTTTACATGGACTCTCACAGTGAGCTCCCTGCAACAACAGAAAATAATACTCAATAACAAACCCTCGAGGGCATCACAGATCTAGTAAAACATATTTAAATCATCAGATGCAAGAGCTACTGCATATATATGGATAGCCTTGATTAATTTTATCATGCCAAACCACCACTCACTGTGAATCCGGGGGCACAATGACATTGGCCGGTGGCACTATCACACACCCCTCCATTCACACACAGACATGGCTCCAGGCAGCCGTGACCATAGAATCCATGAGCACAGGTCTCATTACAGTAAAGGCCTGCCCACCCTGGCTGGCATGTGCACTCTCCTTTCATTGGGTGGCAGCTGGACAATGTAGATAGAGATAAAGCTGATGAAATCACAACAAAAACCAAATAGTGCATCATCATAACTGTCACACTTGACACTCAGTCAAGCAAAAATCCACAGGTAAGAGTAAGCTGCTGCCTCGTCTCACTGGTTTGGTGCACTGCGGTTTAAAATTTTATTATTTCTGCCTTCAAAGTAGCACTGCCTCAGACAACTGTTTGTATTACTATCAATTCCTAATTCCCTGACAGCATCACTCACCTGAGTGTGTGTTTGTCTTGGCAGAGACATGTGCGTTCACAGTGTATGCCATATTTGCCAGATTCACACATCCTGTCCCTGCAGTGTGGCCCACTGAAGCCCGGCTCACAAAGACAGCCTCCATCAATGTTGTAGCAGCGTGCGCCATTGGCGCAGTCACACACACCTTTACAATCCTGACCATAAGTGCCTGCAGCACACTCCTCATTACACCTGAGCACAGGACACAGAAAGTTATATGGAAACAAACAACAGTTACACCATTTGGGAGAATAGTGCACACATCTGTTGTTGATTCACACATGAACCACAAGCTAAATTTAAACTTCTGTTTTGTGTTGGGGTTAGCCAGTACGATGAGAGCCATTAGGCTGTGTTCATCTGTGTCAGAATTTGACTAAAAACAATAAGGCTTAAATTTAAAACTGTGCAATGACTACAAATCATTTAATGTGACAACAAAATACTGAAAACACCTGTTTGCAATAATTCATATGACATCAAATAGAAGCCAAAACATCGAACCAGACTTTCTGTGATTGGGACACAGTTTTTTTGATTCTTCACTTGTAGTGGAACAAAAGCCAATGCAGGAACGTACAGTATACACACCTGCTTCCAGTGAAACCTTTAGCACACTGGCACTGTCCAGTTTCAGGGTCACATTTGCCGCTGTTGTGGCAGACACACTCCTCAGCACAGTTTTGCCCAAACCTTCCCTCTGGACATAGCTCTGTGCAGACCGTTCCCTGCAGAGCAACAAGAAAAAGCACAGAAGTAGAAGAGAGAGGAATTAGGTACTTCAGATATCCCTTAGATAATACGTTTTCTTTCTGGTTGGACCACAACCACGTTTTTATGTGAGACGTCTCCTGATTAATTTTTCACATTACTGGAAGCATCTGCATATCCCCAGAGATAACACGTTGTCTTCAAAATCATTGTTTGTCCAAAGTTTGGAACCAGCTGGAACATAATACATGAGCTAGTTTAAAATCTGGCAACCTCAGTTGATTGCATGAAGGTTAGTGTGCAAGCTCATGTGTTAGCATACCGTCCATCCTGGAGGACAAGCGCAGATCCCTTTGCCCTTGCAAATACCACCATTCTGGCAGGGGCATCGTGCCTGGCACTTCCTGGCACATGTCTTCTCACAACTGAGGAGAAGGATGGAGAAGATAAATGGACCCATTTACTTACTCTTTATATCCTGTCACATTCCTGAGGACTTATATATTAAATATTGCACTTTTTTACCACTAGACATTTATTAACTGTAGTTTGTAGTTACAGTATTTTGCTGATTCAGATAATACAGTACAGAACATAATCAATAAATTCATGCATTACTATAGAGGGTGCATCATAAAGTTTTGTGCACATGAATGCATCAATAATGATAATATGTATTATTTTGACATTTCTGTCCTGTAGCTATTACTATACAGTTATACTTATGCTTAAGCTCTGAATACTTCCACTACAGTGCACAGTTGTTCAGAGTTGTTCTTAGCTTAAAAAAGTCAGGTTCATAGAAAAATGTGGAGCAGTTGCACATTATGAGCTCAGATAACGTTTTACATTTCATACAGCCCAGTTATTTTAATTCTTGTAGAAAAAAATACTAGACCTTGAAAAAAATATAGAATACAACAACAGTACCTCACTTGACTTGGCAGTAAAAGAGCTTTGGGGAATCATGAGTGAGGTTAGAACGTGCCTTTGACCAATCAGATCACTTGGCTTAGACTACCTGTAGTACTATTCATTGCTGGGATATTATATTCACAATTACACTCTTGAGGTGAAATAACATGAAGAGACTTCAAATATACACAATTTATCATGGCTCTTTATGCCGTAATTACTGTTGCCAAGCTCTCCTTTTTTATTTAAAGTGGTGTGTAGTGCTTTCACATTGGCAGTATGAGAGTTTCCACTAATATCTTGTGGGGAAGAATTTTCATTGCTTACTCATTCACAGGGGCATCTAAAAACAGGCTGTAACATATGACTCATGGATTACAATGTTGTACAGCAGTCTTTTTCCAAATTAAAATTAAGTTGTGGAAACAAATAACTTTGTAAGAGCTGGAAGAACCTCTTAAAAAGTTAAGATGGTAAACAATAAAGTGTAATGAAGTGATGTGTAATGAAGAGAGGTATTAAGTCTATCCTAAATGAAATAATTATCTATACATACTATTAAATGCTGTGTTTCCAGATGATGACTTCTAATGACTTTGATGATCCCATGAGCTTGGGCTTTTCCACCACAAGGTGTTTTTGAAAGACATATCTCATTGATTATTATGGATAAATAGCTGTGACATTTGGTGAATCCACCCATGTGCCTCTCAGATAAACTGTAATGACTTTTGGTAAATTCTCTGTTATTAACTTAGTGCCATTATCAGATAGCATTTTTCAATTCTTCCCAATACTTTAAGACAATGGCTTAAAGTCAGCTAAATTAGTCAGCTTCTTCTGTACCTTTACTGCAAATTACTAAATGTTAGAATGCTATTATTATTATTATTATTATTATTATTATTATTATTATTATCATTATTATTAATGTTTTAAACTCGCCTCAAATTGCGAGTTCAACTGAAAATGGGGAAAATATAAGACTATGTTTGTAGTTAATATTCTTGTTAGAAACTCATATAGCATTTTGAGAGTTGATTTCATCATACAGTGTGCACTTACAAGGTCCCAGTGAATCCGTCCCGACATCTGCACTCTCCCGTTGCTTTATCGCAGGATCCTCCAGTTCCACACTTGCACCTCTGCAGACAGCCCTTCCCAAAAGTGCCTGCTGGGCACGACTCCTCGCAGTAGCGTCCTATGAACCCCGGGGGACACTGGCATGTCCCCTTCACTGAATTGGAGAGAGCTCCGTTCTGACATTTGCTCTGCTGACTACAGCCTGGGCCCCAATGTTTGTCATCACAGTCTGAAAGGTAAGAAGACAAACTGTACTACTAATACTATACTATTACTGAGACATTTTTAATTTAAAGCCTTACATATTCAGAAGAAGTTTTTTTCCCCCCAGTTTGGCCCACTACTGCACTTAAACAACAACACACATTCATACCAGTGAAGCTCTCAATTTCAATGCCCACATTTTCCAATGAGTCAAACAAGTCACCTTCCAGTAACATGTCTGCTTCTCTAAACAATGAGTCAAACCTACTGTAGTCTGAAATGACTAGAAAAAAAAAAAACAGAACATCATTATTGTAAATTACATATGCTGCAGGTTACATTATAATTTTGTCAGTTTTGTTTTTCCTCATTCAATTTAGATCCCATATGCTGTGATGTACATTTACAGTAATATTTTAAATCATGAAAAACAGAAACAAATTGGATTAAAACTAAACAGGACAGAGATGAACAACAGCACACAAATGAGAGGAAGAGTGCATGGGTAGTGACATAGTGTCTCTCCACACATTACTTATTACATATGTTGTTAAACACACTGAATGCAAAGCTGCCCCTTTAACTTTAAGAGTGTTGTTACCGACCATTGATTTATAATTGGCATGGGCATCTGCACGGAGTTTGAAGAATGGATGGGCTTTAAATGCTCTATTTAAAAAAAAAAACTTGGAATTGGCCCCAGGAGGTTAGTGTGCAGTAGAGATTCACACAAGGTTTGGATTTCAATTCATGATGAAGAGAGCTCAGTCCACTGCAAGAACCCTGATTAGTCATGGCTGCATTCTTCAAATTTCTCATCAATAACTTTGGCTGTCTTGGACATCGGACATCATCACGATAATGTGATACCCAACAGCACTGACGTAACAAATGGATGGGTGTCACTTATCTTTGCTCAATTTAGAAACCATGCCAACAATTTCATGCAGACCTCTGTAAATCATCTTTTTTTATGTGAGCAGTAGACATTCTTGTCCAGAGTCAATGGCAAACTGAGGCCTAAGCTACATTTTGTGTCCATGTTCTCAGTTTTTCCCCCCTACCTTTGTCTCTGCAGCATTTATGCCTTGTTGCTGCTCTGAAACCGACAAGGACTGCTTGGACAATAATTACACAAGTTAGAGTAGAGCCAAATTTGGTTTGGAGCAAAGCATGCTGCCATGAACTGCAGTGTTTATTGCGCTAACATGGAGCAGGACCCTTGCCACATTTGTTTAAAACGAATCATAACTTCACTTGTTCTTTGTGTGGGCATTAGAGAGAGGTTTTGCGGAGTATGTCATGTTGAGTAATGAGAAATTCAGCTGGGGCAGAGATTATGTTTACACAAGCATTCTCCAGGACAGCAGGAGACTGAGGGGTCTACAGAGCTTAGAACTGAGGGTTGATACATGCAAACAGTGGATAAGTGAAGGGGTAAAATTGACCACATTAGACAAATTATTTTTGAGCTGGAACTGACCAACATCAAATATTCCCATGTGTTTATCTGTATGTAAACTGTCTTTCTCTGACAGTGTTGCTGAATTTTACTTCACGTGTGTCCAGCTTTGATTTAATTGCTTTAATAAGGAATTCTGATCAATCCAAAATTACCATATGTTTGATACTTAACCCTTAACATTAAATGCATTTCCTTACTTAAGATCTCAGAACTATTGGCAACAAAGTACAGGTACGGTAAGTAAGTGTATAAAAAAAAAAAAAAAAAGTTTCTTAAATCTTTAAGTGTTAATTTTTGGATATTAGTTTATTGTAATTGTAATTTGTTTTAGGATTTTACTGTAAAAGCTGAGGAATTTACCAAATATTCAATATAGGAGTTCAGCTGAGGTTTTGTTAGTTTTGTTAATTTTCGTTAACTTTGTTTTATGAAATAATGTTCAGCTTTGTACTTCCTGACCATAGTTTATACATATATATATTTATATCAGAAAAATAACAGCAATGACAGTTAACTGTTTAGCTAAACTGAACTTGTGATCCTAATAATATTAGATTTTGAGATAATCTGACAGTCAAGAATTCAGTTTTTAAAATGTCACATGTAGGTGGTCATATTCTGAAAATCCTAAATTACAATTTTTTGTGGCATATATAGACCCATTTAAAATATGTTGTTTCCAGTTGCCATTTGTGGTTTTTCCATTACAAATTTTAGAACATTCCCCTAAAGGTGTCCCACAAGGATCAACATTAGGAAACCATATTATTTAGTGTACACATTAAAATATGTAATTTCCAACTCCAGACAATTCCACTTATGTATGTACAGTATGTATGTATTTTGTTAGCTTTATCACAAGTAACATTCATCAGATTACAGCCGACCTTTGACGAAACTCAGATCTCTTTTATTAATTGGTCTAAACCCATGTACCTATACGTCTCACTTCAATGAACTTCATATCCAGCCATTCCAGTCTTATTTTCAGTTTTTGTGGTTGTTTGAGTGTACCTGTATTGGATTACCACAACTACGCTTTGGTGTTTTGTTATATATCACATAGAATTTGCAAGTTTATCTAGCACAAAAGATCTTGCACTTACTTAGTGGCTCTTAACAAACGGTTAATTTCTGTAAAGGAATTTGAGGAGATACATCCACTCAGATCAGTATCTGCAATTCTGTGTGCATGTAAAGCCACTTACTGACACATATTTCCGAACTGGCATCTCCTCACTGTCTTTTATAAGGAATGCAAACAGACTGGATGGGAAAATTGTTCCTTTCCCCCTGTGAATTGTCCAAGTGGTGGTTTGGGTTTTGCTTGTGTCCAAAATCCACATAATATCCCGGACATCAAGCAAATAGCCCTAGTTGCTTGTTTTTGATTCCAGCTGAAAATCTGTCCTGAAACAGGGTTTAAATAAAGCAAATGTTCCTTTACCATGAGAGTTTCTATCTCCTTATGAGCCCCATTTTGACCTTTCTCTTACATCACTTTTTGTAATTAGCACTGTATTCCCTTTTTTGATTTTCATCAGTCCAAACTCATCCATCCTTTCTTTAATCTATAGATCAAAGAATACTTAGAAGTATACAAAGAATTCCTTTCCCTCCTCTCATCTATCACATTTCCATATTCGTGGGCAAACAGTATGATGACTGCACAATTTGGAAACCTCAGATTCCTCTCCTCTTTGGGATAACACACAAGAATCCAGAAAGTAAAAACAAACAAACATAAAAAATAGTACAGGACAATACAATGGAGCAAAGAGAGAAGTGAAAAAGCTACGTAAGAACTAAGCACAGTGAAAACAAAGGGAACATTTTTGCAAGTGAGGGGTAGAGTAGAGAGGGACTGTAAGCAGAGACCAAGAGAACTGGGCCATGCAACAGAGAGAGTGGGGTAACATTTTCCATTTCCCCTTTCCCATCATCCCCCTGTCAAGACATCAACCGCCACTCGTTAAAGCTAATTTCTTCTCTCTGCAGAGGAATAGGGAGAAAATGGAGGAGGGCTGTGTACTATTGACCCAGCTCAGTGCAATGAAACAGGCTGAAGGTAGTGGAAAACTTCATTTCAGTAAGGAGCTCAGCAACCATGTGAAATGTGGTTCTGGTTTCACACTCCGCATTGTTTGGACGATCACATTTAAAGAAATTTAAGGCAAGACAAACAGTGTTAGACTCACTGTTCTGAGTTGCTGCATTAAATAACTATTGTATAACTATTTCTACTGACTCTGGTTTTGGTTAAGGAGCCATAAAGCAGGTTTAATGTCTCTGTCCTTTTTACAGACTACTGTCATTTTACACTGTCATGACATAACTTTGTGCTCTCATTCTATTTTGTTACACACTTACACACAAGGTCTCACTTTTATTACGATTGATTGTCTTATTCCTTTAATTTAAAGCACTTCTCAACCTTATTAAGAAAAGCTGTTATAAGTTATGACTTGTTAATTTTGAAGAGTAACTGAGCGAGAGTTGGAGGTGCAGCTCGGTGTCCTTCTGGACTAGTAAACTGATTTCTGGACTGAGGCTGACATTAATGACTCATTGCTTTGCATGCCGTAATCCTCCCTTGATGTTTCCATTGGAAAGCTCTCCAGTGTGTGATGGAGTGGTCTATGTGAAGATCAGCCACTTGACTAATGGCCAGTTGTCATTTCCTGTTGTGAATGTGAAGTATATTTGTGTCTATGTGTGTGTGTGCACCTGATTAGTGGCAAAACAGTAAAAGCTATTGAAGGAAAAAGCAAATGAGAGCGAGAAAGAGAGAGTGAGGAAATGTCTGAGGATGAGAGAAAAGTGTATTTCATACCACTGGAACAGTCATCGCCTCGCCAGCCTCCCTCACACTGGCATCGGTCCGGAGCGACACATCTGCCATGGACACACTCCTTGGTGCAGCGAGCTGTTGATGAAAAACAGAATCAAGCTTTGTGGAAAACAGATGTTCAGAGAAGGTGTGCAGCAATCTGAATTTGTAGTAATGTAGGGAGTGTAAAAATGAGATCTAAAAATGAGACCTTTTTGCTTCAGTCCCCTCATATTCTTAATGTCCTCATTGGAACAGAAACAACGATACTGTTTATATAGTTAACTGGTTAATTGCAGCATGTGGTGCTTTCGTGTTTTAATGGCCAACTAATCCTAATGAAACTGGCAGTCTATTTGAACTATTATTCGTAATTCTCTTTGTCTTTGTTAAGAAGTTCTGTTCCTCTTGGCTCACATGAATCTGTAATGTATGTTTTTAAGATTTGCTGAGCTACACAATCCACAATCTTCCATGTACACACATGCAGTTGCAGCAATACTAGACCACCTGGGACAGGAGTGCAATCCTCATGTCCTCTTCTGCACAATAAATTGTCCACTGAATCTCAGCTTACAAATTTGATTTATATTTTCCTGTCAAATCGCTGACTATTCATGTTTGATTTTTGTGAATAGTGGTCTCGACCACTTGTCTGTAAAATCAAATTCAAAAGCACACTACATGTATTTGTTTTATTCAGACAACCACCTACTCAGCTGAGTTACATAGTTTCCCTGTAAATTTATTCCACCCATCATAAACAGTGTATGAGCTGCCAGCCCAACAGCTGGGCTCAACCACGCTACTGAAAGCACCAGTGTTGGATGCCATTCATATTGTCAAGGAGCTTCCTCTTACAGTCTTTGAGTTGTATGCATGCCAGCATTTTAAACGATTCTCTTATTAATGAAGTTAATTCTAACAAGCCTTTATAACTGAGATCTAATAACTCTGCCAGAAGTGTCTTCATTTCTGTAACATTGGACAAGTGTTTTCTAACCACATGCCACGGAGAGCCATGTGCTGTATACGTTTTCTTTCCATCCAAATGCAATAATTTCACTGATTATTTTCTCTTCTCTAGTTAAAGGTGTTTGGACACTGGGGGCTGGAGTTTCAGGGGATCTAAGAAAAGACTAACATATAATCAAAAAAGGAGGCAAGTATAGTTATATGTAATTATATGAATTGAGAAAATACAACAAACACACTAAAGTGTACAATACAGAAAATGGATCAAGGAGCAGTCATAGATGACACGTTGAAAGAGAGATATTTCAATTATGAGACTCAAAACTGTGATCAGTCAGCCATCGTGGCTTTCTTGATGTCAGTCAGAAAAATCAAAGGCTTTTGTGTTTGGTTACAAAGACAACTTATGCAACAGTGAATGTTGTGTTCTGCAAAAAGAGGCTCAACAATAAGAGACCAAAAATGCATATTATCTCTGCTGAGAGAAAATCATCTATCTCCAAATTGTCAGTTTGTCAAGCACAGGCTCAGAGACCTTGTAATTACCGTCCTGTGTTTCTGAGATCATAGGGATGTATGAGAAGGTTTTTAAAGCTAAGGTAGAATTTTCTCAACCCGTGTGAGGCCATGTTTGGTTTCACTTTATTTATATAAGTCACCACTGTTGGCTATCAGCAATAACAGTGTGTCAGTAATTTCCTGACAACTGCATCAGTTTGGTGTTTCCAAATGACAATATCCAACAAACTGTTACTTATTTTAACTACTGCACCATTGTTTAGTGTCACGTAATACCAAATGGTATTTTAAACACATACGAAAACTTCAAATACAGTTCTGAAACGTTCTCACACGCAACAATTACTGTTTTATTGTTTTCTTTACATTTTTCAAGTTCATAACATAAAAGGTAATGGCACAATGAGGATTTGGAATTTTGGGCTGTGACTGCATTATTTCTCTGTCGATTCTGGACCATAGTCATCTGTGAGAATTCAGTAGCATTCTTGCTAACCACGATATTCACAGCATTTGAACATGCATCAGTGCCACTCCTCTCAATCCATCACTAACAGATGCTTAGTCCATGGAATAAAAATGGTTGAAACTGAACAGAAATGAAAATATTAAAATTAGAAATATGGGTGTATGAGGGTTTTTATTACAGCAATACACAGTTTAAAGTTTAAAATTCCAGCTAGTACTGCCAGTATATACTGTACAGTTACAGTATGAGAGTTTCAGTGGGAATAGAACCCATCATTTTAGTAATTCCAGTGTCATGTGCTATCTATTGACTTTGCACATTGGGTGGAAAAAAGAAGAAATTGCTTACTGGCAGTAATGGGAATAGGTTAAAATATGGCTTTGTTTAACTTGCAAACCACAACCTTAGCAAACCACTTACACGTATTGCACTTGATTACTGCTGATGACATTGCACCATCATTAACACATTCCAGCATCGCATTGCTTTTGTTCAGCCAGAGTTGTTGTGTATGTTGGTTTGCAAATGTGCACCTGCGGTTATTCTGTGCAATGCAATTTAACTGACTTTCAACATCGGAATTCCAGCTGTGTTAAATTCACTGCTTTATAAAAAATAAATAAATAAAAAAACACCACATGTATAGACTGCAGACTGCAGATTGAGTTGTGTTTACCTGAGCTGTGAAGTTTGTTCCAGTAATGACAGAATGGCATAAAAACATTCAAGTGTCTGCGAATAGATAGATAGATCTATAAATAGATTTTATTTATAGTTCCATTACAGCTGCATTAACTTTTCTCAGTGTAATGCATTTTGAAAGGTAGAATATATGGCACAGCTGTTACATCGTATTGTATCATATTTTACATGTATATCTAATCAAGTGGGAAATCATTGTATTGATATATGCATACGTCCTGGTGAATCCAGTGTTCATGATGGTGAAGGTGGGGTGGTTAAAATTAGTGTCTCTAAACGTGAGCTTCTACTGTTACTTACGGACACATTTATCTCTGCTCTCGTAATATCCTGGACAGCACTGGTACCTCTTGCGGTAGTCTGTCTTCACAGCCTGTCTATAAGCTGTTTTGTAGGTGATTCTGAAAAATAAAAGTCAAACAGAACTCTTTGACCATTCACAGGTAGGAGTAGGAAGTCAGCTCAACAGGAATAAAACCATTGTGCTGCTGGTACCTGTGACGAACACATCTGTAGGATGTCCGAGGGTCTGAGCAGGGCTCCTCTGTCACTTCATCATAGGGATGAGAGTACGACTCTTTGACTGAGGTGGTGAAGCTGGGAAGGGACACAATATGAATGCTGTAACTAACTCACTGTCAGAAGAGAAGTTAATATTGATAAAACGCTTAAATAGTGCCTGTAGTCTGTGCTGCAACAGTCTGTGTTAACTTGCTGGAGCATACAGGTCATGTCTAAAACCTTACACTATTTACTGTCCCTCTTCTACTCTTGGATGCACATGCAATACAATTTCAAGGGGCAGACCTTGGTGTGACTGCACCATAACTCAACATGGATGAATGACTCTCTTTTCTCTAGTGCCCTCATAAGGTCAATTCTTTGGTTTATGACTAAATTCCTGCAAAATAAACGACATCAGCCTTAGTCATACATTGCGTCTTGTGTTTACGGAGTGCTAAAACGCTAACTTTCATAATTGAGAAGGCAAACATGATGAAAAAGCATTCTAAACATCAACATGTCAGTGTTCTCATTGCGCGTATTAGCACACACATACTCTCTTTCCATAAAAGTTTACTTGATTATTTGTGATAAATGAGAGCTCTGTGTGAGCATGTCCATGCATGTTTAATGTCATTCCACAACAGCAACATTTGTTAGTTGTAGATAAAACAGGCCTCACCTCTCCCACAGGCTGCACACATTTGGTTCTCTTGGGTTCAGGGAGCAACTCAGACCAATCAAGAAGCTCAAAAACAGCAAGATGGTGGCGCTCTGCAGAGTCGGCATGGTCTTGATAGGGGGAAAAAAAGGACAGAGATTTAGAGAAGGATGCATAAACCCAAACATTTGTACTAGGATGGCACCGAGTCAAAACATTCATAACAGTCATAAGAAAAAGTACCAGCACGGTTTGCAATTACTTGGTTGTCTTCAAAAACTGATTATCAAGTGTGACCAGATCTTTACCAGTCACAAATATCAAACGCAATATTTCTACGCAGATAAAACACAAACAGTCATGGTCTTTAAAGTGTTTACTGAACATTCACAGGGATGGTGAAAAAAGTAATGGTAACACTAGGCTTCTGAAGTTACTGAGTTGGAGTGAGTCTTGGCAAGCATCCAGTCTAATCAATAAAACAACAATGGAGGTGTGATTTAGAACTACCTTGACTGTGTCAGCGAACTATTCACAAGCAGCATCAGCTGATGTTAGCCATGCCTTGCAAAAAAGAGATCTCAGAAGACCTACAATCAAGAGTTGTTGGTGTGCATGGAGCTGGAGAGGGTTACAGAGTAATCTCAGAGTTTAGATAGTCATCAGTCCACAGTTAGATATATTGTCTATAAATGGAGACTGTTTGGTACTGTGCCTAGAAGTGGGTGTCAAGCCAAGATCACTCCAAAAGCACAACGCAGAATGCTCAATGGGGTGAAAAAAACCCACAGAGTAACAGCTACAGCCTTGAAGGATTCATTGGAGCTCTCTGTTCATGAGTCAACCACAGGCAAAACATTGAACAGGTATGGTATCCATGGCAGGACACCACGCAGGAAGCCATTGCTCGCCTGACAAAACATTGCAGCATGTCTGAAGTTTGCCAAAGACCACCTTGACACTACTGGGAAATGTCTTGTGGACAAGTGAAATTAAGATAGAATTGTTTGAGAAGAAAACACAGAACTGTGTGTGGCGTAAAAAGAGAATTGTATACCAACATGAACATAGTATCTCAACAATGAAGTGGAGTGGAGTGCATGCAATTGTGGAGGGGAAATTTGAATTTCCAAGTTTATCATGGTATCTAACAGTTAATGTCAGGGTGGCTGTCTGCAAGGTGAAGCTCAAAGGGAGCTGGGTAATGTAGCAGGTACATGACCGCAAATATACAGTAAATCACTACAGAAACACACAATGGAAATGCTCTCAAGGACATGAAAAGAGCAGTTCACACCAGACAAGATGGCTGAGCTGAAGCATTTCAAGAAAGGTCCAGACGACCTCCTGGATGTAGTGCAGGTCTAATTCACAGCTACAAGAAGTGCTTGCCTGAGGTTATTGCTGCCAAAGACAATTCAACCTGTTATAAACAGTTTACTCAGTTGCCATTACTTTTTCCACCATCCATCAATTTTATCAAATATCGTTTTTATTCATATTTGTGCCTGTGGTAAAGATCCCAATCGCAAATGATGATAAATTCATACAGAAAACCATGAAATTGCACCATAAATTTTTCTTTTTACTGTATTTGTTTTAAGGAAAAATACAGGAGACACGATAAAAACTGCAAATGCAATAAATGAAATACACCAAATTTATAATAAAATAAGCTTAAAAAATGTTATGTTTTGTTGTTTATCCAAAACGTGGCACACATGTCAAAAAAGTTCCATTCCTGCTCTCAACTAGCGATTTACATTATATATTTTTGTTTTTCATTTACTATAATTATCCTTTGACAGCGTTGGGTATAGAAAGATTGACTGCAAGCTGATTCACAGTACCTATAAACCGTGTCAAAGATTTACCCTCTGACTGTAAAAGAGTTCATTAAATGCTCAGCAGAGGTGAGGCAGAGAGCCAGCATAACGCTGTTTGTTCAGTCTCAATAGGCTACAAAGAGACATCAGAAGACAACCTGATGCACACGGGATAGATGTCGTAGAGTTAGAGCATAACGAAGAAAAAAGGAGTTGTGGGATCAGAGTCAAGAAATGCGACTCCCAACTTCAACATGACCCTTATCAATCAATCACTGAAGCCTCTAGAGTTGTCTGCTGTCCCCTTCCACACTCCAGCAGCATCTGGATCCAATCAGAGCATCAGCCCAAGAGAGCGTCTCGGCACGGGGACCCTGTTAGGCTCTCAGGGAGCAAAAGGGAGGAATTTATTTCTATTTTCCCTTTAAAAATATTCCATGGAAATGAATAGAAGTTCAGCAGGCCAGTGGTGTGAGCCCTCTGGTTAAAGGGTAAAAGCATCGTGGGAATAGAACATTTTTTAGAATACAGGGACATCATGTTGACATAGGATTGTTCAATCCTTGTTCCCCACTGTTTTGTAAATAAGTCCCATCTGACAGAATTATTGTACTACAGATTCTTATGTCATTTACACGTGGCCTTGGGAAGATTTCTGTTGTTGGGACAGTAACAGCTACATATAAACATTAGCATCTTCATCCAGTGGAGAAGATATTCATTAAAATAATAATAATTCATGAAAAAGGATTTCAAATGTCAGAAGAAGTAACAACAAATGCTGCTCTTAAGCAACTGAAACTTTACCAAACCCTTGCTGTAAGATCAGATTTTTGTGAAGGGTAAGTGGAGCTAAATCAACAGCAATGCCGACAACGCTGAAGTTGTATTTAATGTGGGTACAGTTATGCATTGAGCTAAATGTTGACAACCCAATGATGCCAGTATAATGTTTAACATGCTGAACGAACAGTTTTATGGAGATGCTAAAACACAGGTATACAGTGGCAAGAAAAAGTATGTGAACCTTTTGGAATTTCATGATTTTCTGCATTATGTTTTATAAAATGTCTTCTGATCTGAGCCGCCTAAAATAATAACACATACAAATACTGATCTTTCATGTCTTATTTGAGAACAACCATCAAAACCTCATAGTGCTAGTGGAAAAAGTATGTGAACCAATAATTACCTCAAAAAAGCTAATTGGAGTCTGGATCTACTTTGACTGACTAAACTATATAAACCTTTTGAATTTTCGTCCGCACGAGAACAATACACTTGAGTCATGGCACACCAAAAGGAGCTTTCATAGGATCTAAGATCAATAAATTGTTGATTTACATAAAGCTGTAAAGAATCATTTTGTGATGTCAACTACTTTAGAAATTCAGTTTACAGTTTGGAAAACAGTCTACAAATGGAGACATTTTTGGGACTGTGGCTACTCTACCAAGAAATGGGCGGCCAGTCAAAATCACCCCAAGAACACAATAAACACTCATCAGTGGGGTAAAGAAAAAACCCAGAGAGACAGTCAAAGATTTAAAGACATCATTGAACAAACAGGGTGTCTATGGCAGGAGACCACGAAAGAAGCTGCTGCTTACTAAAAAGAACATTGCTGTACGCCTGAAGTTTGCCAAAGAGCACGTTGACACTCCGCAGCAGTATTGGCAAAATGTTTTGTGGACTGATGAAACTAAGACTGAACTATTTGGAAAGAACACACAGCGCTACATCTGGTATAAAAAAGGTCAGTGCATAACATCATGAAAACATCATCCCAATCGTAAAATATGGTGGTCAACCAGTTATTCATTCCAAGGGTTCACATACCTTTTGCACTAGCACTATGAGGTTATAATGGTTGTTTTTATACATACGTATATATTTGTTAATACTTTTGACTTAGATCAATATTAGATCCTGTTTTATGACAAATTAATGCAGAAAACCACAAAATTTCAAGAGTCGCATACTTTTTCTTGCCACTCGGATTCAGAGGAACATGAATATTTGTCCAAGATTTAATTGCAATCAATTCAATGCTGCTGTTGAACTATTCATAGCTAAAGCTAAAAAATACTTAATACTCAAGAGTGAAGAAAAAAAACCTTAAATTGAAAAAGGTAATATTTGCAGATTTGGCCTGTTACTGGCAGTAGTTCAACTGAATTGCTCATCCTAAAAATATATCCTGCTCCTATCTCTGTCTCCTCAGTATCACACATTCAGTCCATATATTTCCTTCTTGACACTCTTTGCTCATATCAGGAATGATTGTGTACAATGTATGACTGTTTTCACCTGGCTGTTGTCAGATAACAAGGTTAAGGTGAGCAAATATGTAAAAAAAAAAACAATAGGGTAGTATTTTGGTCAAGGGTGATTTACTGTATTTAATTATCTAATGTGAATTAAAAATATATATATATATGATTGGGTATTTGATCCTGGTTGCTGGCAGTAGACTCCACTGCATCATTTCACTGTCAAACTGCTTTCCAGCCCTGTCTTCTTCGTGTCATCTTGTGGCGAAGAAACATATTTCTCTCACTTTTGTGCATATTTGCATTGTAAGTCACAGTGCTCGGAAAATTTTGGGAAATTTCCTAAGATGAAAAAAAGATTTGCCTGTGGCTTGGTGAATAATACATGCCTCTAATACTGCCAGGATCAGGTCGATTCAATTCCCACCAGAGCCACTTCAAATATGTTTACAAAATGTCTACTTTATGCCACTCACCAGAAGAATCAATTTCAGAACAAGGATTATATGATGAGTTTGTGGAAGCTGTCTTCCATAAACACCTCCACAATCAATCAGGGGCTAATTGAACAGATTTATGTCTGTTAACTCTGTCCAGTAGCCGGTTATCACCGCTGGAGTTTGGCATGGTAGGGACTGTAGAATAAAGACGTGAGTGCACAGATCTGCTGCTTCTGATAAACTGCCTCTTATTATTCATACCCGCTGTCAGGAGCTAATTCACTTGTTGGCACAAAAGCTAACGCCTAAGCAATCAATGCCACAAAAACAGAACTTTATGAGAACAGGCATATGGCTTTTATTAAGAGAAACCATCAACTCACCAGCCACTTCATTGGACTGGGGGTAAATATTTTTCATTACCTTCTTTTCATTTTAATTGTGCTTCATTAGAGGAGGACTTCAAACCACATGGGAATTCTTAAATGCTGAGAAAAAGAGCTTAATAAGTGTGGAAGAAGTTGTTTTTAAAGTCGAGCTCAGCTGCTGTTCGCATTGCACGTTTGAGTTACCTACAATAAAAGAGGGGCAGGTAGATGTCATGCAGACCCAGGTGGTAGGTTCATCATCTGGAAACCGGACTCTGCAAGAAGGCAACTCCTGTTTTTTAACGGATTAAAGAAGGGCTGGCTGCCAAGAAATTGAGTTTTACATGAAACTCCTCCACAACTGTGGACTGATTGATTCATCTCCTTTTCACGTAATAGCCTTCTACTCCATTGCATTCAACCGTAAGCTATCATTATTTAGTTTGAGCTTTTTTCCAGTCTGCTCTAAACCTTTTCACTTGGACAAACTTGGATATGCAGCAGAAAAACACAAGTATTATGATCTCAACAGTTTTTCCATTCAGTTGCGATGTGTTTAACTAATAGCTAACTGGCAACCCTACAGTTCACATGCACTGGTCAAAGAGGTGAAGTCTGGACCAGGATCAGTGAAAAAACCCACAATAGTAGAGGCTACGCCAACATAGTTTGGTCTTGTTTGTAATGAAAAAAGCAGACAATCTCATCCAGCTCTGTGAAACTTTCATGTGGCTCTATAAACGAGCAGAGAATAGGCAAAATGCCACACACACAGTCATACGTGCAAGTACAGTTACACACATACACAACATCAATATGCATGTGCATAAACACTCAAACACCCACTACCCTGTTTCTAACTCTTTCATGGACTGGTTTTGTGTTTTCATGTTCTGAGAGGAGACATTACACACACACACATCAAATGAGTCCCATACACTAAAGTAAGTTCAGAGAAAAACTATTTTTAGTATCCAAAGGCATTTCGCTAATTCACTCTGTTTCTCTTAACTCATACTGTCAAGGTCCAAAGCAGCATCCCACGTGTCCATGCATCATACCAACTGAGCAAAGCTCTGAGCTGTTTAAGGGCCCCACAGCGCTCTTTCCAAAACCGCACAGGGGCTTCAGTAAAAACAAAGCGCAAATGAAAACAGATGCTGGTTTTATATTCCTCATGTAAGACATTTATACCCATGTTATTACCATATTCTCTTTCAATCACAGGCCCTTGAGGATGCATAAGTGCTGACAACTAAAAAATGATTTCGATTCGATTACATGCAAGAGAGCCTTTTTCTTGACAGTTGCGGATTCTCTTCAGTCTGCACGTTTGTCTTAGTCAAACAGTAAAGACAGTGACTACATGTGATTCAACAAGTGATTGCTTTTCGTTGAAAGTTTGATGAAAAGATTGACGCCATTCATCTGTCGGTTCCAGCACAAAGCCTGGAAACATGGTTAATCAGCTAGTCTGCCTCTGTCCAAAGGTAAAAAAAAATATCTGCCGTTTAAATCTACTGAAACACATTTTCCATTTGTTTTTAAGAAGCTGTAGAGTTTCAGGGTTTTATGTACAGGACTCCAGCTTTATATTGAACAGGAGTATATTAGAGTGATATCAATTTTCTCATGAAACTCTTCACAAGAAAGCAAATTCAAATTACAAGAGGAAAGCTAAGTTCCCTTTAAGTACAATTAACTGGCAGTCACTTATATTTTAACACATTAAAATAGAGAGAATAGACTGGAAAATCAAACAACAGTCACTTCACACATGAGCACGATGGACAATTTTGGCTATTTGAAAATGTTTTTGTTAAAAAAAAACATAGTGGAAGCAAAGCATTACTTGAGAGTAGTGATGCAGCAGATGTGTCATAGTAAACCGTGTTTTGAATGGACAGCTAAAAATGCATATTCAGATTCACATTCAGTTTGTTATTGTTTAATTTGTTTAAATGTACTGTCTTATAGTAAATAGGATCAAACAAAGAACACTTGACATCACACAGATCAACATGCTTTCTTCTCTGTTTCCTTTTCGTCTAATTTCATATTTCTGGCTAATTGATGTAGAAAGTATTAGTCACCAAGTGGAAGGAAATAAGATATAATAAAAAAAATAATATATTAGTTGTGGTGTTAAGAGAGGCATTGAGAGAGTAAGGCAAATTTGCCAAAGCTAAAGTGTTTTCTTTGCATTACAGACAGAATAGATCTTTTAGAATAACTAACATAGAGCATAAAAATAGATTCTGTCCACTATTTTAAAACTCGGACCCGAAGTCATGGTGAAATACTGCAGGATTTCTTGCTGACTTTCTGCATTAGAGTTATGGCACATTACTGCAGATGCAAAAGCATTCTTAGGGGGTTTAGTAGCATGAATCATATTGTACACAATTTATGTCGTGTTTCAAACTGTTCTGGAAATAAATAACTCTGCTCCCATCACCAGATATGCATTACAGTTCTGTCCGATGTAGGAAAGTTCGTGATACGTTCACTTATAAAAACAAGTTAACTTGAAAATGACGAATGCAAGGTCACAGTGAGTTTCAGATACTGTGGTATAATTTAATACAAGATGCATTCAATTATAAATATTTTGAAAAACACCAAATTACTTCTGGGAATACTTTTAAAGGAAATCATGAAACTTGGAAGGCCATTTAAATGAATACAGGTGCTTTCTATAAAATAGTGTTTTAAACATGAAATCAATTTCCTGGACTTTGTCACTGCAGTGCAAATAAAAGATGACCATCAGACTCTTTCTAATGTCCTGAATTACTTTTGAGTTTTAAAAAGCTTAATAAAGCAATGGAAGACCTTTCCAAAATAAGAGTCGCCTGTCCAACCCATCAGCATACAGCTTAACTTTAGGAAGTGATTTAATCATCCAGAGGTTCCCAAAGGGAGGGATAGCCAGTAGTTACGCTCCATTATAATGCCATTAAAACTAGGACAGAGTAGAAATGAATAATCATTGCTCTTGTACAGGCTTTGCTCCCCAATGCTCTGTTCACCCGAACTCTGTACAACGCAAAATCTCCTCAAACTGAGTTCCCTGAGACAAAACCCATGCATTCAGTAGTCAGTGGTTTGGGAAACCAGTGCACTCTGCTCTGTGAGAATTATAAATTGTCTTAACTAAAAAACAATCAACTAAAATGTTTCCTGGCAACAAGAGGGTCACACTGCACATGATTAAAGCATGGCTGTGCACCATACGCTTAATAGTTGGCTTATAAAGTTGTGGTGTGTATCACAGCCTTAATGCAATTTAAATGGTCACCCTCTGTTTGTGATTGTTATCTGATTGATATCAAAGACACCATCCATAGGAGACTACAGCCAAAGGTTCGTGTCACGAATTTACAATTCAACTCGTAGAATAACAAATCTATAAAACTTCTCCAGGGAAGAAACTCCCAGAAACTGAAATAAATTAGCCAGAGTTCTCCATGTGACACGTCGACCGCAGCCACAGTCCCCTCCCCCTCCTCCCCATCCCACCCTCACATTAAACCAGTTACAGTAAACCGAATATAAAACCCATAATCCTTTGCATCTGGGTTCTTGTCTTGGTTTGGCTGCTAGACCGCAGTGAGACTGGCACATACTCTCCAGTTGCTACCATGTCTCATCTTGGGTGGGTGGGGTGGGCTAGAGATTGTGGGGGATCCTTCCACACAGACAGATTGGGGAAACAACTATACCACACCCAGAATTGTAATGCAAGAACACAGAGAACAGTGCATGCAGAGATTTTGTCAGCTTTGACACATTATCAACATTATCCAGTGAAATCACACACATCAGCACATTGGACTCAGTTTACAGTAAAGATATTGTATATAGCAGCAGGGCACTGAGTTGAACCCCCACACTGGAAAAATACTTTTGAGTGGAAAACTCTTGGCAGCTCTAATGCAGCCAACAGCTCTAATACAGTTTTTGGAGGAGCTGTGGGACAAAAGGATGATCTGGCGAGGGAGAGAGCAGAGGTTTAATTTTGCTGAACGGGCTTTTTTTGCTATCTGCAAGATTAATGCATGAGTGCTGAGAAGTCTTGAAGGTCTCACCTTAAGAACTGAAAGAAACACGACACACCTTTGGACTTTGCAAAGTCAGTCTTTTTATATTTTGCTTCACTTTTACTTATATTGCCTTAATTTGACCCCTTCCTCTGCAAGTGTACGGTATCTCATAATTATGTTGGCAGATCGTGCCCCATAGTTTCCAGTAATAACATGGAAATAAATAATTTAGATCATTCTACCAAAAATATTCTTACCAACAGGTTCTTAAATATGATGACAGATGCCTGGTGCAGCCTGCCAATCTATGCCTGGGTTGAAGTCATTTTAAAGCTCTATTAATTTGGGGAGCTGCATTGGAAAAACGAATTAAACCAACTCATGTCAACTCTATGTCATCTTCACAGCAATAGCAGGACAGCTTTCATTTGGCACCATCAGATGCCGTGATTTGTGAGGCTTTATTTAGCTGAAGAAAATGGGATATGGGATGTAGCCCCAACTAATAAGTAATAATTAGTTAATGTTACTGACAATTGAATATCTTTTGGCAACAGCTAATGTAGAATTTGTATCAGATCAGAGTAATGTAGGTGACATTTTATGGATAAATTGATCAAGTAAGTTTTCTGTAAGGTCTTAAACCTTACACTGTAAAGTGCCTTGAGATAACTTCTGTTGTAAATTGGCGCTATACAAATAAAATTGAATTGAATTGAATTGAAGTAACTAAGTCAGTAATTGACAGATAACCCATAACAGCCACTATTAAAAACCAACAAATCAAAGACTTCACGGTTAAAGAAAAAAAAAACTGAACTTTGAAGCAGCAGATTTAACGGATCCCAGAGGCTGCAATGTGTGGTGAGCGCACCTAGTCCTGTTGTTGTAAATAGCCAGATACGTGTGTGTGAGAGAGAGTGTGTGTGTCTGTTTATGTTGGAGAGCGCCTTTATGAGTGAGGTCAGGAGGTACTAAACTACTATGTCACAGCCTCTGTTCTCACGCTGATGGAGAACAGAGCCTGTGGATAACAGTGGTTGGAGTGATAAGGTTGCCTTGGGAACACGCTTGTTTTGGACTCCATGAGAATATAACATGAGGTCAACGCAGACCAGAGACCAAGCTGACTTTTGACTTCTGGAGACTTTTTACTATTGATTCACGGAGAGCAACACAACGGGTACCTGTAGAACCTGAGCTGAACATGCTGCTGCTACAAAACTGCACGTTGCAAAAGATTTAATTCATTTTGAATTTGAATTAGGTCCTTATGTGTAATATCTGCCAATTTGAATCTTTTCATGCTTAAATTTAATATTACAGGTCTAAATTTATAATGATTCAAAAACAGCATGGTTTATTTTTCATCCAAGTCCTTCAAATTAAATAATAAAATATTTGGTTGCCATCAGCATAAAGAAGCAAAAACCCCCCAAAACATGTTTTTATTCCAAGAAAAATAAATAAATTTTATGATCTGACAGTGTAAGTGTCTGACAGCCGTAATTTGGGTTAAAAGTTAGAGAAATGTTGTTGTTATGTATTAAGAACATAAAAGTAGAAAAGGGAAACAAACTGCAGCCACCCATGGGAAAGACATCACTGACTTCTTGAACCTTGTCATCTATTGTATACCATCACTTTACCTTCTCCTCCAGACAGAATTCATAATTATTACATCATCATTTTAAAGCAAACACCAGCTGCTGTAAAGACAGAGAGGACAGTGTCTTTTTAGTTCAGTAGTTTTGATTGATTGTAGTTTTTGATTTCAATAGTTGCATGCTATAAGATCTGTCTACTGTGAAAACCCAAAGCGAAAGCCAAAGGCAGCATAATGACTAATGTTACTCCAATCGGGTGCAAAAAGAGTTTGTACGATCTTTTCCAATCATGTGTCATTTAGTTTAAAGGTTGATCCAACTGCTACTTCAGATCCCACTAACTCACCCATTAATTCTGCCCTGACCCAAACAAATGCCCACTGAGCCATGACAGCCCACAGTTACAAAAGTGATATTAGTGGG
This sequence comes from Anabas testudineus, assembly GCF_900324465.2. Classification (NCBI taxonomy): domain Eukaryota; kingdom Metazoa; phylum Chordata; class Actinopteri; order Anabantiformes; family Anabantidae; genus Anabas; species Anabas testudineus. Next base: position 5,421,490 of record NC_046625.1, read on the forward strand.
CTGGCCTGGGTTTTGCTTTTCTAGCATTTGTCACAAAAATATCTTGAGCAGACTGTTTGCAGTAACTCTGAAACACAGTTCAAGACAGAATAGCATTGGTGCTCGAAACTCAACAGCCCGAGAGGCATGCAAGCATCAACTGACAATAAATTTTTATTCAATTATTAATTAAATAATAAAAACGATGCAATGTGATGTGATACAACAGTATCCCAGCGTAGGGAATGCAATCTGTTCAATGCAACCAAAGACAATTAAAACAAATGTTGCAACTGCACTCGTTTACAACTTGCAGATGATAAAATAAAAAATAACCCATGTTTTCTCCATTTACAAACTGTTTACATTTCGTGTTAGATGTCTTCGATCTGATGTGGTTTGCACACTGAATTTCTCTTTTTGTTTCAGAAGTTAGGCTTTTTGCCAGTTGGAGGCCTGTTGCATTACTCTGACACGTTTGAGGCTCGTGCTCCTGCACAGACCCACAGTGCAAACTGCCGCCTGGTCCTCCACACTCCAGACCAAAACCACAGGCAGGATGACTGTGGCTTCATCGGTCAGAGAAAGCAGAGGTGTCCACAAAAACAAACTTAAACAGTAGGACACTGTGATAAATACACACACTCACATCTGTGGAGCAGAATAAACAAACAAAAACACAGACTTGCACACCTTGGAGTGAAACCATGTCTGGTCTCTTTATAAGTTTCTTTAATCCAAACTTTAGTGAGTGAAATGGCGGAAAACCCAAAATGGAGGCCCTGGCTGAGGTTTCAGAGGGACATGACCATACAGCATTGGTAATTACATGTGCTGTAATGCTCTGTGGATCATACTGGTGTAGAGACACATACAGTCCTTGTAAAAGCACACAGTCCTTCCACAAACCGTGACCAAAAAACATAGTTTTACATTGTAAATTCTCATAGAAAGAACACAGGCGAGAAACCTCTCGGTCCACAACATTAGAAAGCTGCAACTTGTAAAAATGCACAGCACATGAAATCAGCAGAAAACAATTTAGATATACATTTACATGTGGCTGCACATTGTAATGTTATCATTCACTATCAGGTAGGCTGACTTTGTTACCAACTTTGTGAACAGTGATGTTAAGAAGGTTTGAATTTGACCATTTGTGTTTGTTTTTCTGTGGGTTTGTTTAAAATCAGTGTAATCCAAATAGTTTTTTGTCTTGTCAAACATGTTTGTCACCACATCTTAAACTCGGGGGGAAAAACATTATTATGGCTTTGAATTATGACTGCTACTAAAACTACACTCAGCATCTTAGTTTAGCAGGTTAACATTTACTGTGTTTACTAAAGTTTCGTCTTAAATTGAAGTAGGTATTAGTGTAATTGGACTAAATTGACACTACACTCCACTACTAACTGGAATCCTTCTGTAAGTGCTTAACACTAAGATTTGTGTCTGGACCAGAGCAACACGGCGTTCCCCAAAGCCATGCCACTAACATTAATAAAAATTAACACCCAAGATGAATTTATCCTTCAGCGACTAACACATTGACCACATAATAGCACAAGAATTTCAAACTTTAATGTATCGCGTTCTAACTATTTGAAAACATCTGTCATAATGACACAGTATGAGCAGGATTTTTCTAATGGCTGTGTAGCTTGATTTGATCTGTTGGAATGTCCTTTGTGCCTTTGTTTCAGTATAAATCACAGGCGGATTGTTGATTTAGACACCCACTTCCTCCTCATCTCTTCCTGTGCTTTAGTGTTTAACTGGCCCCTTCAGGAAACAGCAGTCACATTATTCCTTTCAATATGCAATGTCATTTTATTACTAGTTATTATGACGCTAAAGTGTCTGAAATCCTCATAGAATTGTTCTGTAATACAGTTTTAGTGCTGTCTGATCACATCTCCTATTAATCAGTTAATCATTTGCTCTACAAAAGACCCCAGAATCAGTGAAAATGTCTGTCAAGATTTACTGGAGCCTAAAACAAATGTCTTCCTTTCTAGCCAACAGTTCAAAACCACAACATATTCAATTTTCAGTATTACAAGTCCAGAAAGAATAGCAGTTCTAACTTCTGAAAACCAGAATCAGATGTTTGGAATTTTGGCTTGAAAAGCAGCTCACAGATACAAAATAAAACGCAGAATAGTTGCAGATTCATTTTCTGTCTACAGCTAATCAGTTAATGGACACATTTTTGCAGCTACCGTCCCACTTATTTGCCTTCAATCTATTTTTTAGCCTGTGCCTACATATGCTATTCATGTGATTATAACTCTTTAAATGATTTACACCCTTCGGGAGGGATGCACATCTTCTTTCGTCTTTATGTTCCAAAATGCATGTTCAAAAAATATATCTTTAATTTATTATGCATGTAAAATGCACAACAAAAGGTTGGAAAGCTTCAGAGAGAGCCACAGCTGCACATTTTCTGTCCTCCAACAAATCAGGAACATTTAACTAACTCCTTTGATGTTTGTCCCTAATTCTTTTCACACATCAAATTGTCATCCTCAAGCTCATTTTCCACCATGGCAATCTCATTTCTTTGATAATAATTTCTTTCTCTTTGGTTATTATTGTCGCAGAAACAAATTATTTCTGCCCTCCTCTTTGGGGGTCAGAGCGATGTGGGAAATGCTGCTATAAATAAAGATTCATTAGGAACTTTGGTCGCTGTGCCTTTGTCCGATCTTCCCACTATGAACTAGGAACTATGCAAAGGCCAACACTTATTCATCCATATTTATTAGTCCGCAGAGTTCCCCCAAGACATGCATAACAGGTCACAATGCCAAGAGCCTTTGAATCTTCAGAGGAGCTTAAGAAAACAGAAAGCAACCTCCATTGAACTCTGCAACAATCGCACATGGTTCAAGTGTTATCTCTGACTAGAATAACTCCTTTGTTAAGACAAAACAGTCAGTCATTATTAAACAAGCTGACAAACTGCTGTTGAACTGGCTCAACGTCATGCTTGGTTTAGTCCTTTCTCTTATGCCTATTTTCACGGAGCCTTGGTGATAACAGATGCTGTCTTGACTGTTTGCTTCCAAATGATGAAATGATGAAATGTACAGTTTGGGAGATGCTGAGTGTTTCTTTAATTCCTACTGTACATAACCACTGTAGCCCAAGTAAAGGTTGTGTAGTGGCCATATGCAAATAGAATAACATCTCAGACACTTTTATCCAAAGCAACCTACAAGGTACAAGGCAAAGGAAGGGTAAGCGTAAGGAGGTCTTGCATAATGACCCCTACTAGAGGTAGGCTCAGTCAGGATTCAAACCCTGGTCTCCCGCATGGAGAGCAGCAATATTACAACTACACTACCGACCCACGGTGGCTCAGTTCAATCCCAAATGACTACTTTTACTTCTGTAAAGTGCTCATGGCGTAACGTTACCTTACTGTGGGTTTTTGTGTCTCTTTCTATTACTAGATTTCTCTGTGGATTCCAATTGAATAATTCTGGTTTTGGTCTCAAATTGATCTCTAAACTCACAGGAAATCGATTTAGATCTGGTTTTGAAGTTGACATATTTGAGCTACCGCTGCACGTTTCGAGCACAGCCAGAGAGAAATTTAATTCTTCTATTGGATCAAGTGTTTCTATTATATTTCTACTGAAGAATTCACAAATGCAGATTTTACAGGAAATGTCTGGTGCTTTTGTTCTTATTGTCAACAAATAGCATAAAAATACAAAACCAACAATGACTTCATCTTAATTATCTGTGTAGCCAAAGCCTGATTAGTTTATTACTCTGTGCTGCAGAGTTCCACTGTAAAATAAATAATAATATACTCTCTGAAACACCAAATATAGGTTTCAACCATTTGTTTTTAATAAAACAATACGTCCGGTCATAAAATATTGAGAGACACACTAACACGTTGGTGGTTTGAGGTTTTCATCCAATTAGGCTTTACCTTTAAATCAATAATCAAAACAAATATTGTATTAAAACATCAAATCACGGTGTCACGCTATGATTATATATTGACAGTCACTAATGCAAAGAGTCTTAGTTAATGGGTGTCACTAGTTGTGCATCATGCACATTTGGATGTACTTCAAGTGTAGTGACATGGTGACAAACACCAAAACAATCAATCTATTTCACAGCTTTGTCAATCTGTACTATCTTTCCCCTGCAGACATGTGCAGTTCTGCAACCACTGCACTCTCTGACTTGTAGTTTCTTATGAGGGGAAACTGGCAATCAGACTGCAGCCACTAAAGGGAAAACCTGAACCACTGCAGGCAGCCAAACCTGCCAAGTCATCACAAAACTGTGTATCGAACATCGGCATAAACACAGATGTGCATGCACAGACCTTGACTTTTCCATGCCACTCATAAACACACACACTCACACACACACACACACACACACACACACACACACACACAGACAGCTTTCTTTTTTTCCATTATAACCTTTGTTTTGGCTGACGAGTCTGCAGATGGCTCACGCTTGTGGTCTTGACCCTCATAGTAGGGAAGCTGCTGTCCAGACTCTCTGCACGAGGTGTGAAATAAAACCTTATCTGCTTTGGTAAAACCTATGATCATGATCACAGAAGCCGACTGAGCTACAGTGGCTGAAAAAAAAACACTAGTAAAAGCTTATTTCACTCCTGTGGAGGCTGCACTTAAAAAATCCTTTTTGTGTTTGTGTTTTTCTTTTCTGAATTGAACAAGTTGACTAGATAAAAGCAAAAAGAGTGTTTTGTTGAGTATGTACTTGAGTGTCTTACTGGGGGGTCTATGGCAACTGACAAGATTACAACAATCCCACTGAATGTCGGCGGAGTCTGAATAACATCAAGGGAAGCGTCATTCTTTACTGTGACACAAGGTTTAAGAACAACATATTTCATACTGCGAATAAAGTTTCCATGCAACAGCTTTAGTATGAGTCTTTAAGTCGTGGCTGTATGAAAGGAAGAGCAATGTACAGCTATAGACATTAACCACACTGCATCTGGTTTCTATTAAGACAACACTTCTAATGTGACGGGATGGCAGTTTTTTTTTTTCCTTTTTGCAGCTGCTACGATGCGATAGAGAGCTGGAAGTCATTTGAGCTGGTGTGGCTTTTTCTATTGTTGTTGCTGATGTTTTTTTTTTGTACCATTTGTCTCCAGGATTAACCTATAGTACAGTTTCAGAAAAACAATGTGACAAACGAATGTGAGTGATTTAACAGACATCAGTGTTGCTGCCTGCAGGGTAGTACGACCATTATGCAATGAGTGGGGGAGCTGCACATTGGGAGACAGATGTGGATTTCAATTACTGCCATGTGGTCAAGCATATTACTGTAACAAAGGTACTGAGATAAGCAAGAAAAGCTTTGCAATAGCGCAAAAGGCAGCAGAGGAGACAGGTAGAGTTCACCAGAATAGCTATCAGCTGTTATCACCATGGGCTTTCCTTCTCTATCTGTATTTCCAGGAAGTCCAGCATGAGCCAGTAAAATTCCTCAAAGTTAAACCCCACTGATTTACAGGCCTACCACTGGCACATGGTGTGCTGCCTTTTAGGAGGACGAGGTAGAAACCTGTAACTTATTAAAGTGATCATTTTAAAGCAGCTTTTTCTTCTACTTAGTCCAGAACGCTCCTTCTCCCTCCTCCTCTTCACATGGGCCTCATCCTACAAGCATCTGGAAGTTGAAGCCTTATTTTCCTCACACAAAAACTTGAGCCACGTGTGCTCCCCTGAAGGTGAACCCTCAGAGATGTTCTTTCACTTAGTGTCATCCCCTGTGCTCTTCCAGTCGTCTCGTCAGACTTGTACCCCACAGGTACTATTGCTTTTAATTCACTTTGCTGGGAATCTTTGTGGCTAATGAAACATGAAAGTAAGCTCTGTACAGTGTGCTCTAGCTAAGTGAAAACATTGCCACAGTCATCTGTATTGTGCAACACATTTGTCCCTGGGCGCTTTTTGGCATGACACCTGCATATCTGAGCATAACAACAGGAAGACAAAGGCAAAGAGGAGACAAGAGCCAGATACAAGCCACCACGCAGGACATCCTGGGCAAAGAACACAGTGGGAGACAAACACTGCCGAGGGTACAAGGGGGAAAGGGATCCAGACGTCTGTCATCTTGTTTGTGTATGATGTTCACAACTCAAGGAAACTAAGTGGAGGGGCAACTGTTAACACTTTTCTTTTTCTGGATACGCAGAGACAAACAGAAGCAGCAGGAAACACGGCAGGTTGCCGGTGAGTAATGGTAGAATATTTTCAATGCTGAGGTTCTCTGGGCTGCAAATTAGTTAAAACTATTTACCAATTAATAAGCAAGCAAGCAATTCTGCTGTTAACACGCTGCAAAAGTTACCACTGTATCTTGTCTGCTCTTTGAAGATGACATGTTTTTTTCATTACTTTTTAAATGACTACATGTCTCTGGTTCATTATATGTCTGCAACTCATCTGTTCAGCTGAGTTTTTTTTTTTATTATTGCTTCTACAGGGCAAAAGAAAAACAAGATTTCAACCATCTAAAACCCTGTCCCCGCAGTCCCACAGGTCTCCGCTCTCTTCTCTGTTTTCAGTCATCGAGCACCAGGGGAATGAAACCATAGGAAGCCGATAGGAAACATCTTGCATGTACATCCAGGTCTGCATCTCAGCATTCTCTTCCTGTGCCATGTACACAGAAGTGATTTGGGAATAGGAAAGTCCTTGATGCCATTAGAGCTATACTGATTCTACTGCTCCCACATTTTCCAAACACAACCCCCCCATAAACCCCTCTTTTTTTAAACAAATAACACTTCTTTCCAGGCAGAGTTTGTGTTGTTTTGAGTAATGAGGACACTGACAAATAGTGATCATATGTCATCCTGCCTTTCCTGAGCCTAAGTTTGTTTTTCAGAAGTGGCCTGGAAAATGGAACTCAAAAAAGAAAATAAGTTCTCTCATAAAATGCAAGATGGACAACTCGGAGAGTCATAGCTTAACACAGCTGCTGGACTGGATCTGGGTTTGAGCTCAAGAAAAACATCAAGGGTTCTAACAGTTCATGTCCACGTAGTGCCAAGCATGACATAAAGGCCATTTGTTTTTCACATGCAAACTTCTCATCTCGTTTGGTCAACTTGTGATTTTTCTTCTACTGACAAAATAAACACTGTGTGCTTCACTTTCTATTAAAAAAAACAAACAACAACATAAACATAAACCCATTTTCAACAGAGAGGTGTAAACAAAATGTGAGAAGCCCTCTGGGTCTTGAATGTGGTGCTGTATTTCCACTAATTCTACATCTCAGGTTTCACTTGGTTCCAGTCATGCTGAGGAGACACCACAGTGAGACACACACACCAGTGAAAGCCCCTGAAGTCTTAATGAACATCGTCTCCACTGCTGCTCCACCCACGGCCCTAACACCACCCACCAACCACCAACATAAGCAACTTCAGGAAAGACCCTCACCACAGCACAAGTAGTCTGTGGTCACTCCATCAAGCGGCTGGCTCCTCCTTCTATTCCAGCTCCAAACCCCCCGACCTCTGTTTTTTATGATTGGTTATTTGAGCCAGAGCCCAATGAAACTGTACGTGTTCCACAGCCAGAGCAGAACGAGCGACCCGAAACCCACGAGCTGGAGGGCTGCAGTCGGAGCTGCTCCAAATTATTTGCACGGCTGCAGAACACATGGGGTTGAAAGGCTTATATAAGCCTGTGGTAGTAATATTCAAACCATGTCACCTTCTTTTGAATTCCCTGTGCTCTTTGTCTTTTTCATCAGAACTATTTTTACTTCAAAAATAGAAGCGTGGGGAGTAGACAAAGGTCAAAGCTTTGAGACATTAGACAACACCATAATAAACTAGAATAAAAATGACTCATTTGACTCTTCTGTGTTGATCATTGACTTTTCAGTGAGCACAAAATACAGTAACAGCCACGTTCACTATAGCTCTAATACTAAGCTGTTATTATTACAAACATCATTATAACAAAAAATAATAATAATCAGCAAGCGATACTTTGAGCTAAATGCTAAAATCAGAACCCAGTCAAACCTCTGGTGAATATGCAGATTATGATTTTACAGTGCATTACAGTTAACTCTGTAGCAGAGTTCATGCTTCGATGGATAATATAAGCAAAGACCTGAAGCTGTGATCTCACTTAAATAACACACAAATGGTGTGTGGCTGTAGGGTATAAAATTGTCAGGAAAAGTTATGGTTTTCATAAAGACATCATGCAGACGCCCTGGTTGCCCTCTCTGCTGTCACAATACGTTTTCAAGATGTCCAAGCACTGGTGGATCAAATTAAGTTTAATGACTCACATCAGTTCTACTCTTTGCTATTTCTACCTCTTCTTTTGTGTCTCTGGTCGGTGTCATCCCCAAACAAAACATATCCAATACCTCGCCTGAGCCCAAGTCCTCTCCTGGACAAACAGATAAGTCAGCCAGACGTCCAGCTGTCAGACAGGAGACGACTTTGTCACTCCACCAGACAAAAATATGGGTCACCATTAGACCACGGATACTTGAAACAGCCTGGAGGAGGGCAGGCACATTTTCAAGGGGGGAGATGCTGTTTGTCTCGCTGTTTGCCAATAATGAGGATCTCATATGAGGACAATGCAGAAAAAGAAAGATGGTTCACTTCAAGGAGGTTACAGATGAAAATAAAAAGGAACATATAGAAATGGTGCAGTAGTTTTAGGAATACTTGGAGAAAGACCAAGCAAAGTTCAGTTAGAAGGCAGAGAATGTTTGGTTGCCAAATCAGGAGTTCAGACCAGGTGGCTGAGATTTACTCTGATAGTTAATCATGTATCTTGCTTTCCTCACAGATGTTTTTATGAGTGAAATGGTGCCAGGGTCTCCTTAATCAAAAAGTCTTCATTCATAAGTCACAGAAACTAGATGCAAATATTCTGAATGTAAGGCTGATTTACAGTTCCCCTGAGGAACAAAAAAATGAGCCGTTTGTTTCCAAAACCGTGAACTTCCATGTAGAGCAGTTCATCATTTTATAAACTTTCACAGAATCAGTTAAAGTGTCAGCCAATTTATCAAAAGAGACTATGAACAGGCTACTTAAGTGAAGAGGTTTGTCTGTAATTTGGTGCTGCAAGTTGATTTATAAGATGCAACTGTGTAAAAAACTCTTCTCTCAGTGCACAACAGCATCTTTAGTGTGTCATATTTCCTTTAATCAGTGGACCCTAACCTACCAGAGACACAATCAGAGACACTATTGTTCTACAAAACAAGCCCACAGGCGTCAACAACCCACTGCAGCGACTCATATCTGCAGACAAAAAACAAACAAAAAAAAACTCCTTCTCAATCTGCTTCATCTGATTAACTCCACTCACAGCACATAAAAGTTGAGGCACACCATCACACACAGGATGCCACACAGTTGTACAGGCTGCAGCCACCTCGCTGCCACGTTTCACTGGCTTGAGTCACATCTCCTCTGTGACCCAAAAAACAGACCCAAGAGGTGGATCCGGAGCTTGGATTAAGTCTGAATGACTTAATAAACATCCAGTACAACAGAGGCAGAAAAGGAAGAGGACATAGAGCACTGAGCGAACAGCAGACCTACTCCCAGCAACTTCCTCTGCAATGAAACGATACGGGAGACATGCCAGAGGAGCACAGAGGAGCTCTGAGTCATGCTCTCTTGATAGCGGTTGGAGAAGTTTTCAAAGCAAAATCAGAAATGCCAAAAAACTCAGTAAGATAGGAAACATACAGCAAGTGCATCAAGTGGTGACACGGTGCCAGGAGATCACTTGAACAAGTGGTTTAATTCACTCACTGAAAAGTGCTGGATGTTTTTGTAATATGTAATCTGTTCACTTGTTGATATGGTTTTTGCTGTTAGACGGTCCCAAAACTGCAATCTGCCAAAAATGGTAATGAAATGTGATCTACCACAACCAGTGCTGGAATGTAGTACATTTACTCGAGTACAATACTTATTAAATCTTATTGAGTATTTCTGTAGATGCTAATTAAAACTGTGATTGATTGACTTTCCATAACATTTATTTAACAACTGAACTGAACTGTTCACTTTGTTACTTTGTTAAATACAAAACGAATGTAAACACACAAAAGTAGTTAAGATTTGTTTTAGCTGAACCAGCTACAACATTTAAATGATGTTAACAACATATGTCATCAGTATTAATAAAACTAAATCCTAATTTCCATGCAATAGTGTATTGTATCATATAGAATGAGTCTTCTGCATATTAAGGACTTTCACTCAGAAGCACGCTTTGTTGATAATAAGTAATTTAATGTGATAATGAACTTATTAGTATTAAATTTCTTTACTTAAATACAAGATGCTAGATTGCAGTAAACATACTTGATGCATTTAAAATGTCACTAAAGTGTTGAAAGTGTGAAAAGTAAAAGTACTAATTAATGTGTATGTGTTTCTGTATTGTTGGGTGGCTTCATCTTTAAGTGCATCATATCTTCTATAACATGCATTGTACTGGAGTAAAGTATCTCAAGTCTGTACATACAGTATGTGGAGAAACCTTCCATATTGTGCCTCCATTAAATGTTAAATGTAGGACTTTCTATCTTTTACTTTGCAGTACTTAAGTCAATAATCTGCATACTTCCTCCACCACTACTTGTTAGTAGAATATTACATACATACAGTTGCAGTATAACTGGTTATTTTTTGCAGTCATCACCTTTTTGGGAACTGTGCTTCAGTTTTTGCCACGGTCTTTGCCATAATAGTCCATCTCCATTCAGTGCGTAAAATCATTCACAATTTACTTTCTGTCGATTCACAAAACGTTCATCATCATAATTATCACTTAAACCCTTGAACCTTCCAAACAAAACGTTCAATGCACTTGTGTAATCTACTTTAATTCTATTAATTGACAACATTTACTCACCTTGCCGGCCACGAACTCCCGGACTGTCTGTCGCTTTAATATTTCTGCTCAGACGAAAATTAAAAGAAAAAAAAAAAACGCGTTTGTTTGAACACTTAGAAAAATCCTTAAGCGGTTTAAACATAGAGAAAAGTGTAAAGAGAGAGAAAAAGACCAGTCGCATCCAGCGGGGGAGGGTCCTGAAGTGGAGCCAAATAAACTGGAAAAACTGTGACAGCACGGGGACTGGAGGAGGAGGAGGGAGAAAAGAGGAGGGATGGGGCAGAGAGGAGGTCTAACTGAGACTGAGAGTGTTGTTTTTGTCCTCTGCAGGCCTGCAAACCTGGATGTCTAAGTGTGTGTGTGTGTGTAGATAAATGGTCCAGTGGGATACTACCTAATGGAAAACAGTATCTCTATCTGACTCTGGCAGGGAGAGAAAATGGCTCATTACATTTTTTGTAAATACGGATTTTTCTGCAGGAAATAAGCACAATTTTTTAGTATAAATTTTGATCTGAATGTTTTAGATTAGGGTGCTCGTAACACTATAATTTATCATCTGTGGATGATGAATATCTATCACACCTTTAAAGGAATAATTTGACATTAGTGGAAATATGCTGCGTTTGCTTTTTATTCAGGGAGGTTAGCTTAGTGTAGCATTGTGACTTAAAACAGCTTAACTAACTCTGCCATTAGCAGTACCTGCAGCTACAAAGAGCACTAATTAACACATTACATCTTGTTTGTTTAATCCCTGCAGAGATCACAGTGTAGAAACAACAAGATGTGGTTTTACAGAGTTCATGTGCCAGTCCAAGACATGAAGTACTGATTAAAGAGCTTAGGAGGTGCTGGTATCTTACAGAAACCAGAAAAGCTGTTTTCAGTCTTTATGCTAAACTAAGCCGCTGCTGGCTGTTGCCTCATGTTGAATGACAGACTTGAGAGTGAATCTTTTCATTTAGCTCTTTTTAAGAAAGGTGATAAGCATTTATAGACAAACTGTTAACGGAAGACTTGTTGAAATAACTTTAACAACTGTTCTGTTAAGATCGGTCCTGGCTTGCAGTTCAGCTCTGTCCAATTGAGTTTATTTATATAAAACTTAATCACAACTTTATACGACTTTATTTTATCAACTTTATACAGCTACATACAGTCATAGAAATCCCAACATATCGCCCTGGTATTCTGTGTCATCCCAGTGGTTTTAGTTCTTCCACACAAAACTGCAAAAAAGCATTATGGACCAGGCTTTGGATGAGGCGGTATTAACCTAATTGAGATCTCTGTGTCCGGATACCTTTGGGCATATTTTTCTTTCTTTGCGTCTGAATCAGAGCCATTTTCTCTCTGTGTCTCTCACACACCTACACACACTATATTTCTAATTCTCACACACATAATGAGTGTGTGATTGCCTCCTCTGAGATAACTGCCTGTCAGCCTTTCCAGTCAGCAGTTGGAGGGCTTCCTCACAAACAGTAGGCCAGGCATGATAACCGGCCTGGTGAAGAGGGGCATTTCCCCCCCCCTGCTGAGTGGTGACACAAATAAACAACTCGTGTATGGAGGCCTGGTGGGGCAAACATCCTCACTGCATGGAAACCCAGAACAGAGAGAAATAAAATAGTTTCCTGGAGGCCACATGGTGACTGACCAGTAGTATCACACTGAGAACACAGAGAGGATGTGTCATTGTGTTAGTACCACTTTTAGTTGTCCTGGTAAGGTCAGTAAGTGAGTAAAAGTATTTTGACAGACAGTTAATCAAATATGATTTCTAACATATCTTAATTGCTTTATCTTGAAATATTAACATTCGCAATCAGAAGTCTACTACTAGTCTCTACTAGTTTCAAGCATACAGTATGACTTAAATCGCTGTTGGTTTCCAGATAAGCAGATTCATACCTAGCACATTTACTTTAATTTGTTTTAGTGCTTTTTTTAGGAGAGCCTGCTGATAGACTAATGGATTAAAACCATCATGGTGCTCTTTCCAAAAATAAGATTAATTATTGTTCTAAGACATATAATACTTTCTTTTTAATCTGTATTGTCTCATTACTTGAGAAGAAGAAAATCTGACACTGTTCTCAGTCAATACGACACTAACTGAGATAATGACCTAACTTTTGTTTGCACCTGAGATGCTTTTGATACAACACATTACAATAACTTGAGATTTTATTTTTCTGGTGTGAATTACTGCCATCTAGTGAGTGAATGTTTAACTGTATCACAGCCACCCTCAATATGCAGATTTTGATTTTTTTTATATTGAACGATTTAAATGTTCTCATTTCTACTTTGCTCTGTGTAGAAATAGACAATGTTTATTTTATAAAGTCCAACTTGATATACAAATCCAGCTCTTCTGATTGTGCGCTGCTGCAGAAATATGTGCAGAGAAGAAGAAGGTGCCGGCAGTGACGTCTTTCCGGTGTCATGTCAGCGTTCAGTTTGAGCCGCATGGCTAGTGACTGGTGCTAATTTAAATCAATTTTTACCACTTTGTTGAAGAAGTTTTAATGTAACAAGTCGTTATAAGGTATGTCAACGTTTGATTTATATTTGGGTGATGTTAGTGGCGCAAAACGTTTGCCGGTGAGGGTTTAATGTTTGTGCAAACAAATTGTGATTGGTTCAAGTTTCGGCTTTTATTGCTGTGCAGCTAAGTGCTAACGTTAGCGTGTGTCATATATTTAACTTACTTTTCCAAGTAAATTTACAACTGTATGGGGGGAAAAAAAAGTAAATGCAACGTCAACACACAGATATTAAAGGGATTTTTCTCATTTCGCGATCATGCAAAGTAAAATTATATGATTTTGTGGTGTGTGAAAAAGCTAAACACCCCATTATTTCAATAGGATGTTTTTTCCCCCCGTCTGTTAAACATGGTGATTAAACCACTGATTTAAGGTTTAAGGTTGTTTACAGCCAGTGGCACAGAAGACATTACATTGATGGAAGTAGCATTTACATTTACATTTAGTTATTTGGAAGACGCTTTCATCAAAAGCAGCTTACAAGTGAGGAACAAAACAAACCATTTAAAGAGACGAACGAAATAAAAGAGCTGTTCCAGTTTCATGGGGTGCAATTGCAAGGGTTTTTTGTTTGTTTGTTTTTCTCGGTTTTAAGGGCAGAGAAAGATTTAAATACAACTACAACACAGTTAATGCAGGGTTTTTTTTTTAAAAGGCAAAAGTGAGGCAGCTGGGTGTGCAGAGGTGAGCAGGTCGTTAAACATCGTGGAACAACAGAGCTGAAAAGTTTTGCTTGGGATGTTTTGAGATTAGATGAGATGAGAGGATTGTTCGCTTGCAGAGCACAGTGAGCGGGAGGGATTGTAGACCTGGATGAGGTATGTCCTGGATCAGTTGACAACATTTTGCAGGCAAGGGTCAGGGCTTTGAACCTGATGCGAGCAGCTACAGGAAGCCAGTGCAGAGATCTGAAGAGTGGTGTAACGTGTGTCCTTTTTGACTGATTAAAAATGAGACGTGTTGCTGCATTTTGGATCATCTGGAGGGGTTTGATTGTGCAGCCAGTAAGTAGTAGTCAAGCCGAGATATGGCCAGAGCCTGCACAATGAGTTGTTGTATAGCCTGAAGGGTAGCATCTGATCGTTCCGATGTTGAAAAGGGCAAATCTGCATGCCCTTGAGACAGACGAGATTTGGTAGCAATGGACTCTACTAAACATCAACAGAGAGGAAACAGATTCAGAGTCTGGCTTTTATAATGGGTCATATTGCAAAGCCTCTAAAAATTCATTTTTGTTTTCTGCAGGGTGTATATTTACTTCTTATGTAGTACACACAGTAGTAGTAGCAGAAGGTCCCATAGAGCCTGGAAAATCGTAAATACTCCTGGACCTAAAAGTACTCACTCAAATTGTCTTTTTGTCTTTCATCTGAAATTGACTTGGCTAATTTTGTGCTTGTTTTCTTCTGATTTTATTCACCACTGTTCATCGTGTCAGTTTTTACCATAGTTAACTAATTACTATGTTCACTTCACCAGTGAATGTTCTGGAACATGGTCCAGTGTTCGGCCAGAATACCTGTTTTGCATGAAATATAACACTGTTTGTACAAATAAGCTTTTATTCAAGAGTCAGATTTCTTAATATTATTGAAACTTTTCCATTTGCACAGATGGCAGAAGTTGTACAAGAGAAAAGTCGTGGCTTGAAGTTTGCAGAGCAGCAGCTCCTGCGTCACGGCTGGGAACATGGTAAAGATAGATTGGATCTTGATTTTTGCTAATGTTCAACTACCAAAAGTGGTCAGACTCTTGACTGTATACTGGTTTCTTCAGTGTCATTCAGACTTATTTTCACTCTGTTTTCAGGTAAAGGACTCGGGCGAGCTGAAAATGGCATATCAGAAGCTATCAAAGTCAAAGTGAAATGTGACAAAGGAGGGGTGAGTGATATTTGTTCCTGTTCATCGTTTCTTTTAATAGTGAATAGCTGCAACTGTTTTGTTAGTGCATCAATTATATTCAAAACAGTACTGTGCATCTACTTGTGTTGGTGTTCTCTGCTAGGTTGGTCATAAGGAAGGGGAGCAGTTCACCTTCCACTGGTGGGATCATGTTTTCAATAAAGCCTCTTCAAGTCTGCAAGTGGAGTCTGATCAAGTAGGTCTCACCTCGACACTCGAACACAATCGCCATGATCAGAGGGCCGGGCATTTTCAATTTAAGACAATATTAAGTCTTAAAATAAAACATTTGCAAGTAATCAAACATAAGCAAAGGTTGCAGCTGATTTATCACTGGGAAACCGTAACACATACTGATTCATTTCATCCACTTGTAGCTGTATTTAGCTACCTCATCAGGTCAATGTGAATTTTCTTTGGAGCACACTAAACTGAAAAGCAAGAGCCACAGGACTAAAATTACCTTTACAATCACTCATCAACACTTCAGTGGCTGATTACACTGATGAGTTCCCCTTCTCTTGTTAATGAGTCAAATCAGCTGGTTTGGTCTTTAACAGAATGTCAAGTGTTTTCTGGTTTTTCTGTGTGATCCAGAACGGTATAAAGTTGAAGAAGACTACAGAAGAAGATGAAGATAGCGGAATGATCTCCAATAAAAAGCCACGGAAAGCCGCATTGGCCAGAGCCAAACTTTATGGATGCTTTGTCAAGGTATTCAGTTTTTTGGTTAGGTTCTTATTTATTGGGTTATGGTCCAATATGGTGTAGTGTTTAAGGTCTGCTATCAAATGTAGAATATGGGTGGGTTCTTCTGTACACACACACACACACACACACACACACACAAAATCCAATTTTAGACAAATTAGTCCTTGTAGCTTTACAAATGTGGTGTTCTTTGAGTGGGCTGAGTTTTAAATGTAGATCTAGAGCTAGTGAGAATATTAGGTGATGAATTTGATTTTTTTAAATAATTGATTGAAAGGTAAAATAGAAAAAAATACGGATTGTGAAGACAAAAGATGTTTGTTCAGAACCTGCACAACTCGGACATTCCTGAACATTTTTTTGTATTTTCAGAATTTGCTAAATTTGTTCTGATTTGTCATTGACTGTTTTATTTCTTTTAATTACCATACCTGTCTTTTAGTCAGCCACACTGCTTTCTGGTCAGGAGCAGCCAGAGCCAAAATCTTCCAACTCTGATGAAAGCAGTAGCTCAGATGAGGAAGAAGACCAGAAACTCGATCTCTCCAGCACCACTAAGTAAGAACTTATGTCAAACAGCAGATGTTTCTGGTGATGCCTATAGTCCACATGTCATTTATAAGCACTAAATGAAAATGTAATAAATTATTTACTTCTAAACACTTTAAGTTTGAAAGTGTGCTTTGAAATTTAAGGTATTTATTGATGCTTGACAGGCTTTCTGATGCTGATCTAATGAAGGCTTGTGGGGGCCGCACAGCTCACAAGTAAGTTGAGTCCTAAATTTATGCGATCTGATTTTCCTGATTTTCCTTCAAGAGGATATGATTGTTCTGAAAAACAGAAGAAGAGATCCAAAGAATGAGTCTAACTGTGTTTTTTTTGTTGTGCTCCTACAGAGGAGCAAGACACGGTTTGACGATGAGCGCCAAGTTGGCCAGGCTGGAGCAGCAGGAGGCTGAGTTCATGGCTAAGTATGGCAAGAAGAGCCAACCAATAAGTGCTTCAGCAGTTTGTGTTGCACCAGTGATTTCTCAATCAGCTGAGCCAGGATCTGGGAGACAGGAGCAAGTATCCAGTGATCCTCAGAGAAAAAAGATGAAAAAGAAGAGATCCAGCGGAAGCATTAATGAACTAAACGGTGACAATGTGTCTGAAAATCCAGAGACAGATGTTAAACCCAAAAAGAAGAAAAAGGAAGTCAGAGAGAAAGCTGAAGAAACAACTGATGCAGTTTCCACTAAGGAGCGTGCAGTTTATGAAGAAAATGGTGAAGTGGACCAGTCTCACAAAAGAAAGAGGAAAGATAAAAAGAAGAAAAATAAAGAAGAGAATGAAGAAAGAGCACCTTCACCTGCAGCAGACTGCAGGAGTCCTGAGGAGATGGCACAGCTGCATACTGACACTAAAGAGAAGAAGAAGAAAAAGAAATCGTCCAAACACCGCAGTGAGGAAGAGGAGCGCAACTATGCCGAATCCTGCCAATCCGAGGTGGTCCAGGACTGTGAAGAATCAACAGTAAAACCGAAAAGGAAAAAGTGTAAAAAGGACAAACTTTCCACAGACATCTGTGTAAGTGTAGACAACAGTTTAAGCAAAGAAGAACTCCAAGAACTTCCAAAGAAGAAGAAAAAGAAGAAGTCAAAAGAGTAACATTTGATTAAAAGTGCTTCGTTTTATCTTGGCTGACGGAGGCAGTTAGTTATGTGCCAGACATGGACTGTGTGGAGGCTATGCTCTCCGATTTCACAGGCCGACAAATGCATTTAGGTATTTTTCATTGAATGGAGAATAACACAAAAACAAGTATCAAATATTTTAGCATTTTAACCAGGTCCGTTTAGTTATTGATGGCATGTTTAAGATCACTGCTGGTGATGCAGAGTTTTATACAAGCTGAACAAGGTGCAGCTTAATCATGCACATGAACTATGGATTCATTATACGATTAACATAAAATGACAAGAATTTTGTGCAATTTCTGCATCATGAACAACTCAACAACTCCTATTGGAGGAAACTGACATTGATTCTATGTTTTTATTAATGATGCAAGACGTGGAGGTACCACATTACAAAGTAACCTGTTACAGGTATTTATATTCAGAAATAAATGTCACCCAGCGAATTGCACCCATGACATTCTTTGTTTTATTCTTTCCTATTTATCTTTTTTTGTTGCACAGATTTATATCCCAGCATACAGGATGCTTGGTATTACAAGATATTTCCATTTTAATGGGAAAAATTGACGACATAAATCAAGCAGAACTCCACCGACTACATATTATTTAAAAGAAAAAAGTAAAAAAGATAAACTTTAAAAGTACATGCAGTCCTCTTTTCTTGAGGGTGAACACCATTATTCAATATGCTACTAAAAATATTAGTATGACTATGTTGTCAACATGAGTAATGTGAAGCCACTATTTATAACTCTGCCCTTTAGTAGTTTGATCTGATTCAGACTCTTGGACCCAGAAAGAGCCAGATAAAGGTTTGTTTTAGCTCTACGCTGAAAATGCTTCAGATGCTTTTTCCTGCTCTTCTGTCTTTGACCTTATTAGGACTTCACTCTCACAAATGAATTTTTTTAGCATTTTACAATCTATACAAAACTAAGGCTGAGATGCTTATGGAAAAAAAAGTTCAGTTTGACTTGACCCCAGCCAGTACCTCCCATCAAAGTAGAACTTGATGTGTTTACTGATGAATGTCTGTAGGTCGTACCATATTCTCAAGCATTAAAAGCATGTACTTTCCACACATATTGAGCAGAGAAATTCACTCTGCTCCTCTTTTTTTTTTTTTTTTTTTTTTTTTTTTATTGTGGGTATTTGAAAACAAAAAATAATCTATTTTATTAAATAACAGTAGTAATGTCGTCTATGTACTTGGCAACTACCATCTAGTATCTATATCAGAATATAAAAACAATTACAAACTCTTTGAGTTACTGTGACTTTATGGTGGAGCTCCCCTGTTCTTGTAGACCATCAATAACAACAAGATTGACAGCTGTGTTTTGGCGGTACGGCATGCATTCTTTCCACGTCTTCAAAGGAGCTGGTTTCCGGTAACATAATCCAGCCATTCTGGCACAGCTGACACTCTGCATTCACAAAATTAGCAGATCAAGCAGGGCTTACTCCTTTGTGGGCAGTATTCATTTACTGGAAATGTATTAAATTTGCTCCAGAGTTTGATTTCTGTTCATCCATTATCACACAGTGAAGAGCCATATTGTTTTGCATGTCTGCATTTTTAACCTAGCAGCAATCTTTGTTTACCATGTTGATTTACTGTGGAAGAAGCTTTAGCCAAAGTCTTTACTGTGAGAGTCGGTAGCCATGCACCTTACATCAACAGGATGTATGACATTGCTAAAACCTTGGAAAACCGTGGAGCAGCTTAGTTGTGGCCAATTGATGTGGACATGAGGACAAAAAGTATCCCCACTTACATGAACTATGCATTCAATATATGATTACCATGAAATGACAAGAATTTTGTGCAATAGCTGCATCATGAACAACTCATCAACTCCTATCCTCCTATTTATATCCCACATGTCAGCAAGGGAAGAAAGTGGAAACAGTGAGTAGCTGCTTCCTCTGCTCTAAAAGAGAAAAGATTTTAGTTAAATTAAGATAGTTTAAGTTAAATCATTGTTTTTATTAGAATAGGGAGTATTATGTTACAAATGGACTTATATATGTCACAAAAATATGTAAAGAGAAATAAGTTTCTGTTGTCATAACTCAAGAAGTACAGAACTTTCATGTCTCTATAATCAATGCCATTATGGCGCTACATGTGAATGGACAGCAAAGTCCAGATGTATGTTACACCTGTCAATGAATGAAGAACAGCGAAGAGGATGACGGTTTGAATGAGTGCATTGTCAACATTTTGTTACACGACTATTGTACTTGACTGTACTTGACTTAAAATGATTTACCACTCTTAACTTTTTATTCTTATCACAACAAGAGTTTAGTTTCTGTTTTTTTGTAACTGACATGTAACTGTGCTGATTGCATAAAGAGGTTTGTTAATGCATTTCCTGAAGCAAGTAATCACACTTAAGTTGTGTCAAACTGTTTCTTTTTAACAACACATCATAACTCTGGAGAAATCCTGTAATCACCCAGAAGTTGTGGCATCACGTCTTGTACATGTTAACATGAAAATAAGACAATCAATATTAAAAGTTTGCATTTAATTTAATTTTAATTTTCCATATAAACCCTCGAATTATGTTAAATACTTCTTGAACTTCTTGTAGACATTTTGAATCAGTACAGGCACGTACAGTGGCAATAAAAAGTATGTTTACCTTACAGGACCGCTACAGGACAATGACCCAAAACACCAAAGAAAATCCACAACCAACAGTCTAACATGATTTCCACTCCTCCATAGTCATAGTTCATTCTAATTAACTTTACAAATTATTTCATAAGCAGGGAGGTTAGTGCTACAGGCCTATGATCAATCATTCCGTGTCCTAGGGAGGAAGAGCGTGTGAGAGTGTGAAAAGAAGTGCTCAGATTATATTTTAAAGTAGTTGTTTCCTTGTTGAATTAATGCACATGAAATCTGGAATAAAATGGATGGAGCTCTTTGCCAGTTCTAGATCAGATGAAAACCCTTCTAGAGCCACCTTCTTCCTGTCATTCTCATTAGTTCCAACCACAGTCCTGATACTGTTCCAGGCAGACTCCAAGCTATTTGTGCTGGGTGTGTGTTCTACCTCATGTTTATATGCAGTTTGGCCTTGTGGATTTCACATTTGATTTCCTTCTGCGTTGAGTGTAACTATGAAGAAATGTCTCTGTTTGAAAAGCAGTCTTTTCTTATTAAGCAGCACTTTCAGTTCTTTGATCACTGTTAGGATAGACCTTAATCATCTTTTCAGGAATTATGATTTCCTCACAGTAAGAGATCCAGGAACTGACCACATCTGTTACTTCATCAGTATCCCTGGATGATTCAATGAATTCATCCCACACGGTGATGTGCAGGCAGCCTTGATCCAGAGCCAGATTTTCACTTTTTTAGTCGTCACATTGCCTTAGACACAACCCAAACTGGGAAAGCTCTTAATATGGTTTGATGAAGGCTCGTCTTTCACAGATCCAGCGATTCTTCATGTCGCAGCCTGATTTCTGCCAGTTGGCAAAACGACCTGTACCAGGTAGACTTAAAGCACATTCAGCGTCGTTAACTTTTGTATTCCAGTACCTAGTGAAAAAAAAATCACAATATCAATCAAGTTTTTCTGTGCTATATTT
The DNA here is from genome assembly GCF_900324465.2 of Anabas testudineus. NCBI lineage: Eukaryota > Metazoa > Chordata > Actinopteri > Anabantiformes > Anabantidae > Anabas > Anabas testudineus. Next base: position 5,442,879 of record NC_046625.1, read on the forward strand.
TGGGACACATAGTTGTTGTTTTGTTGACCTGTCCCTTTAAAATGAAGCTGCAGCCAATGAGCTTATGTTAGTCTTGGTTGGAGTTTGTAGTTTTGTAATCTCCAGGAATCCAAGAAAAAGTCTTAGATATTTTTAAGATTAAGATCACCAAGTACTGTATAACATGTTTAGAATAACACCAGGCTGTTTTCAGTGTCCCGTTGTGTCTGTGCTTCACATAAGTGAAGAAATGCTTCCTCACTCTTTGTTTCTTTTGGCAAAGGTTTTGTTGTTGTTGTTTGTTTGGCACTGCCAAAGACGCTCAACATTTGAATTTCCTCAATATGAGTTGTACTAATATCATGTGCCACCACCATGTTCCAGTCATCAGATTTCTGCAACCCAGTGACATGCATCCATGAGGGAAGATGATGCCAATATTACCAATGGTAAACTGTGTGTGTGTGTGTGTGTGTGTGTGTGTGTGTGTGTGTGTGTCAGTGTGTGTGCTTACATCACAGTTAAATTCCTTTCATATAACCACGTCCATGTCTTCGTCGTATTCTTTCTCAAACCGATCCAGTAGCCATGTTTATCATCATGGTAGTATTTGGTGTGGTTATTGATGAATTTCTACAATTTTCATATATGTGTTAATTGGATAATTATACTTTGTAATATAGTGATAATCTAGAGTGCAACAAACTAGATAAAGTACTCTTGCTACTTCCACCTCAATCTAAAGCTCAATAAAAATGTCATTAAGTAAATCATTTGTCACCTGTTCCTTGCGGCTTTCAATCACCACCAGATCTGCCGTTTTATTTCTGCATTTATTACGACTTTCCTGCCAGGTCATCCAGTGGGAGGAGTAGTTACTTTCTGAGAAGAGATAACAGCTCGACTCAAACAGCAGCCAGTTGTCCAGACATGGTTTACACACTGTTGTTAAACAAGAACAAGATAACAACACATAGGTCATTTTCAATTATACAATATATTCATATTTTTTACCATTAAATAAAAAGAATAGCTTCAGACACAAAAGCCACCTTTTGGAGCGTCCCAGTCACAACTTGCCGTTCACAGTATTTGTCCTAACGATATACAACGTCATGAACACTCTCTGGATATTTCTTTCATATATTGAGCCATTTCTTACCTTTCTGTGGGCAGTAGTTGTTCACGGGAAAGTTCTCATATTCCAGGATGACTCTGATGGTCCAGTTGAGTCTGTCTCTCTCTCTGATCAGTTCTTGTTTCTGTCTCTTTAGGCGGACGTTTTCTCTCTCCTGCTCTGATGTGACTGTGTTCACTGCACTCAGGGAAGAATAATTATTAATAATTACTGATGCCCTTATTTATTACTGTAAGTCCTAGAGCAGAGTTGTACTCACTGTGGACACTCAGAGTGATGACGACTGACATCAAGATGATGCAAATAATTCCCAAACTCCCTGCCATGAAGGGAAGCAGGGACAGTGGGGCTTTCTTTTCATTTTCTAGAAAAATAAATCTGTTTATTATGCTATTTTTTTAACAATTAGGTTATATATTCAGGTAGCATTATTGTTATGATGAAAAATTACAAATAACCTGATGTGACTGAATCTGTATTGGATGCTTCCTCCTCAGTCTTCACCGTAGAATAGATTACTTCTGAATGCTTTGGCTTCCCTGCAAGATGCAAATTAACTGTAAGTAATTGAAAACTTTAAGTAGTGAGATAATTATGCTACAATACACTGGTAATGTAAGAAATATAATTTCTTCTGCTCTTAGTGACACTACTGAGTACTGTTTATTATTACATATTACATATTACATATCATTCTAAGCAAATCTCTGGAAATACTGACTGTCCCAGCTGAGTCACATCATGTTCATGTACAATATATCCCAATAATTGCAAAATTAACACATTTTTCCTATTAATAAAATATTTTCCTGGGTTTAAATCCACTGGTTGACCAGTGGATTAAAATAAAAAATAAAAATAAGTCAGTTGTGTGTTCCCAGTGCATGTTTCGTTCTGAATAATCCACCATATTCAATAATTTACTTTTTCAAACTCAAAGTTTTCCATAGCAGCCTTACTGTGACCAAGTGCCTTACTGTGTGTCCATATTATGTTTTCAGGTAGGTTCACTTGAGTGTTAATGGTTGTCTGTCTCTATATCTCAGCCCTGTGATGGACTGGAGACCAGTCCAAGCATTGTTCTTACAGCAGATTTAAACATGTTTAGTATTTTATATTTAGTATGTGCTGAATACCTTATGAACATATGTTCATTTTATGACTTAAAGGTATTCATCATGCTGTATGTAACATATGAGCTGTGCTACCTTAGGAAGTGAAATTACTTGTACCTGGGGTCAGAAAACATCAATAACTAATTCGGAACTTATGTGGGCTTTGTTTCACAGCCAGGGTCTTAAAGTAAAGTAAACCATTAAATATCATAATTCAGTACAACTGTTATCAATAATGTACTTAAAAATATTAGTACATGTAGTTAGACACAAAGGTTTAAGTACAGCTAATAGATTTAGGACGTCCTCCAAACTTTGGAATTCTTGACTCACCGTGTGAAGAAACACTGTTTGTGTTGAATGTCACTGTCGCATAAGCCAGCTCTTCTTCCATTATAGTATAACAGACTGTGTTATCTCAAAGACACGAAGGGAGCTCACACCACTGCACTATAAGTGAAATGCTCATTGTAACTCAGAGCCTGACTGGAAGCGATTTAATGACATGTAGTTCTTCTTTTTGGCAGGATTATGAAAGACAAACACAGATGTTTTTCTGCTTGAGCTATTGTGGGTTTGAGTTAATTTCCGCTCACTCAGAAAAGACTCTATCACAGCTGATATAAAGAACTGTATATGAAACAAAAAAAGGTTAAATTACCAAAAGTCCAAACAGAGCAGACAGAAATCTTCTCTTCGCTGTATTGAGTGGTTCTAAATTTATATGTTTTGAGAACATGTAAGAATTATTTAGCTTGTTTACTGGGGGTTCTGTAGCAACAACAAAAGCTATAATTTCAATGTCATACAATTACACACCAGTTTTTTCAGTTTTACATATTGACCACAAATCCATCATCACAGCTTATAATAATAATAATAAAAATAATAATAATAATAATAATATGTTCTTCTATATTAAACAGACGCGATGCATGGATGAATAGAAAGATCTGTTTTGCCTTTTCCTGTGTCATCATTTTAATGAACTTTTGCAGTGTCACCAAATTTGTTTCCATTCAGAGCTGCGTTCATTTTTTTGCAAGATCTTGTCTTGGTGAAAAGAAGGATGGTGTTGCCAGCTTAAACGTATTTATCACCAGTGGAAGGCTTTTGCCTGTTTGCTTAGTGAAGTCCAGGTATCCAGACATAGATACATCCATTATACATAGATTAGAAAAAATAATTCCAGTTTGAAGTGAGACAGTGATGTTTTATACTACAATGAGAATTTCAATTGGATGCTACTAAATACCCCTACTGCTACATTTCAGAGAGAATCACTCTTTTTACTTACATTTATCTGACAGCTAAAGGTACTTGTACAGTAAATGTAATGGAATATGTTTTAATTGTGGAATTATTGCAAAAGACACGACTACTTCTGCAGGGGAACTGACAGACACAAAAGCAGCATTTCCTTCCTCTATTACTCATCAGTTATAGTGTATCAAGGAAATAAAACCTTAACAAGACCTCTTTTTACAGTTTCACCCTAATGTACTGATAAAACAGTTCCTATCAAGTAATGCTGCAGCACATACATGGTAAAGGGTTTGGGAACTAGTGGAGACTTTAATTTTACTGTAGTTTATCTGTATTTATCTACTTTTACGTGTGGTAATTAGATGTTACAGTACTTTAAGTTTACACATACTTGGACCTTGCAGGAGACATCTGCAGTGTCTGCTTGCAGCCACAGGGAGGAACAGAGCTGTGATGCGCTTTTAATTTGAAAAACCCATCGCCAGTCAAGCTACATAAACAAACACAGAATCTTTGCAATGCACACTGAACAGCTGTGATGCAGACCTTTATTTTCATTTACTTGCAATAATATGAGTTAATGTGTGACGAACTATAAAACAGCAATTAACTTCACAAAGAGCAACAGGTAATTGAAACGTAACAGACGCATCTGACAAATCAGCGCGCAGGATCTATGCAGGAAACGCTGCGTCGTGTCCAACTGGCAGGTGCACGGAGAAGGAGAGTCTGAGGACGAGAACAGCTTGACTGAAAAACCAACAAGTAGAAAGAGAAGTAGAAATTCCTATTTTGTTTGAAGGACCCTCCGGAGAGCAGCGATGGTTTGCGGCGGATTCACTTGCACCAAGAACTCTCTCTGCGCTCTCAACATAGTTTATGTTGTAAGTAGATTATTTCCTGTTGCTGTGAAATGATCGTCTCTTGCTAAAATATCTGGTTTAAAGTTGCTGTGGCGTCTCTGCTTTCGATTATGTCGATTAGTTTAATGACAACAAACAGTCAAATGTTCTCTGAGCGGTTTGTTCGCTGTGGAGACGCAGCAGGCAGGTGTTGGGGATTAGGCCCGGTGCCGGTGGCCAGACGCGCTACTCAGTGGTGGAGACTTGATGATCAGTGAAGGTGGAAATTGTCATTGTGTGCAAAAGAAATATCATTAATCAAGTGACAGCAACGTTTAGTGTTTCCAAACCTGACACATTTTTAATTATGTGTGTGAAAAGCTTCATGTTGCACCTCTGCGCAAACCTTGTACTTCTTTTAGACAGTGTTAGTTCTGTATTATCATTTGAATTCATCTAAATTGTAAATATTATATATATATATATATATATATATATATATATATATATATATATATATATATATATATATATATATATATATTATATATATTATGGTGAACCGGTCCCACCTGAGTGACCTAGTTCCTTAGTTTGGTGGTGATTCTTCTCTTGCCTGATGGTAAACTGATGACTTTGTGTTTAATTACTGATGTCAGCTACAGGTTGATAAACTGGTCTTTAATCCACTTATCTACTGCTCAATTTAAAGTGTTTTTTACTTTCGTATCTTTCCCAGTAGCCTACAAGCTTGGTGTCAGAAATAGTGGAGACACAGATCAAACATAAAATTAATGCCAATTCTTAGAGAAGATGCAAAATAGGAAAAGCAGTGAAACTCCCTGTGAATCAATTTAATGTTAATGCAGTAGTTTAAACCCTTAAAGACATGTTTAGTTTGAGAAATGATGGACACTTGATATTTGACGATAGCTCATTTTGAATTTGCGTCTTCATTGCTTCATTTATCCACCAACAGTGAACAGGAGCATGTGCTGCGTTGAGCAGTGTGTGTTTTTATTAAAACCTCAAACTGTAAATGTTAGGGGGGTGCTACTGGCATTTCAGGATTTGTGCACTGTGGAGACTTTAACTTGCTTAATGTGGACGTACTCTGTGTAGCGATCAACTAAACTTTGTTGATATGATACCTACAAACTGCACATCAACAACACAGAATTCCTCGTTCTGGACCGGAGACCTCCTCGTAGAGATGGTTGATCTTCTTCCTCATGTCAGTGTTATCTTGTTTCTTTCTTCCGTAGCTGGTGAGTCTGCTGCTGATTGGAGTGGCAGCCTGGGGGAAATGGTTCGGCCTGGTCTCCAGCATAAGAGTGGTGGCAGTGGTCATTGGTGTGGGTACCTTCCTGTTCCTGGTGGCCTTTGTGGGCCTGTGTGGTGCCCTGAAGCACCATCAGGTCCTGCTCTTCTTTGTATCCTTTGGTTTCTCTGTTTGTAGTAGATCAAGGAGTCATCTCACAATTCCTGCTGATCATTTATGTGCCAACGTGGAATTAAAGTAAATAACCCTCAACACCTGGAGGATTTTATTCCTCCGTTGAACTTGTTTTTAAATGGGTTGTGCGTAGCAGCAACCTAGTGAGGTTCCAGCATGTTTCATGAGTTTTAGTCAAAGTTTGTCATCCTTAACTTGATCCAGTACATGATAATCCTGTTCTTAGTGTTTGTCCTGCAGTTTTCTGTGTCCTGTGCATGTCTGGCCCTGAATAAAGACCAACAGGTACATTTATGTTGTCTGTGTTTAACTACATATATTAATTAATAGTGATTTTTGACCATCAATTGCAGTTTACTTCATGTGTAATTGATTCTTTAGGACTATGTATGCTGCTTTAAACATTGTATTATTTCAACAACTTTTAATAGGAGTTACTTTATATATAACCCATAAATGTTAAATGAGGCACTGTGCTGTAGATCCCTGGGGACAATTGTCCAAACTATACTAACAGGATACAGTATGAAGTAATTCAATTCAGCCTAACCTTGATCAACTGCAACAATAAAGTGACGCACATTGAATGCATCAATACTTAAAAATTGTGGGCCTGTTGGTTTTTTTGTGTTTTTTATAAATAACAGATTTTGCAGAAATGCAACTAGACCGTGTGATTTTCATTGACAGAACCATCTGCTGGAAGTTGGATGGAATAAATCTGAAGTCACTCAGCACGACATAGAGAAAACACTTAACTGCTGTGGTTTCTCTTCATTCAGCAACAGTACTGTATGTGCTGCAGTAAGTGAACCATCATTTGTTGATTTAATGGAAACCTGATCTTGATTTGCGCAATCGCGTGTCTTGCAGTTTCTTAAAATTCTTCCTCTTTACTTCCTCTTCCTCCAGAGTTGCTTTAACGAGTCTGCGTCATCTTGTAAAACCTGCTCAAACACCATTCAACAGTATGCTGGGGAGGTGCTACGCTTTGTGGGTGGTATTGGACTCTTCTTCAGTTTTACAGAGGTCAGTGAAGTGTCATGGTTTCTAAAAAGTTGAATTTGGTGTCAACTTTAATCTAGTCTCATTAAACTGACTGTTTATACTGTATATCCTTTCAGGTCCTTGGAGTTTGGCTCGCCTACAGATACAGAAATATCAAAGATCCCAGATCAAATCCAGGAGCCTTTCTATAACCACTCAGTTAAATAAACCTAAAGTTGCAGTGCTGAAAACACTGGAAACTACACTTTTGGTTGTATTATGTAAAGCAAGACTATACCTTTTTACTGAATAACTCCATAGCTAAATATAGTCCAGTGGCATGTGAAGAGAAAAGGGGAAACGAAAGTCAACATATTTGCACAAAAGGCAGTCACCATACATCAGACCAAGTGAGAAGTAACTGTGTTTTACTGTGTAAAACTGTTTATTGCTTATGGATTCAACCTTTTGTTTATTTAGTCTATTTCAGCTTTAAATCTGCTATATATATTTACAATGTCTCGCTTTATTTGCTGCTTGATTATGTTTACTTAAATAGATCCATTGTTTGCTTTTCTTTTGGACATTTTTGGGAATAAACCTATGTACTTGATTGCTGAGAGTTAGAAAAGAGTGCTACCACACCATGTGTGTATGATAAAAGTAGAAGCTGGTTTTATTAGCTTAGCCTAAGGGCTGGAAACTGGTGACGTGGTTCTGTCCATAGCTAACACATTTGTTTTAGCAGCACCTCAAAAGCTGTACAGGCTTTGTTACCTTTGGACAGGGCCGGGGTAGCTGTTCAGTCTTTATGCAAAGCGATGCTGATTGACTGCTGGCAGTAGCTTCATATTCACTTGAAATAATAAAGTTATCAACCTTTTATATCAGCTCTTGACAAGAAGGCAAACAAGCTTATTTCCCAAGATGTCAAACTGTTCCTTTTCAAATGAAGCCCAAAGGTTATTGCCACTTTCATTTTAATCTGTCTCCATGATCACAGTACCCATGTATGCTCACCACACACACACCCTATGCAAATAAAATGCGGAATGTGCAAAAGGTAGTGTGGCACCACTCCCACACCAAATATTCATGGATGACTACTCATGCTGGTGTGTTTTGTAGATAGTTGGTTTAGAGCTCAGGGTGTCCTAACACCAGGAAAAGATTCAACATAAATTAAATCAGATGCAGCACGACAGACAGATGGGCGGCTTGTTTTGTTGTATTTAATGCTCTGTTTTCTGTTTAAAACACATCTGTACGTTATGATTTCAGTGTAATGGTCATCATATTATTTGCCTCACAGCATGAAATTCTCCTCAACCAAAAATAAACATGCAAGCTTGCAGGAAAAAACACAGAAACTCTGCTTTTCTTGTCAGATCCAGTGTTGATAAGTGTATTTTCACTGTGAAGCAGATAACTCTGTGCCATGTGAATCGCTCCCATACCTCACCCTAACAGGATGCCAACCAGGAACTGCTCTGACTATTTAGACTGCTCTGATTGGATATTGGAGTCGACATGCGATCCAACCTGTTTGCCAAGGTGTCTGTGAACTCCAGTGACTCACCTGCTGCACTGTCAACTTCCTAAACAATAAAACTGTGTCCACACCATGTAATTAGTTCTATAACTTGACCCTTCTGTTCATTTCCTCAAAGACTTCTTTTATTTTGTAGCATGCATTAACAAGGTAGAGCCTGTCACATATTTCTTGACAGGTAGGTTTGGTCTTACTAAGACACTGATGAGAAATATTTGAATATGTCACTGAAAACCCTCGGTAGGTTGTTTTATTGCAGCCTCGCGAGCGTGAGGCTGCATTTAAAACACAGGTATTGGTCTATAGAGACTAACACCCTGCTGTTGAGATTGTGGCTCTGCTGGGGCTGTACCATCTGACGCAGGACTTTGTTCTTTGTTAGACGCCATATTGTACTGCGTAATGGTTAACATATGCGCAGTACTAGACTACACTGTGTACACTGAGTAGACAGTACTGTAAAATCTAAGGTTTTGTGGTGTAAATAAAAAAGATTTAGTGATTTCATGCAGTCACGTCATGTAAGATTAAAGGACTTACTGTAGAGTAAGATGCTAAATTACATGATCTACAGACTGTTCTGCATGAGTTACACTTTTTGTAAATGCTGTTAAAATAACAGCATCTTACTTTACAGAAAGTAAACAACAGCATAATCTATTTCAATAAACAACAATGAATAAAATTCAGGTTTGAAAACGTTGTGATTCTGCAAGAAGGAAACTCAAAGGATTCAAAATTATAAGAATTTAGTTTAGAAAGTTATAATTATCCCAAAGACTGCTAACACTTAGAAATACTTCCAGGGTCAAAGGTCATCTGGGGAACAGCAGAGAGGAAGCACATGGTGAGTGTTGAATTGTTTGTTTGTAATTTGATAAATTAGATATATAATATAGACGTCAGTAGATATATAGTAAAATAAAACATAATACAAACTTGTGATCACAATCGTTTGGTTTAAGACAAATAATTTAGTTTATTATGCACCTTACTCACTCTTGGTGATTAAATGCAGCTGGTTCAACTAATGAAGTGAAATTAGCACATGATCAAAAATGCTGACACATTTTAGAGGACTTTATTTAGAATTTAGGAGGATTTGACATAAAATGTAGAAAGACATGCGGGATAAAGTCCACATGAATCTCAAGGGTCAAAATGGTTTGAAAGGTTGTCTTTGCTTTTCTGCTTTTTTTGTATTCAAATGAAAACCGAAATTGTCTGTGCCCAGATTTAGCTTGAAGTAATTTTTACTTGTGGTTTATTTGTATTTGTTGATGGTTGACTTGTGCCTCTTTGCTGTCATTTTGTGTTTTATTGCAGTTGTCTTGTAGTCATTTTGTGGGTTTTGTTTTCCTCTCTTTGTAGTTTGACTTTTCATGTGATGGCACAAGCACACGACCCTGGACCACTAGGACCTGATCTACCCATGATCTGAAGCTAATGAAATGATTCACCAGTTTGTGTTAAACAAGTTAAGTAGGTATATTATTTAATAATAATTTAATATATAATTAATATAATTTTCTTGTTGCCAAATTTCTTTATGTTCCTCTAGAAGGTTTACTTGCAGAGCAGTAGTGCAGTTACAGTAAACAAAGGAATCAACAGTCTCAGTACGAAAGATGAGTCTTTATCAGTCCAAAACCGAAAGATGTTCAGGGAACATTAATTTATGACGGAGAAAAAACAGTAAATTCTCATATTTGAGAAACTGGAACCCCTTTATTGTTCATTACATGAGTTAAAGAGTAAATTTGTAAATCAATCATCAATTCTTTATTTCAGCTCTCCAGTAGCGTTTGGTGCACATTACTTAAACAATAAGCCTCAAAATGAAAAGCACCTGCTGGTTTTAATGTTGTTGCTGTGTTCAAAGGGCTGATTAGAGCAAGAAAAGGTTTTCCATACACCAGATAGACTGGACAAATTCTGTACTTGTGCTTTGTGTTGAAAAAACGTTTCTTTTTTAAACCACCTTCTTATACATTGGGACATCAGTGCTAATATTTAGCATTTTGCTCATACTGCTTCTGTATTTTTACTTGTAATAGAAAACTTACATTGTGGTATTGACGTTTACATGGATAAAAGATCTGATTAATTGCAATTCTTATTGCATTTCTATCTTCAGACACAATGAATTAAACCTGTGTTTTAATGTTTTACTTTTAGCACTGAGTGAGGAGTCCACTGGGCACATGAGATGTCTCTTTCAACGCCAGTGAGATGAAGCAAAGGATGAAGCCTAATCAAGGTTGGTGGAGGTTGTATTTAGAAATGAGCGGAGAATTATATCCAAATTTAAAAATGGAAATAATTTGCAAAGCACTGTTCATGCAAATTCATGCAATAAAAATATGTTACAGATCACTAAACTAATGACACAACTGTTATTGGTAGAAACTATTTGAAAACAATCTATGAATAATGAATGTAAAAAAAAAAAAAAGGAATATAAAACTATAAAAACACAATAAACACAAAAATATAATAAAGATAAAAAAAGAAAAATAAATAAACAGAATAGATAATGCACATAAATATTTTTATTAATATCACATCCTCGTACCAGGGATGCACGGATCCAAAATGTCATAAAACATTTAATATGTTGTATGTCGGCGACAAACACAACCTAGTCCCATGCATGTTTTTTTTAGGCCTGCAGAGCCTCAGATGTATCTGTATCAGCAGAGAGTACACTGTATTGGTGTATTCTTCATAGTTAACCAAACTAAAATTGGCAGACTACTTAATCTGTGTGTTTCATAGATCGGGATAATTCTTCAGAATCTGGTTTCTATATAATTTCTGTATATTTCCTGAACAACAAAATTAGAGAACAGCATATACAGCCAAATTAAGTTTTTGACATAAACATAGAACATTGTGAAAACAAATAAACCTGTCTGTGCCCTCTAGTGGACAAACAATGTAACAGCCAGTTGTGGAAAGTAACTTCAATTCTACTTGAATATTTAGATTTCATTCCACTTCAGGTAAATGTGTCACTTTTATACACTGTAGTATCATATCTAGCTATAAAACTAGTTTCGGATTGTTCATACCATTGCTTTTCCTGCTCATTAATAACTTCAGTCTAGTTGTTAGACAAATGTGACATCTCTATTTTTGAAGATGTACAAACCAGTTGGCAGGAAAAAACAGTTTACTAGTGAAAGAGTTACATAAAATAGTTTATATATTATTATATGTAATACTAAAAATTACCCCTCCCAAAATTGATATCAGGCAGAGTCAACATAGATTTTTATATTGTATCAAGATTTTTTTTTATTAAGCATCCTGTACATTCATGTACCAAACAGCATGTCCGAGATGACTAAATAATAAGAACTCAGGCTCATATTAACAAAGCAACATGAGGATAAAAAGACAAAAAAAATACAGACATACACATGGATCTGAATTAAATTGATCTGATTTTAGTCAAAATTAAATGTAATACAGGTTTTAATGGGGAACATTCTCTCAGCAGAAGTTGGACCAAAATAAAAACAAAGCAATAAATAGGCACTGGGGAAGTAGTAACATTAGCATTAGGCAATTAGTCAAGAAGGCTGCTAACTGCTTAAAACAGTATGCTGACAGTTTAGGGGTGAAGCTGCATTGAGTGGTCATCAGATTATGGGAAAGAAAATACATATGAAGAGAAAACGGCTAGTGTTTCCTTGTTGGTTATCAGCTGAACATGATTATGAGTCTGATGAGAAGGCTCTGTTTGAGTTGGGAAACTGCTGAGAGTTGAAATCTGGGTCTTCCCTCACTCGTTTCTTGAGGTCTGATTTCACCTGGAAGTAAAAAAGTAAATGTTACTGTGTTGGTAAGGTAGAAGTTAAAGATGCTTAGACTTATTATCTTTTTTTTTAATCCACAGTTGCCAATGAGAGTTCAAGAGAAATAATGTTGCCCTGTAATGAATATGCCATTACAAATAAATTTTTATAAAATTCTACATTAAACACTACAAATTCAATTGATGCATTAGGAGATTGATTAAAATTGTATTGGCCCAATTCCAATCCAGTTCTGTCAAAGTTAGGTTTTCCAAATATTGTATGTTACACAAAGAGTGCCATTGTTAAACAGAAGGACACATCAAATAGGGTATAACTATGCATTTTTCTTTTTGCTATTGACAAATGAACTAACTGCATCAGTTCTAAAATGATCTACCTGACGACTCCTGAAATGCATGTATGTAGAATTAAAATCGGTAGGACAAAAAATGACCTTGGTTTGTTTTCAGTTACCTGTTCTGCATATGCTTCCTTCAGCTCTTGACTCTCCAGATCATCTTGTAATCGCTCAGCAGAAGTGATGGGCTTGACTCCTGCTGTCCTGGCTGCCTGACTCACAGCATCTGAAAGGGAGAGGAGGCTTCCACTCCCCGGTCCTGTCTGAAAACACACACACTCAACTTGAAGGTGAGGAAATATGACACTTGTATGAGTTAGTTGATTGAAATGAACTTGATTACCTTTCTACGTTTTGCTGGCATGCCATGCAAATAAGCATCAGACAACGGAGGCTGAGCCTTCATCTTTTTCTGGGTGATCATATCACACCTGATGATGGGCACCCATTCCTACAACACATACAGTAAATACACAGAAGAGGTAAGGATTACATGGGATTATCAGTAAGCACTGGTATCTTGCTGTCCAGAGAAGCACAAAGAAATTTTGTACAAAGCCTAATTTCATGTAACCAACTCTAATAAAGCCTCATACTGGCTTTTACTAAGGTTTGATGATCTAAATGTCCACACATGGCCATTACTGTTTTAAAACTAAAATTGAAAAGAACTAAATGCTAATTAAAAGATCAAATTTGTGATATTGAATATAATTTGAATCAACTCAATGTCTCAGCTCCACTGTCACTTCAAAATAAGTTTTCATTGGAATTATAGTCACTAAAAAAGCTCCTATTTAAAAACTGCTGATCATCAGGAGTAGACACCTCCCGGGAAAGGAGGTTCACAACTGTACGTTGATCTTGATCTTTACAAACAAAATTATAATTTGTGGTAAGTCTTACAGGAGGAACAGCAGCTGCCCAGGCCTCTGACTCTCCAGCTGACTCCTCACTACCTCCCTCAGCTCCTGCTGCTGCTCTGTCGCCACCTATCGGTACAGCTCCTCCTGTGGCTCCCAGGTCTCCAGGCAACACCCTCGTGTCGCGTGACGGTGCCCTTGTGTCGTGTGACACAGACATGGCCTCCTCGGCTGTGGTGGCTGCAGCCGGTGAGAGGGTGTCCCCAATCTTTGGAAGTAGAGAAGAGAAAGATGAGGAAACTAAAAAGGAAAAGCAGAACCTGTCAAACTAAGTTCATCTGAAAAGGAAACGTCATGCTTACCGCTGCACTCTGTGCTCGTTCAGGCTCTTGTGTGCCAGTTGCAGAAGACTGATCTCTCTGTGAAAGAATGTCATCTAATATTTATTAGCTGTTTCAGCTTAAAAGTAACAGGATATGTAATGGCCATCAGATAAGGACTGCTTTCTCTGCATGTAAAACTACATGTGCAAGCAAAATAACAAAAAATGATCATTACACAAACCAAATTTGGGGTTAATAGATGTTAAATCTCTGGCTGTAATTGCCAACAGATTTTGTGAGGGAGACATAAGTACTAAACCAAAATAAACTATTTGAATTATTACTAATTATTTGTCTCTCTTACCTGTGTATGAATTATGTAGTTTTGGATTTGCTCCTGTGTGACAGGGATGTGCTCCAGAATGACTTGTAGCCTCATCGTCATCATGCTGGTCATCCAATTGACCAGGCTGGGGCTGATGTCACTGGACATTCTCCGCTGCAACAAAAAGAAGTAAATACAGCTTTACTTTTTCACTTGTGTTATGTGGATTTCATTACTAATTCTTCTTCTTCAATGGTTATTAAGACTGTTTTGTATACCAATCTGTCAGCACACCCACATTTAAAATTTGTAACCAGAATGTAGAACACTTTTATTATTTACAGTCACAAGTAAACGTGCAATTTAAATACAGGTTTAGTAGAAATAATAGTGATAGAGTAGCTGTCAAATTAGAACTGGATACTAAAAATGAAAAAACTAGCATGTTTGTGGAAGGGCAAAATATGACTGACTGAAGTTTGACTGCCACTCACTGCACTTCCTTCTGCAAGCAGGCATGAGTGTTCTTACATAAATTTGATATTTGTCTAACAGGTTTCGTCTTTAGTTTACTGTGGTAAATGGAACAGAATATGAGCCAAAACAAAGAGTGAGTGAATCAGTTAAACAATATATACTGACTATTCGGTGGTTGATGACTGCAGTAAGAGCCCTCTGGTCTCCTCTCAGGCAATGCAGGTTGAGAGCAAGACATTCAAATAGTGCCTGGTTACACATCTGTAGCAGTCGAGGCCCAAATGACTCATCTGAATGAGAGAGTAATCATAGTCATAGTAATTCATAGTTGGTAATTAGCAAAAATATATATACATTTATTTCAAAAGCAAATTCCCTTTTTTTTTTTTTTTTTTTATTTCACTCCGAGCAGATTTTCTATAAACCAAATGTATTTACCTGCAGTGTAGCAACCTACACTTAAAATCAAGCATTAGTGGAACATAATAGTGTATATGGACACATAAACTTAAGTTTACCAGTGCAACGCAGAATATGTGTGGCGATGTGAGTCAGCTGCTGTCTGAAGAATGACATGTTGGTCTGAGTGATATCGACGCCTTCCAACACTGTGACTGAAGACTCTCGCTGTGGAAAATATAGGTGAGAAGATTTAATATTCACACAAACAATTACAAATGCATATGTACAGCATTTCTACATTTAATCCGTAAAAACAGGTTAAAATTTCACAGTATTTTAATTTCCAGCTGACTAATATTGTGCACTTGATTTGAAGTTTCCAATAAAAATGAACCCATCTAGTGAGAATTATTTTTGCCTGATACTGCACAAAACATTATCATTCACAGGTCATCTAAGCACCTACTGCCATCACCTACTTAATAATATCTAATTTACTCTACAGTATCATAAGTTTGAATAGTGTTCATCATGGTTGGTTGATTTTCTAGTCACACACTATGAATTCTACACAAAATATCTTATATAGTTATTATGTAAACACAATACCTATCTTAGTTGTGATAAATGATGTGTTTTGTGTTTGGAAAACATCTTCAAGTGTAAATGGTGATATTTAATCATATACTCCATCATATAGTTTACTGGAGGAGGAGTGGACATGAAGCACTTACAAAGCTCTCAGAGATGTACTCCTCCAGTTCATTGACAAGACTGTCAGCAGCATCCTGAGGAAATGACATAGAAAACATGAGGAGAATAAAAGATAATGACATAACATAGTGGCAGAATAAAACAATGGTTATTGTTCTGTTACTAATTAGACAAAATATTAAAAAAGTATTTAAAAGAGTATTTAAGAGTATGTAATCCATCTAAAGTTAACAAAAATAAAACTAAATTGATTTGAGTACTGACAGCGATGTTCTGGTCCGTGGGCTCCCTGCCATTGAGGTAGTTCTGGGTGAAGAACTGGGACAGCTGAGGCTGGATGCGACTCAGGGGCTGGTGCTGGCCATGAAGCAGCATCACCAGGTCTGACATGGTGAATGTCTGGCATACCAACATCAGCAGCTCTCCAAAAAACCCTGGGAACCATAACATCATAATCAAACAACACCAAATATTAAAGTAATATTACATGAAATTAATAAAGTTACATTTGGATCATTTTCTGATATGCTCTTTGTTGCCTCAGTTTCTGTTCTTTACCAGTAGGATCCTCAGGACTGATGAAGATGTTGGTTGCCTGGGACAGCCTCTGCATGAACTGAGCAATGCTCTCTGTGTCATTCTGGGCCTGGCCCAAAGAGCCCATCATGGTGCTCAGGACACCACGGACGATGCCCGTAAACAGTTCTGGGTTGAGGGCTTCAGCTGCTGCAGGGGCATTAGGGGTTGGATTTGGCGCTGAACTGGGAGCTGGAGTGGTACCAGAGGGAGGCTGGGGTGGAGAGAAGATGGGCTGGGCCTGGACATGAAAAATAAATGTTGATTCATAATTGGTAAACATTGCTTTGAATTCAAGTAAGTGTCATGAACAGGCTGCCTTACTTCACAGGGGTCAAACAAACTTTGACTAAGAATTATAGTGATTATTCTGTATGAATTTAAATGTATAATGTGCAAAATAAATACAATGACCATGACAAGTAATTAGATTAAACAAACATGCTACGTTGAAACCATTTCACCTGAAAGGTGACCATTCCAGCACTGACCTGCTGCATGAATTCACTCACTCCCTGGATGAATGCTGGGACACCAGATGTTGTGACTGTGACCGAAGGTGCGCCTCCAGGGCCTGCACCAGCCACACCAGCCACCCCCAGGAGAGAACCCAAAAGCTGGCTTAGGTCTGGAGGCATCTCCTGGGCCTGGGGTTCACTGGTGTTAGTGTCAGGTTGGCTTGGTGGGCTAGTAGTGTTTGCAGTAGGCGGAGGTGTTGGACTCGAGGTGGAGAAAGAAAAGGAAGAGGATGAGGAGGTGGTATGAGAGGAGGAGGAGGAAGATGAGAAAGAGGATGAGGAAGAAGAGGAGGATGTGGATGAGGAGGATGTGACTGTTTGGCCAGCTGTGAAAGAAAAAAGCAAAATAATTGTAGACCATTTTACGCTTTAAGCTACTATGCTTATAGACAATGCTGATTATAAAGTCAAAATCTAAAAATTCATCAACTACTAACCCATTTGTCCTGGCAGCAGGAGCTGTCCAACCAGCCCACTAATCATCTGGTTGAGCGCCGCAGGATTGAAAGCCTGCGGGGCAAAATGTTTCACAAATGCTGACCATGTTGACATTCAGCATCACAAAGCAAGCAAATCAGAAAACCTTAATCCTACCTGTCCTGGCTGCTGACCAGGCATAGCAGCTCTAACATTGATAGTAGTTCCGCGGGTGCCGAAAGCCGGAGGTGGCATGTTGGGTGCAAAGGGGGGTCGGGTGAACACCACCCTTGCCTGGGGCTGGGTACCAGTTTGAGGAGGTGGTGGAGGAGCAGTAGGGGTTGTGGTGGGTGTGTTAGGACCTGTTGTGGTAGTTGAGGAGTTGGCTGTAGAGCTGTAGCCAGGAGGGGTGGGCTGAGGTGGTGCTGGTTGACCAGTGGCAGCAGCAGTGGCAGCACTAGTCGCTACAGCAGCAGCATATTGACTTATCTGTTGCATTAGATTACGCATAAAGTCAGGGGGAAGTGAACCTGAAGAAAAGAAACAAACCATTATATTAGGACATCATGGCTTACATCTGTCAGTAGAATATTGGAAAAAGAAAACTGGACTAAAAAACGTTTACATGACCACAGTGTTTGATGTGAAATGTAGTATGCCAAATGTGCTATCAACTGTCCTTTACCTGGCTGTCCAGGCATTTGCTGACCAGCTGCTGCAGGGTTTGCACCTGGGCCTGGACACCAGGAGAGAAAAACAAAATGCAAATGCTTTTAACTCTTCTGTAAAATCTTTCTCCACAGTGCAAAGTGCATTTGCAGTAACAAAGCTATCGTTTAACAAACATTCTTCAAATAATTCAGTAAATGCTTCTGGCAGCAGCGCATAAAGAATACAGTAGTGTGGTATTACTCCAATGCACTGCCACCCAGCAACATGACAAACAGCTTTGATAAAGTGGAGCATTCAATCAGTGGCAGATAGGGGACAACACACCGTCCGTGTTCATCTGCATCATAACCACCGGGACTGCCTGGTGGCTGATCCTGATGACCCGGGGGCCAGCCTGTCCCTGCCCAGCCTGCTGATTGGACGGGGAAGTCTGTGGGGGGGAGGTCTGTCCCTGACCTGTCTGCTCGGACTGGCTGGCCGACTGAGTAGGTGGGGCTTGTCCCTCAGTGCTGTTAGCTGCAACAGTCACTGTGGCACCCAGGTTCATCTGTCAGTGA
Source organism: Anabas testudineus (assembly GCF_900324465.2). Classification (NCBI taxonomy): domain Eukaryota; kingdom Metazoa; phylum Chordata; class Actinopteri; order Anabantiformes; family Anabantidae; genus Anabas; species Anabas testudineus. The sequence goes on from NC_046625.1 coordinate 5,461,222, forward strand.
AGATGCACACACAATACAATGAAATTTAAAAATTCACATTGAAAACTTACTTAAGATAAGTTACTTACTTGACTTACTTGAACTGGGATGTGGTGGTGCACAGCTCCAGGCAGCGTGACTGGGGTGGCATAGTGGGAGAAAGGCCGGACCACATGCAGGTGGCGGGGCACAGGGCTCATGAGGTTCAATCGCAGGTCACTCAGCGCCACAAGGGCGTTACCAAGGAGACGCAGACACTCCCATGTCAAAACAAGAGTTCGCTGGTCCTCCTCTCTCTCCTGTAAAAGACAAAAACCCTGTTGTTAAATTCCTGGGATTTTCAGCATTACAATATTAAAAAATAAAAACAAAAAGTTTTATATTTTAAACTATTACCATGATATTAGTCTGAGACAATATGAAAGACCATACTCTTAATTTGGTTCTACTGCCCTTTGATGCAATTTACACATACAGAAGGGCAGAAATACTCCTGTGGTAAATTGTTTAACTACTACTTGAAAACTCTTACATAATCTCTTAAGTGATTTGTGTTTAAACCAACCATGAATGTATTTGATGTAAGTAGTAGTAAGTTTGTCAAGTCTGTCCCTCAAGCAATAGTTAAACTGTTGGACATATTAGTACTAAAGCTTCCTCAATAAGTAGAGTCTGCTCTGTCTCTTCCTGTAAACAGCCTCCGTGTTGCATTTCCTGTCCAGGTGAACTCCCACACATTTGTACCTCTCCCAAAATGGAGGCAGTGTTGAAACTGTCTGTTCCTTCTAAAGTCTGTTTGTGGTCTGTTAAGTAGTCAGTAATCCAGCAAGCTGTGGAGAAGTCGTTGGAGCTTCGCTCTGAGCAGGACAGGCTAGATTCTATTAAAATCACTTGAGAAGTAAGTAGTAGAAAAAATGTGATCCTCAAGGTGCTGCCTGCTCTGTCCAGGTATGAGAGAGCTCTCTATAGCATGTAAATGATAGCATCATCTGCTGCAACCTGGGGATGACAGGCGAACTGTAATGGGTCTAAAGAAGTTGAGGCCTCAAATTGGTCAGTACCAGTCTCTCAAGAACCTTCATGATGTGTGAGGTTAGGTTGACTGGTCTGTAACCAATTATAAGTTGTTGGCTCTTAAGATTCCCCTCAACCTGGTTCCCCTTCTCTTTGAAGCCTGTAATAATTTTTTATTATAGACCACACATGCTTCATGTTGTTGTGCTGGAGATGGTTCTCCACCTTTCTCTTGTAGGTAACTTTACTCTCTCTCAGTCTCACTTTCAACTTCCTATGAAATGTCTTCACGTGGTCCTCATTACTGGGATGGTGTCTGTCATAGAGTCTATGTCGTCTCCATTCTGTTCACAAAGGACAACCCAGTCAGTGGCTTCAATAGCTTCCTTAGACCACTTCCTAACAGTTCTCGTGGTCAGGATTCAGAGATTTATGGCAGGTAATATAACTAGCAGTAAAATGTCACTGTCTGTTGCTGAGTAATGGGAGTGTAGAAGGTGATGAGAAGCACTAGGTTGTGATCTGATCATCTGATCTGCCTAGGGAGAGTAGAGCGGTGGAGGTGTATCCATCCTTCACATTTGCATGCGTTGTGGGGCAGTTGACATAAAGGTTAAAAGTTATGGAAGGAGCTGTAAAAAGAGATGCATGGTTAAAGTCTCCTGTAATAAATACTTTTAATGCTTTGGTTTAGCTGTACTTTCTGTGCTGTAATAATAATTACAAATTGTGTTTAGTACACATAGTACCTGCATGTAAGATATGCAATTGTGGCCATCCTAACATTAGCATTTAGCTAAAATACCCCTTTCCATAAATACAGCCTCACATATTTGATGGCATGGCTTTAGACCCATCTTGTTTAAAATGTAATTACTTTCACGCTTTAACTTTGCCAGTTAATTATTATTTTGCTGTCCAAATCCTACTGTGTTGTTGTTGTATTCTGCAGTGGTGGCTGTCTCCAGGATGGTGTGAGCTCTCTGGATGAAGGGCTGCAGTCTCTCCTCCACCCTTCGCAGTTCAGTCAACATCTCTGCCAGCTCAGCAGGGCTGGGATGACTAGAGGAAAAACAAAAACCCAGAACAAAGGATGAACATTATCAATCATTATGAATTTACACAAGGCTTCATTTTTGGATTGACTTAAAACCAATAAATCTAAATGGTTTGTGTGAATCATTAACCAACAGTTTAAGCTAATGAACAAGAAGATGTCTCACTTGGGTCCAGGATGGGGAGTTGGTCCCTCAGACTGTGCTGAAGAGGTGGGTGCAGGCGGGGGAGTTGTTGGAGGTGGGGAGGTGTCCATAGGCTGGGCAGAGGGAGACGGAGTAGAGGTTGTAGAAGAAGATGAGGGAGGAGGAGGAGCAGCAGCAGAAGTTGTTTCTGTTTGGGAGGAAGAGTCACTTGGTCGACCCTGTCAACAGACACAAAAATAACAGGTGTATTTGTTACTGACAAGACAGCAATGTCTCATGAGCTTTGCAAAAGGTATAATTTGAAGGATTAGCTCTCACCTCCATTCTGTGGATAACGTCATTAATATCCCGCAGCAAATTCTCTGCTAACACCAGCCTCAGCCTGGGCTCACTCTGCACTGGCTGGTCCATATCAATATGTACATTCACGGACCCATTGCTCTGAAACAGAAATGGTAAGACTTAACAAAACAGACAGTAACATTATGTGGGATCATATAAAATTTTAAAATATAGTAGCTTACCCCAGTGCTGGTTGTGATTCTGGCATTCCTTGCATTCTCACCCATGCCAGACACCATCTGCTGAACTGACATCTTTAAACAAAAGAACAGTCCAGAATTAATGCAACTTTGTCTTGTCTTGCACAATTAAGACACTAGACGAACCATCTAGTGGTTATAATAAGAAACAAGACTCACAGTGGACACTGTTGAATCCACACTGAACAATACTAAAAAGAAAAAGCAGATAATGTTATAAAACAGACCAACCTGTATCTGCTGGGGATCCATGATGTTGACAGGGAGGTTGACTGTGCCAAGCATTACATAGCTGTTTGCGTTGCGATCATGTGGAGGCACTTGGGAGGTTCCCTGGGCGGATGAAGAGGGACCACTGTCAGCTGAAGTGCCTCCTGACCCTGAGCCAGGCTGGGAGGGTGGAGGGGGAGCCCGCTCAACAAGATGTATTACCTTACCACCCACATCTAGAACAGAAGTGAGAGAGAGAGAAAGAACAAGTTACATCTTGTAACATGTAACCACTTTTTTTTAAACAAGAGAAATTTTCGCTGTTGTCTACATCATATAAAAATTTTGTCTAAAGTAGAGATGTTACAATACCTTAACTGTAAACTACACAGTACAATCACTGATTGTTAAGATAAACATTCATTAAAATTAAGTTATAAACTGTGCTTATTATAAATAAATGACAGGACACACACACAAGACCAGTAACAAAACAAAACACTGGAAGAAAAAAGGAAGAACCCATAAATGCTCCTGAGATAAGTGAAAAACAAGCTCCACATTTCTTTCATTAACCCTTTGTTACTTACTGTAGTCTGCCAGAGTCCTTTCATCCTGCAGCACTCTGCCCTGGTAAATCAGCCTCTGTTTGTCTACAGGGATACTCACTGAAGGTGCAATGTGCTCCTTGAACTGTTTCACTGTCAGCTATAAAAAAAAAGAACATAGGCATGAGCCAGAAAACCTCAAAGTCTGATTAAAACGAGAATTCTGTCCAGAGTTTGCAATAAATATATTGAGTTACCTGAGCATCGACAGTGTAGGTTCTGCTCTGTGAGTCTAATGTTTTGACTGTGACCTCTATGTCTGCAGTTTGTTCCTCCATGGTGTTCCTGTATCATAAAACAACATGTTCCAGTAACTATAGCTGAACAAACACTGTATTCTTGAGTCAATATTTATTACACTGAAAGTTTTTAATAAAAATATATAAGCAGATACCTTCTTTTCATGAAAATCTAACGATTGAATTCATTAAATCTAAAGTAAAAAAAAAACAAAAAACTAACCAATGAGCAGCACATTTTACACTTAAAATTGTCATTGCTTTCTAGTTGACAGATACTGAAATGAAACTAAACATATCTTTGTGTTATGTGTGACCACCCAGTAAACTAACACAAAGCTAAATCAATCTGTCAGTTTTCATTACCTGATCACTATCACTAAATGTATAAAATCTCTAAAACATAGGCTGTATAGTCTAAACTTAACTAATCTAATGTCCATCACAATTTCACGAAAATCACGGTGCTGTATTCAAATTGCTCAATTTGTTCGGCCAATAACCACAAAATAGTCACTAAACATATATGAGAAATGTATCTGTCGGTTACTCTAATTAATAGTTCACTTTTACAAGAAAACATCCAAAGGAAGCTTTAAATAAAAATCATAGATAGCTATGAGTAACATTGTCATGCTAACGCTAACAGTTAGCGGTACTTAGCAAGCATTAGCATAACAATTTTACCTGATGGGGTAGGTAACGATCTTACCTTAGAGTTAGCCGAGTTAAATTTGCATAGATATCAACATGTCTTGCTAGGACAAACAACAACGCATCATTTCCACCATAATTCCACACTTTACACAGCTAACGCTAGCGTTAGCCAGGCGACATTAGTCCGTTAGCTAGGACTGCTAGGACTTACTCGCACAAGTTAGCTTAGATTTGAACTAAGCTAATGCGCTAAGCTAACGCTAAATAAAATACGCGTTTCACTTGGCTGAAAATGTATACGGTAACATGGCATGTCCTGTTCATTAAGGCAATGTTTTCTAACTGTTACCTGAAAAGCCACACTATCCTTTCAGCGTATCCAGTGTATGCAGCTGTTTCTTTTCACCAAACGACGACTTCCTGCTTGAAGCTCTGATACTTGCCAGAAGTTACCAGGGCGCCGGATGTGACGCATGTGCGACACCGGAACTGCTGTGCAGGTGAAAGAAAAATGGCGAATCTCATGGAGGCAACGACCCAGCAGCAGTTTGAGGATTTCTTAGCGAAAGCAGGAAAATGCCTGGTCGTGGTGCATTTCCAGGCGGCGTGGGCTCCTCAGTGCGGCCAGATGAACGAAGTTATGGCCGAGTTGGCCAAGGAGCACACGCACACTACTTTTGTCAAGCTGGAGGCGGAAGCGGTGCCTGAGGTTTCTGAGAAGTATGAGATCTCCTCAGTCCCCACTTTCCTTTTCTTCAAAGGGGGAGAGAAAGTGGACCGCTTGGACGGAGCACATGCTCCAGAGCTTACCAAGAAGGTGCAGCACTTGGCAGTGACTGGGGGTCCCGATGGTGCAGACGGTGGCACCACAGATCTGAACCAGCGGCTGAAGAAGCTGATCAACGCGGCCCCCTGCATGCTCTTCATGAAAGGGGCACCCCAGGAGCCCCGCTGCGGCTTCAGCCGGCAGATAGTGGCCCTGCTAAAGGAACACAGCATCCAGTTCAGCAGCTTTGACATCCTGTCCGATGAAGAGGTCCGACAGGGCCTAAAGACCTACTCCAACTGGCCCACCTATCCTCAGCTGTATGTGAATGGAGAGCTGGTGGGAGGACTGGACATAGTGAAGGAGCTGGCTGAGTCTGGAGAGCTGGAGAACACCTGCCCCAAGGCTGTTACCTTGGAGCACCGTCTGAAGACCATCATCAACAAGAGTCCGGTCATGCTGTTCATGAAGGGCAATAAGGAGGCCGCAAGATGTGGATTCAGCAGGCAGATACTGGAGATTCTGAATGGCACTGGAGTGGATTATGACACCTTTGATATTCTGCAGGATGAAGAGGTGCGTCAGGGGCTCAAGACTTACTCTAACTGGCCGACCTACCCCCAGCTGTATGTGAAAGGAGAGCTGATTGGAGGTTTGGACATAGTCAAGGAGCTGAAGGAGAGTGGAGACCTGGTATCAGTGTTGAAGGGGGAGTCATAGGTGGACTTTCCACTTTCCACACAACAAGAAACAGGGAACAAGAATCTACCACAGATTGGCCTTCTGTCACTGACGCAACACTAGAGAGGCACAAGAAGTTAAAATGTATTTATCAATAGAAATTAGAGTTAATAACAAAACGTTTCACCTATAACCAAACTATTGTAGCGTTTGGAGAGATTTCTGTGAAGCTTCTCAGCCATCCTGGGAATGTAGATGGATTCATGTTTTGCTTAAAGTAAAAAATGAAACGGCAGGAATTACGTTTGGTTTTAATAACACATTTTCATGGGAATGTTCCTGAAAAGTTGTGGATCATTATCGGAAATACATCTTTAGAAATGTTTAAAGTGCAAATCAAATGAACTCAGTGCTCGGCCTAATTAGAGAAACCTCTGCACTTAGTGATGAGTTAAAACAACATCTCCTTGTTGTTTGACACTGGGGAATGAATAGCTGACGTCTGGTGTCTGCATTCTTGGTGACTTCTGTTCTTCCAGTATCTTAAGAACGGGTGTATATACATCTGATGGCCTCTCTCATACTACTCTGTCCAGCACCTATCCACACTTTCTTCCCCTGAAAGATAGTAAAAAATATTTTTCCCATTGCTGAGAATCACTTAAATACTTGGTTTGTTTGTTGTTGTTAACATGATTAAACCATGTAAAAAAAAAAAAAAGGAAGATGTGGTGTCATTTTTGGTGCTGCTTCAATTAACTAAATAATGCATTAGAGGTGTAGAAGGAAAAATGTTGAATTGCACTAATTAAGGTAATTTAATTTGTTCTCTGGAAGTCTAAATACACATGATCCGCATGTTGTTAAAGTCTGCAAACTGGTCTTTAAATGCAGGGAGCACATGTACTAATAAGCATGATGCATTCCAGTAACAACATCATAAAGAAACATACATTGAAATAATAATTTAATAAAGGGACAATTAGGCAAATAATATAAAATAAAGGGAGACATAGCAACTGAAATTTATTTAATTAATTAATGAATTGCGTGTCGGAGAGGAGAAAACAGTTTGCTCTGGTCATTAATATTGCGTTTATCAAATGTGCAGGGTACAGTAATAATTCTACACGGGATACGGGTAGCAATACAACTGGAATTTACCTATGGTTTTATACATATGGCATGATGAGGACATTAGCAGCTGTAATCCATATGCTAAAATAATCGTTACGTTTGACGTGTGGTTGGAAGCCCCTTACATCAAAATGGGGGAATTTCCAGACAAGTTTATCCAGTGTCTGTTGTTTGACACCACCTTGTGGAAGCAGTTGTAGATCACAAGCACAACCTTACATAGGACCTCATAACCTACATTAGAGCGGAAAGGTTTGAACGACCTGGTTATATATTCTCCTTTTATTCATCTTGTATGATATTAAACTATATATCTTTAGGTTTTGGACTGTTAGACAAAGCACTAAGTTGAGTGCATCAACTTAGTGTTTTACATTTAGTGTTTGTTTTTTTTTTTTGTGGACAATTTATTGCAGACTCGTTGATTACCTGAAAGTAATCAAAAGAGTCAGTTAGTTTATGCACTTACAAATTCTGTTCCCCAAAAACCTGATATAGATGGACAAGCACCAATGTAGCATGATCAAAAGTGCAGTTAATTTCAAACATGTAGTTAATGATTCCTGGGAGATGTATGTTGACAGAGAGTGCATAGCACTTCTTCAGTCAGTGCAGACTAAAAGCAAACAAATTAGTAATTTTCCATTTTTAAAATGTATTTCTATGTGAGTTTCCATAAACAAATCCACATTTAGGTAATTTAAAAGAAGCCACCCCCTCCTATATATCAAGTTGATTCAAAACCGAGTCCTGTGACTCAGGGACTCAGTTAGTGAGAGTGCATTTGTGAAAGTTTTCCATAAAGCAGATTTTGGAACATGAGTAAAGCTTGCTGTATGAAAGAGTGATTCATTTTACTATAAATGTGTTTTCCTAAATCTGTGTCAAAATGTATTTGCTTCTTTTAAACATCGGGGTATTGCAGCTATACAGGTTAATCATTTATCTACACCCACACTACTTTGTGACATGACATGTTGGAAGATTACACAAATCCACTGTGTCCTGACGGTTTACAGGCAGTTTGATTCGGTTTGCTTTTAAGTTCTGAATCTAGGGTTGTCGTTATGTTGAATGAAGTGTTGCCGTATTTTCTGTATGTATATAGTTTGCTGTATCAGGCTATAATGCCCTGTTCAATTCCCGAACAGTTGCCTGCCAACACTGTTGACCGTCAGCAGGTGAGAAACACATTTAAACTTAGATTTTCTTTATCATAAAAATGCAAAAGGTAGGCACAAGTCAAGAGCTTTGAGTACCTAAACGAATTGTGACGGACTGAAACACTTTACTTATATCCCTTACATTTTGGATAACTTTTTTATGTAAGCTAATATTACTGTTAGTCTTGTTACACAACCCCCTGATGAGGTGTCACTTCTGAATACGCATTGCACCGCCGTTTCACAGTTACTGCGGATGCAGAGAGATTTGCCGAGATAAATATCAAGACGCACTTTCCACTCCCCCTGTTCTTTCCTTTAGTGGTCTTCGTCGTTGTGGGTTTTAGCTTAAAATAGGTTACATCAGTATATATCATTATTCAACCCCACACTTTTCTTCCACCTCTGTGTTTCAGTATCTGGGGAAGTGGTACTTTAAAGCAGCAGTCAGTCAAAAAGAGGCTGACATCCAGAACTTCAAAGCACTGGACAACATTTTGTTCAACTTGGAGGAGAGAGACACTGACACACTACTGCTTACCGGACATATACGCATGTGAGGCAGCAAGTACACACATATGAGCTTACAGAAAATGATTAGGAAGAAATCAAAGTAATAGGAGTTGAAATTTCACCTCATATCTGCATGATAAAGAACCACCAGGACCAGATGTAGCAAAAATGGCCTGACCACTTTATTAGGTACATAATCTGCATAATCTAATGCAATCCAATACAGCAGCTCTGCCATGAATTCTACGTTTACAAGGTTATAATTTCTCTGTTTGTGTGGAAATTGTCAGAAAGGTAATAATTGTTTAAATATGTTTATTATTCAGGTCATAGTGGGTGGTGGAGTGGTACTGGAGTGCATCATATTAAAAGTTCGTTTGGCTACCCTATTTGCATAAATGAGGTGATCAAAACCTCAGAAACTTCTCTTAATGCAATCCAGTACGACTCTACCACCCACTATGACCTCCACAAATGTAGTAATCATGGCAGAGGAGTTGGATTGAATGGTGATAACCAATCTGATATGCATGTTTATTACATTTACTAGTACATTAGTAAAGTGGAATATTTGTGCAAGTCTTAGTATCCTTTTTGCTTGCATGTATAAAAAACATGCAAACTTGATATCATCTGCAAAATTCTGTCCGATCTGCTAAAGGTGTGATGGTAACTGTTATTCAGACGAGGAGGAGCCATAGAAAAATTCACGAGAAAAATAATAGTAAAAATAGTCCAGTGATGCAATTTTGTAGCTGTGACAAGACGGATACATGCAATACTTTCCATGCCCAAAGATTTTGCATTACCACTTTTTTTTTTTTTTTGCGTCTGGGTCATTCCAGCATACTGCAGCTGTTGCTGCTGTATTCTCCCAAAGCAGGTTTGCATGTGTGCTGTCTCAAGTCCTGAAATCAATGTTACAGAGATTGGGTCTTTACAAAAAGTTCCTGTGCACTCAGGAAGCGCTGTCTATTTGGCCAATCATAGCTTTTAACTGGTTGTTGGTTTCCTAAGAATGATAGGAGAAACTGACTATACACATGTGCAACTTCCAACTCGCAAACAAAGAATGTGTGTACAGGAAACATACACATTGTTTGAATGTGCAGTTAGTTTGTGGCCCCAACTGTTACAGTCATAACCAAAGTTCTGGCCAACCTGGGTCAATACATGACTCTTTCTCTCTGGGGAACAGTTTTTCTTCCCACTACTTTCTAAGAGATGGCGAGTAACAACTATGTTTGTTCTTGTTGTTATGCAGTTTTCTTAGTAGATCACCAAACAACTAACAAAACGTGCAATTTTCAAGACTGCTCAGGCAATGTAGTACTTACTAATAATAATGAATACTTTATTGATCCTCTTGGGGAAATTGCATTTGGACAGCTGCCAGACAGTACATGTCGGCGCTACTACAGGGTTTTTTTTTTGGTAATACTGCTAACAACTCAAAGACTATGTAAGGTGTCACAACCTGAAATGTGAAAAAAAAAAAAAATGACCACACTTATTGAATGTAGCAGATTAAAGCAGAGTATGACGTGTCCCGATGAACTGTAGTGAAGTAGAACCATAAAATAGAAATACCCTAATAAAATTGTACTAAAGCACAACATCTGAGATAGGTACATACCCAACAGTGACAATACGAAACCTCTTATGTTTAATAATACATGTTTCATGCATGTGCTTTACAGTGTAGTTAAAACAAAAGACTGTTCTGAGAATAATAGATACAAGAAAACCCAGGTTCATAAATAGGCCAAAATTAGGGAAGTGACATTCAGAATGTGAGGCATGTGAATGTATGTTTCAAAAATGAAAGTGTTTGTGCTGTGTTTATTGTAAAATTAATCATGTTCAACTTATGTTTATTTTTACAACATTTTTAGTGGCGATAACTGCACAAAAAAGACCTGGACATATCACCTACACCCAGAGAAGAATGATTTGGAACTCGAAGGTATCAACAGTAATATCTATTTTCACACATGCTCAAAACACACGGCTGAAGTCAAGATGGGGACTTTAAAAAACAATTCCATTCCACAGTACAGCAGGGATTAAAATTTTTCCCCAAATTTTAATTCTTAGCATGCTGGGGGAACCCCCTGATTTCTGTTAGTCAAGTCAGTTCAGCTTTATTTATATAACTCCATCTTAACCTGCTTTATAAGCTACAGAAAAGGACATTCTCCATATGTTTACTTAAAAATTTGTCAATTAGCATTAAATTCAAATAAAGCCAATTCTTTGAAGACTCATTCTATATATTTGTTTTCTACTCGTGGTCTCTCATCTAGAAGAAAATGGAGCTTCATTCCAAAGTCACCCATTCATTTCACTACACTAGCTGAAAAAACTACTGTAGTGTGCCAGAGTTTACGTTTCCAAAGTTTACTGATGTTTTTATTGCAATGGTGAAGTACAATAGAGCCCACAGTGCAAAAAAGGAGAATTCCAGCAGGTGCATACCAACAGGGCGAGGAGAAAAAAGTACCACAGCAGGCAATAAAGCAGCTGTAAACACACAGAAACCTATGGAGCCCCCTAAATGTCATATCTAATGACATCATGAGCTAATTTGTACAGTCAGAATCATAAAAAATGAAGTGATTAACAGGACCATCCTGGTCGTAACCCCAGATACAGCCTGCTGTGTCCAACTCTTTGCTATTATGAGTTCACTGCCTTTAGGCACAGTCTTTGTTGTTAGGTTGGGACAATGACAACGCTGTAAATTGTAATAACAATAATAATAATCTTCTTTATACTCTAAAGTGTAGTCTGCTGATGACCATGTATGTTGAAGTGTTCAGTAGAAAAAATCACTAATTGTCCAGGCCTGGAGGTTCAGCTACAGCAGGGTTTGTCTGCCTCTTGTGACTCAGTGTAAATTAGATGTGGTAAGTGTCATGTTAATACTGTATGTTAACGATTAGCCTTGTAGCACATTGAGGACAAACGGTAGTATACTACCATATTTCCATGACTTAATGATGTTTGTTGCTGCTGGTGTCTCGTTGTGTTGACACAGGAAGGCCAAGGTGGAAGAACGTTCTCTGGAGCGGCAACTGGGCCAATTGCGCTGACTGTATCATTGTACAGGAAGAACAGCCACCTCTTAACAAAAACGACCCAGACGACTCTATGAACAGATACATGCTGTACGGTAAGCCATCAGAGAGGTATAACTCACTCACATTAGCAATAATTTCAGGCTTCTCCCAAACTACTATCTACAGATGAAGTTGCATATCTTAGGTTATCTAATTGATTGGTTAACTGTATTCTTCATGGCTGTGATTTACAAAGCAGCTGAAAAAACTATTATTTGTGAGATTGTACAAGGTTGTGGAATTACTTAGTGAGACGAGAAGAGGAAGCATCAAAGACAGTGACGCGCAGGACAGCAGAGCAAATGACAAATACATAAAAACAGAAACTGATTTCCTCTCTTCAGCTGTGTCGAGTTGGTTTTTTAAGTCATTGTTTGTTTGGATAAAGACTCCACACCTGTGGGTCTTCACCAGTACAAATCTGGCATTCAAAATTCTACCTAAGTAAGTTCAGTATCATAAACAAGGTTATGTTCTCATTACATGTTGAAATGACCTAAATCAGATCTTTTTCCCCAAGAGACCTAGATCAGATCTCACGTTCACTTATCTGATCTCTGGCATCGCTCACATTGCTGAAAACAGTCAGATCAAAATGTATGTCTTTTTTTTTATGTAGCATTTATGTACTCCTGTGCAACAACTGAGACAGTAAAGTAAAGTAAGTAGTAAAGAAGGAAATGGAGAGATGATGAAGTTTATTCAATTATGGAAAACCTTTTGTTCAAGCCAATCTGGAAAGAATCAATGTAAAATTTATGTACGTTTGACAATAAAACTGCTCAATTTGATTGTCACACAAATGATGTTGTTATTGTTACTGTAACCACATGAAGACAAGTTTACTCTCACCAGAGAAAGGAACTAATCATTCTCACACGCAACAGGAGGAGGGTAGAGGGGAAGCCTAAGGCTTAGTGAGCATGCAATCTGATGCTGTTGCTGTCATAACAAACGCTTTATTGAATTTAATTATTTATTAGAGCTTGTTTTACCTGTCAACTGAGCTGTAATAAATACAGACACGACGGACTGGTCTCACCTTTGCCTGTCACTCACAGTCTAGCTACTGCTTACCTGACACATGCTGCTCATCTTGCTTTATGGCATGTTGCTCAGGTGTTGTTAAGTTGTTAAGCATGGATGATTAAAAAATCATTTATCTATTCATTTATTTATTTTGTCAATTACTTTTCACTGTAGCTAGGCAGGTTGATGTGGACTCTGGGGTGGTGACAACATTTCTGAGAAATGCGGCTTGTCATAACTTGTTGGCAACTGTCATACTACCTCAAGAAAAAGGTTTGTCATTTAAATAATTTACATATTTTCTGCACCTGTTTCTGAATCTTAAAATTCTTTTAAAACTAACAATCAAATCTGCTTTTACAGATATTTGCACCTAAATAACATAATAACAACCGTGTGGTAAGCACAAGTTAGCGTTTTTTCCATTTCAATAATTTTTTTGTACTCACCATGGGGAATCGTTGCTGACTGAAGTTGCTGTACAGTCATTTGGTTCTGGTTTCTTACAGGATGTATGGACGTGGCCATGGGAGACCAGATTAATTTGTTCATTTCTTGTTTTCCCTGTGAACAGAGAAACTGTTAAATAAATAAAGCAAAAAAGCAGGCGTTTCCCACTAAAGAAATATCTTATTCTTTTCTTACAAGAGGCAAAGACAAGATCCAGAATATTTAAAAAAATCTAAATGCTTGATAACAGTGTTGTGTGGTGCAACAAAGATGTTATACTGAAAACTGAAATCAGACATGACATTATTTTTTACAATAATTCACTGGTTATCCCTGTCACTTTCACACACTTTCAGTACAAAGCACCACAGGTGCAATAGCTTAAACTGAGTATAGAAAAACATCCTTGTGGGTGAGGACCCACCCACATCCACCCAGCAAAAACCCAGGGAATTCCCATTATGCCAGAGAACAGAAATACCTGTTCACATGAGGGGAACAAGGTGTATACTTCTATACAGGGTTATAACTGTAACCAGATTTACGTTTACCTAAACCTTAGAGAAACGTGTTTTTAAAAACCTGGAATTGAAAGGGGAACTGAATTTACATTGTGGGATGAAAATAATTGGTTAATTAGGATTCTATTAAACTCAAGTTATAACATTTTTACAATACACCACAGCTTTACGCACACTCTTAAAGCTGAATAGTTACAGAGCATGCCACATAACCACTTTTGTTGCATGTCGTAACAAAAAAAAAAAAACAATAAAATAATATGACAACTTTAAAGTAAAGAGTAGAGAGCATTTTGTGTACACACTATATTATGAGTGGACAGTTGTTGTCTAACGTATCTGCCATTGACAGACAAACCAACATTTGTTTTACAGGAGGTTCTTTTTTCCACCCATGTCATGGGTACACCACCAAGACACTGCCGATTGGCTCTCATCCAGCTGCTGTAACGCTATGTTGTTTAGTTTGCTAACCAAGTTTCACTTGTCAAGGTAATTTAAGTTCTTCTGATGCTTTCTTCGCCAGTTTAGTACATGTGCATTGAACAAATGCACATGTCCATGAGGACAGCACAACTGCTTTTACAATAATGATGCAAAAGTCAATTACAAATAGCAAAAGAACCTTATTGTGCATACCGAGGCTTTAATGTGGCCATATATTGCTTCTTTTATGATGTATATTTGATTCTGTGGCTCCATCTATACTAAATCATATGATTTTCAAGTCACAAAAGAAACTCCAACAGATCCAACTTGCAACAGCTCCTCTGGCCTGACTAAAATGGCTTGTTTGAGCATATGGGAGTCTTCCTGTGAGTTGGAACAGCATCATCCTTGAACAACAACCTAGTTAATATGACAGCTAATCTGAGAGGGTGTTGAGGCAGCGTACTTTGGTTAATGAAGAAAAACAAAACGGACGAAAAATTTCTTGTGAAAAAAGCCAACTGGCTAAACTGAAACCTGGGTGTTTCCTACCAGTCAGCATGCAAACACATGTTCATTTCAAGCTTTGGGTCTCTGACTATGTGTAACATAGGCACCCAACTTTACAAAAGTATACATGTGACTAAAATAAAAAAAAGCACAACACTTTTATGTTTTATTTCACACAACAGGTGTAATTTATCCCTTCAGTTTTGTTATTGAGTCATACATTATAACACCCTGTGTTTCCCTGAAGTGATTTCTAAACTAATCAACAGCGGTTTATTCAGAATAAACAGAAGGAGAGAACACTATGTTTGCATATAAACGCTTGTTATCACAGAAACAAATATTCCAGTCACTTCCACTTTCTGCCCTGGACTAAACAAAGCATAGCGTGATTGTGTAACTCAAGTTCTGCTCTGCATGTTGAAAGTTACACATTCCAACTGTAGGACACTTCTTGACACGTGTTTCTAGTAAACAAAGCTCATAACTTAGTAACTCACTTGTTTGTGAGATAGACCAGTGCTTAGGGAGATGACAACAGTTTGGGGAACTATTGCTGACATGCAATAGCAGAACAAATAACTGGTACAAAAAAATAATATCCCCTCTTCACATTTATCAGGTTGGTTTCCTTTCATTGGCCTCCTCATGGTTATCAGGCTGTGGTGGACAGGCAGTCCAGTACAAATGTATTCAAAAAGAAACAGCTGCAATCTATCACAATGAAAAATAAAGTTTACGCATTCATATTACCCAATTTTTAAAGTAGTAGTAAAGTAGTAGTAAAAGTAGACATAGAATGGATTGACACATATCATCAAATAGGTAAAACAGACAAAGAAAGAGAAAACTGCAAAACAAAAAGGCTGCATTTTTACTCAGTATGCATCTTGGTAATAGTTTTAAAATAAGAAATGACCCAGATCAAGATTGTTTATGTGTTAATATATAATTAGCTGATACAGTTTTAGTAGCTTTTCCAAATTCACCACTATTAATGCTAGTCTAATAAAATCGGTATTGATTGGGTGTTCACCTATGTAAAACTTCTTTTTGTGGTCATGATACAATCTGAAGCATTTAACAATAGTGGCAATATCACAGTGTGGGACCTCAAAAGCAGAACTGTGCGCTCTTATTCAAAGAAACTAATTATTTAACAGGTTTACATCACCACTGTCACACAACAGAGAGTGACATAATGTTCTCACTCATCACAGTTAACCTTAATCTACTGTAACAGTAAACAACTAAAACAAACAAAAAAAAAAGCACAGAGTTCTTTACTGGAGAGGACATTATCTATTAATCAGATTCACTGATGTGTCTTTGTATGGATCATTTGCACATAGAGGGAAATTATACAGAGGCATTTGATAAGAATTATTTTACCCTTCATTTTTTTATCAAACAATTTACTATAACAGATAAGATAAGCAGAAAAAAAAGCAAAAAAACTGTTTGTTCCCTTATTGTTTTGAGTGGGGACAGCACCCAACAACCCACATCCAACCCATCTATCTTTCATGATCCGTATGTAGGTGTACATGTGTTTGTTTGTATCTGTGTGAGTGTGCTTGACAGACATAACTTAGAAGAAAGTCAGTGACATTTACATAATCCAGGAGAACATAGTCTGGTTGTTGGGGATTCCCCATGGAGCATGAAACCAAAAACAGTAAAGTGAAATGGAAATTGACCATCTCACTCTCTTGTGTCTCTGGTTCACACTGCATTCTTCAAAGCCAAAATGTTACTTTCACTACTGCTTTCACACAAATATATCTCATCCTCATGTCTGCATTTAAATTTGCTATCCTGTAACTTTGTTCCTCTCACCATCAGTTCAGACACAGAATTCCAGCAATCATGTCTTCTCTTCTGGCAAAGCTGGTTACTCTTAACTGTCGCCACATTGAAACTGCTTTAATTAAGGTGTTTTTCCTGTTTATCACTGGCCAGTGAACAAATTGTTTTGTGGTAAAGTTCTGAGATTCTAGCGTTTGCACCAAAACTCCAAGCTGTGGCTAGGCTTACACACAAAAAGTTTGTTTGTTAATATTTCGGCGAAAAAAAGGCCACAGTTTTGGTCGAATATTAAAAAACGCATTGAATCTTAAATCATTGAGCCCCGTTCCTGTTTTAACCTACAATGCATTTCCTCATTGTTTAATAGAAAACCCATGTTTTCTTCATGGTAGACTCACTGTTGTGTAATTTCTAGGAGAAGGTGTTGAATTAAAAGAGTCCTTCCTATACAAATTTCAGTGTAATGGCTGGGGAACAAAATCACATCATCTTTCTGTGTAAAAATATGCTTCAAAGTTAATCTGAAGCCACTATGATACTTAAAGTCTTTTCAGATCAAACTTCCCACTTTGTTATATTAAGTCAATGTCTCAACATGTTCAAACTTTCAAACATTACCTGGGGAACCACCTCAAAGGAATTACAATACAAATAGAAACATTATTTGTTGAACTTAAATAAAGAGGGACTATATTACATTTTTGCACATGAAAACCAAAATAAATAAACTTTTTTAAACTTAAACAAGGACTCTGAATTTTGTCTCCATCACTTATATTAAAAGCTTATTACAGACAGGAATCTCATAATGATCAGTACAAACAGGGAGAATCTATGTCCAGAACTGACCGACCAACCACACTTTTCATGACTGTAAACGCCACTGATCACTTTGTTTCTGCTATTTGTGTGATATTTAAAAAAACACAAGAACATTTTAAGCTGTAAAATACATCTAATCTTACACCATCTTATCTTAAACACATTGTTTTACTCGACAGATTTCCCCCCTAATACTTTGAAATAATTAGTGATGCAGAGAAATTGAATGACCACAAAATGTCACAACAAAACTAAAATGACCAAAAAATAATAAATAAATAACTAAATCAGAGATCAAATGTATGGAAGGGAATTTACAGTCAGTGCTGACTGATGTAGATGTTAGTAATCTTACTCATACTGTACTACTACATACTTACTAGTAGTTTTAAATAACTTTAAAAAGTCCCATGGCCGAGTAACACACACCTTTTTCTACCATATAAGATCAAATCAAACTCAGAGCCCTGAAGTTATATTATATGTAGGATTTAAGGACCAGGACAGATCAACATGCCTGAAAAGAAACTTAAATTTGATCTGCAGAGAAATCATCTCCAACCGCCAATATTTGAGGCATGATCAAGGCCTCAGTGGAGCTGAAATGACTCTTAAAGGTTTATCTTTTTAATCTACCAGACATATAAACACGAGTGAGATTGCTTACGTTCCAAAATGGTGTCAGTGACAGCAGCACTTTGCTCTATCAAATGAGATCTAACCTCCAACTATTATGACACAACATTTGTGCATAATTAACTTCAAGCCTATAAACCCTATTTGCACTGAAGGCAATACAATAAAAATATACAATAAACATAAAAAATCTGTGAAGTACAATTTAAGTTGGTTTTTACAACCAAATTAAATGAGTTCGGAAAGAATGTTTCTCAAGGCAAAGAATGTACTGACTACTTTTACAGTGCAAAATATTGTGGAAAGGTTGATGCACTGGGAAATCTCAGTCCATAAAGGTCAAAGGTGGGATCAATGTTCTATGTTCATGACCTTCGAGCCCTCAGGCATGAGGACCTGTCATGCTATTATGACGGATATTACCACATAGACTTACGAGAAAACTGTTGTAATTCAAGTCTGCTGCTGCATCCAGAAATCCAAACTAAAACCCCATTCTGCTAGGAGAAGGTCCTACATTAGTTTTGTGCAGGAGCCCTGCCAAGATCTCTGGATGCAAGTTCATGTCAAATAGACCGAAAGACAGTGGAACATGCTGTGTGAAGTCCATGTTTCCACAAAACATATGTATGACCTTCTCTTAGCACAATAGAGTTTCAGTTTGAGTTTCAGATACGAGCTCAGTCCAGAGAATTCAGCTTTAAAACAAAAGTCTTTCATTAAGAAATTAGGTGGCAAATCTTACTCATACTGTCCTCTTAATTGTTTATGAAACTCTGAAATACCCTTGGCAGTGGTGTCTGCATGTTTTCATACCAAAACACCCAAAAAACTTTCAATTGGCAGTAAATGAATGGGCACTGTTTCACTATCGCTTAGTCAACCAGAGACCAAGGAGGGAGAAAGTGGCTGAATTTAACTTGAATGTTTTAAATCTCAAAATCTGAGGTATTCAACTCATATTACTCCAGTTGGAACTTGCTTAACTCTAAATACATTGCATCTGCTACACCTGTTAACACATGCAGCTGTTATTGTATAGACTGCCATTCAGAAAACATGGCAAATCTTAGTAATACTGTGTTTTCAGTAGTGGAAAAAAGGATAGATACTTTAAAAAGTACCCATGTCAGGCATGGCACTGCTTTGCTATTGTGTAGGAAATTTGATTATTTGAAGAAACCTTGACGTATCTATGAGAATTTGTGCAGTTTGTCCTGTAACTGCTTCATCAACATGAAGGAAGGAAGTGGACAGATTTAACCTTAATGTGATTTTTAAAGAAGCAACCCCAAATATCTTCAAACACGAAAAACTATTCATGCACTTCATGAAACTGAAACCTATTCTTTTTTTGGAGTACTCTTAACCCTCTGAACTTTTAATGTGCTATAAATATAACCACAGGTTTGGATGCAAAGGTTTATACCGACTCTTATATTCAGGAAACAAAATGAGGCAGCAGCAGCAGCATGTAACAGGGGATGCCATGGATTTAAATAAGACTCTGCATCACACATCAGGTCAAGTCAGATCAAACGCTAGGTGTGAACAAAAAGTCCCTGTCACAGGCTGTTGTTAGGGAGCTTAACAGTGACCTATAAACGTGGGAAGTCACAACCCACCCATGACAAATACCAACAAACAATAAGGGGCTGCACCACAACATGTTTCCTTTCGTGTCACACACATGCATCACTGTCCACATCTTATTCAACAAAGTTATTCAATATCTTACCAGTGGGTTTTTTTTTTTTTTGTTTTGTTTAGTTTCAAAGTTTGTTTTCCAGTTTACTCTAAATCAGATTTAGAGGAATTAAGGGCAATCATTCCACATCAAAATTAGACTAGATGAAACTGCATCTTGATTTAATTATCTAAAAGAGGTTTCACACTAATCTACATTGGGTGCATCTCAGTTTCACTCGACATGCAATGTTCTATTCCGTCTGCAAGTGGCGCCACCTACACCACAGCTTTGTTTCCTCCACTCTCTAACCACAACTCTCTCTACAGAGGAAAAAAAAAACTCCATCTCATCTTCTTCTCTACAAGCCCATGTCAAAGGGAAAGCCCTGTCAACCTGAAATGCTTCTGTGAGAGAAGCATCAGATAAATTTGGACACTGAGCGGTCAACACGCACCGGGTGAGTCAAGATCTTGTGAGTGAATTTAATTTCTTTCTTCAATCTGTGTCAATATTTAGTTTCACATTCTTGTGATAGCTCAGAGAATATTAGAATTCCTTGTGTTTTTAGTCAGTGTGTGTGACTAAGGGCATTGCTGCTGAAATCCCACAGATATGCAAGTATGTCTAGATATGAGAAGATTGGGGAGTAGGAAAAATAGGGTACCACTGAAGAAAACACTTAATTGGTATAAATAACATAACCTCACACAAAGTGGATATTTCCTCCATCTCCATCAATATGCCATTTATATTAAATTACATAACTTGTTAGGATATTGTGTGGTTAATATACTGTAAATACTACTAAGGTACTAATTAGCTGTAGTGAAATTAACCTGAAACACTCACATATAAGACATTACTATAGTACACTTAGTTCAAATGAGGATGTAATACACCATCAGGTAAGAGGTGAATCCAGCAAACACAGCAAATTCAAAAATGCTGCAGTCCACCAAATGACAACTGATTTAAACTTTTGCTTCTTACTGCACTTCTTTCCTCCATGCAGTGTTGGTCAGAAATATCAGGTTTTCTCTTATAATTCATCAGTGAGGTACAATCAATATGTCAGCTCACATGTTAAGTCACAGAGTGTTTAACTTGCTTTCAATCCTTTTACTGTCTTTTTGTGTCAAACGGATTTGTGTTAAACCTATGACACCTACTGCAAATCATAAACCACATGCATTGGAACGTGAAGCAGGGCAGTGTGCATGTACCAGTATGCACCATATGCTCCTGGAAATTACCCGTAGACCAACATTTCTTGTTTGAAGGTTTAGGGTTAGAATGACATCCCTTGACACACAGTTCAAGGTCAGTGGCATTTTAGCAATTACTGGTTTCAGTCTGTGTCATTTCAAATAAAAACACACAGACCACAACGTGTGCACACTCATGCCATTCTCTGTGCAGGAACAAAAGCACCTCCACTGAGGTGAAATCCCAGAGAGGCAATAGCATGGCGGAAATAAGGTGAAGGGGCATGTACCCATTATGTGCATATAGGTGCCACTCTGGGACACATTTAGACATGTACATTTATGTGTGTAGGTTTTGTTGTATGTCTCAAATCATACTTACTGGAAAAAGAGCTAGAGCCTAAAGGTCAAAAAGTGTCACTTACTTATTAAAAACCTGATGGAAATTCATTTAGCAGTCAGACGAAGTTCCTCAGTTTTTCTTTCCCTTCTCCTTGATATCTTCTTTCAAATATGCTGTCTAGATAATGTGGTTAAACTGGAGAGTTGCTTGTAACCTGTCTGACAGCTTGTGCTAGCTGCCCTAATGACAGGTGGTGGAAAAAATATTCAGATGCCTTACTTAAATAATGTAGAAGGACTACATATCAAGTGCTACAGTGTGAAAATGCTCAATAACGGATAAAAATCTAGGATCCAAGTATAATTGGAAAGCTTTCAGAGGGACACAAGATGAATCTGAGAGGTTGTGAGACGATTAGGCCTAAGGCGTAGTCATTAGAAAATGTAGTTCAGTATCAATATTTGTATAAGGTTGCATAATGGAAATACTTGAGTATACTAGTTACTCTCCACCACTGCCTACCCGACTCTACTGTAAAGCTGAATGCTAAATGTTCACAACTGATGCTCAAAACTACAAAAAGAAAGATAAGGTTTTTTTAATAAGTATAATAATAATAAGTAATAATATCCAGGGCATTAACTGAATTGAGACCAGCGCCAGTTCTTTTTGTATGGATTGATACAATCTTGAATACCAAACAAAACTAACTGTGTGTTTATGTGTGTGTGTGTGTGTGTGTGTGTGTGTGTGTTTTACAGAATGGAGTTTCAGTCGAGGTCCTCTCATAAATACCTGGTGCTGCAGGTGTGGTGTGGTCTCCTCACTGTCACCATGGTGGTTATGGCTGCATTTCTCGCTTCAATCAAATCAAAGTCAACTGAGGTCAGTACACCTGGCATGCAGAAACAGAAACTTACATTAAATGCATATTCATCCAGCAGCTGTCGGAAATGTTTTGGCTTAATCTGTTATTTCTCAGGTCATATGAATGGTAAATTTTTTCTGGTTTTAGTCTTTTTTTTACAAGCACACATGTGCTTGTAAATTCCAACTGTGTAAATCTCATGACTCAACACAAAAAAACCTACATTTCAAAATTTAGAATCATATTACATGCAAAAAAAAAAGTATAGGTTGAATGTATATGAAAGCAAAAACCAGAAAGAGTCTGTCCTCTGTCTATTTAGTGACATATACAGTATGTATTGATTTTTATAAATTAAGCCCAGACTCCCAGCTAGTGCCTCTGGGTGGCAGCAACATCGTGACTGACTGGCTGTAACAGCTGAATGAGAGTCTTATTTGGCAGCGATATTGATACTGTAGGTACTTTAGTAATATGATACTGTACATGTACACTTGAATACAGTAAACGAACATGTGCACAATATAACACAACTGAATGAAAACACCACAAACTGCTGCCTCTTTGCTACATGACATAGTACTGCAGAGCTATTGTATTGTAGTGCATTGCTCCAGATAGATAATAGCATAAAAAAGATAAATATATAACAGTATTTTCCAGATAAATGAAGGATAACATTTCCCTTATAAACTCAGAGAGACTTTCCCAGCTGATGAAATCCTTCCAACCCACACTGAAGCATCTCAAAAATTAACATTCGGGAACATGTGACATGATTGTTTTCTAGTGAGACAACAAAGTAACAGGAATAATGAAGATGACTGCAATAGTGCATCTAATGATGATGGTTTCTTGTCTTCCCTAGGATCCATTCCCTGTGCAGAGGAAAGACAATCCAACAGCCAGTCCATCAGGTACATTAATGTCAAACTCTTGCTTTAAATGACTCCTTTTAAAGGAATATCATATTAGACTAATATACTTTTTATTAATGGACATACTAATTCTGAATGTGTTTAATAATAAGATAAAAACATTCAACATGAAGCTGGATTTAATGCCATGCCTTTCTATTGCAGTCAACACTTTCATTACCCCTTTAAAATCAGTAGGTGAGTTCTATAATGTACTTTTTTATTGAACCTTTATTATATTTACAACACACTGAGGATACTAAAAGGTAAAATATTCTCTGAACATTTTCACCGCGGTTACCAAATCACCAAATAACCTCTGAATTATATTGCTTTTCAGGATTGTCTCCCACATTCATCCAGTTAATCAAGTGTAAGTACACTTCCTCTTCTGGTTTATCAGATTCAGATTTGTTTTCATTTCTTTTTATGTGGTGATTTGACGTGGTTCATCGATTATGAGTTCATAAAGGAATCAAACTTTCACATATTTTTCAGGTTTTTGATGTAGAAAGCATATTTAAGTTGCAACTTTGCTGCTGTGAGACAGCAGGAACATTTTCAGCTTTGAAAAATGTGTCAGTTCCTTTTGGACCACTTTCCTAGAGCTGTCAATGATCACTAAAGAAACCTACATTTAAATAAAGAGTTGCTTTTTGCCCACCACCAAAATGAAAGATGTTTGTAGCAGGGGCCTGATTCTGACTCTTCCCTGGTCTCTTTTGCTGTTACTACACCTCTACTATACAAAAAGGATGCCGCATTACACACCCACATTTGTTGGCGTAACAACACCACACTTTCTCTCTGGGAGCTGCTGAAAGTAATTCTGAGAAACGTAGGAAGTGACACAGATGACACAGCAGGCTGATGAGAAGTGGGTGCACAAATAAGTAAATAACAACAAAATACCTCCTAATTTCCTGACACACTCAAAGTGAGAATCCAGACAGACTAAAACAAGTCTCACTGGGTCTGTTTCGATCCTGTCTCAATGAGCTTCTTGCTACACGCATGCATTCCTACATAAAAGAGATTTCAATATTTCTATGTGAATTTTTTTCAGTGATTTAAGCTGGTTCAGAGCAACTCTATTGCTCCTTGCTCATTTACTATTCTATTACACTTCAACAGCAACGTATACTGTATGTTTCTACATGCACAGTCAGGCTAAAGCACTGCTCCGACCGAGAGAGACATACAGTACTGTCATGTTTCCAGTCTCATGCACGGTGTTCCTCCCACTACACTGCATTTTCCTTTGTGAAGTGGGTTTCTAAAGCCACAACAAATCCGAAGCCGAGCCGTAATGTGGGCTGTGCTGACATGAGCTATAATTTCAGCCCACGGCCACAAGCACCCTCCGTTTGTCAGGGGATGCTTAGTCTGCCAGCTGGAGGAAAATCATATGTAGCCATTAATTGGGTAGATCAACTTTCTTAACTGAACACTTGGGATGATAGTTTGAGTGGTCCACACCAGCAATGAATAGAATAGATATGTTTTCTTAGTGTATTCGTGTGTGACTTGAATTTCCTATATATATTTGGTGATGTGCCTTAATGTGTACAACAGTGTACAAGAGATTCAGTTAATTTTTGCTGAATTTTTACCAACATTATCAGTATCACCCTTTTAACTTTACATAATTATTGACTTTGTTTCAACTGAATAGTGTAGTAGTAAGATTGCTGCCCCTCCATGTGGGAGAATGGGGTTTGAATTCCAGCTGCGGTATACCTCCAGTAGGGATGCTTAGGCAAGACCTCCATGCTTAGGCCTTTGCCTTGTACCTTTTACCTCACTTGTACGTCTTTGTGTCTGTCAAATGACTAAATGCAAATGTTTCCTATGTCAACGTGTGCTAGACATGGCTAAAACAGGTTTGGTAAAGTATAGCTCATTTGTTTCAGCATGATGTCACAACCTACCAAGTGCTCTACAGCTAAGATTATTAATGTTTGAGGTGTCATGTGTCACTGCATAAAGTTTGTAATGGGTGAGTTGAGAATGTTTCATAGCTGTGTGATTTTAAAAAAGTTTGTTTTATCTCCCGTAGCAACGACAAATGATTCTTGGGAAGTAACACACAAATGTACCCAAAGCTCCCTCATCCTGCACAACAACTCTGTTCTCTGCAAAGAAGAAAGTATATACTTCATCTATGCTCATGTCACTTTCGCCATACAGCAACACTTAAAGACAAATAAAAAGGTGACTCTGAAGAAAGGTGAAAGACCTGGTAAAAGGATGAGGATACTGGCTGAGGGAATCTTCCCAAAAACAAAAGAGGGCTCTGTGTGGGTGGGCAAGATCGTCAAGCTTACAAACGAGGACAGTATCAGCCTAGATATCACAGGTGACTGTCTAAAAGATAGCACATTCTGGGGTGCCTTTCAGCTTCATTAGGACTGCAGCTCTCAAGATCTTGTTGCTATAATATGGAGAATTACTTTTGGTTGGACTGATACTTTGTTGGTACTAATATGATTCAACAGAAGGTGTTCATACGCTCCATGTTGTTACAATATTTTGTGTCATATTGAACTCTGACAACTGTATGCCAAAATTACTAATTTCTTAAAGGTAGTAAAGCCTTTTAGTGATTAATTGTGGCCAACATGGAGCACTAAAATGCTACAATCAGTCCAACCATAGCATACTCTGACTGACTGTAACCTGACTGTCTGGGACAGGAATATGTTTGTTTTATTTTTTACTTATAACTGTTCTGTTATTTATGAAATGTGTTAGTTTGTTTTTTTATGTGATGGGGGTGAAATAATAATAAAGAAATATTCTTTCAAAGCCACTGAGTCCTTTCACTCACTTTTTAGGCTGACCACATGGTGGTGCTACCTTCCTCCAAATCAGATGTGACAAGAAAGACTGCACATTACTCTTCTTGCCACTCACTCTGAAATCATATTATATAGTCTGATTACAAATTCATCTAAAACCTGCAGAGATATTCCACTGGCCAATGTCGTTAAATGCCCTTACCAATGCAAAACATGTTAACAAGCATGGTGTTACTTATCATATGGCTTGGTGCTGGTGCTGCACATACATGACTAAGACGGACAGAAGCAGGAGTAACAGGTGCAAAACAGGAAGCCACATATTTGGTGCAACATCAGTCATACTACTTCCCCTTTACAACACATCACCAGACATATGTGAACTCAAAACGCCCTCTGATCATACTTCTTGGAGGCAGTTGAGTTCCTCTTAAGCAATAAATACTGACTCTATTCTTAGACTCAGTGCTTATACTGTAGAACATCTTAACGCAAACATTTCTATGACGGCTTCTTTTTTAATTGCACCAATTAAATTACAATAATTTACTTTATCCAGACTTTATCAGGTTTCAAAAAATCTGACTGCGATTCATTTCCTTGAACAAGAGTAATCAATCAGGCAAACATTAAGTAAACATCTTTGTACATCTATGTATGTGGGAAAGTCCTGACAGAACAAAACTGAGAGTCTAAAGCTGTGCTACAGTAGTAGGTCTGTGAGGATGTTTGTAGGTGCATGCAGTGCATCACCGTTTAAAGCGTATCTATGCAATACATTGACATATATACATTTATTACATTTATACAGGAATTTACTGTATAAAATATACATTTTACAGCCTTTCTTGTTAACTGAATGTAAATATGTAAGTTGTACTGTATTTAGAATTTCTAGTTTTAATTTTCAGACATCTTTAAAACTTGTAAATATGAGTTGTTCAGACTTAAGATTCCATCTTTTGACTTGAAAAGATAATAATAATAATACTTTATTAATCCCCTTGGAGAAATTCTTTGTGTACAGACTGCCCACTTGAGGCGCCAGTGGTTCAGTTTGACATGTGGCCAGGAAATGAACTACCAACCCTGGGGTTTGTAGACAACTGCTGACTGAACATGACCCAAGAGTGTAGTGGCCGAATCCAAACCCAACATGAAATAAAATTTAATGTCTAAAGCCTTGTGCAGTTGAGTTGTTTTCTAGAATTGCCTTTGTGCATTCCTCATGCCTTCCACGTGCTTAAATCTGAGGAAGACCTATGTCGAAACATGACATGACTATTAACACATGACCCTTAGACAAAGCAGACATTTGAGAGCTCCAGACATCTATTTATATATTTAGCCTGACGTGTGGCCTACCAGATCCAAACCAATCCGAACCCAAACATGACCTCTATATTTCTGCCTTAACTCAACCCAAACCCTTGGGACTGACAGGACCCTTCAGTTAGGTTTGAGTATCCACCTCCTACCCTACACCAGAAGCAGCCTCAGATATTGTTTTTGTACTGATTTAGGTAGAAAATGACTTTGAGAGCTGCAGTAATTTTTAAGCAGTAACTGCTGACTTTTTAAATTGAGACATAATGATAGTAATATTTAGAGTTTGCTTGAACGTTCTTGAACTGAAAACCACAAATCAGCCTTGTGTTGTTGCTACAGGATCATGAGATCCCCTAAGTCCCTCATCTTTTAGGGGTTCATAGTCACCAACTTTGCTACCAACTCATTTTATGTGTCATTTCCCTGTACACTCGCCACATGCTGTTGACCTTATCAATGCTCACGCAGCCTGTAGGGCTGAGGGCCCCTTTCATCAGGATTTGTAGAAAGCAGACTGCATGACATCACCTCTAACAGGTAACAAGGGTTGCTCACTTCCTCACACATTCCCTACAACACTTGTCCCTTTGTTCTCTCATGCATTTGTAGTTTCTACAGTGATGGTTTATCAGGCTTGTCATTTCTAGCAGTTTGAACTCTGATAACACTTTCACAAGGAAACAGGAATGTTCCCTGTGTGGTGGCGAAATATATTTACCTGTACAGCAGCTTGACTCTACCTCAGTCCTTGTTATTCTTGCAGGATTTTCTTATATAGGGCAATCCCTCTATATTTTCTCTCTTCGGTGATCTTCTGATTATTGTTCTTCAACAACTGTTAGACAGAGGATGGAGTGAATATATTGCGGAAGCCTGTATTTAGTTGGACATATTATTGACCTTTTTAACCTTACCTTAAATTTTCTCTTTTTATAATTCTGATGTTTTAATGTCATTGGGATAGCTGTTTTATTGTGTTTACATAGGCTAATGGTTCCATGTACTTTTAGATATTATCTATAAACCAGGTGTGTATGTTTTTGCCCTAGCACTGACAGTGAAGGCATTTTACAGCTAAGCAAAGACGTCCTTACCCCTTACGTTGCCTTTAAGGATGCCTGAATGACTCTTTTCTTCATTGTGATAGGCTGTTTATGTTCAAGAGCACATTAAGATTTTCTGGATTTACTGCTCAGTATGTATAACAAATTAAGCTGTACACGTCTCTTCTGTATTACTTTATTACATTATTTGATTACTGACATGTCAACATGTAAGTCACATATTTTATCTGCAGCTTCTCAAGGCATTGCATTCTGATGGGTGGTGCACAATGTTTTCTAAGCTCACCTTTTGTGTAAAATGTGTATCTGCAAATTAAAGAAGTCATTAAGTACTTCTCATAAGAGCATTACTTAAGTAGAAATACTTTTTCTAGTACTAACTCACTGCAATGGTTATAATTTTTCCAGTTTCTAAGTTGAAATTGTCAGAAAGGTGATAATTCTACTATGTCAATCATTTTAAATGTGGCAACTGAGAATAAACTGAGAAAGTATAACCGGTGTACCTAATGAAGTGGTGGGATGTTTGCATTGAAGGTTTGAGTGGAACGACTGCTGCTGTTACGTAAGTTAGTATAACTGTAAAGAATGTAATTTCCCTTTTTGTATCAAGCTGTTGTGTCCGTTTATTAGTTTTCCATGCGTGACAGGGGCTCTAATATGTGAGTGTAAACACTAAACAATATGTCACACTTCCTGATTCATGCACGCCATCATTATAAGATATTAGCTTTTTATGGTGTTTTATATGTAATAATAGAAAAAAAGAGGGACTCCTTTCATCACTTCCTCTGTCTTGTCAGGGCTAACATTCCCAGTCACATGATTTTAGGTCATGTAGATGGAATGAAGTTCCTGTATTCTGATGTGTTTTTCTGTTTGTATGTTTTTTGGGGTTTGTTTCTTTTGACTGTTCGTGATGTGTTACCGGTTAACAGTAAAAGAGTGACGGCTGGACTAGAGGTAAAAAGCTGTTTTCTATTAAATTATTTTTGTCATTGTGTCATAATGATGTAATTGGTGAATTTCCAGTGTGATGAAGAAGACAGAAATGTGGAGAAAGTTACAGTTGTTGTGCCACTACCTTATTGCAAGAAGAAAATCAACAAACTTTGTTGTTATTTAGCTTTAACAAAGGTTGAACTTTGTTAAAGCCACAAATATCAACAAGTGTAGGAGTAATCAACTGACACATTTATGAAATGCAGGAATCAATGACCTGAAGATTAGAGAAGTGGACCTTGGTCTTGTATGCAACATATGAATCCCCAGCAAATGGAAAGGTCTGAAAAACAATGCTGTCTGCCTTGATAAAAAATATTGCTGGGATGCCCTTTAGCAAGGCACAACCTCCAAATTCTGCTAAAAGGCCGACAGCAGATGTGAAACTACAGAGCTGTATGCTTTGCAAGCTGTCAAAGGTCAAAGAAAGTAAACTGTTCTGCTACAGTCCTGGATCTTAGTCACCTTTCTTACTGACAGAGACTGAATCTGACCAAATTTGAACTGAAACAACCACAGCCTGGACAGATCTTATCTGTACTCATGGTTATCTGTGTTGTATCTGGGTCCCACTCATTTTTTTCTTGAAGCTGCCGGTATGAAATGACTACAAGTAATGTGAGGGGTAGTAGTAACAAACATACTGGGAAATATGACCTAAATTTGCAATTCCCCATTTGCTCATTTCATGTTTTCTTTTTTTATTTTGTTGTGTGATATGGTTACTAATAGCTAGCAACTAGAGGCAATAATGATGTAGAAATTGGACATTACATGAGAGCACAGTACCGGGAAAGAAGACTGAAGTCAAAGCTGCTTTCCACTCCTATCCTCACTCAAGCAAAGCATAAATCTAGTTCCACTAGTTCTACTGGTAGGTACAAATCTCTGACATTGTGCACCTTTAAAACATACTTCAATCCTGTCCCTGACAGGGTGATACAACTTGACAACCATGACCACGCCTTACATCTGTAGTCTATTTGCTCAGTTTAAGTTACAGTAGCTGTCCCCACTGGTTTATTACAGTAGACAATTTCATCCAAGAGGACCAGGAAATTAACCAACCACAATCACTATATAAGTGTGATCCACCAATAATTTAGCAAACCCTCTGAATGAAATACGAACCTTCCCCTGTTTACTAACTAAAGTAACATGGATGCCTATCAGAATGGTGTATTGACATTGACCTGTTTCACAACCTGCACAGAAAGATATAAAAAGATATAAAGTTTTAGTACGCTGAATTGCCTGTTAACAGTTCCTGTTTGCTATAAGATAATCCGTGTACTGGCAACTATGACTTACCAACTGTGAGACTGAAGATCTTTTTTAATAATAATGTATACTTTATTGATCCCCTTGGGGAAATTCGTTTTGGACAGCTGCCAGACTGAGTCGGCGTTACTACAGGGTTTCGGTGTCTTGTCCAAGGACACCTCAGCTAGTAGCCAGGAGGAACCGGGAATCAAGCCACTCACCCTGGGGTCTGTAGGCGACTGCTCTACCACCTGAGCTACTGCAGCCCCATTTTCTAAGATTTAAAAGGATTTTCATTTAGTTACGAGGGTCATTATGAATAATCCCCTTAAATCATACTCCATAGTTAGATACGTGTATCATGTCTGTTGGTTCATGCTTACCAGGCTTGTCTGTAGTAGTTAGGTTACTACTAGGTTTTTGGAGGTTTTAGAGGTCCCTGCGTTCATGACCTGTGCATCACAGCCCTTTCTACATGCTGGTTGTGGCAATTAAATAGTTTGACACTTAGCAGCTGAGGTAGCTATTTAGCAGCTATTTCCCTTAGGGGTTTTAATGAGAGCTTTAAAATAGTGAATATTAGACTTACATTTGGCAGGTGTCCAGAAAAAGCAGAGATAAGCAGTTAGATGTTTGCAAACAGACTTGTGTTCACACCTTGTTTCACTGCTACCTAATACAGTAAGTGCTCTAAATTAACAACTTGGGTATTATTATTATAACTTGGGTCCCTAAATTTTGGCTATTGTTTACGTAGATTATGAACTAATAATATTGCACTCACCACAGCTGACATGTGGGCACACCGTAGCACAATATCACTAAACAAAGTCAAAAGGAGCAAGAGAAGTTGTACAAACGCCAACAGATTTATCTTGATTGTCAGGTCATCAAAACCACTTTATATGGGGATAAACCTGGTAGTAAACAAGAGTCACCATGTGAACACAGAAACTGTCTGCATGCACTACTAAAGCAAGCAAGCTGAAGCAGGAAGTCAGTCTGTCGTGTTCACAGTGTGTAATTATTTTACTGTTCACCTTGTTGTGTTCTTCTGAATAGGTTGGGCTAACCTATTTTTTTTACTACTGAAGCACTTGTTTATTTTGATTATAATGCTTAATATGGATTCATTTTTGTCTTTGTTTCGCATTTAAATTTACTTTTATTTGGTAAGTCATAAAGTTTAATGCTGCCAGGACCCTGAAATATAAGAAAATAATTATCAATCTTTAGTAGTAACAACTCAAAATGTCACTACAGAACAGTTTAAACATGCAAAAACAGACAGGAACTCTAAAAAATAACATTATACTACAGTATGTTTGCAGGTAGTGATTTTCTTTCTAATCATTTTGTAGCCCCTTTGTTAAAAGTGTGTGTCGAAGTACAAAATCAGCCGTTTAAAATGTTTTTCTCAGCTTGTTTCTGCGTAATATACAAACAATGATATAACCCTTAAAAAGTACAAATACCAACTGTTTTTTCTTTTCAGGTTTTTGGTTTTACTTTAAAACCATCATCAGATGACAAAAATGAATGACTAATAAATACCAGATACCAGATGTTTTCTTGCCACTTCTGCCTGCTAATGTTGATGGCTTTAAAGCAAAACTGAAAGCTTGAAAAGAGTCACCATGCCTGTGTCATTTTAAGAGTAACTTTGCTGTCAGGTGTGTTTGATATTAATAAGATGACTACAAATTCTTAAAATGTGTCAATTCTACAGTAACAACCATAGTGAAAACACACAGATTTAGAAGTTTCATGTTACACTGATTAATTTGTCTCTAAGGCCTGTGTGTAATGTGTTTTGGATGCTTGTCAAACACGTACACACGGGATGGGCTTAGCTAATTTAATGGTTAAGGTGAAAAGCAGAATGCACACCTTTGTAAATACCATTATGACAAATACGGTCGGAAAATGAGATGGTAAAACACCGAATAGTACAGTAGATACAGCGTAAATTCTTGGAGGCATGAGGTTTGTAGGCCACCAGACTATACAGTCTGGCAGCGGAAGCCACCTTGCATTTGTGGGTAAACCTCATTTTGGCCTAGTTTATTCTCTTACACATCAACAGCTCCCTCACTGAGCCCACACATGGCAACACATAAGAAGGAATGATGAGAAGGAAACCAAAACCCTGTGATGTGGATTTTTGTTTCTTCAAGAACCAGCACCTGTAATTGTGTCAGCGGACAATCCTGACAATGAAGCTCGAATCTCGTAAACATGGCATCAGGTTCATGTACGATAGCTTTCATCCTCCACAATTGGGCCTCCCACCTTCCTACTGCCCTTCTTCCTTCCATCCTTTCCTTCCTGCACTGAAGTAATCACTGACGGCATTGTGACTGAGCTCCACTGCGTGATGACCACACAATCCAGGGATTTCATGATACAATCCAAGAGCAACAGCAGCAAAGAACAAAGGAGGGCTTTTTCTAAGCTCTCCAGATATCGCAGGGGAAGTTACATGAGGGATGTGTGTCACCAAATGATTAGGGGAGCACTGCTAAAGATTCAGGCACCTTTGGAAGGGAAAAGGGCACCTAGATATTAAAGTTCAACCTGGGGAGATTTAGTTTCCAGTGTTTTATTTGCTTCATCCATAGAAAGAGGCATTTGTCTGTAGTAAAAATCCAGTGAGAATTTATGAGTTACATATTACAGATATGGGAAAATGTGTTCCATTAACAGTAAGTGTCGTTTTGTCAGATTGATGATGTTATTTTGACATTTACAAACTATATTAACTACTGTTTTTAACAATATGTCAGACCCTGTGGTGGTACTTTTCTCAGTTAGATTAGAGCTAAGAATGTAGCCTGCCTGTGTGCTTCCTGTACATTTCTAGCGCCGGATATGATCACGTATCTTCTTATGAATAATCGAGAGTTGGTGGGTGAAAGAGCAAGGGGAACTGTAATGATGTGATGAGTGCATTTGTTTATGTGTGTGCGCGCATGTATGTGTCATGTGGGTGCATAGGATGGTGACAATGATATCATCTTGTAGCATCTTGTGGTCAGCTTGTATTTGGATGTTGGAACGAAACTGTCATGGTGGAGACACGGTGGCATGATTTCACACAACACAGAAAACTATAAAAGTACTATTCAGCGTCACATTTAAGTCCTGACAAGTTTCGAGATATGCAAACACAAAGTTCACTGAAAGCCACTCTACAAGGTCAGGGCCAGAGGGGTGGCACCGGCCCCCTAGGAAATTCTACTAATCCAAGTGCCCTTTACACAGAATAATATTGGGCTAAATAGTGTCATTAATGGATTCCTGAAAGGGCTTCAACTATCAAATGACCACAAACCGTGTCAGGAATGGACTCATCAATTGTCCACAAAGAGTAGAAAAAAAGATAAAATAACCAACAAATACTTCACAAAGTCACAATAAAGAAACAAAAGAAGAAAAGAGAAGAAAAACGATAACAAAGAGCATACACACAAACACAAATTGCCACAAAGAGATACAAAACAACAATAAGACATGTACAACACCTACAATACAGAGAGTTAAGAAGAAAATAGAAAACTACCAGAAACAAACAAACAAAAAAACACAAAGTGGACCTAAAATGTCTAAACAGACCAAAGATGACCACACAGACAAAAAACAAAGAGGAACAAAACAACAACTTGTTTAAACCACCACAAAGAGATGCAATTAAACCACATCAAACAAAGGGAAGAAAATTACCAAAAAGAGAGAAAAATTACCATCAAATACACAAAGCACCACAATCTGGAGTAGAACAACCACAAAGAGACAAAACAAACACAAAATAACGACAAGGTGACAAATAAAGGCCACAAAACAATCACAGCTACAAGAAACTACTATAAAGTAACTGATTCATTCATTAACTGAATGTAATTTAAAAAAAACCAAACAACTGTTTTAAATAAACATCTCACCACCTTTTTGTATATTTTACAAATGCTTTACAAATGTGCTGCATATCCCATTCGATATTCAGGCGCTTTGCACATTCCCCCAGTTCAAATGAAATGAAAAAGTGAATGTTACTGTAAGAGCACTGCCACATGAAAACAGAACTCACTGGACATTTCAGGCATGTGCGACAAAAAGCCCATGTACTTGACTGTCCTGTTTCAAACCCCAAAAGTCAGGTGAGAAAGTGAAATGGGGAAATGGGAGCAGAGACAGTGGCTCATAAGGAGAAGCAGAAAAACCTGTTTGATGTGTGGTTTGAATGGACTTGCATCATATCTCAGTTCTGAAACAGAAAGACGACCGGTGCCAAGTTTTGCTTTGCCGCAGTTTTCTCTATTGAGACTGAATTGAAATGTGTTTTATGTAAATTCAGTTTATCATAGGGAAACCTCCCAAAATAAAAAAAAAATCCACAACTCAGTGAAACAACAAAACAAAAGTCTTTCAACTGAGTTTGTTCATTATATATGTCCTACATCTAATTTATTTCTTACACAGTTTATTCATCAGCAGCTTTAAATTCTACTGTGGGCACAGGTTATGTCACATTTAGTCATTTGGCAGACGCTTTTATTCAAGCTAACTTACAAGGCAAGTAAACATTGTTGACAAACACTCTAGATTATATCTGTGAGCTGTTGTTGTAAACCATTTATTGAAACTGCATACACTGCTTAAAAATGACAGGATTGTTTACACATTCTCACATTTCTGTGGTGTTTCATAACATCTGTGCTGATCTGACCTCAAACTGCTGGTGAGCTGGCGATGTATGAACCTCAGCAGTTACAGACCCGAGTCTGTGGGTGGGTCAAGTTAGTAATGAACTCCGGATTTATTTATGTGTGTTCGTGACTTTGTATCTGACTCAGCCTGTGTACAATATGTACATGAATAAGTGTTGTACATGAATAAGTGTTGTACATGAATATGTGTTGGTGTGTATGTCGGTATGTGACTACACTGTGTAGCTGTTTTTTGTAAAAGCAAATTAGCAACCAACCCACTTTCCCATCCTGAAACCGCAACTCCTGTCTGGTTCCACGCTCTGATAAAACTCCACTAAAAATTCTGTGACTTCTGTTTCCCTTCTGGCTGCGGCTCTTTTCTCTCTCCGTGGCCCAGGTTGCTCTGCTGCTGCCTCTTGCTCTGTCTCCACTTACGGAGTGACATCACTGGAGTTTCCCTTCTGCAAAAGCAGCCGCCACAGCATAAATACTACAAGGTCTCTGGCAGAAGTTCATTCTAACACAATAGCAACACAAAGAGACGAATCTGGATGCACCTGAAGACTCTGACACAGCATCTAGCCAAGTGTTTAGCTTGTAGATTTTTCTGAAGAGCAAGCGGTAAAATCTCAGACCAGAGTTGTGCACAGTATGTCGGGGTACACAACTGCGCCAGGTGACCTGGAGATGGGTTTTGAGGAGAAGACAATAGTTTTGATAGAAAAGAAGTCACCTTCACCTAAAGGCAGGATATGGAAAGCGTCCATGGCCCTTCTCATTGTGACCCTTTGTTTCGGAGGCATCCTACTGCTTGGTTGGTACTGGAATGGAAGGCCAGACATGATGGTAAGGAGCGGCTCTGTCTTTATGAAATTGATCAGATATCTTTGCCAGAACTCTTTCCAGCAAAAAAAAACAAAAAAAAAAACAACATTCCTGTTATCTCTAATCGGTCTATTTTTTCTTCCATACAGAGCGAATCAGGTCACCCAGAAGCCAGAATCCAGAAGAACGCTACTGAGAAAACAGGTAATTTCACAACAATGGTTGCTCATTTTAAAACATCTAAGGGTTTTTTCTTGATACTTTAAGTCTTTGGGGATTTTTAAAGACAAACTCACATTTGTCCCTCTCTTCTCAGATCCTCACAAGTTGAGGCAGCTCTGCAGCACATCCAAGGCAGCCATCCATTTAGAAGGTGAGTCATAGCCTACCTTGATTTAGTTCTCAGCAAACAATGGGCTTATGTTATTGCTTTCAAAAGAACATGTTAGACTATTCCTTCCACTTGTGATGCAGTATGTTAGCAGGTCCCACTATGAGGTTTATTGCACAAGCTACTCATAAACCTACAATGTATGTTATTATTTTCAATAAGCTGTAATAGCATTTCTTTTTGCCTGTTTCCAGGTAACTATGATGGAGATGATGAACATGTTGGGACCTTGAAGTGGAAGAGCGGGCAAGGTCAGGCATTTGTTCAGGGTGACTTCCGACTGGAGAACAACACGATTATAATCCCACACACGGGCATCTACTTCGTCTACAGCCAGGCATTGTTCAGAGTCACCTGCAATAATGACGAAGGGGCAGCAGAAAACCTCAGCCACGGGATATGGCGCCGTTCAGAATCCATAGGTGGCGACGTCTCTCTGATGAGCTCAATAAGATCAGTGTGCCAGAACACTGCTCAGGAAGATGAACGGGGCTGGTACAGTGCCATTTATCTAGGTGCAGTGTTTAAACTGAATAAAGGAGACATACTGTGGACGGTAACCAACAAGCTAGAACAGCTGGAGATGAACAGTGGCAATACTTTCTTTGGTGTATTTGCACTTTAAAAAGATTCTGTGATACCATTAGAGAAGATTTAAATCTTCCTGCAATGCCATAAGTGGCCTTTTTTAGACTTTATGTGTTTTTATTACTATTCATCGTCATGGTGATGTAGAAATGTTTAATCTCAATGGAGATGTATAGCTGAAAGGCAAAGCTGATTTTTTTAAATCCTACAAACAAACAGTTTGGGACATTCCCTCTGTTTTAGGCACTTTTTTGTACATTATTTATGCAGACCTGAGATTGTAGTAGTTCTCTGCTGTATCAGGTAACGACACAGCTCCACACTTGGGACTGTTTGGTCTAAGGATCATGAGGATTACAGTATGTGCATAACTATGATCACAACTTATTACAATCTGTATGTATTTATTGGTATTTATTTTTTATTTAAATTGTTGGAACTCTGTCTTAAATATTATATTTATACATGTTGTGTACATCGAACTAATTAAAAGAACAAAAAATACCAACTACTCACACTTTTGTGTCACTATTAACTTGCAGCTGACTTGGCAAACAGCTCCAGGGCAGTAGCTCACACGCACTGTGCAGTGGATTTAGTCTTTGGCAAAACTGCTGTGAAATTCCTCCTCAGCCAGCAAATACTTCCTTAGTTAGATCAGACAAGATGAGGGGAATTTCCTACTATTTTCAGTCTCACTGAAAGCTGTGTCAGGTGGAGGCCCACAGAAGCCTCAGCCCAGAGTGGGTTTTCCCCAATGTCGCCCCCCCACCCTCGCACACACACACACACACTTCTCCACTCCCACTCACAAACAAACACACCCTACAACCTCCTTCACACCACCACCAACCTCTTTTCCTCTATTACCACATACCTCAGCTTCAGTCAGCTAGAAAGAGACTTGGGAGGGAGTGTGTATGTGACTGCATACAGTGTGTAGTGTGGGACAATGGGACTGCAGCACAGCTGGCGTTTTCTCATCATCATCATCATCTAAAAACACACATTATACAAATACCCAAGGTCAGGGTACTTGGGATTTGTCTACTTTTGTTAAACGTATCAACAAACATCCATGTATTGTCTCAGTAATGAGGTTCCCACTGGCCTTTGCAGCTGGTCATTGCGTTGAAAACCACTTTCCACTTTCATTTAATGATCTCCTTTTCAGAGTTTATTTGCTCTTTCACTTCCACAGGTCAGCCTGAAGGGAAATATCAAGTGTCACTGACAAAATATACGCAGTGTGACAGAGTTAATTGCTCAAAGGTCAACATGATTAAGAAAGTAAATAAATACCTGGTGACATCTAGTGGTTGGTGTGAGCATGCTCAGTCGTGTAACCCAGAGGAAACTGAGACCTCTATCTTAAGAGGGATAGCTGTTTGTGCTTCTGAAAATGCAGAAAAAGTTCATTACAGTTTCAGTCTAGTCCTTTGGAAATTAACTCTAATGCAAAAGATATCACTAGTATACAGACACACAAATATACCCAGTGAAAAAACAATTATTTTATTTATGGTACCCATATACTTGCATACACATACTCTGAAATACAGTATATTAACATTTAAGATCTTAAGATATAGTGAATACGAATATCCCGAAATTCATTTATATTGTCATATATGTGCAAGATAATAAAACATCTCCTAAATTATTTCTGCATTCATATGTTACACTATCTGATCCAGGTAAAGCACAGTTAATAAATATGGCCTATTTCATTCATTTATGACTGTTCTTCTCCATACCCTGAGCTAAAATGCATTAGGATACCAGAAGCATAAAGTGGAATAACCATAGTTTGTTCAGTTTAAAGTGCACACTGAAATATATATATCTATATATCTATATATTTAAATATATATATTTTTTATTTATAGCTTTATTTGATAGCTGTTCAGGTATCATTGCTTTATAAAATCTGGAAATAGCTCATAAATGAAATAGTACATCCAGATTAACTGCTGAATAAATACATTACTTAAATCCTTCTTTGATACATTTACAACCGTTATTCAAAGGCAAAATGAGAAAAAAACTACAAAAAAGAGAGCATCCATCTAGATTGTCTGTTATGGGAAACATTAAAAAAAAAACATCCTTTCAAAATAAAAAAGCTGACAATAAATGACATATTCACATATATAAAATCATGAGGAAAAAAGTATTTCTCTAATTATCTACAGAAATAGCCATTGTAGAAGCCCCACATCTCACCAGTCTGCTCCTGTAGAAGTATAAATTGGCTTTTATTTTCAGGAGGCAAAGTATTATTCTGACTAGTTGAAATTTGGACTATTTGGGATTT
Organism: Anabas testudineus; assembly: GCF_900324465.2. Taxonomy (NCBI): domain Eukaryota; kingdom Metazoa; phylum Chordata; class Actinopteri; order Anabantiformes; family Anabantidae; genus Anabas; species Anabas testudineus. Next base: position 5,500,573 of record NC_046625.1, read on the forward strand.
GGGATCTTTATTATTATGTACAAGAATGAGCTGCAGTAACTGTAGCAGCAGCAGCAGCAGCGCCCATTGATGTCTGTGAAATTTATTAGATGCAGTATGAGATTTATTTGATGGCAACCACTATACTGCTAAGTAGATACAACACAAATCTCCAAAAAGATATCGTAAAACATCATTTCAAATACCAAAACTATCAAATTGTCCCTTTACATCTGCAGGTTTTTCTCCTTTTTCTGCCATAAAATTGGTATAATAGTCACACATCAGCCAAAGACTGGGATTTTAAGACGCAGTACTTGAATACAAAGTTCTGACAATAAACATCCATACATGCCAAACTCCTGGGCCCTTCTAAATTATGGCTATTTAATAAAGCACATTATCACTTTTCAGTCAAAACAGTTTTCTACACAGTCAAGCTCAGTCGCTCCTCAATGAAAACACTGAAAAGAACTGTACATTGCTTTGTCCCTTTGTACATTTCAGTTTTCACAACTCTCATGAAAAGTAAACAAATAATTTAACACCAACTCCATGACAAAACAGGTCAGCTATTACATAACTATATAAATCACTACTGTATGTGCTTGTCCAGTCAACAAACTTGAGAGACAAAAGGTGGAGACGATATTGCAAAGACACAAACACAAACGTTTCCTTTAAACATCCTTGACGCGGCGTCTCCACAACAAAACGAGACAAGGGATGAGGGAGAGGAATGATTAAGAGATCTTTCTGTTCACTTGGTCTTTGAAAAAGACATCGAGTGCTGCTAGTCTGAGATGTGCTTGTCTCCGTGTCAACCAGTCACAAGTGCCTCAAAACCGTGAGGACGGGTGTTACCTGTGTGACTCCCTCCGAAGCTGCCATGTGTAAATCACTCCGGTGTACTTCTCTGTGCTTCCACGCTGTATTTTAAAAACAGTGTCACTACACCGCTGTGCTCATTGCTCAAACAAGTGAAAGTCACAGTGTCTTGTTGTGTTTTGTGTCCCCCATGTGCACCGTGTGGCTGTCTCTCCACCCCCGAGCTTCACCTATTTATATAGCAGTGGGATCTGGCTGTTGTGACAGTGGTTGCGGCTCATCTTGCTGTCCGCCGGGTAGAGATTGGAGGAGTTGGAGAAGGAGGGTGGGAGAGAGTGATTGTCCGTGGTGGGGTTGGGGTATCCAGGAGGAAGAAGCAGAGACTTGGGATCAGGCTGGGATGAGGGTGGCGGTGCGTTGTGGTTTTGATTCTGGCCTGTGGATGGTCGGCGGCGGTTGCGCAGAGCCTGCCGCTCAGCCAGCTGGTTGCGGAGTGCTGATACCCTCTCTTCTTTCTAAATTTATGAGAGAAAAGTGACTTTTTATGTATAAACAATTGATTTGTCAAAACTCATCCTATGGACAGAATTCACACGCCTTCACACGCCTTCTCCAGACGGTAGTTCACCTTCAGTGTCTCAGTAATGTTGTAGCATTTGCATTTATGCGTTTAATAAGGACCATGTGTATATAACGTGTTCACCTCCTGGATGATCTTCTGCAGCTCCCGGTTCTCCCTCTCCAGCTGCCTGGATTTCTCCTCGTCGTTGTTGTTGGTGGACGAACCAGTTTTCAGAGTGTCCTGCTGCTCCGACTGCCACTCACCTCGGGTGATGAGACGCCGCATCTGGACAGCCGCAGGTACAAGAAGTCAATAAAGAAGAAAATCTGGCTTAAGAGTACACAGAGCTAAATAAATAATGCATCTATCAAGAACACCTAATATGAACACAGGCAGTCCTTTTTATCCAAATCTCTCACATTTTGTCTTTAAATATTTTCAATCAAGTAAAGTAACTTTTACTCTGCAGTAGATATTCATATATTACCACAAACAGCTCAACAATCAAACAGTGGAGACAGTATTGTTTTGCTATTTTTTTGTTAGATTTCCAGTTTATGAAGATGGAATTTCTGTAGGTGGCTCTCTTTTCTCTGTCTGCACAGTCTACAGCACTGCTCATTTGCACAAGCCAGTTCTACTTCTATTTATTCCCTCCTGCTGCCAGACAAGTATCTTACTTTGTTTTTGCCAGAGAATTTTCTATAACAGAAAAGGATTACAGCAGTAAAGAATGTAAAAATCTATACATAGATTCATGGACATTTCACAATTCTTACCATAGTTGTTTAAATACTTTAAAATGCAATAATTTAAGTGGCCAATCTGATATTCAATGCAGATTGAACAATATGATGGTTGTTGTGCATTTTAATGCAGTAGAGGCTATACTCCCCTGCCAAAGACACTGAGGGCTAGCACATTGACCTTTGGTTGTTATGTCTACATCATTAATGCACAAGTCACAAGTCAGAGCACCTTAGGGACAAAAAGCACCACCAGCGTGATGTAGACAGAAAAGACGATTGCTAGAGAAGCAAAGCCGAAGGAGGCATCCTGCTGTGAAGACAGGATCATAGTCACTGGAGCCGTGATGAGGCACAGTACCTGCAAGTAGAGACAGAAACAGAAAGAAAGAGAGGTTGGGAGAAAGAAAAAGTAAAAGTAAGGTTTAGAGTCAAGAGAAAGTAGACAGCAGGGGGTGTTAGAGTAAAGGAGGTGCAGAATAGAAAGAGTCGAAAAGCGAGAGAATGAGAGGGGTGGAAAATCACATCCATAAAAGCATTAGGCATCTGTTTATCATTCTGGGGAGGGCTCCCATGTGAAAACAGCATTAAAAAGTCATGACTGAAGTGGCAACAGCGCGCTGACAATCACCACATTGTCATCTCATCAGGGCCTGAAGCTTGCTGCTTAGCAAAGAGGAAGGAGATCCCTTTACAGACACCATTAACTATTGACATCATCATAAAATTGAATTGTGTATATCATAACATAAAGTAATAGCATTAGACTCTCACATTAAGGAATCGTGATGAAATGAGCATGCAAGCTGCATTTAATGTTCTCATAAATAATCATGAATGATAGATCAATGACAAATACTCTGCTTGATGAAGGAGGCAAGATCAATCCATTTATTAATTACATATTCACAAAGTATAAGCTGATAAATGATGCGTTTGAGATACTTCTCTTTTATTTATTAATTGGAATCTGAGCAAAAACAGGAAATTCTGTAAAATGGCAGCTAAAAGCTAAAAAAAAAAAAAAAAATGTTTGCTTGCTTTTTATCAAAACAGGAAAAACTCTTCTGGCGGTTAAAGTGACAGAAACCTCTTTTTCAGCACACATTTTACATCAGTTTCAAAGTTACCCCATGTCAAGAGTGTCAGGAAATGACAGTGAGTATTTGTCTGAAGTGGTTAAAGTGAGCTTAATGGCAGCGATTTCAGTGTAAAGTGCATCCTAGGTGCCTCCATTTAAGATGATTCACTTGCCATTAACAGCCACTGAAAAATGTTTATGACTGATGGCTGCGTTTACCACTGTACTTTAGTGCCCAAATGGGCACCATTTCTAAACCTGTTCCTGCCATAGGACAAAGTAATAGCTCCATCCAAAGGAGTGTGTATGTGATATATACAGTATCATCCACACAAATTGATAATGCATAACCTCATGCCCAGTACAAGTATAAAGCATGCAGTTGCAAAACTGAGGGGAGCTTCAGTTACATGATATTCCTGCAACAATAAAAGTTTGTGACGCATCCAATTCGTTTTTTTATTGTTATTTAACATTTATTTCACTCATACAAAACAGAACAAGTCCTTATTTTACAAGGCAGACTGGGGATATAACTGTTAGTATGATAGCACCACAGGCGCCACAAGCTTCAAAACTTATGATTCATATAAGACGGCAGCTTGTGCTGAGAGTATTATGACTTGGACAGAAATGCGTCCAGGGATCTGCATTTTAGAGAATAAAATTTCAAGACTCACTTGAGGAAGAGCTTGAATAATTTATATATAAGCCTGTTTTTGTGTCTCATATCGCTCAAACCAATCATTATGCCAGCATGTACGTTTCAGTATTTTATACTAGATCATTAATCAGTGTGTTCTGTACATCCCACAGGTTGAGAGAGAAGACTGTCATTAATATTCTGTTGTGTCCACAATTGATGTCTCCTGGTAAGATATTTGAAGACTGATGCAAAACAGTGAATCTACAACCATTAATTCCAACACTAAAAGCAGATCATCTATCAGACAAATAGAAAAATAAATCTATTGTGGTTGTATGACTTTATTCTTGTTCTGATATGTTTAGACAGTAAAGTTAATAAGAAAAATACACAACAGAGGCATTAAAGACGAATTTATATGTTAACTTTTATAACTAAGCAGAAGGAACCCCAACCAGTTGCCCCTGATAACAGGGCTTTTTAAGCGCTTGCAGCTGCAGTGTCTTTAAACTCAGGTCAGTGGTTTTATTCTGAAATAAGCAAGAAAAAGGTTTTTGAAAGCCAAAAATCTCAGCACCAGGCAAAGTAATCATGGCAGCACTGGCACTGATAAACCCCCCACAGATATACTACGACTATTTTGTGAAATGGGGGAATAAAAATCTTATTGCTACTTTAATGTTAGTCAGTGTGCTACAGAAAAACAGCAAAAAACATCGAACCTCGAAACGTTTTAGGCCTGACGGTGTGCTTTCTTTTTTCTACTCACAGCGACGTTGTAAATAGCCATCCCCACGGCCCGATGGTCATTGATCTTTTCTGTGGAGACGGACTTGGTCTCATATGCTAGAAATATGCCCAGCAGCAGTAGCAGACCCTTGTAGCCATAAACCACACCTGCAAGAAGAGGAAAACAGTGGTATAATGCAATAATAGAGGCCCTATGAAAATCTATATGGACACAAATGTTTTTTCAAATTGAAAAACAAAATGATGATTAGATAACAACATTACCAAACTATAAATGTATCTTTGATTATATCGTTGCTACAGCCCTTCCGACATGCCATACATAACATTTTGGCTTCTCCAATCAGTTAAACTGATGGCTTTCTGTCATTCAGACACACTGTGATGAAAAAAGCCACAGTATGTGTGGGATATCTGCCACATGCACAAGATCTTTCAGTGAGCTGAGCTTCCACATAATGTCTGGGGTCTGGGAGCTTCATCCTAGACTGTTCTGAATGGTAGGCCCATTATACTTCAGTTAAGACTTGTTCCGTGTTGAACGTGACACATAAATTACATAAAAGTAAGGCCTATTAAGATTACCGTACCATTTTCACTAAGAGGTGACCAGGGTGCTTATTCAGACATGAAGCTAACACATTCAGATGCTGTTAGATGAAAAGGAGTTCCCGCCATGCCACCTCAATGAAATGTAGGCTTTTTCATTAATCTTACAGTATCGATTTACTAATAACAGGGAATTTTATACAGCTGTATAAAGTCTTCTGAGAAAGCTGAAAGTGATTTAATCTTTCATATATTATTCGCTCGGTGCGACCCAGACTTTGGTCCAGACTGACATATCTCAACAACTATTGCCATTAAATCTGTTTATGGCTCCCCGATAAATCTGAATGTCTCTGTCGGTCCCACGGCTTTTCCTCTAGCACCATCATGAGGTTGAAATGTGTAGTTTGGAGTACAAAATTAGCATTGAAAGCCAATCATGTACAGTACTTATATACAAAAGATGCCACAGAACAAACATATTAAACCTATAGAAAGCCAGGCAGACTGAGAAGAAATGAGGATATAACAATGAAAGACAGAAAAGCTGGGAAGAAAAGAAAAACTGTGACTGAGTAACTTAGACACTTCAGATTGTCCATTGTTTCTTTATACCGCCTGATAATAAAGCATTTATTAGAAGTCTTTTCTTCTCTGAGAAAGGAAATGCTATGGGGCAATGGCCCAGTTTGTGACCCACATTATTTGAATTTCAGCACCATTATCCTTTCATAAGAGCTGCCATGCTAGGAAAGACAGCAGAGAGACAGGCAGCAAGAGAGAGGGACTGCGTGGGCTGAAAAAAAAAAATAGTGAAGCAAAGAGGGAGAAAAACGAGAGAGAAGAGAAAAATAGAGGAATCGAATGTAACAAGGCAGTAGGGGCTGAGGAAGGCGGGGGTTGTAATGCGAGATGTTTAATTCAGAGTGAATGGCAGTGACGTGTCCGTTGTACACATATGTGTCTGCATATGTCCATGTGTATGACAAAGACATACAAAACTAGAGCAGAGCGTAGAGTGATAAATAGACAGACTGAGATGTGAGAGGCTAAAAAAAAAACAAAAAAAAAAAAAAACTGAGGACAGATACCAAGCCACGTGTTCATCTTCTCTGAGTTGCAATGCTCCAACAAGGGCTGAATCAGGACATCCAAATCTTCTTTAGGGGCCTCCTTAGTGAACTTCTACTCACATGGCAGACCAAGGAAGAGGGAATAGGAACAGAGGATAAAAGAGAGAGGGAGAAGAACAGAGAAGAAGGAGATAAAAAAGGATGAGACAGCAGCACACTGTTCACATTTGTTCTGTCTTATTATCAGTGTCGCAGTCGTCTGCAAAGCACTTTTTGCTCTTTTTATTAACCTGTATGAAATGTGCTGTACAAATAAAGTTTAATTGATACGTTCCAGTGGTTGATCCCCTCGGTTACATAGGTCCTTCTCACAAATCAGATGTAGATGACTAAGTTAATAGAGTATCAGATATCCAATCCATATGAAATAGCTATTTAAAAATAAATTTAAAAGTTTGACTGTAGTTAAAATCAGTGCTGTGCAGAATGAGTTTGGCAGATAAAAAGGTAATTTTATGGAACTTTTGTTTCTGAAAAAGGTTGAATGTACTTATTGGAAGTGACACTGGACTAAGGCATATGCCAATTTAATATTAAAAATGTAAAGTAATTATGTGGTTTTTTGATGGTCCGAGATATTAACGAGACCCTGTGGAGGTTTTTTTTTTTATTACTAGTAGCTCAGTGAAGAAAAGGTTTTGATGAATGGGTTTCTGTATTGTTTGTACCTTGTGTTTTGTCAGCACATGCACAAGTAACATCAAAGCATACCATCATGGGTGGGGCGGAGCACAAGAAATAAGCCCGGTGTGTATTTTCTTATCTTGCACATAAGACAAGAAAAAAGGAGATACAGTGCTCGTCCAAACACTTAACTTACAGTGTAGTTTTCACGTGATTAAAATGGCTATAAATCAATATTTCCATGTTAACAATAGACCGTATAACAACTTCAATGTGACCCGGTTTGCTTGTAAAGAGCATGTAGCAGCCAGATATTTGCCCTCAGGGGTTGTTAGAGACCACATGTCCACAAGCAGTGTTGTGGAAATTTCTCAGAATAATCAAAACTAACAACAGCATCTTAGACGTACATTCATCAGGTGGCTACAAACACAATGGCAAATGAATAATGTTTCATAACTGCTACACATGCAAAAATAAGCACCTGTTTGCCTAATTTATTTGCCCTACTCCACCTACTGTTGGGATATACAAAAAGCTTGGTAGATTGGTAGATTTTTCAATAGCAATTTGCTAAAAATGTGCAGCTCAGACTGAACCATATAATAAATGTGCAGTAAAACCAAAACAACAAGCTAAAAGAGGCTAAACCCAGCAATGCAGCATACAACTGGCTAACCTTTCAGTTTTTTCTGCACTATGAGTGCTAAACATGAAGAAGTGAGTCAGCAATACAGTTTTAATAAAGTTAAATGTATCATTTAATGGGAATTTTAAAGTATAAAGGAGTTCATTAAATGTGTTGGATGGATGTGGAATTTTGTAACTCTATAAATGCCTGCACAGGGTACCTAATAGAGCTCCTGTGATTCAATCAAACACAAAGAAATATAACTATTCAAGCTGTAAATATCACTGTTACAGTACTGCTGTTCATCTGTGTGTTATAAAATGACAGTGTTTGTTCTTCTTTCAGATTGTGCTCTTCAAGTGTAAGATGAATCAAATTGAAAGAACATTTCTACAAAACAAAGCTCAGTGTCTCATTACGGCACCATTGACTGATGACAGTAGCTGTATGGTCTGTGCAAATCAGTGATGACACACAAATTATCTCATCTGTCTCTTGTACTCTACCTCAACCGTAATGTGCAGAGGATCCACAATCTGCCAGATCATGAGTGACAGGAAGTCGATAGCCAGCAGCACTCCAACTGTTGCGTAGAGTTTCCATGGCTCCAAGTGTTGCTGTGTGAGTTTGAGCAAACACGCACACACACGCACACGCGCACACACACACACACACACGGACACACATACACAACAGTTGTCACTATCCAAGGGCATCACGAGCCAGTCCACAAACAAAGACAAACAACCAGGACAAATAATACGACAGGCGTCCTTGTGATTTCTGGATGACTGAGCACAAATTGTCTTTCTGAATGTGTTTCACTTTGAGTGTGTGTGTGTGTGTGTGTGTGTGTGTGTGTCCAAGTATATATTTAGGAACAGCGTGAGTTTGTGCATGTGTGTCTGCAGGTGATACACAGACAGCTGCAGTGGCTATATTTGTGCTTCCACCTGGAATCATTGCTTTCACACACTGAGATGACACTGCTTTCGTGTGAAAAGTTTATGAAGCAGCCAGTGCAGACTCCATTATTCTTAACTTAAGCTGTTATGGAAGCAATATACCGATAAGTGAGAACAAGCAACAGAAATGAGCTCTCAAGCTTTGCTCTCCCTCTCTTTATCCACAGATCTTTTTTTTTTTTTTTTTTTTTTAAACACCCATACTAGCTTACTCCCAGCACCTCCAACATAGTAATAGCCATTCAAGCATGCAATGAGTAAAACTGAAAAATAAAATAAGGAAGAAAACACATTACACAGTTCTGGACTCTCCTTCATTTGAGTTGCATGAAAAATGATTTGAAAGGGGCTCATTCTTCCCCCGATTTATGAAAGTTTCTTTAAATACTCATGCAGAGCTCTCTGGCAAATTGCCCTTCTGTGGACATGAAGAGAGTTGAAAGTCAACATGATTCGTTGTGCTTTGGCTCAAATAATAAACCCCCCGAAGGTTGGATTTCTGCATAGAACTGTAATACTCATCCATATTCATAAATATTCCATAAATGGCTTAATCTCTTATTCTTCTGATTAGGTCTTAGAAGTTCCCACAACACATCACAGACTGGCAGTATCTTGCTGGCTCCAGGATACACTATCTTCAAGAGGTGGCTCACATACACACTCACAGACACATCAACACATATATTCCCGTTCTTAAACACAGCAGCATGCAAATAAAGCTAATGATGCAGGCGTGTTGTGTGCCCAAAACCTACATGTGCGTATTTCTGCACATGTGTAGGTGCATGTACTTTGTGTGTGCATGTGTTGAGTATCTATGTCAATGTGTTTGAAATGAACCTTATCCCTGCACTCTAATTACACCACCACTTTAGTAAATGACGACAAGCTGGCCTTTTTTGAATCTTACATTACAAAGTGTCCAACTTTTTTATCAGCTAGTGCCACACATGCCGAGTGGCCTGGCCTCCCTCTCCCATCCTTTCTTTGCTCTCATGAGACCGCTGAGAGGCTTATCCCTCCCTGCCTACCTCCCTCCCTCTCCTCCATCCTACCTTCTTCTTCTCCTTCTTCTCATCCTTCTTTGTGAAGAGGGTGTGGACCCACCAGATCTTGGTGAACATGCTGCCATATGCCAGGCTGAAGCCAAGGCCGAGGAGCCACAGACGGAACTGGACGAGAACAGGAAGAGAGGAGAGAAATAAAAATAAGTCATTTATTTAGCATTTATAAACAGTATATAAAGAACCATGTTTAGCTTTTTTTTCTTTAAGCATTTTTTATAATATTTTGCAGAAGAATACTCCAAAACTAATCGTAATATAGAGATGTGCTGTTAAAGGTATCTGTGACCCAGGCTCACTGGCAGCAGTGCAGAGATATTTCCTATTAATCAGTAGCATTAAATAAAATAAAAAACTACAATAATTTATTAATTTGAAATGTATCTAGATTAGATTTTTTTTTTTCCAGCCCTGAATACTGTCTGCTGTTATTCCTATTAGACTGTGAACCTCCCCTACAAATTCCACCAACAACACAGGACAGCTTGTCAGCCTCGGAGGTGAAGCCCAAGGCAAAAGTTCACAAACCTTTTGTACCCTGAGCACAGAGGAGAGCTCAGAGAATGATTTTATCAACTCATTTTACTATAGAAACCTGGTCGGGGACAGAATTAGAAGTGTCCAGTGGCAATTAAGCAGGAAAACACAATAAATTGTGTATGTTCTTTTTGTCTTTAAGTAATAGTATTTAATATGTTATTTAATATTTATATTAAATATCTTTAATAGTTTCACTGTTTTTCTCGTCCATCCTGAAACACTAGTCTAGTGCCTATGTAACCACTGAAACACATTTTACTTCCTGTTATCAGTCCTCCTTTTCATACTGGTCTTTAAAGAATTCCCCTAAAGATTCTTTCCAGTGGAACTGTTAGAGACCAAAATTCACAGTCCTCCCTCTTTGCAAAAATGTATTAAAACATTTTGTTTGAAGACAATATAAGACTTTAATCTCCACAATTAGTCCCATTAAGTGGATACCTTCTGAAGCTGCTGTCTTTTTAATACAAAATCCACACTGTTGCTATCCTTCTATTATCACTCAAATGCAAGACACAGTCCAGAGAAACAAGAAATCTTATACTAAAAAGACTTTGAATCATATTAGCTTTAGATACACATAATATCTAAACAAAAAATATTTTTGTGAAGGACTTCCTTATGGTAATTATGAACATGAGGAATGGTCAGAGCGCGGGGTTCATTTAAGCACTAACTGTTGTTTTAAGACACAAAACTGTGAAAGTACTGAAATGATCTAAATTAGCATATATTATTAGTACTAACTTAAAATACGGAGGATGTACAGGAGAAGGGAGGAGATAAAGGTTCAATAAAATGTGACTATCTTTCTTTCCTTGCCTCTGCTCTCTTTTCTTTCATCTCCTCTCTGTTTTATGTCTTATTTTCTCTTTCTCAGCTTACTTTTTCATACCACTGGTAGACACTCAGTGGATGTGGAGGTGAGAGAAGTAAAGGGTGGCGACAACAGAACAGGGTAAATTAGGTGTTGTAGAAAGAAAAAAAGGTGATAAGGTGAGATGAAGAGATCAAGCAGGTGGAGGACAGTGATAATATAAGTCTGAGGTTGGAGAGACTGTATAAACAGAAACAACTATCCAGAGCAGAAGGTCAGAGGCAGAGAGACAGAACAAATCATGACAGAATGACTGGACAGGGACAAAGAGCAGGGAGGAGACAGGAATGGAAATTTCCCTCTCGCCTCCACAACACAAAGAAAACTCAAACATGGGTGACAGAGAAGTTCTCCCACTCCTCATTAGAACTGGGAACCCATCATCTGTGCTATTCTAGCACCAAGCAAATCATGCGTGGACCACTAAGCAACAAAACACATTCAAATACTTAATGAACTATGTCTGTGTTTAAATCATTTTAATCCACTAAGTGTGTGTAATAAAAAATCCTAAAACTACTGCTGATTAGTTTGCAGGTGTCTGTTTGTCACAGGCAGCAACATGACACTTGTCAGGGTATCACAACACCTAAATGTGGGTTTGCTTAAAGTAGGAACACAATTTCACAGTTGGTGAGGGCTTTACAAAAACTGACAGCTGTACCTGCAAAGCACCAAATATAACTGCCAGGTGTCAAACCACCTTAAGTCAAATACAATGAATCAATATTCATTGGAGAACAGTGTGCTGTACTTTCATGTACTGCTCACGCAGTGTTCAATTTGATGCTGAACCTGAGGCTGTACTACAGATTAGAGAGTTGTTGGCCTGGTTTGCTGCTGTTCTAATCACGTTTAACCCCTCAATGCAGCACTGCTAGCACCTTAACTTCAGAGGATGCACTCAAAATCAGGTCACTAGAAACACAGACTCATCATGGCGACAGGATCCCAATATGAACAAAACAGTTTACAACAAAACTACATTATTTTCTGTATCATTTTCCTGTCCCAGGCACAGCATCTAAAAAACAGAGGAATAAATACAAACAGACAATTACACTCTTATTCCATCACTGCAGCACAGAATTACATCAGGCAACTCTGTGATTACTCGACATATAAACTAATCTCTTTGTTGCCTTTTGAAAGAAATAGACCCGATACTGTTAATTAGCTCCCATGATTATAAATGCAACATTTTAGTCATTACTGAAAGTTTTACATTACTTTTAACTTTTAACCAACACTCAGAATAGCCATACATACAATACAAAATACTTTGTTTCTGCAGCTTGTTATTCTATTTTATTTGTGTCAAGTTGTATTTCCTGCAGGGACTGCACCATATGTATATATATATATATTTATATAAATAATGAATTGATGATGTCACTCACATTAATTTAATAAACCTGGATACTTAAACCCAGTTTTTAAATAAACCCAGAGTTGCAATTAACAACTTCCTATGAGAGAAAAGCCTACGTGAGGCTTATTTAAAGCAATGTGTAAAGTGTAAAGGATGCATAGCTTCAATTCATGTGTGTGCTGCAGACAAATTGTATGTTTTTTTTCTTCCAGAGCAAACAGGACATAATCTGCTGTTTATTACATTAATCAATCTAATAGTTTCCAAAGCCAGGTCTAGAATTTGTGTTTTTGCTTGAATTTATTTTTCCACTTTGGATTATCTCACATAATAAGATTCTTTTCAACACAGACCTTTAAAAACTACAGCCTTAGTCTCGTTATCAAATCAGTGAAACCAAAGATTTGCAGACAAAATACAGCACCCCTCTCCAGTCAATCTCCTGTCTCTTTCTCCAGTTACCTGACAAACGACGGGGAACTGTGATCTGTGGACGTGGTGGCCATCAATCCCCAGTGGGAACACTGCAGCCAGAGCCATCATGCAGCCCACTGCTGTCATGTTGTTCAGGTAGGGCTGAGAGTTCTGGATGTAGCTGAAACAGTGAGAGATGACAAAAAACAAACAGATTCAGAAAAACAAACAGTTTTTAATTAAGTTGGATATTTGTATGTAGGTGGTTGTGTACCATCTGTATTTAGAAATGGTGATGGCTGTTAACTATTATTACTACTTATTTTTGGTTTCAATTAAAAAATAATAAATTCTGACAACTGCCTTTTTTCTTTTGTCACTTTGAAAAAAAAAAGAAGATCCATATTTAACATCTTTGCCTGACTCATGTGTGATTAAGAGTCATTAATTAAAGTATTGTTGACAGAAGGTGAATTCATGCTTTGCATTTACACAATGTGTTAACTTTGTTGTCTCATCAGATATATAGCCCTAGTTAGCTTCTTGTGCTACATGTTTGTGAAGAAGGCTTTCAAGGATTACCTTCAAGGTATTCAAGGGTCAAGTCACTGTGACCTCACATATGTTCTCATTAATTAATAGTCTCTCAGAAATCTCTCTTAATATCTCAGAAATGCCTGGAAGGAATTTCATTGCTTGGACTCATGTGTAAACTTACTAGAATATTAGTGGGGTATACAAACTCTGTAAATCTAGTTTCCCTGCTACCTACTGAACAGGACTAGAGCATGACAAGAGAGATCTTAAAAATGGATTTCTACAAACCTTCACAGCCAAAACCTAAATTCTTGAATGCCTAAATACCACCACATTTGCACTTTTAGAATTTGGATGTAGCAGGAAACCATATCACTCAGGCATGGAAGCAACAATTGTTTGTTGAAGTTTTAAGATCCACATTTCAACAGATGAAAGTTTTGCCATTTCACTGAAGTGTGGCTTTTATAATCTCGTTAAAATACTGCACTCTATGGAAAAATACAGACAGGAGCTAAACTGCCAGGAGAAAAAAAGGATTGTGATTTATATCGGATCAAGACAACAGCAGCAGCAGCTGTTCCTCTGCTCCTCCAGCTCCAGCTCATCCTGCAGCAGAATGTGTGTCTTTTATTCTTTCATCCCACTGACCTGCCCTTGTATCGCCCTGAGGCCACACTGCATATTTATTGTGCAGCCGCACACATGCACTGCCTGCAGACACAAACACATTAACATATACACATACTCACAGGGACACTGACCCCAACTAATCTTTGGCGCCTCTGATAGGACTTATTTTCTGATGTTAAGTTACTTTCTTGCACTGCTATGCTTCTTTGAATAACAGGCATTTTTTCCTCTTCTTTGTTGGATTTTACTGAATGTTGTGAAGTCCAGGAAGTTCTTGTGGGACTCTGGACAAGAGCAAAACTGAATGTTTGTTGTTTTAGGGTTGCTTTACACCTAAAAAGATTGGTTTGGTTAAACCAAACCCTGCTCGGTTTTAGTAAGCTCTGTTTGGGCTGGAAAATGGTCAAAAACCACAACAACACTGAGACTGACGGAAAAAGAAGGTCTCTGTGATTTGTGGCTGATTGGAGAGCAAATCAACCACAGGCCCAGAAAAACATTTCAACCTGTATCCTGTGAACCTAAATGTTTATCCATAGTAAAAATAATTTAGTAAGATGCTTATAATTAATTATTTCTTTTTCAGCTCTTGGTGTGCTGAAAAAGTGCTGAAAAACCCAAAAACCCAACTGGAATTTGATCTCCTCATGTAAAAAACTGTCAAAACAATGAGTTTGTTGAGTCTGAGTCTGTATGACTTCATGTGTACAGCTCTTGTTTGGTTTGAAAAACATAACTGATTAATGCAGAAAACCAGGAAATTGAAAATACTGCAAGTCAGTGTGAACAAGACCCAAATAAAAAATGAAATACAGCAATTTGTTTCCAATTTTCTTGGACCAAATGAACTAAATTACAAGTGTGAAAACAGCCAGAGCGGTGGAAATTTGATTTGCTGTTGATGTTTTAGATCCCTGGAGGATATTCTATAGTAACACTGTACTGTAGCTGCAGTGGACAGACATTTTAATAGCTGATATTTAAACATTTTCTGTCCCTGCCATGAATGGTCCATTTCCTGTTCTCCGTTTCTTCCCCCTGCTTACTCTGATTACTCATCTGGTTCATGTGTCTACTTTCTCCACTCTCCTCTGCCCTGATTGCCTGATCTGTTCCACCCGTGTTTTCCATTTCTATTTCGACATCTCTCTGACTTTACTCTACTGCCAGATTGTGCCGTTTCGTTCCAACACAAACCACCCTATAGCATCATTTGTTCCTGACCTGCCTGCATCGTTGACCAGATCTTTGCCTCTGCCTCATCCGCTGGATTTATAAGTCTGCTTAGACCTCTGACTCGGACCCTGTCCTGTCTCTGACTAGCCTTTTGGACTGTGGCTCTGATCACTGTGTACCTCTGACTCTGATTTTTGGATTTTGTTTGCCTCCTTGGACTTTGTATCGACCAGTTTTTTTGTACCCAACCCCTGTTCTAGTTTTTCATTTGTATTACATCGCTCCAGTCGCCTAGCCCCATCTCATTTCTACCTCACCTGCGACCAGACTTACCCAGTACCCCCTGCTTGATCAATGTCATGCCCTGGCCCTGTTTGTTGCTTTCACTGATCCCAACCACGTTTCCCAGAACCTCCGGGTCACTAGTTCTTGTCTCCCTGTTTCGTGTTTAGTTCTGTTCTCCTTTCTTGTCTCCTGAGCCTCTTAAAATAAACCTTTTGTTTAACCAATTGTAGTGTTGAGTCCTTATCAACCGGTCATGGTATCAAATCGTCAAATTGTTTCCGTTTCCAAAGGATCGTTCCTTTATGTCTGTGACTGCATTTGACTTTTTCCTGTTTCTAAAGTAGAGTGGTTCTGTATTTTTGTCTCTTAACAAGGCAGTTGGTGGCAAACTTATTTTGTAAAAACAGCTTAGTGAATAAATTTGATTTGATCTGACTCATAGTGTTTTGGCTGCTGAGAGCAGCCCTCGGTGAAACTGTGTTTGAAATATAATCAAAGCTGGAGGAGCGCCTAACACTGGAGCCAGCCAGATATCCCTAGAGGAACAATTCTCTTGCTTTTCCCCCCAAAAAAATTACGGACTTACGGCCCTTATCGGATACGATAAGCTTGGACTTTAAATCACTTCGAACCCAGGTCAAACATAAACATACGGGTTAAAAGACATCGGGGATATGCTCTGCTGGGTTCACAGACATGTATTAAACCTAGAAATCCTAGATCAAAAGACTTTTTTTAAAGTCTATTTGCATTTGGTCTAGAGCTATGCTTAAGCAGTGACAATGAAACTGGCTGCTAGTAGAAAAGCCAGACCCAAAAGCCACACCCAAATCACTAGCTTTGTAGTTGACTCAAAAGTCAGCAATGCCATTTGGCATTTCTATCAACCTCAAAAGGCCCTACAAATATTCACATTATTCACTAACCTTATTTTTTTGAAGCTGAAATCACTAAAGTGGATTCCAATGATTAATCATTCCCCAAAGCAAATGAATACATACATTTTAGGTTTTTCAATATTAGCCTGGGAATTAAAAAAAAGCACAAGGTCATGCACTAATTCTTACCGAACATTTCCATTATAGATGTTGAAGGTTAAACAAACAATGCCAAGCAGGATGCCAAGGCCAGCGAAGACGGAGACGGACGCAAACAGCTTTTGAGACAGGAACCTGTACTCTTCAATCACCACTGTCCGATCAGCTGGAGGTCCAGCACCTAAACGGAGAGAGTGACCGTGATTAATGCAGGAGAGAGCATGAGCACTTAATGTTAGGAGAGAAAACCTCCCATCGCAATATCTTCACAGAATAAAAGCTCTTGGATGGTGGATACAGTCATATGTTAACTCACAATAACCAAAACACTGAAAGATCTGCATAAAAAAAAAAACATGACTACAAGCCTGTCTGCTGCACCAAACCCCAATCCATTGGTTCCTATGGAACTATGTAAAAAATATTTAAATATAAATCATTTCCTGAAACAGCTGGGGGTTGTAGTTCTATTAAATATTGCTCAAATAGTGAGTAGGAGTGAGCAGTGCATTGAGAGGGACTGGTGTAGTGGAGGGTAGTCAGCAGCACCTCAGCTGTGGCATTGACTACTCAGATTTATCATCTCGGCCCACAGATCGAATCAAAAAGCTTCCGATCACAAGCCCGCCTTTTAAAATGACTGAATATCTCTACATGAATGTGCAACCTCTTTGTCAATGGAAACTGATAAATGTAAGCAATCAGCATCTAATTATTAGAGTAGCAATTACTGCAGTTAAGTGGTAACAATAACTCATAACGTGTCATAATGATGGACTCGCTGAGCCTTCTGAGACTTTTCAGTCATGGCTACTTCAATGATTCATGAGATAATTCTTTATGCAATATTTGACTATCACTATTTACAAAGCTATTGAAGATTCAAGCATATACATATTGTTTAAAATATCAGAATTATGCTCAGCTCAGCTGCCCTTTTGTCTTGCTACTTTTCTAAATGAGTCAGGGTGTCAATTCATGTTGCAACATCAGTATCACCAAATCCCACATCGAGAAAAGCAAGTCACGAAACCCTAGTGTCCATTCAACCAGGTTCAGAAAAAGGGTAGTCAGAAAAAAGGTTTCACCCATTGAGAACAACATACAAAACAAACAAAAGGCCATTATTTAACTTGAGTGAAATCTGCTCTGTACACACATTTGAACAGTTTTAAAATGACCAACCAACAGTTCTTCAGAAATACTAATTAGAAAGCCCACACCTTTAGGAACAGGTATGGCTGTCCTCCGACTTTCTGAAGATGACAATCTGACATTTACATTGAGTTCCTCTAGAACAATTTCTGTTTCCTCTAAAACACTGCCACAATATAAATGCCTTCCAGAGAAGTGTGCCTGACTCAGCTCATCATGTCCTCCTGTGCTTTGACAGCCAGTTTTTCTCTCCGCCTCCACCCTTCAGGTGTAGCTGCTGGGAACAGCTACAGTACAAACTCTTAAATCCCAAAGTGTTTTGGACAACAGGGTCTTTAAACTACTACTGAGTTGACCTGACCTTTAGACATTTAAACAGATGTGTTGACAGCTGTAAACTCTATTTTACATTAAAGATATAATGGAAGAAGAAAACAACTCGCTTGTAATTGTGATGCTTTTTTTTTTTATAGCTACAATACACAACTATATACAAATCAGTCCAACTAAGGTGTCAAATACAGACGCTGTGTCAAAACCATACAAAAAAATACTACTACTTTTATATTGCAGGTTCCCAAACTTGTTTCTCACAACATAAAATATTATACTGTAGCATCAGGATAAAGAAATCAAATAAATAATCAACTCTTCATAGTGATTTCTACTTAAACGTAAAGTTCAATAATTCAGACACAGTAGTAGTCTAGTAGTATCATTAGCATCAGAAGGCAACTGTGGTGTTAATGAAGAGTTTGGAGTTTTTTGGCTTTAAAGAGGGTGTGTGTAAACGAGCTAATTATTCATGCACAGCTTTAAACCAGAAGGATTCCTCTGTGAGGAGGGTTCAAAGAGGGGCAGATGGACAGGGAGCCTCGTTTTACACTCGACAGGCTTTGACTATCTGGCTGCCTAAATCTGGGTCTGATACATGTGTCCGAGTGTCTGTGCATGCTCCTGGGTATGACTATGCGAATTTGAACCATATACTGTGCGCGTGATAAGAATGCAGCCACATACAGTAAGCACGAGTGAATATGCTCAAGGGGTTACACGAGCACAGAGGAGCATTTACACATGCACACAGTATGTATTTCGTGTATGTCTGAGTGAGAGAAATAGAGGAAGACAGAGTGTGTGTGCATGTCAGAGGGGAAGCAGAGCAGGAGTGTCAGAGCTGCGTGAAGCTGAAGTGTCAGATGTCAGAGGGAAGTGTCAAGAGTTCTGCTCCCTCGAGGTCCACAGGGTGTCAAGACGCCCATCATGCTCTGTTTAGATGCTTGTCACTGGTGACTGCTGACTGCTGACTGAGGAATGACGATATAAGACGGCTTCTGTAGGATTCGCCAAGTTTAATTTAAATCCCTTTTTAATACCACATGCAATGCGATTTTATACTCATTTCATGATCATAGGCAGAATTTGCATACTTTGCAAGCATGTTGGAAAACCAATAGGGACCATATGGCCCAGAATAATTTATTATTACATCACACTTTTTTCAATAGCCTGCAGCAGTATGCATCAATAATTCTTAATGATATAATTAATTTAAATAATCCAAGTTAGACTCACATAAGCATTCGAAAACAGACGGAGGGCTTGACAAATTAAAAAAGTCAAATACAAGTTTAGGTTTTGACTACTGACTGAAACTTTAGACAAAGGGCAAACAGCCTCCTGCAGTGTGTGTTTAAGCTTCAGTGTGGTTGTGGAATAAGAACAGTACTACAAGAACTACATGACAGCATACACTCTTAACAGCACGCACAATATGCAGAAAAGTAGCACAGATGTGCAGTGAGTCATCACATACTGTGTGTTTCAAAAAGGTACAACCAGGTTTACATGGCAAGTTTGACACATGCCATTATGCCAGAGTTTTAACAACAAAGAGCGTGCCCATTAAACCCACTTAAGCATCGTCTGCATTTTTATTACTCTAAATGAAGGCGCTAAATGGCTCAACATCGAGACACCATCCAGAGACCTAGCTGCAGCCTTAGGCCATCACAAAACCACATCATTAAATGTTAAAACTCAAAACAAAGGAGGCAGCATTGTTACGGACTAACTGTCAGCTGCATAGATTGTATGAACACTGCTTTACAAATAAAGTTTATTGCTATTATATGATGCATTTTAAAGAGAACACTAAAGTGTTCCGTGCACATGAATATACATTATGGGATAGTAGCACTTACTGCTGTGTGTTTGCATATGTGTTCACGTGTGAGAGTGTTAACTGTTCATTCAGTCAATGTGTTCACATCATTTAAACTCTCCTCCGTCCTTGATCAAGGAATCAGGACAGGGTGTTACCATGGATACCCAGCTTTATAACAGTTGCCACAGCGATTAGAAGAAGAGCTGAGCTGAAGTGGTTGTTAGGGCGACCGTGAAGAGAGTGAGAACGTGAAGCAGGGAGGCGCCTGGTAAACACACAAGAAAACAAGCGGAGGGGTTAAGTTGAGAGCCCCCGTGTGTACTCCACCCTGTCAGCAAGGAGCAAATCAAGCGCGCCCCCAATCAAAAAAAACTTTCCCGAACTGAGTCAGCTCCAGAGAGCAGGAAATTACTCACATCCTCTCGACAAGTAGATGTCAGATGGATGTGTCTGTATTTGGTAAACAGTAAAAAACTAAATTAAGCTTAAGTAGAGAGTGTAAAGCCTAAGCAAAGTAAACAAAACTTACCTCTGACACTTTGGAAAGCAAGTCAGCTTCAAACCAGTGAGTTTTAACTGGGCTAACTCAGAGCCTGTCACATCGCAACAAGCCAAACTAAAGAGCTGGCAGAGAAGTGGTTGAAGGACATATTTCCTCAACACAAAGGTCTCCCGTCTCTCGCCACTTGTGCTGACCTGGAATCTCTACCTCTGCTGGGTTCAGTTAAGCCTTGGCTACAGATAATTTCCTTAAAAGCCTAAAAAAGGCAGCTCTCTATGGGCCACCACGGCATGCAAGATTGATTAGTGGCACATACACTGTCCAGGCACAAGTATGTCACCTCTCTGGGGGGCGCAGGCCAGTAAACAACACCCACATCGGTCTTGGTGTCTGAGGCAAATCAACAGAAATACGTTTTTACAGCAAAAATGAGCAGCCGGTGATAGACTGTAGGTTGTGGTTTCTTCATAAAGCAGAGTGATATAAATATACAAAAGCTTGGTTTGGTTACTTAGGTTATTCCAATGGTTTGGAGATAAATGTGAGGCTTGAAGAGAGTCTTGTGAGGCAAAGACACTGTGTGACATGAATGTGACAGGTGCATGTGAGTAAAAAACAACCATCAGGCTCAGCAGGAACGTTGTTAAGTTTCTTTCATTACCAAAGAAATCCAGTAACAGTTGCCTTTAGATTTAGTGGTATACTGTCAATCTGCTTTTAATGGTGTCAGTTTGTCAAAATGAAAATAAGGGATAAAAAAAATTGACTGATGTGCAGCTGTCTTGATTTGCGCGCCCACACTGTGAGACTTTTAAAACCCCTGGTTTAGTCAGGCAAACCTAGCAGCTGCCCTGTATGATTACCGTGCATTTTCTGCACCAACATTTGAACACATGTTGCACAGTGAGTGTGCAGGCGGCTCAGTTTTGGTGTGCGTCAGCATCCAAATAACTAGCTTCACTCAAACTAGCGGTTAGAGAAAATCCAGCATGATTACATACCATTAAGACACTAAGAAAGGCTAATTTAAGACACACAGAGGAGGTCTAATGTCAAAGCACAAAGATGTGAGTCACAGAATTACAGACAGAACACAAATACAGACACAGGAAGCTGGCCATAGACAGTGTCATGAACTCCATCTTACCTATCCAAACATCATTTCCAAACCAGGAGAGGTTCTTCTGAGAGCTGTCATAGTAACCAATCTTCTTATAACTCCCTCCTAGATGTTTGCAAGAAAAATACCCAGAAACAGGAGATGAAACTTAATTAGTATTGCTTGTGTAACTCACTTCATCGCCTGGTGTTTAGAGTGGGATCGTGATTTCAAACAATACAACAAAAACTGACAGAGCAGATGAAGATTTATATTCATAGAGACACCGTTTAGCTATTTTCTATCATTCCTGGGCTTTCATATTAATGGAATGCGTGGGTACAGAAAAATAATGCACAAAGAAAAGATAAAAGAAATGAGGGATAAAAAGGTGCATAAAGAAGGACAAACAAAAAAGTACCAAGGGGAGAAGAAGGAGAGAAAGAAGAGGAAAAAAAAGGACGCTCATGTGGCAGTCTTGACCAGGAATACTGATGAGGTCCCACAGTGATTAATGGATTCAAGTCAGGTCGTCTCATCACGGATGTCAAATTACCTCGACACCGCAACAGGAAATATGAGACAGAATGCGAGGGGAAAGGGGCAGGATTATAAATTCTCATCGTTTAGAGCGCCAAAAGAGAACAGAGGTGGAAAATAATCCTCAACCTTATCCTGCGCGAGGAAACTCATTAAGTCACTGGTGACAAATAGGATGCCATTTCCAGAAACAGCTTAAAATGAAGGCTTGTGCCCAATTAGAGAGGAGCCTTGAGTCAACACAATCTTGCATCTAGTCCAATCGCATGTGCAATTATAGGACACTGAGACCAATTGCAGTGAAGGCCGCAAAGCTCCCCAGAAAAGAGGCTTTACTCTGAAAATGAGTGGAGGTTGACAATCGATACATGAAGAATACAGTCAGGAATGATTTTTTTTTCCTTTCATGAAAGAGTGACATTTACTGTTAACTCTGCAATTTAACATCTTTGAGAGAAAAGTGGGGGAGAGTTTTACCTTGCAGTTGTTCTATAAGAGTCATTGCCATCCTGGAACCCTGGGCGTCAAACACCACCTGGCCCTAAGACACAGACAGGAGGAAGTTCATTTTAGTGTAGGTACTTATACTTACCTAATAAGACCTGTGACTTTCTAAATTTATTATGAATAAATCTACGTTTTCTTCATAGACTGACACTGTCCTCATAAAACTATGACATGAACATTTTCAATGTTCTGGCCAATAGCCAGGAGAGGAGAGGAGATGGGAACGTGGCAGCGTCACTAAAAACCTTTAACTTCTGTAGAAACACAGTCTACTCTCATTCTTTATCATTTTGTTCTCTTTGTTGGCTAACTTGTGAACTGATGTAACTAGTTAATAGAAATGTCACTGGCTAAACTTTAAAACCCAGAAGCAGCACAGATGGTTCCACACATGTATCTGAGTGTCTCACACACACAAAGAATATATGCTAATGTGCCACATCAAACGGTATGCAGCCTATGATCTGCTCCCCATCGTCACCATATTATTACTGTGATTATCTAAATTAAAAATCAAGATAGAATTTGCTGTGGCATTTGTGTGAGATTCTATCCTCTTTTGAAACATCACTAACTGTTTTTTACTTTTTTACGTCACGCAGATATCCATTTCACATCTTTAGTCGTTTATTTTCCCATCATCTTTCTTATCTCAGCACTTACCGAAACACCTTCAAAGGAGCTTGTGTTGAGGGCCCTGTAGATCTCAGAGGTGATGTCGTGGTTGTTATAGTTAAAGTCCTCCAGACGTCGGCCTTTTGCTTTCAGCGGTGCCACTGTCTTATTGAGGGCAAGGGCCAGTGCCCACACCGCATCATAGGCCAGAGGAGCCTCCTGAAATCCGCCCGTCTCCTCAGGGTTCTTCCCTCCAAGACGAGACATCAAGGCAGCGAGAAACTCCTGCGATGTCTAAAAGAAACAGGACAAAAAGGTTATCAGAGCGGAGTCCTTCTGAAGAAACTTAACGCTGTGAAAACATTTACACCGAGACAATTTTAATGTGCGGAAGACACGTCTGTGAACAGACAGTGGATAACAATTTCAGTCTTCATGTTCAACTATTTCAAAGGAATGTTTTGACCAAACTGAATGGCTTCATATTAAGACACATTTTATGAAACTATGAAGGAATTTAAACCTTACTTATGAAGGCTGCCACAAGCTAATCAGATTTAAAAAAAAAAAAAAAAGGTAGGACCTGTCCGTGCATCCATCATGAGGTATTATTCATTTATTTTATTTTCATATATTTCATACAGCTACATTTAAGGTGTCCAAATGAACCAGCTGGCTGGGCTTAAAAACAGACAAACGTTGCCTAAGAAGATGCAGAGTTACAGTTTTTGCCATAACATCACACCAGATTATTATCTGAGCAGACCAGAGGGGCGACTGGCCCACAGGAGCTCTTGCGCTATCTAGAGGGCACTTGGACGAGCCTGAGGAGGTTTTGTGGGTTAGCTGATGTGAGGGATCTAAATGTCTCTCTGGTGGACACTGTGTCCTATTATAAGATAAGCTGGATAGAAGTTTCTTTTCTTCTTTGGGCCCCTTGGCATTCAGTGCTGTACCCACCAAGCTCACTGCTGCAGTCTGACATTTCTTAAGGAACGGATTGACATTTTGTAAAATCGGCTTATTTGCTTTTTTGCCAATAGTCAAATGACAAGATTGATCATGCATGTACTGTACGCTAAAAACAAAGCTGGAGCCTGTAGGTGATTATCTTAGTGTAACATCTTGACTGGAAAAAGGAGAAAACAGCCAGTTTGGCTTTGCCCAAAACTGCATGTCTGTTTGTATTCAGGATTACGCACACATGGGGTGGGGGGTGTTAATTATAGAGGTAATAGGAATCAGTCCAGCAAAAAACTCCCTGTAATACCATAACTCAGCAAATCTACACTTCAGCGTTCGCACAAAATAAACAAACAAGATATAAGATCTAACATTTTAGATAGTGAGCACTGTTTTATTTTACTCCTTTCGCCCAGTGTGACTGCTGGGATGGATCCAGCATCCCCTGCTACCCTCAACTGAGTGGGTTAGATAATAGATAACTGACATTTGATAAAAGCATTATTCTGTATTTGCCCAGTGCCCCCGCTGTGAATTAAGAGAATAAATCATTTAAAAAATTAAATGTAGAATTAGGACATCTTGTTCCAGAGTAAATATAACTCAACGGTTTCCTTCACTAAAACTTAACAACCTAGATGTTATTTTCGATTTTACACCAAAGTGTACAATAAAGCTTTTTAGAACATTTTGTTTTTATTTTTAAACAATAACATTTTCCCCTAAAATACTAAAAGTGACATTAAATCTGTAATGGGGGATTAATGCAACAAATCATCGTGGTGTCCCTGCAGATTCTTTGAGACCAATTAGTGGCCTACACACTTCCAATTCAGCTATGTCGAATGCACCTCATTGAAATTCCACCTTGGCATTTAAATCTGCCACTACCTACTGAAAACTAGCTGACAATGTGCTATTGCAGACCCTGCAGTATTGGCACACTGGCTTCATCTGAGTCTTCTATCTAGAAGAAATATGCCAATTTCAAACTTGGAAATTGAATTTGAATAGATTGACTATGAGCAGGGGTTCGGGCTGTAATTCTTATCACCCGTTGAGCAGAACATCAACAGCTAAATCAGCAGGTAGAGACAGGTGCTGTATGAATATAAACAACAGCTGCTAATGAAGTGTGAGAAAAGGGAGGAGGGGTAGAGGGAAGATATGGGTGGGGTGGTGAAAAAGAAAATGAGGAAATGGCAGAGGAGAAGGGAAAGGAGTGGTGGGTAAACAAGATGAATGAAAGGAAGGTCCATGATAAACCACCAGAGTCACACAAGGTCGCACAATGGGAATGAGAAAGAGACAGTCAGACAGAGGATTAGAGAATGTGAAGGCAAGAGACAGGCGAGAGAGAAACAGAAACTGACTGGTACCTGAAAAGCTAAATTACAGTTGGGCCAAATTATAAAGGAAGATGTTCAAAAAGAGACAGGGATCATTTCAATTTCAATCCATGACATCCCCCCATCAAGAAATAACTATTATTCTACTTTCTATCGCTGATTTCAAAAACATTACACTGATTCAGGTCTTACACGGTTCACTCAAGCGATGCCGTCGTTGCCCTAAATATGTGGCCTCGTGGGAATTGATCCATTTTACACAAATGACAGAGAATGTTGGTTATGGATGGACAGGATGAGGTGAACAGTTCAAAAAGGTAGCGCTGACCCCAGCAGATAAACTAATTCAAAATCATGTCGCAGTATGGTGTTTGACTGACACACTCTGGAAACTGCAGTGCAGAAACACTAGCAAATTTAATTCATTAAAGAGAAGCAAAAATGTCACAACTTCTTCAGTATTTTACGGCTCATTATTTTTTGTTTTCATTTCTGGAAACTCAGTGTTTGTCTGTGTTTTGACTATTAAAGAAGACTAATGTGCATTCAGACAGAATGTGAGGTGAATTTTAGATACGACGCATCGGCATACATGGTCGTTAAAAAGCCGACATTATGCACAAATCCGCTCAGGGGGCATTGTCACACACAACAGAGATGGCTCAACTTGATGGGGAAAAAATTATCTCAGGTCTTAATCTGCCTCGGTAAAAACATAAAGTAAGAATGATAACACACAAAAGAAAGTACTGATGTTTCTGACTGGATCTTGGATCAGTCAGTGTCTGAGCTGAACACTAACACAGGGTTGGTCCATACTGTCTGTTACTACCCAGCTTACTGCTAACATGAACATCAACAAAGCCAATGCTAATATATTAAAATATTGTTGTACATGTAGATAGTTTCAGTATTTGGTATCAAACTTTTTACCAAAGTTGTTACAAACGTCATAATAAGAGGAACATGAATGCCAATACAAAATGTCCCGACTATCCAGCTGATAGCTAAGATATTCCACTAAAGACAGACATATCAACATAATAGTTACACTAGTAGGAAACTAGTAGTTCATGATGGATTTACAGCTACTTATGTAATAATTCCTTTCTTTTTATTACTTATTTGTATTTATTTTTGTATTGTGAAGTTCTCCATGTTGCTGTGCACCATCTGATGTTGTTAGATGAGCATCTCATTATGTGCTTGCTTCATATCTCTTTGATATAATTACTACATTAGTTGCGCAGGGGAGGAGACACTACAGTGTTTGATGTGTTCCCACCATGTTGGAGACGCCACGGACAGTCTCAGGATTCAGCATGACGATCTCTGTGGTCACATGTCCCTCCACAGCCTCCGTCATGTTCTCCACGGTACAGTTGATAGCTGGGTCTTTGATCTTGAACCAGTTGTCTGCATACCAGCCTATCAGGAACCACACATACTTCTTCCCATAGAGCTTCTCCTTGAACACCTGCAGCAGGGAGGGATATTGAGGGTTGGGAGGGGCGGTGGTGAGGGGATTATAAATAAGCATGAGGAGACATGCCGCCAGATCATTACAGAACTCAAGGTCTCCGAATACCTAGTCAGGTTCAGTCTGTTGGGATTAATTGAGCAGGAAAAAGGTACAAACCTCACAAAACACCTTTCTGGCTTCAGTCTCATAAAAGAGCCCCACGATGATCCTCGCATCCTGACGCTGTGTCAAAACATGAAAACAAAACAAAACATCGCTTACTTACATCTGCAGCAACAATATAACTTCACAAAAGCACAGCTTGATGTGGCAGCGCATCATGCCAAAGTTCCAGCTGCTTGACGGGAAGGCACGTACCGCTGTTCAGGAGTAGCTAATTAGCATGGCGCATTAATTTCTTCTTCTCTATGCTAATGGTATCGTGTACAGCTGTGAGCCAAAGGAGGAAGGAGAGAGAGGAGAGAGAGAGAGACGGCCAACAGCTGAGGTGAATTTTTAATCAAAGCACCTTGAGGTTCTTGACAGCGACAGCCGGGTCGGTGAGGAAACTCTGGCGAACGCTGATCTCGATGCCCGCCTCTTTCACCCTCTGCTCCAGATCGTCCAGCGTCTGCAAGATGAAAGGGACGGACAGAGGGAGACAGACAGGGAGGGGCAGGGGTGCGGGGCGAGGAGGTTAGAGAGGCAGCTGAACAGAGAAACACAGACAGGTGACAGGTTGAGATCATAGAGAAAGACAAAAGAAAAGCAAGCCAGACAATTCTGAAGTGTATATGAGAAATGCGGCAACAACAAAAAAACAGCACGGTAGATAATAGATTTTTAAACAAAGAACACGACTGGAAAGAAGAAAAGAAGAATGTGAGCGGGCACCGGAAAGAATGTGAGAGAGGGATCCTTAACCTCCATCACAGGAACTAACTCAAGTGTCATGGTATCGACCGCGGTGCCCGAGAGAGATGTATTGCCTGATCAATATGTCTTGCGAGCAATATTCCAACAAATTACTTCAAAAATCCTCCAGCAATCGTCAGGAGAAATTGCCTGAAGCTGTATCTCACAGTCTGAGAGCACAACAGCTCTGATAAACAAACGTACCCAGGTAGGCAGACAATCAGGTAAACCAGACTTTACCATAAATGAAAATGATAAAAATGAATAAAACAAGTGAGGGAGATAAAGGAAAAAGAAGACGAATGAGTCTGAGATAAAACAAAGGCAAAAAATCCGAGAGAGACGAGACGATGGAGATTAAAGGTACTGACTGAAGTGAAGACTTCGGTGGTCTGCTGGATGGTGGCGATGCGGGTCCATTTCCACTTCTGGAAAAGCTGCACTCTGGTGGGGTTGTGGAGGGTGGCCGAAGGGTGTGTGCGGAAGAAGGTGGGGAAGCGCTGACGGTTGGACAGGGCTGGTGAGCTGGAGCCGTAGGACAGCTGGACAAAACGTAACAGAAAGAGATTAAGTGAAATAAACTGAAATTAAAAGCAGCACTGTGGAAACACTACTTTATAGTAAAAACATAAAGTATCAAAGTATTTAAATATGCATCCGTAAAAGAAGATGATTCTTTAAACGTATCTACACAGCGAAGGTCTAGGCTGTTAACTTTAGGAGCTCTCCTGACCCAGCAGAGCTTTTTTCTATGAGCCACATAACTAAATACACCTGCGTGAGTATAAAGAGACTTTAATCTATATTAAAACTCTTTCTTATTCTATATTTATTTATATATATGCTTTTGTGTAGAATCAAAACAACTACATTTTTAGAGGTTTTGAAAATTGACAGTTTCCCGAAACAACATAATCACCATACTCAGAAGTATTGATATTTTCACCCACGCCTTGTAACTACAGCTGTCAGATAACTGTAGTGGAAATACTGAAGTACATGCACCACAAATGTATAAACCTTTTTAATAAATGCAATACAATAATACAGTAGATACATACAATAGATACCTTCCAGCCTTAACAGTGACATAGGAAGGAAACAGTAAAAGATATAAAAGTTCAGGGGGAAGGAGACAGAGAGAAAAAACATACTTCTGAAGATCTTTCCAGGCATCAGTAGTAAACAGACTTCAATCAAAATGTATTCATATCATGAATCTCTTGTTCCTCCCCTGTACACGGTGTTCTTTGATGGCAACCGGTACAAACAGCAAACAACAGAGAGGAAAGCCAGCGAAAAGACAGAGAACCAGAGAGACAATCCCTGTTCCTATTTTCTCATTTTCATCCACACCCCCGCCCTCCCTCCGGTTTATGGGCCATGTCGATAAACTCTGTAATTTCAATGAAAAAAATAAAACACTGCATCCGGAATTTTCCATGCATGCATTGCCATGAAATTGTGATGACACATTCTACAATTACAAACAGAACAAATACAGAAATGATATCATTATTGCTGTCGCAGACAGTAGCCCCAGTGATCATCGGTTTCATTTAGACCTTCTGTATATAATTTAAATTCTCAGGCCCAATTCCCACAAAAAGTCCCCTTGCGGTGTGAGGCAGACTGCTAAGATGTGTGTCCAAAGCAACAGGGAGGGATAGAGGAAGAAGACCTGTTCCTCTAACAATTAGTTTCACAGTGACAAGCGGAGATAAAATCCTCGACAGGTCTCCTTTAAAATGAGAAATCTAGTGTTTAGGGAACCATTACAGATACATACAGCCTATCCTCCTCTCCAACTCTCATCTCTGCCCCATTACCTATACAGCCCTGGGATGTTCACCACTGCAAGCAAGAGGCTTGATGATAGATGTCAAATGTCCTGTAAATGTGTATTCCCTACGGAAACAAATTCCTGTGACAGGTAGACGGCAGGCAGGAAGCCAAAGGCATCAATACAAAGAAAAGGAAACTATACAGGAACAGACAGGTGTTCTGGGCGCAGCAGTAAAAGATCTTTAGAAACTTGAAGCAACTTTGGTGGATGACACATACTCAATAATGTATTTCTTTAAATATAAGGCTGGCTCTATTCTATATTGTTCGATTATTAGATTGTCCTCTATTATTCTATTTAACTTAATGTGTGACAACTTCAGCATCAACAGAAAATTTGATTGCAATCAACCCACTAGTTAAGAACGGATCAGTGATGCATTACATGGTGGTGGAAGTGAAGGGACCATACAGTCATTAAGATTCACCCTCTGAGGCGATATATGAAATTATCCTTGTTGAGACATTAAAGTGACCAACACATCATCATACAGTATCTATCCCTGGAGGTTCACCACTAGCTTTGTTAAATATATATAGTTTTCAAATTCTGTGGTGACATTGTTTTCTGGAAACAGTGTCCCAGTTAATCTACAGCAGATACAGTGCCATTAATAATGCTCAGTACTCTGTCAGTAATCTGAGCTAGAAATGTGTCAGTACCTTCAGAAATTCCTCGTAGGAATGGAAAAAGTTGTGTCTGTAACATATTAAGATTGAGTGCTACTAATCTGCTAAAAATACCACAATGCAGTGTGTTTAATAATTTTCCAAAATTTCTGTTTACTGATCATCATATTACTGATCACCTATTTAGGAAATAGTGACTGAATGAGTGAACAGTCTCTGCTTTTGAGCAATGTCTGCGTTCCACTTGTTGCTCGCAAAACCATATTTCAATGCTGTCAATGCTGTGAACATCAAAAATTTTATTCCTATCAGCTCAATTGTAGCAGAGGTCAATATCTTATATCCTGGGGAACCAATAAAAAAGGAACATGGCTACAAACCATATGTGTCCAATCTATTTTGGTTTCATTGGCATTGTGCCTGGTAAAATGCAATATTTCAACTGAGGTCAAAACCTGAAATTATCATACTTAGAGCTGTAAGCCCCATGGCAACACTCGAATAAACCTTCACACAAAAACAGTGACAAATCTGAAACAGAGCAATGGAGCTACTGTGGCAGAAATAGACCTGTACAGCAGCACTCTGCAACAGACAGAAAAAGTTCCATATCGAATCTCCCCAAAAGCACAAATAATATATCGCGATTCTTGGTTCGTCAGTTCTCCTGTAGCCTTGTAGCAGCAGATCAATGCCCATCTATGGCTTATAGTGCTTTTAGAAAAGGAGATGGGGGATCAAATTAACACAGTGCCAAGAGCAGCTAATCGAGAACCCCTCCTTGATCAGCGTCCAGAAATGGAGGTTGCTTTTGTCTCCCCAGCACTATGATGAGCCTGTTTGACATGCAAGGATGCTCCTGCAGGCAGAACGCATACAGAAATAATTGAGTGTGGCGGTTAGGAGGTTGTGCCAGTGGTGGCGTGTAGTAAAAAGAGACAAATCTCTGTGTGTGGGGAGAATCCACTGCTCGAGCTGAGGGAGTAATGCGGAAATGTATGGTGGGAGATACTGTATATACAGCACAGATGGATAGGAGGAAGGAAGGAAGAAAGGGAAAAGTGTCTGAAATAGAGCAGACCAGCTTCAGGCACTGACAACACACAAGGAGAAAAGAGGAAGGCAAAGAGTCAAAAAGTGGAAAAGAATTTTTAATGATGAGGAAAGAAAGGGTGATGAAGAGAGAGAGAGAGAGCAGAAACAAGAAAGAGGGGCTGATGCCAACCACTAGAACTGATTGTTCTCGATGACTAATCTCTGGATGAAACTTCAATTATAGGACAAAGCTAATAAGCAGAGCGATGTGAGTGACAGAGAGGCAGATCAAGAGAAGACAAGACAATGAGATAAACAAAATAAACTGACTGATGAAGGCATAAAAAGCTCAAATATTCCCAAAAAAATAAGAACAGCAGAAGACGGCGTCAGATCTCTTGGTGATTTAGAGACACAAGTTGTGTTCATAGTTGTAAGAAATGTATTATCATGCAGTGTGTGAAGGTAAACAACATGTTTGTGCCACTGCACAGTGCAGCTGTCAATGCAGTGTGGTGAAGCTGCATTGTGAAGCCTCAGAGCTCCATGGTGAAGTATTTTAAAATCAATAAGCAAGTAGAACGTAGGTTTATAGTATAATTACCACAACTACAAACTTTAAAAGTCATTATTTAAATCAATGACAGCTTCCAGCAGCATCTGTAGCATATTTAGTATAAAAGCAGAGACAGAGCTAAAGATTTCTCTGAGGAGAGGATTCTGTCTGTTAATGCTATGTTGCTATCTAACAAAAGCTATAATGCTATAAAGCTATAATGTGAACTTTTTTTTTAAATTATTTCTGAGTAGATACACATGGACGTTTATCTAAAACTGTGAGTTTCATTTATGTGCTGCCTTCGTTTCAAATCTCTGAGTTACAATAACTGCAAAATGTCCAGAAAGGGAGAAATTCAGTGTAGACAACAAAAGACGCCCACCACGATAAGGTTCCACATGCGAGCAGCTTCAGCCACCAGTGTGGAGACACCGCTGCAGCCGGGCATCAGGACGATCTTGATGGGTTCGGTATACAAAAGGTCGTAGAGCAACTTGGTGGCTTCTCCTGGGTCACACTGTAAGGACAAAATGAAAAAGTGTTTAACAGATGGAAAGATGAGCAGATAGATTTATAATAGGGAAGAAAAATGATGAGATGAGATGAGTGAGACAGAGAGAGAAAAAGAGCAGAGAGACTGACATGGAGGGTGGAAAATGGGAAAGAACAGAGACAGATTTACAAGCAAAAGGAAGAAACAAATAAACAATGAACTGTGGGAGATGGAGGTGGCTATAAAAAGAAACAGAAAACAGAAGAGAGTAGATAATGTAAGGAGAAATGACATAGAAGTAGCAGGGAGCAACAAAAAGGCAAATGCAAATGTGAAGAAAAACAAGTAGGAGAAAGAAAAGGACAAGTAAGGGAAATGGGAAGAACAAAACAGACAAGGTCAAGATAAAATGACACAAAAGTAGCAGGGGGCAGCAAACAATGCAAATGCAAACGTGAAGAAAAAAGACAAGTTGCAGCAGGACAAGAGAAAAAAAACATTATCTGCACACGTGGAGTTCACATCCATACGGACAGCATGTGTCATCAAAAGACAAGACACCGTCCTCAGATCAAGACATAAAACAGAAAGACAGGCGGAAACCAAACAAAAGTGAGCCCGGCGACCACAACGGCAGCCATCACAAGTCATTACAGCCCCCCA
This sequence comes from Anabas testudineus, assembly GCF_900324465.2. Lineage (NCBI taxonomy): Eukaryota > Metazoa > Chordata > Actinopteri > Anabantiformes > Anabantidae > Anabas > Anabas testudineus. The sequence goes on from NC_046625.1 coordinate 5,533,504, forward strand.
ATAAAGTCATTTACAGCATGTCCAGGTGGCGAGAGTGTGGCTGAAATGATCCATCACTGCTCTGTCAGTCAGATTACCGACAGGCCGTCGCCGCCGCACTGCTCATCAGAGCCACAGATAAACTAGCCTGACACATCTAATGATTCAGCATGGAAGAGAAGATACGGCTTGCAAACACAAGCACACACATGCACTTCACGAAAAAAAAAAAAAAACTCACACACTCCACATGAGTGTTACAAACAATTGTACTGAAGCAGAAGATGGCGATGACCAAAGATGGCTCCTAATTGGGTTGTTTGTCTCAACGGCTGAATTGTCTCTTTGAGGGAGCCCTGTGATCTCTCTGAAGAGGTAATCACCACTCAAGACATGGGAATGTGTGGAAGAGCTGCGCTTCTTATTGACTGATGTGTTTTCCATTAACTCAAGATTGGGCGGAATTATAGTGGTGTCACGTCATTGTAGAAAAAGGGAGAACGTTTACACACTCTCAGGTTGAGTAATTCAGCCCGAATCCTGGTGACGCTCGGCTCTGACTGGTGATGTTCTCACATATGGTTCTAGTCAAAGTCATTTATTTATATATGTATTAAAAATACCAGCATTGTACCTCTGAAAATCAAACATCCCTTTGGCTTGAAACCTGGATGTTGGAGAGTTCTTGACGGTAGAAACATGTGTGCACCTCCACACTGGATTTAACAATTAGCCATGATGGTTCCTGCTTGATGTCCAAAACAAACATCAGAGGAAGTGAACAACTGAATATCTGCACAGAAATCCAATTATCTGTCATCACTGCTGGGATGTGAACCCAGAAATCGCCTGTTTACAAGATGTGTGCTTTGACCAGATAAGCTGCAGCGCGATGTGACACACTGCAAAGAAACATGTTTAGTTTAAAGCAAGTATTGTATGTGGACACTCGGAGTTTGTGTCTGTCTGTGAGATGGGGAGACTTAAAATCTCCTCCAATCTGCCCTTGCAAAACAGAAAGAACAGAGAGAAAAACTTTCAAACATAAATCAGCCACTTAATGCTTCATGTACTTTTAGGGAAAGTGGTTCTTGTAAGAAGACAGCTTATTAGGGCACTGCTGGGATCTCCTGTTTACTAGACAGGCACGTAAACCAACGATGCCACAGCGCCCACATACTCAGGATTAACTTTGTGCCTTCTCTCTACTGTCGCTGTGATTCCTCCTCTCTGTCTCCCTCTCTCTGTGTACCTTTATGCGAGTATCCCCGGACTCTGAGCTGTAGGTTTCCAGTGTCCAGTGACTGGCCCTACCAACCCGTCCACTGTATTGTCTGCTGCTTGTTGTTCCTCTTCGTTTCCCTCTTTCCACTCAGTCCAACCGGTCGAGGCAGATGGCTGCCCACCCTGACTCTGCTTTTTCTGGAGGTTTCTTCCAGTACAGTGATTTTGTCCTCTCCCCTGTGATTTGTTCTTTTTTAATAGATAACTCTATATAGATGTATGTTTTCCATATAATTAAAGGTCGTAACCTTTCGATGTAAAGAGCCTTGGGATCATTTGTGTTGTGATTTCAATTAAACTGAAATTAATTAAAGTTTTTGGAATACATGTCTGTAAAACTGCTCATTGAGTCCATTGCCATGCACTGCTGACCATCCTCTATTCACTGGCTTAATAGAATTAGTATTGACTGGGAAAGCAGCTTCACAATATTGATGTCATACAGGAATAGACAACCTTGTGCAGTGGAGTGCTGAGTGGATGCAGATTTTCCTTCCCCTCAATCACTACACCAGCTGGTCTCGCAGATCACTTCGTCACCTCTGGTGTTTCTGGGTGAAATCAGCTGCTGCAGTTTTCAGCTGGTTACAAATCTGCAGCCTGATTCCTCACAAAACTAAGTGCTGCCTTATCTTTGTGTGAGAGAGATGCAGATTGACACACTGACCTTTTCAAAGACTGTCTTTCCCAAAGGTTGTTTGTGTTGTCTGTCGCTGTGGCTGTGGGCTGGCTTCATACTGAGAAGAAGCTTGTTAGCGCTCTGGTGTTAACGTGCTTTAATCTTACTCTGATGAGCAGTTTTTCATCGCCTATGCTACAATTATCTTTGAATTATTTAATCAATCTATCACTACAATTTCACATCACAGAATTTAATAACATCTTGTTTGAATGTGGTTTTTTTTTTTGTATTTGCTAATTAGCCACTGCTGACAACTTGTAGAAATTAGAATTCAATTAGAAAGTGCACATTCTGACCTTGTGGAGCTTATGTTAAGTATCCAAACAGGGACAAAGATCCATTGTCTTGATATTACTCAACTTGTTTAGTGAATATTATGTTTCTACAATGGAGTAGGAAATAACTGCAACTACATAATCATGTAGAATATTTAAATGTGAGTAAAACACTGCTTTGATGGGTTGTAAACCAGCAGTAAATCTAATAACTAGTGGACAAACATATCTCTAAAAAGCTTAAAAATGCCTCAGTCAACAAGTACAAAATAATGTTTATGTAGATTCTCTTTCAAAGAATGCGTTCATTTGTTTTACCCAGACCAGTTACTTATTCAATGCAGTAAGAGATTAAGAAGTGCAAACACTCAAACGGTTTTATAGGGTGGTAAAGGCAAAACCAATCACTAGTGGGGTGACATGTAGCTCCACTAGTGGAGAGCAGTCGTCTATAAACCCCATGGTCAGTGGTTTAACTCCCAGTCCCTCCTGGCTACATGTTGAAGTGTCCTTGGACAAGACATCGAAACCCCACCGTCATCTAGTGCAGCGGTCCGAACAACAATATCCCCAAGGGGATCAATAAAATATATATCTGAGTGTGTATAAATCTCCAAAATGCTTCTACTATAATGTTAAATTTGCAAGACTGTGGAACATAGTGCTATAAATAAAGCTCACAGTACATACTGATATTAAAGCCCTTCATCATTATTAACATTATTAATCATTAATAACATTATTGTAAGAGCAAACAGAGAAGGAGAAGCAACAGCTTGGATTTGACTTCCCATTTTCACTCCACAGTAATGTTCATAAGTATAAACTCTGCAAAAGCACATAATAAAGAAAACTATTTCTTGCATACAATTGCAAAACAGCATCTAGCCCTGTAGTTGAACCCTTCAATCATTCAACTATTCTAGGTGCACAAATGAAACCTTGGGCAAAAAATATATATATATATTTATATATCAAGGCCACAGTGCATTGAAAGGTGAAAACGTGCACATTCCTCCTTGAAAACAGGGCTGTTGGCAGGTATGCAATAAAGCCTGAGGAATCTCTGCTATTCTTGCAGGTCTGTCTTCTACAACCCTCTGGGGTCATCACCATTTCCACTTTCATTTCTAGCCCTCCTTGCCTCAAGAGAGCATCTGGATTGACGGCCCTGATGCCATTCATGTACACATTCTCAAACACATGGACTGACACACACACACACACACACACACACACACACACTAATCTGTGTGTGTACACAGCCATAAAAACTAAACTCGTACATCATCTACACACAGATGACATAGCACCAGCACTTCTGTCGCTGTCCTCGGTGCTGAAATTCCCTGAGCCAATATTGGTGCTGATGTTAACGTGTCGATGCAGCCTCTCCAATCAGTCAAACGCAGCCTACGAGAACGTTTAAAAGAAACTGAAGGTTCCCTGCACTGGGAAGAACAGGAGAACACACTGTCTCGTCATACTACACTGTGTAATTACATTCCAGATTGAATAATAAAAAAGAGTGTGAAGAGGGGATAAAATAAGAGCCTGGGGGACAACGTATGTATTAAATCTCAAAGCATGCTCAGCTACATCCTAATTTCCTCATAATTACGTTTGGCTCACAACTCCAGGCTTGTATGCCAATGGACATGCGGGAAGACCAGTGATAAATACTGGTTATGCCACAGTGGATGGGAAAGTGCGATATGGTTGCCAATTAAAATAAAGGTGTGGAAAGTGAGGGAAGCACCTTGTTTCACCGTTTCTCTGTATCTCCTCTGTCTCACTCCATCACGGTTAATAATTGATCAAAGTTTGCAGTCTCGGCTTTGATATATCCATGGCAACGAAGTGTGTGTGTGTGTGTGTGTGTGTGTGTCTCTCTACGTACTGTATGTGTGTGTGTGTGCGTGCCTGTCTGTGTGTGTAAATCTCAGAAGGCTGTAAATAGTCTGATGCTGTCGCCAGAATAGCCAGAGAAACAAGCCGTCCTGCTACCACAGGGTATCTGCATCCATTAAACGGACAGGCTGGGATTAAGTGTTGAGCTTCATGAATATTGTATGATGTTGAACAAGCTGAGGACATTGCTTGATACTCCCAACCCTAACGGTCACAAACTGATATGAGTTTGAGTGTGTTAAGACAACTGCTTGCCAGATCCAAGTCAAACTTTAATGGAAGACTTGTTTTCAGTCCCGCTCTCAGATGCGACAAAACTTTCTCATCTTGATCACAAAATCAGATCAAGAGACTGAGCTGAATGATTACGCTTCTCCAGCCTTGATCTTGAGATGTGAGCAAACAAAGGGCTACATACACCTTCGTCTCAGACCCACAGTTAAACAAAGAGTTGTGCTCACAAGATGATCGGCTCTCTGACCAAACAAATTATAATAACTGGGTGTAAATGTGGATGATTAATCTCTTTTCTTATAATTGCTTTTCTGCCTCTCAGAGGCTAAGATGCTAATTACAATTCCAACCAGGTGAAAAATGTTTGCAATCAGAACGTGAAAACCTCACTGCAGACAAATTGCACCCAGACCAGGAGTAATAAATTTCCTTCCTGACATAACTCAAGGAATTAACCAGCATCACTCAAGCAATGTTATACCAGTGTCTTTCAGCTGTTCTAGTCAAAGGATCTGCATCTATTTCTCAAGCCGGGGGCACCAGCGACTCCTGAAGCACGAGAAGCGATGTTTTCAAATCCCTATGAAAGCTGTTCATGCAACTGCTTTATCTTTATGTATATGGCAGCCGCATCTGCAGATGCCTGCTTCACTACACTTGTAATCAGACACACACACACACACACACACACACACATTTATCTGTTTAGCATTTGATCAAGAATGTGTACAAGCATGCACTGTACCATCGGGTCTGCATACACCCAGCGTACGAATTTGCACACATATTTTTACAGACCCAAAACCTTATTTGTTTCTGTGGTTTGCTTCAAGAGTAAATGTGTTGCCATGCCAACTCTCCCTCTCTCTCTCTTTCTCTCTCAAACACATACGCACACTCATACTCTCCTCTCTCCCTGCTATTCTGTTTAACAGGATTCCAATGCAGAGCCTTGTACACCAATCAGAATAAAGCTCATAGCAAATTTCTAACCATTCCCAGTACAGTTAACTGTTTGGTGTCCCTGTCAATCTCCAGGCAAATGCCTGCAGCATGATTGATAACGACCCTCAAGAGGGGAGACATAGGGGAATATCTTGTAATTGTTTTCATGTGTCTCCACTCATCTTTCTCTTGGGAAAAATGGTTGCTTTTGGGAATTAATTGTCAAAATAACAATTAGAATATGGAGCAACAAGGCGCAAATCAAACAATTTTAATAAGATAAACAATGTGCTTTTTTGATTAAATTCTATCTGAGTGTAGTGGGTGGTAAACTGGGGAAGTGAGGGGAAATAAAACCAGTCGGGGGTGAATATTGAATTTATAGTGGTTGATAATGCTGACATTTTGAAATACCACCATGATTAATGATTGATGAGCAACAAGCGGGAGGTGTGTTTGTTCATTTAGAACAAATCAGCACCGTATACATGGTATGGCAGCCCCCTTTGTTAAGCAGAGTGAGGACTTGAAGGTTGGTTATCACTGGAATAACCTTTAATGCAGGCTCTTTTAGACCAGTGATTTGGAAAAACAAGTGTCCCTGAAAAGGCAGCTTGTCCTGTAGTTTTGGCAAAGTCGTATTTCTTACCCGCCATGACCTGGGTGGAAAATTAAACAAGCTCCATTAAGTCAGAAAATGTTGTTTGATTGCAGGAGGAAACACCAAATTAAAGAGAAGAGTGATGATACATAATGTACATCACACAGTATGGCACAGCAGAGTAAGTTACTCCTCATGTTAATTTGAGAGGCAGATAATGAGATCCCTCACCGACTGACACCACACATCACTTAAGCGCGCACCTCCTCTGTCTCTCCTCCACATGCACTCACCATGCTGTCGTAGTGGATGAGCTCCAGCTCGTAGTCGGGCAGGATGTCGCTCCTGTTGTTGACCAGGTCCAGGGCCATCTGGGCGGAGGGCATGCATGCCTGGCCGCCCGGCCATCCTCCGCTCATGGGGAACAGCGCTCCGATGTACAGCTTCTTCTTGCCTGCGGACGGCCGTGGCCAAAGGAGAAGAACGATGAGAGATGCCCGGAGGAACACCGTATGCCCGCGAGGTGCCCGCGCAGGACTTGTGCTCTTGACCAGCATGGTTCAAGGTGAGCTAAACCGGAGCGACTTGGCCCCGGTGCTGCGGCGGAGTCAAGTCGGACAAAGGCTGGCGGCTTCTGTGCGAGTTTTCAACTCAAACGTAGGTGAATTCAACACGTGTCTGGCTCCGTCGAACAAAACACGAGTGGCACGTTTGGGTTTGACGCGGAGCTTTTGCGGATATGGAGTGAAATCGCTCTTTCCTTTTAATTGCAGGTGTCTACGGACTCGGGTAAATGTTTTAACCAGCGTCCAATTGAGCGTAATGCGTGTTTCATTATGTGTGGCATGCTGGATATTTTCAGGACAAAGTCAAACACAGTTCATTCGGCATCATGTGATCGTGACGCTCAGTCAAGTTTCAAACGAACCTCGACCCTGCAGCTTCACTCATTTCTATGCATTTACACACATTTGTGACTAAATTAAACGAACGCATCGCTTTGAATCAACCATGAATTTTGGACTGCGCGTCCGTTACTCACGACTTTTACGCAAAGGGGGACGCGCTCAGACACCGGAGTCCGCGCAGAATACGCCAATCAGGTCAAGTGACTGTGTGAACTGGGAGCTAGAGCACCGGAAATAGCAGCTCCATCTCCCCTTTTGACGCCGTCACAGCCCGTTTCCAGCAGATGAAACGATTTGCCGCGGAAAAAAGCGGGCTCGCTTTAGCTCTGCGCCTGATCCACTGCAGCACCGGCTGGCTCCGTGTGTGTGTGAGAGAGAGAGAGAGCCAGGACAAGTCTGAAATGTATGCCGAGAGAGAGAGAGGAGGGAGAGGGAGAGGAACAGAGGGACGGCTGGCTGGGAGGGGGCTCTGGGCAAAATCTCCTCAAAGATTTTCTAATGAGTTACACACTGAGCTTAACTTTTGTCACATTTTCGTCTTTGCATTTGGCTTCTACTTCCATCACTGCCGGCTACAGCCACTAGTTTAATTCTGATCAATCAATCAGCTTTTAAACACTCTCAGTAGGTAGAGCTGAGCAGTCTGGTTTCATTATCACAACATCAATAATGCACAATATACTCTTATACTGACTAATAAGATTCACTCAGTGACTGTTTAATGTGTAGTCAGGGCTTCAACTAGCCTGTTTTTTATATTATAATTCATCTGTTAATTATTTAGTCTATTAAATGGCAGAAAATGTGTATTTTTTTCAAATGTCAACACTTTTTTCTACAGTCCAAGGTTAAAATCAGTCACATTGTCAGACCACTAGTCTAAAATTATCCATTTACATGCTGTATGAAACATAGAAAGTCAGCAAGTCCTCTACTGAGAAGCTCAGACTAGGTGATCACTGGTGGCTTTGATTGCCTTCGTAAAACAATTAATCAATTAAAATGATTCAGCCCCTTCACGTTTTACACATTTCAATTTATTTTTAATTAGAAAAAAGTGCTAATTGAATCAAATGGATCATGTAAACCATAAAGATGAAGTGAAGCATATTTTTTTATGTTTTTCATATTTATCAAAAAACCCAAAATTCAAATCTCTCATTTATTGAACTGTGTAGAAGCCACTTTGGCAGCAAGTACAGCTTTGAGTCTTCCTGGATAAGTCTCTACGAGCTTCACACAACTGGATTTTGGCAGTTTATTCTATTATTCCTGACAGATCCTCTCAAGCAGCGTCACATTGGATAAGGTTTAGACAGGGTTTTTGGAGTCCATCTTCAGGACTCTCCACAGAAGTTCAATGGGGTCTGGGCTTGGCTGGGCCAATCTAGGACAGTCACTTCCTTCACTTCTGACCAGTTCCACCGTCTCTGACACTGAGATGCATCCCACATAGCATGATTTTATACTATTTCACAATTATTTAGACTTGGTTTTATCCCCTAGTCTTGATCTGTGCCTTGTCACTAAATGTTACTGTGGAGGTCTACAAAGAGTTCATTAAACTTGATGGATTCGTTTTTGTCCTGACGTGTAGTGTGAATTGTGGGACCCTATATAAACAGGTTCCTTTTTAAAGTATGTCCAGTAACTTCATTTAACATTTAATTCCACTCAGGTTCTAGACACATCTCAAGAAAAAACACTATCTGGTCAAGGGTGTGAATACTCATTATGGGTTATTGTGTGTGGATTGAAAGGCATAAATTACAGTGGAAGGGTACTAATACATTTAAAAGTAACTGTGTAAACCAAGAAGGTTGTATAATAAACAGTAAACAGACAGCAATAGTTTGAACTAAATGCTAACATTCAAATTCTAACACTCCTGCAATGACAATGCTAAAAAGATATTTATCATCATTTTCCATCAGCATCTTAGTTTTGTTTGTTAGCAAACTAACATTTGTTAATTAGCACCATAGGCAATTTATGGGATTAGCATTTCTAGGATGGGATGGGATTTATTAATTATGGGATTAATGGGAATGTCATAATTACCTTAAACAAAAATTTGGACAAAACTGAATCTGAAGTAAGAACAATAATCTTAAATATTAGTCTACATGAATGTCTGCACCAAATCCATGGCAGTCCATCCAATGATTGTTGAGACATTTAACTAAAACACAAATGTGAACCTCATGGTTGGTGCTAAATCCAAATCCATTTAGTGGTTGTACAGATACTTAAGTCTTGAACAACCAACTGAAAAGCCAACACCGCCACACAGCACTAGAGAAAACACTGATTCAAGTCGTACAACCTGAATGATCATCTACTTTAATTTAAATGCTGGTGTTACCTGAAGAAGAATCTTTAAATTTCAACCAAATTGAACTTAAGTTTATTCCAAATGCTTTGATGTTGTTTGAATCAATAACTCCTACCACACACACAAGCATGTGCAACTCAGCTCTGTATCCACCTCTGCTAATTCACAGGCTGCTTCATCCCTACCTCCTCTCCATGCCCAAGTCTATAAAATGCAACCAAATCTAGTTTGAAAAATCAGCAAAAATAAAGAGTGTCTGTATCAATCATAGCTGATTTTAGCTTCATATGTATCTGAGCAAAAACCCTGATACAGTCGGTGTCGGGATAGAGAGGCTCCACTGCACACCTGCTGTTTGAACCCTCTGTTCACAGCACAGTATTTTCAACACACAAAGACATGCGACCATGCGCACACACTTTGCTGCTTGTAACCATGCACATACATAAACACATGCAAACGCCGAATCGGGCACAATGGCCTCATACACCTGGTTTTAATTTGGTTCATCTAAAATGAACTTTTGATGTTTTAGAACATAACATCTGCCAGCTACATTTTATATTAATGAGTCACTTAAGGAATCATAAAGGAAATGTAAGGTTAACAACTTGGCGACATTACTTTTTGCCATTTTCAATGCAGTCTACATGAATTATTGACTACATTCTTATGCCATTGTATGCTGATGTTATTGCAGTTCTTGTGCAAGTGCTATAATTGCAATGTAATATTAGCGTTAAGGTTCGTTTTTGAAAATTACTTATTGCAGCAATCGAGAGGAAGACCATTATTTCACCAGTCTAAATTAAAAAATCCTCTGTAGTTAGGCAATGGAATATAACTATTATATAACTCTGGTTCATTACCCAAATCTCATTATCTGAATACATCCATGTAACAGAGAGCTATTCAGATCCAGCTGCTAACAAGCCCTCACAAGCTGAGGCGAGTGTAGTGATCAACTGTTGGCATTTGCCTTCCACTTCCACCTCCTCATCCTCTCTTCCGTCCTGTGACCCATCCAACGCACTATCAATTATTCAGCCATGAACTTTATACACCGCTTCACTGTATAAGCCTGCAACCAACACAAGCAAGACACACCAGCACTAGACAGTGCAGTGTTAACAACCCCCATGGTGGCAAATTCCACATTCAGGGACGACATTGGCTGTGGCGCAGCCTGGAAATCATGCATTCGATGCATGAGTGCTATAGCATGTTGCTTAGGCACTTTAATGAGAGCCTTGTACTGTATATTGTGTGTCTGCACTTTGAACGCTGGGCATTGGGCATCCTTCAGGATAATGGCCTCTTTTGCTTTTGTCAGTCGTGTTAGTAGGGAAAATACTGCTTTGAATGTTCCCTCTTTAATAAAGATTGCGTTGTCCTTTGCCTGCAGAGTACATTTAATTTCACGGGAGAAATCATTGTGAAAATGCTCTGACAGAATGTATTGTGTGACATCAATCAGACTGCTGCAGTTCCCATGACGCTGATATTTTGTACACGTAAGGTTTTTCAACTGTGCTGACTGTACAAGTCAGTGCATATCCAGTTTGTTTGTGTAAAGATCTCACTTTTGTCAAAGAGCATGGTTTTTTAACTTGGCTATTTGTGCCAGGAGGTCCGGGTAAAAACTCTGGTGAGAGCTGCATTTATATATTGAAGGGACAGAATTATTTGGCAGATATTGATATGTTAGGGATTTATGGTAGGAGTATAAATGTTAGCCCGCGTGGTGAAGAAATACAGTTCATCACACAGTGAAAAGCTCTAACTTAGATCCAGTTCTATCATTACGTAATTTGTCCTGCAGCCATACAATACACATTGCCTGTTTCCAATACTCAGCATCTGAGTTATTAGAACAATATATCTGAGTATAGAATAATACAGCAGGTTGTCCATGCCACCAGAGGATACCATCGTACATCTGGTAGACAGTTGTGTGTGTGCTCTGTATTTTATGATTATCATTATGACAATAGAAATAACTTCTGCTATATCACCATCAGACATGTTTAAAATGCTTAAAAATATCCATGATTGTCATGTGCATGGCTCAAATTTCCATTTCCATTAGGTGATGGGTATCAAACCACAAGACATTTTAGATGTTTTGTATTGGGTTGTATGTTTGATTTCCTGTGATGCTGTGCAAATTATCCACATGCTGGATTAGCCAAAGCAAAAATTCCACTAAAATATAATAATAAATAATAATAAAAAATGTTTGATTTATTGCCACAAAAAGACCAAAACCAACAAATTAATTGATCCCACTACAGAGTGTTGGAGTTGTTCTATCATTATAAAAACATGTCAGTGAGCATTTATGTTTCTGAATTATAATCAGCATGGCCGCTGTTTTCATGTCCTGCTGTCGTAAGTACTCCCAAGCAAAACAAAAGGTCAAAGCAAAGGGTGAGTAATATAGCAGTGAGTGGTATTGTTTTCTTTTTTGTTTATAAAGATTTTTCAGAAGCTACAAAAGGGCTCAACATAATGTACAAAAGCTGTGCGATTAGGGACGCAACTTTGGATTTTTAAAGAACGACAAGAATAATATAGCCAAGCTTATGTTTATGTGTTAGCAATTTTAAAGTCTGGAAATATAATGATTTTTTACATTAATAAGTATCTAAAATATAAAATCTATTAAATGCAGTTTATAACTTTTTAAGCTGTTTGTGTTTCTACCTATTGTGCACCTGTGGCTTTGTTTTACTGTACTTGTACTGGAGATGCAATCCTACTGCATATATGTGCAAATAAAGCACACACAGAGGGTAGAGCAGACACAGACAGGAGCAGGGTATTAACCTTTCTCCTGCTGAGGAGGCAGTAAGTGGGTGCTGATGGCACACTGAGTGGAGAGAGAGAGAGAGCAGAGCCAGAAGGAGGTCAGGATTGAGACAGGAGATGGAAATTTCTATTTGTGGAAACAGTGTTGTCGGATGCTTTGTTAATTATGTGTTTGTCAAGTCTGTCCGTGACATTTGGAAAGTTTTTACCAGCAACTTAAGGGAATATGTGCATAAAACTTCATATCAAGTTCAGTGCTGCATGTTGTTGTCATAAAGGTGAAAATGTGTGTATGAACAGTCTGTGAATGTGTGACCAGGAGTGTTTGGCTTATAGAAAAGACCATCACTGGTTATGCTTAATTCATTAGAGCAACAGTGCAGTGTTGTGAGGCTTCCTAGGATTTTAGCGAGTGTATGATTCAATATCTGGCCTAATGTGGTGACATATCTGTGCAAGAGGCTGAGCCATCCTGCAACAGTAGCAAATGTATTCATCATCTTTGCCAGGGATCAGATAAAATGGCTGTACCAGTAGACGTTTTGACCCTTTATTTTTTCAGGGAAGGCTGACTAAGCACATTAGTTCATTTTCAACAATGACCTGCTGCTAACTCATACACTTTTACTCATACAGAAATAGAAATACACAGTTAAAGTAGCACTATATGTAGTGATGGGACAGAATATCCCATAGCTGATTATATTTATAGGCTACCTGCATTGTGGCAAACACAAAGCTACTATACTCTTATGCTTTGCTTTTTAAATACATGTCTCAGAAGGCTGTCACTAACAAACTAATAACTAATACATAATTTTTATTAAACCTTTCACATTAAACTTAACAAAAAACATAAGAGGTTTTGAAGGGCTGAGTTGGAAATGCTACTTCATTACTGATGCTTATGAGACTTAATAGTCTTAATCTTCTCCCTCAATGCTTTGATTTATAAAAGAAGGATTTGCTGCATACTCAGGGGTCCAAAAATAATGTTCCTCATGTAATGAGCTGGTGAGAAACTGGCAAAATTGCTGTCAGCTCTGTAATATGTGATTTCTGATATAAGATACAAAAACTAATTTCCTTAACTAGTTTGAGTTTATAGATTAATTAACTTTAATCTAAATTACTGTGTCTGAGAGCAGCAAAATCTTTAATTGGACAAGTTGTTCGCAGTAGAAGTTTATTTCCCCAAGACGCCATGTTTTCCCAACTCGTGTGGGGATTTAAAGCTTCTGCTGGAGAACAACCACTTGTCGGTGCAGCACTGCTGCCTCAAATGGAGCCACACCCGAGCTTGGTCAGTGTTCCTCACAGATCACTGCTGCCCTCTTGTGGTGACAATACACACTGTACTATGCAGAGTGTTGCCCAGGCCCCAGGGGAAGCCAGGAAGATTCAGGTACATTGTCATTAGCTATAGGAACCAGATGTTTTACTGATCTGCGTGAAGACAAAAACAGTTTGCTGAGTGATTTATTTGAAACTGGAAATCTACTGTAGTTCATACATAGTAGAAAATGTGCTCAGGATGCACACTTCTCCAAAAAAAACCCCTTGGGTATTTAGCTGTTCGGTACTTGATGCTGCGTGCAAAGAATTCACATGGGACAAATTACACTAGATCATCTGTGTTTAGTGTCATGTAAGTGAATGTGTGTTGGGGATGTGTATGTGCATGACACAACAGACATCTGAACTAACTAAATGTTGCACTGCAGACCCTGGCTAGCATGGACATGATAATGACAATGAAAATGTCTTACCTGTATAGTTTCTGTCGTCTTTGGTAGGCAAGAAGAAAAAGAACAGCTTATTATAGTTCAGTAAATATTAACTAACAGAAATTGATTTTTCTGCTTTAGCATTTCAAAACAGATTCAATGAATATTCAAAGCACATTTTTCCATTACATTATTCAAGCTGAGATCAGGTACAGTAAAGCTTATTGCTGTGATCATTTTCCTCCACTAGATGGCAGGGATGCAACACTGTAGTTGTCCTGGAGAAAAGCACAAACTGTGGGTTTCTGCCAAGCAATAATGCCTGGCAGGAGGTCCCTAGAAGATATTATATAACCCTTTGATATTCTACAAGCATGCAATACACATAGAAAAAACTAATTTCATACAGTTACGTAGTACACACACCAAAGAAAACCATACAGTAGATTGGAGCAGTACTAGAGTACTGTACAGTATTTACACATAGGAGTCAAATGCATAAATCTTCTAGTTAATAGAGATTATACAGGAAGCAGCCTACTCTCAGTTGTCCAGTCCAACTGTGGTGATTTTCTTTCATCCCTTTTGGTACTACCATTCCCATAGCAACTTTACTGGTTGCCATGTCAACTCCAGTGATAACCAGTTTACAATCTTCTTTCTTTCAGTTCTTCTTGTCTCATCTGTGTGTGTGTGTGTGTGTGTGTGTGTGTGTGTGTGTGTGTGTGTGTGTGTGTGTGTGTGTGTGTGTGTGTGTGTGTGTGTGTGTTTGACAAACCTTCTTACACACTTCTGCCAACTGTTGTAACTGGGAACACTCTTGGGTGTCAGTGAATTCACAAATATCCTCTCACAGTCTCAAAACATCATCATTAGGTATTTATCCTGTTTATACATCAGCTTTCCTCTTACCTGCATGTGTCAACACTACAGACTCCTCTTTTGTGGACCACATTCTGATTGGCTGGATCATTTATTGCCTAGCAACTGTGCTTCACCAGTGGGACAGCAGGTGTTAGTAATTATCAGTCATGTTAAACCTCATGTTTCCATTTTTCTGAGGAAGGCAAAGTGTTCTTTATTTGATTATAGTCCATGTTACTGCCAAAAAACAAAAAGTAAATGCGCATTAAATAGCCCAGAAACTTTTCTTTGTTCTACTGCTTTGCTACAGGCAGCTTATAGCAAAATCTCACTTAGTCACATTATGGTTGAGACACTCACAGAGGCAGGTGGGTTTCGGGGCGTCCCATTTGCCCAGTTTAGTGCAATGGCTGATGTTTCTTCCCTCCAGGATGAAGCCGGCGTTGCAGCTGTAATGGAGCACTGTCCCTTCCACTGGTGGTCCGGGAGGTTTCGCCATCACCCGGCCGTTCTCAAGAGACGTCCACACTCGCGGGCACAGCAGCACTGGAAACAAGAAGGAGCACGAGAGAGAGAGAGGGGGACATAGTTATAGGAAGGTAAATGCATAATAACTGGTGAGTGGATTCACAGTTACACAAACATTTGGATTAGTATTGGCTGCAGTGGGCACACAGATCATCTTAACAAGCTAAACATGCTAAGAACAGTTGGTTATTTACACTAAATATTCTGCAGTTATGGTGTCTACCAGCACCTGAGGGAGACGTCAGGCTTTTTAGCTGCCACCCTGCCAGGTGGTGTACAGTGGGATTATTAGCTGTGCTGGAAACAAAACCACAGCAGAGAAAATCAATGATCTGACACGATCCACTATGAGTGTGTAGTTTGTAGTTTGCTTTGACCTAAATTCTACCGTAGCATGTTACCTTGCACAGTAACAATGCATATTTCAGTTCCCATGTTAGCTTTTAGCATAATTAGCACCTAATTAGCATTAGACACGTGGAGGCTGATGACAGTGTCATTACTTCTGCAGATATACGTGTCATTTCAGTTTAAATGATAGATGAAAGGTTTGCAGTTGTGTAGCAAAACAATCAAACACTCAAACCTCAGAGTCAGATTCTAAGATTATTCACCTCTTATAATGATAGAAAAGTGAGTATGCTCTAGTGTTTGTTCTTCAATGTCAGAACAATCAGTATGTAAAGACAGAATATAAATGAGCCACAAAGTATAAAAGTTTTACCTAAGCCAGCGTCTGCGGCTGAGGTTTAAATGAATTCATCCTATGAGATTATTTCTGCCTTCAGCCTCTGCAGCTTTACCTCTGAGACATGTTTGCATATGTTAATGTACTGTCTCCAGGTAGGCAGGCTGTTAGATACATGTGAAAATGTTCTATATCCAACCCAAATACACTACAGACACAATAAAACACAAATATGAAAGAGTTAGAAAGTCTCTGAAAATGTCCAAGGAAGTCTTCTGTGTTAGTTAGCACTGAGAAATAAATGAGGTTTAGCATTTGTCTTCTTGACTTCCTGACAAAATGGCTGAGCTCTTGATTATAATTCTGTTTAGCTGCCGAGTTTGTTGAATCTTCCTTCCAGCGTGTGAGCACATAATAAACTCCAATCTGCAGATTGCAGCTTGCGCTCTTACATAAGCCAGAGAAAACAAAAATCCTGCTTTAGACAAGACACTCTTAGGAAAAATAAATTTCACTGATGTTAAATGTGAACTGAAAGAACAAAAACACATATAACAGGGATTTGATTGGCTCTCTGGCCTTATTCTCTGTATTTGTAGAGGCACTGTAGATGTGATAGGAGTAGAAATTAGACTCAGACTTTACAGTCCAATAAGAAGATTTTCTTTTGCAGCAGCAATATATAGCTTAACCATGCAGGAGCCATAAAACCACTAAAGAATGTAACATAATGTACAAACAGAACAAGCTTCAACCCACACTTCTATGGGGTATTACAGATACATTTACACTTGCATGTACTTTAAATCCGTCCTTTATCAGAAATACACTGACATGTATAATATGTGTGAGGCAAAAATAATCTAATTAGCAATCAACAAAACACAGCAGCATGTTCACAAGTTGTGGTTGGTGACATATGGTCTATAAAGCAAAGAAGATTTTTACTAGACTTGTCAACATTCAACCAAACTGTATGACTAATTAATCAGAGCTCAGTTCAGGTTGGTTAACAGCTCAGGTTCTATATGCAATGTATTTGGCATCTGAGTATTTGTAGTGAAAAAAGCTCAGTATGTTAAGCTATGGTTAATGAAACTCAACAATTCATCCATAATTTTCATATTAAAAGTGTTTTTAATGATTGATGGTGGAAAGAAGAAATCACTGGACATAATTAATCATGAAAATAAAAATCAACAGAGAACAGCGGTGTATAAAATAGAAACTGACTTTGTTGTTAAACTCATTGAATTAGAGCTGTGAAAATAACCATTATACTTCTCATGTGAGCTGATGCTACATGAAATCCCTGCTCTTCCTGGTGACGTGTATGTGTTTTTGCCATACAGTATGTTTTGGGTGAGATGTGGCCAAAAGCTTTAAAGAAGCGAGTTATTATTTTGTCACATACTGTTCAAGGTTTCGCTCTCATTGCTTTTAGCCCCAGCGAGCACCTGTCAGCGAAAAGCTGTAAAAATCCACTGTAAACTACCTGCTCAGCACTAAACAGCAGGCAGACAAAATTAGCAACCTGCTTGGTGAAGAATAAGCACTTGATAGCTAAAGGGATTTCCCTGAGGAGAGAAAAAACCAAACCAAAACTGAGCTAAAGAAGGCTTACACGTATGGAGCACAACTCCAAATAAATGATAGTAGGTAGAAAATAAGAAACACTATGTCCAGTTGAAAGACATATAAGACAAAGATCAGTAAGTTAAAGTAAGTAAGTCAACAATGCAAAGCAGTGAACTGGTTTAATGAAAGCTCTGTCATTTTTATTTTACCATGGAGCTTCATATTACTACTGTAGAAAATAAAAATGACTCCAATCTCAAACCTTCGATAGAAAAAAGTGGGACTGAAGGCTGCTGAGTATTTCACGCTTTCCTCTCAGTGTAGTGTAAATGGGGAAGGTGGCGATGACATGTTGTCAGAACAACTGAGATTTTATTTGATTATAATTGTGGTTTTAATTTGACGCTGATTCAACTGATGATTACACACACACACACACACACACACACACACACACACAATCTTGAAAAGGAAATTTGTGACAAGATCAAAGAGGAGAGGAGTACAAGTAAAAGAAGATAAGAATTAAACCAGAAAGAACTTACAGCATCTGCTGTGCTGCGTCATGTCCGTCCACGTGCCATTGGGTAAGCACTTCCTGACCTTGGGGCCCACAATCACCCGGTTTCCTCTGCAGATGTACTCGATCTCATAATCCACAGGCAGGATCTGCACACTACGGATCTGCAGGAGAAGAGACAGACAGTAATTAAGGAGTGATGGATGCTCTCTCATGCCAGTCAGGGACACACTTTATTCTGTCTCAGTGCAGCAGGCTCCAGAGCCATATGGCTGTGACAATAAATCTTTACCAAGAGGAGCATTTTATGACAATATTGTCTGAATTGATGGGCTGTCACACTCTGAATTACACCTTCTTTCTGGCTGGTAGAGGGAGGAAATAAGCAGGATTGCCAGGTCTTCATATCTTTCCATTTTGTGTTGAGGTGTGTCCGTACAGTATGTGTTTGATTTGTGTGCATAAAATAGGAATGGTGCAATCACATTTAAGAACAATTGAGTGGTTCAGTTGTAGACAGCCTTTTCCTTCTTCAGTTCTTTGAAACTGCATCAATCTCTCTTCTAATTTGGGTTTTGCTGCAGTGAGCTGTAAAGTCCCCCTCCAGAAACTGTGGTACTCAGAATACTGCAGAATGATTTTTGTGCAGACTTTGACACAGCAAGGCTGTTTTTACATTTATCTGCTGAAGAAGTCAAGTTTCTCTGTGCTCACCTTACATCTCAGTGCATACATTCAGAATTTTTCCACACCTCAACCAGTTTGGAAGCCAACTGTGATCCAGTGTTGTGTGGAAACCTCAAACTTCAAGTGCCCATAAACCAAGAATATACTTATATCAAGCAGATGAGCATCATTTACATATTCATACATTGGCAGTTAAATTAAAAGCATTAGTTTGTTAGTATTTAATTTAATGAGTATTATTTTATGTCTTATGAGATAAGACATATAATGATCTGTAAATTAACATCAACATCAAATGTAGTTGATTCTTTAGTGAAAACAGGATTACAAGGAGATTAGATTCAATTTACTTTTACAAATCATTCACTACAGCTTAAAAACTATTTAAATGGAAATAAATACTTAACTGAAGGTCCATTCAGTAGCTTTTTCTCTCTCATTTTACAATGCTAGTGTTAAGGTTTGTTGTCATAGCCGATTTACAGAGCACACAGGCTCACAAACTCATTTACATGCAGGTGCAGGGAAGTAACTTTAGTAGTGAATCTGGCAGATGCAGGCTCACAGGCAGAGGCAAAAAAAAGACACCAAAAAAAGCGTAAGGAGCAGACAGATGTCAAAGTCCAAGGACCAGCTCGAAGATAATGCTGCAACTCTGCTGCTTGGTATGATAGACAATCCAGCAAGGAACATGTGGAGCTGGCAGATTTAAATAATGGAAAAGCCAATGAGGAAACTGGAAACAGGAGTGTGAGTGTGCAGAGACGGTCAGGTGACTGAGAATGGAGGAATGTGTTAGGGCCAGAATCTCAAGAATAGGAAAAATGCTAAATATTAAAAAATAAACAGAGTTAAAACACAAATGATGGAAGTTAATATTTGAACAATGAGTTTTTCATGTCACACTACTGTTTTCAAAGTCACAAATAAACATTTTCAATATCTGTTAAGCTGTTTAAAAAAAAACATTGTTGATGCAGTAGAGTCTGTGATATCCTGATTTACAGCTCCAAATACTGATCAAGCTCCCACACTTCAGCATACTACATTTGCCACAATGCAAGTCAATAGTGTTTTTTCATTAGACTGTCCCTGACTGGGAAACACACATTTTCTTTACGACTCTGTAGCCTCATTTTGTAACACAAGATTTCTATAAACAATTTGTACTCTAGTCCATTTTTAGTCAGAAAACATCACCAGGGAATGTTTTCCCAGACTTGACAAAGTTCCCTTTGGAGCCACACGAGACAATCGTACGACAGTTTTCACATGCTGACTCCTGCTCCGGTGTAAAATCTGAAGAATGTCCCTTTAATTTCAGATTTTCAAACATAACAATGTGTGCTTTGAAGATTTTGTTGAACATTTCTGTTTTATTGATCAGTTCACAGCTGAATGAGACTTGAAAAGATCCAAAGGGCAAAGGTAAAAGGTTGCAGCAGATACTATGACGCAATTTTGTGCATGAGCCATCAGAGCAAGCACTTTGCTCTGTAGCAATTGATGGTGGACGTGACACATGTCAACGTGTAACAAAATGTCCCTTTTTAAATCAATAACAATCAATCAATAACAATCAATAACTAAAAACATTTAGGGAAATTTGCTTGCTGGCTTTCTTGCTGAGAGCTGGATGAGAAAATCTCGATCACCACACTAACATCTGCCTGTTTCCAGTCTTTATGCTAAACTAAACTAACTACGTGCTCCTTCAAATTCCCATTCCTTAAACTCACTAACGTATCTTAAATTTAACTGATAATATATTGTTATATTATTAGCTGAAACATCCCTCATGATCTGTGATAATGCAATGTAATCACTTCATTTTCTCAGACTGACTTCATGTTTTATATTTCCAATTTAATTAGCAGGAAATGCATTTGATACATTAATTGGCAAACACAACTGCTAACTGCTTAATTATTCCTATTACATGTTATCTATTAGTAATATTTTTAATCCCAATGTAGTTTAATGGGCTTAATTTGACAGGTGAGTTTCTGCAGTGTGTAGTAACAGCAGTATCTATACCTGTTCTTGTGTCAGACCTCTGTAGCGGATCCCCCCGTCCCTGGGAGGCCGGATGATAGCACAGCCTGGAAAAAAAAGAAGAATGAGCTAAGAGGGAGAGCTGTATCTCTGGATAATAGATTTATTATAGCAACATGATATATTGCAGATTTAACTGACGCCTTCCACACTGCACAAATTACAGTGCTCCATTCAGGTCACTTAGCAAACTCTCTCAGAGTTACTTCTGTCCATTAATGCATTGTAAACAGACACACACACACAGACAGACATATCTGTGCACACACCCAGTCACAAACACACACAAATTACCTCCAGTTGATGAATTATGTATGGGCACAACAAGAGATGGAAGAGCATAGAGAATAATCAGAAACAATAGTCGTGCCATCTCTGGATCTGAAAGAGAAGGAAGAGAGGTTTTAAGAGAAAAGAGGGAAGTGTGACAGGGAAATTGAGGGTTTTTGAGAAAGAGGAAACACAATACAAGGAAGAAAACGGTAACGGAGAAAATATTCTTACACTACAGTTATTTTGGTTCACTGCTGCATGTCCTTGTAAAAGGGAGGCATCAACGTTTTGGCAAAAAGCGCTCTTTTAAACCTGCATGTCTGTGCACAGAGAGGATGAGCTGCACGATGAGCCCACTTTTGCCTCTCTGCTTCCATTTGTATTTACAGTGCAGACAGCTCAGGTTCAGTTGATCGCCTGCATTACTTCAGTTCAAAGGCCCTGCACACAGAGTTTGATGGCTAATAGTGATGTTTTTGCCATCCATAGAAACATTTTACACCAAAGCAGAGTCAATAATCTTTGGAGTTTTTTCCATATCAGGGTCGAAAACAGTTTCTAGACAACAGACTCAAAAGCTTTCCATTGCAAGGCAGAAAGGTGCTTTCAGGTGTGTTGACAGCATTTCTCAATGATTCACCTCATGCCACTGGCAAGGAAACTTGAGATATATTTAAACAGTACATTACAAATTTAGCATTGCACTCCTGTATCCCTTCGTCAGACTGTTGGACAATAAAAATGAAAAAGGGCTAAATCTAGAATGCAGTATATACACTGTCGATGAGAAATATGATGTTCTTAATTGCATGCATTCTTCTTTATGGCAAAATGTGGTCCCTGCATTACCCAAAATGCAATAGAAGAAGCAACACCTCGTTATGAGATTCCAGTAAAAGCAGTTAATGTAGTCTCAAGTCTCCAAAGGTCTGATGATCTCATTGAAACACTACAACCCCTGATTTTTTTCTTTTTTTGTGATGTGCAGAGTCATGGAGTTCTACTTCAAATAAACAGTAAATATCCAATTAAGTCAATAAACGTCTGGCATGTTAACAAATAGAATATATTGCCTCAGTGTAGTCTATCACAAACTATCACATTAACTTAGCTGCTTAGTGTGTGAAACTGACACTGGCTGTCTAATGTGCAGAGTACCGATAGGTGTGCTATGCTAACTAGTGAAAGTCAAAAGACCCTAGAGTCTCGTGAGCCACAGGCCCTGGAGTGCTGGCAGACTGGGAAACACACACACTTACACAACTGACTGTATTGATGATACAGCTTTATACACGGCTGCTCATTTGCAGTTTTGAAGTATAAATGTTTGGTGGTCACGCATACGCAAACATAAACACGTTCATGTTCTCACACTTAACAAGGCAATAAGGGGGTGGAGGGTGTGTGTGTGTGTGTGTGTGTGTGTGTGTGTGTGTGTGGTGGGTGGGTGGGGGCATAACAAAGCAAAGCACCACAGTGAGTGAGACAGATGGCAGCGAGGCTTGCTGGTGGAAGACAGACAAACTCTGCTGGATACTTCATTAGCATTATCCAGTGTATTTTTAGAGTTCACTGACAAGAGGCATGCAGGAAGTAGACACCACCACAGTGTGTATCTGTGCATGTGTGTGTGTGTGTGTGTGTGTGTGTGTGTGTGTATTGGCAGTGTGGGGAGGAAAGAGGTGAGGCAGTAAAGAGAGAAGGGGGGGAAGAAGGACAGCCCAGCAGGAGTCATTAATATCAGCAATTACACACTGAGCCGGATAAAAGCAAACTATGTGAGTGAGTGTAGCACGGATGAAGCATCCTAACCAGCACAAAGCCAGCTAACTCCATCAGCTCTGTGGCTGCAGTGGCACTGAGCAGACAGGGGGAAGGCGAGCCGTCAACTAGCCTCAAGCTTTAAATGCAATTAAGGCTTCAGCACCACAGACAGCACCTTCACAGCTCCAACACTGCAGCCCTGTGCAACACCTAGTTACAGAAACACCTACAGCCACACAGCCGTTCACTCCAACCTCAAATGCCACTCCTGCACACACACTGCCTACTTCCTCCTGCGTTTTTAATGCCGGAAACAGGGATGAGAAGAGATGATCCGGACCATTACAGCAGCGAAAGACAGCTCACACTTCATGCTGCGGAGCATGTAGTGGCTATTTGCGGGCTCTGAGCAGGTCCACACGGGATACATGCACATAGACTCAAGCTCGATTTTGTGCATGGTTGAGCATGAACTATTGAGACGTGAGGGTCACAGTAAGGGTGCCACCAACCGTGTGTTGCCGGTAGTTACTTATCGGCTGTTGACAAGGGAGTCCGTGATGGCCTGCAGAGGAAGGCCGACCATATTAACGAGCCCGTATCGCTCTCATATGAATAAATGCGTAAAGGAGCGCATAGAATAACATGACATCTGCTTAAACTCAATGCATGTTGTTTTAAAATGTATGAAATCCCATCCTGGTAGCCCTCCTTTCTAAATCGTTGCAGTGTAAGCGCAGGCTGGATAGGGATGGTTTCCTGCAAGAAGGAACTCAAAACAAATCTGGCCTGTGCCCATCGAAAATGTATGGCCCCTTGCATACAAAACGAAGCACGAATTTGGCATCTGTCAAGATTATCTACACTGGAAATGGAGCATCTTCTAAATAAATAAATGTAGTTTAATATTGCGACTTACAGTAATAGTAGCATCTAGCACCCCGAAGCGAGGCTGTAGCATGTGTACTTACTATTAGTTTCGATGCGCTCAGTCAAGATAACAGTACGTCCTCCGGGTGGGATCCGCCAGGGAAAACCCAGTGTCGGATTATTTGGTAAAAATATGCATCTTTGCAACGTTTCTTATGGCTATATTAATATGGCTATAAATGTGCAGGCTGCTCCGCGCGTAAACACAACGTTACAAAAGCAAACCGCATCTCACTCGGGGTGTTTCCATGTGTTGCAGTTGCGCATGGCAAAGGTAAGAAACGACAAAAATCCATACAAAAAATATACATGCACTATATACAAACGCATCCCCATAAACAACGAAACACCGATTCACCACACTCCCCTCCTTTTTTCTCTCTCCCCCCCCCCCCCTACAATCTTGAGCTAGTTCACGACGTCATGATGGAGACGCACCGTGCGTAACATCCCCTCTCTCACGCCTTTATCGGATTTTTTCCCCCTCCTTTCCACGATGAAACGCGCTAAGGTCCAGGCCCACAACAACCAATATCATAATGAATCTTAAAGTGGAGGCGTTGGGTTTATGATAAGCTTGTGGATTTATCCCACCGTGAATAATTGTATCACGACAGGAAGACTAGACATGGATGGAGGTGCAGATATGGCGCTGTGGTATTAACAGAGACTACATTAAGCCTTTTTCTAAAGCCCTTTAGAGCTTAAGTCAACGAAGCAGCAATCAGTCGCTTCTACTACACTGGTCATCTATTAAATCAAAGATCATCGACTTCTACCATCTCTCCTTTTTGTCTTTGCCCCATCCTCTGCATCTCTTCTACCATCTATTCTGACATCAGCATATTTATATATCTGCTAAATAATTGAGGGAAGGCTGGGGAAGACATAACCTCTCCCTGTCTCTCACCATCCCTCTGTCTGTATCTGTAATTTCCCATACAGGAAATTACATAACTCCTAAAAGACATCAAGTAAATGTTAAATATGTGAAACACGAAGGCTAAGTATGATCTTTTTTATTGATTACAGGTGTAACGATGCATAAACTGGAAACAATTAAGGACATTCTGACTAATTCACTAGTGCCACTGAATAGTGAAACTAATTGAAGAGACTGGAGACAGGTGAGAAGGGATTCAGACAAACTGCACCAATAATGATTTAAATACACACAGTGAAATGTGAGTATCAGAACATCTGCACAACAAAATTGTCAAATATTCAAATCAGCAGCACATGTAACTGTACATGTTCAATATTTTCCAGCTTTGTAATAATTACATACATTTACAAGTCATTTCTTGACTTCATTGTTTTTCATCATACATTTTGATAATCAAAGTACAATATCATAAAAGATATTACACATCACATCAAACAAAAAAAACAAAACAAAAACAATCATAGATCTTCAAGTCTCATCAGAAAACGGGACTGGGCCAGTCAGATTACTGTTTTTCTGTTGTTTTTATTAATCATAAAAGGGCACGTTATTTCATTTGTTCTAATGAGAACTACAAATGAGTTTACCACTGTGTATTACTCATGCTAAATATGTTACTTGTTCTGTGTCAAGACACAATTCAAATAACACAGGCAATTAAAAAAAAAAGGCAAAAGGGCAAATGCATCTGCTTCCAACAAAATCCATTTATACAAATGTAAACAATATCTAAATAATACACATTTCAGCAAAGGCTTTTGCATCAAGACATAAAAAAGAAAACTGAGCTTCATCATTTTAGGTATATTATGCCAGCGTTTGTTTCAGAGTGTAGCCCTGAATATGTGTCATAAATATCTGTTTAAATAGTTAACCAGGAGTGCATGCTGTCGGAGTGGAAACAGTCAAACTCTATTCCATTCGCTCCATTTATCACATCGGGAATTTTCAAAAAACGCATTCTTTCGTGCCAAAAGTGACAAAATCACAAATTGTTGTAAAAGGAAAAGGAAATAAATATAAGAAATGTGAATTTTAAGCTTTCACTCTGCACTGACAGAATCGTTTTTGTCATTTTTTCCCTACTAACTAACTTGATGATGGTGTATGACAACGTGGATGTGACTGTGAATAGAGAAACCGTGCGACCCTCTACCTTGAAGCAATTGATGATTAGATTCGACGTGACTGCAGGGGAAAACAATGGAGGGTTTAGTTTTCACCAGTCTTACCAAATTAGATCAACAATTAGACTGGGAAACTAAAAAATGATGCTTTTCTAAATATGTCTGTTGGAGCAGGGCTTTTTTTACTGTTCCTTCATGCTCAAGGAACAAATTCTACCCAGAACCTCTCAGGGGGAGTGAATACAGTATACATGTCCTGGAGGGATGTAAGCACTGTAGATTCCAGTAGTGTTCTAACTAGGCTGCAGTGTCAGCTTTAGAATAATGTGTTGTCAGTCATCATAAATGTGCTTATTTACACAAGTATCATCCACCTATCGTGACAGTCCAGTTTTACATTTGCAGCTAATTCAGTGTGTACTCATACTTTGGTTGGCATCTATCTAGGGATTTATACTAACTCACATTTTGTTTTTGCAGTATTAATAGCAGCCTCACAAACTGAAACTTCTGTGGTGCTGCTTGTAAAAGTTCTGCTGTCGCTCTTTAGCAGTTGTTTCCGTCAGCTTGTCTCTTCTATCCATCACTCCAACTTTGTCTTTCTCCACTTCATCCCCAGTTACACTCCCAACATCGCTGAGGTCCCCGAGGTGCTCGATGGAGTCATATTTCTCCAAGTCGGAGGCGATGGTCTGCAAGCTGAAGACCGATAGGGAATCTGACCCCGCCCGCTCCCTCGCCTTTTCATTCTCCTTCTCCCTGTATTTCTCCACCAGGTTAATGGCTGCATCCACTCGATCCTTCCCCGTCACACCACCGCCGCAGGCTCCACCTTCTTCCTGAACTTGGATATCAGACTCAGCTCCAACCGGGGGACTCCGCCCGCTACAGACAGTGTGGCGCCCTCCCTCGACCGGGTCCCTCCCTCTCTGAGCGTGGATCTGCTCACTGATTTGCTCCAGGTTACGCAGGGCGATGGAGTAGCTGGTCTTCACTTTAGCCACATGTTGTTCAAGCTGCAACACTTTCGCCTTGCGCTCCTGGAGTCACACAGAGGGCACAGATACTTCCATCATTAATTTTAACATTGATTTTATGCCAAACAAGCGAATAACCCACCAGTGACCTCAAGTAAATCTATAAAACACAGAATATATTACAGTATTTTTTGCCAAGTCAGCAGTATATTTACAACTCAACTACATAAACACAACTGAATTTTCCTTATGAGACTGGGAGATTAGGTAAAGAGTACAGCACTGCATCTCTTTAAGGTTTCACATACAGATAATAGTGGACTCCAATCACCAATCAGATCACAATCACAACTGTCTACCGCAATAATAAAACAACCAGATGGATTTATTGGCTGATTGGTGTATGTGTATTTGGATTACCTCCAGGATGTGATTGAATTGGGCTTTGAGCTCAAAGTAAGGTTTGGATTTCAGGATGACTCTCTTGAGGGACTTCTGCAGCATCTGAACCCGAGCCTCAGCTTCCTGACAGGCGTGTGTGACGCGCATGTGCTCCCTCTCACTGCGGAGTCGCTCTTCCTCAGCTTCGTTCACCTGTGAATTACACAGTTCACAGTTATGTCAGGCTACCAATCGTGACCCACTAACAGTTTGTGTCCAAGGTTTCTAAATGTCAAGATCAATAATCTTTTCACTCACACAAAAAGAATGGTTAAGAGTTTCAATAAAGAACAAGTAAGCGTAATAGTATTGATACAAATCATAACGATTATCTTACAACCTACAACCTCTTTACCTTGGCAGTAGCGTGGTTCAGCATCTCCTGCCAGGTGGGATCCAGGGTGTTCTTGCCATCAGCCATCAGTCCCTGCTCTGCCACATAAACCATCTCCCTGGCAGCTGTGTGCATAGAAACAGCTCTCTCATAGCTCAGAGCTGCCTTCTGGGTCTCCTGCTGTGCCTACAGAGAGAAGACAAACATTTTATAGCCAAGAGACATGAAATATGCCAAGGACATGACCGCTGGTTGTGTTAAATCTAACTGCACTCAGATCTCAGTCAGTCAAACGATTCTTGTAAATCATAGCTTTTTGATTTAAATTACTTGAAATTTGATTAAATTAATCATCGGACTAATTAAAAGCAAGTAAAGAAAAGCAATACAGCAAATTGTCTTTGAAATACTTTTCTGTAAAGTTATTAACTGGTCACAGTCGCAGTACTTCATGAGTATCTTTCATTTTGTCTTCTGTAAATAAAGAGACTTCTTGTCATTGAGTGTGACCCACCACTGTCATCATTACTCAACAAATAACATTTTTTTTTTTTTTTCAAAGCATGGTGGAAAATTACATTTGGTGCAAAATGTGATTGTCAAGATCTTCTGTATGCCAGGGCTTAATAACAGAGAGTGTAGCTCATGGACAACAACCGTGGAAATGGAGAACTCACACAGAGAAAAACCTCAGAAAATCAGAGATAATAACCAGTGCTTTGAAATATACTTCTGCTTTTGGTGGATCAACTCTCAGTTCCCTTGCTTGCTGGCCACATGTTGCATTGTCCCTGGACAAGACACTGAACCCCGACCCTTGGCGCCTTAAATGCAGCTGCCTGCCCACCAGAATTTTGACTTTAGGGCGTTCAGCCACAACTGTTCTTACTGTACCTTGGCAAATATAGGAATCAGGAGTGGGACTAGAAAGTTAAAATAAGTACCTGATATATTGTTTTGTATTGGTTGTTTTATTACATGGCTCATAAATTAGTTAGGCTATAATGTCAACAGTAGGTTTGAGTGATACTCTACAATGCAGCAGACATCCTTTACAAAGCTAAAGCTATAAAAGTGATACAGTAGGACCAGGCTGTACTCAATCAGAGAATAAACTGCATTCCTATTTCTGGTTAGGAAAGCTTGTCATTTCACATCATAATTAATTATTAATTTATTTAATTTGCAAAAAGACCAATATATCTGTATAATGTAAAAATGATACAGTTTGTGGGACATCATCCAGTCCCGGCAAAAGTAGTAGTAATAGTGGTTTTGGGTATAGTTCAGTCGACAGGAAGCCTTCCACAAGCTGGCCAATCACAGCACAGTGGAGCTTTACAGACACATCAAACAAGCTTTTTTAGGCTCAAGACCGGAGAAACTGTTGCATTATAACATGTATTCATGTACTTTCTAACTTGAAACAGTGGAGCAGAATGAAATAAAAACAGATATAATTATTATAATTATAGATATAATACGGCCAGTTTACATGTCAACTTACTTATAAGAACAATATTTTAAACATATGGGACATATTTTTAGACAAACAGGCTGTTTTTGTGTACCTCCTTTGCAAGGCGACGAGCTTCATAGTACGGTCTGGCTTTCTCTATGCAGCTGCCAAGCTGAGAGCTCTGAGCATTCAGCTTCCTGGCAGACTCTGTGAGGATCTTCCGGTACCCTGATCTGGCATCCTGGATGCAGGAAAATGACAAGATTAGAGTTACCTGTAATGGAACGGCTGATTAGATTTTAGAAGGCGTATGGCTAGAAGTGAGCCATCACTTCAGACTATCAGCACAAATGCATATTCCATTTTAGCATTTTCAGATCTTAGCAGGAATTGAAAACAAGATTATCATATTGATTAGCACCTTCTGGGTAGAATAATAAAATATTTAGAAAGAGACACACACTGTATTGAAGTATTCCCAGGGTGGTAGTAAAAGTTTTTTCTTCACATCTCTCATTAGATTTGTCAAAAACCAATGTATTATATCTAATGTTATAATTTAATCATTTTCAGAGTTTAAACAAACCTCATTAATTGGGCGAACTGTCCAATATATATAAGAATGTGCATTTTTTACTTACATCCAACTGCAGCTCTAGTCTGTTGATTTCTGCACTGGCTTCATTGAGGTGCTCCAACTCTTCCTGTAGGAAAAGAAAATGTAATGCTTCAGGCTCTTACTAACAAGTACAAAAAAAACCTTTTCCAAGCCTTCCTGCTGTGCTCTAAATATGAGGAAATTAGAATAAACTAAATAGTGTTCTTTCAGGAGAATCATAAACAGTCTGGGTGAAATTAGCACTGGTTTGTATTATATAATTTCAAGTTTCACGAGTGTAATAATAATGAAAGTGAAGCAAAAATAGGAATGAAATGTAAACAAGTAAGATATTCTGCACCGTAAAGGCTCATTAGTGATATTTTGTACCAGCTGAGAGGATAATCAGTTTTGATCTGTAAACAAGATTTGTGCAGATTAAAGCACATTTTGTGAAATTACCTCAAAATACAGGCAAAGCCATTATTAGGATGTTTTAATTCCAGCACACAGGTACTTTATGTGTTAGGATTAACCAAGAGTGATCCAATAAAATCCACCCATTTGATTTGTGTTTTATTTTTTCCACATATGGCCAAATGTTCAAAACATAACGATGACAGAGAAAAAAATATAGATTGAACACAAAATTAAATATATCAGATATACAACAGAGATAATACAAACCACAAGTACCAGCATTTTTTGTATATAATTAAAGTATTGTACAAGATAATGCACTTTGTTAAAACAACTAAAACAACTAAGTACCACACTGGTCCACCCCAAATCAAGTTCATCTTTGCATTTATTGTTATTTAAAGCCAAGCACAAGGTGGTGCATTGCAGAACAAAAGTACACTCACTTCTAGCCTAAGACAATATCTAATTAAGAAAAATGTAAAAACAATAAAAATGTGCTTAGAACCACAATAAATTAAGCATATGACTAGAGTGTAGGTGAAAAGTAATGCCAGTTTTTGTGCAGGTTAAAACAACAGGTATATATTGTGCAATTTGTCATACTTATGTATGTGTATTAGGGATGTTACAGGTGATGAGGAGTCCGATCACCTGGGGGGAGAAAACTCTTGCAGAATCTGGCAGTTCTGGTTTGTATAGTACAGCACTTTTCCCCAGAAGGAAGAAAATTGCTTTGCCTCTGCCTCACTACAGTTTTAACATGCAGATAAACTGATAAACATTCCACCATATCTCCTCTTTTCCTGTCTTTGAATGACAAAGGCTTTGACTGTTCCTAGTTCTCTCTAATAGATTTTTACACCTCTTAATAGCTTGATGTCTGGCCAGATGTGTCAGGTTGTCCATGTTCCAGAGCTTCTGTAGTGACTTGTTTAAAAAATAAGTAGGTGCAAAACAACCACAAGGAGACAAAGAAGAGATACAAAAAGTCTAAAACATGTCCACCGTCCACTTGATGGATGGATTAAGCAGATTTTTTTGGCTAAAGTCTGAATTTACAACTAATATCACCATTGATGACTGGCAAGAGAACAAATTTAGGCCCTATATGGAAGAAATGTAATATCTCCCAAGGCTCCTTGTCACGTAAACTGAATCCAACAGGGCTTTAAGACTTTTCAAAATGAGAGGGCCTTCTGGACCATTTTTATTTAATAAAACAAACCTTGTTCATAGACATGCATGGCCTGTATCAAGTGGAATAACTTATTTTCAGTCATTTTAAGATTTGAGTCTCTAATTTAAAAACACATAGTAGGCTTATGTGTTTCCAGTCATACCATAATGTATTGTTGTGTTACATTTGACTATTTTTTGCAGTAAACATTTATTTTTATTGTAATGTTTCAGAATTTATGCGAGTTTTTGGACCCTATTGAAAAACATAATTTATCTCGTGGGTTTGTCCCAATAAAAAGAAATAGGACAGCAGTCACGCACTAAAACGTGGCAGATTAATATGTCAATTTAACCTGGTAGATCACTAACGATCGTATCAAACAATGGCTGCTTCTCATACCTGGATCCTGGGGTCCAATTCCTCCTCGTAGGGACTGTGTAGCTGCTCTCCCAGGATTTTTTGTTTTTCGCTTTCGCCTTCCTCGCAGGTGTCCTTGAGCGGCGTGTCTTGTATTGATCCATGAGTTTCGGTAGATTTGCCCCCCTCATCCTCACCGGGAACAACCTCTCTCCAGTCCCCTGCATCTGACTCCCCGGATCCAGCGGGGCTCTCCCGCAAGTCGCCTGGCTCCATTCCAGTCCAGACAGTTTCGCTAGCAGCAGCGTTAGCTAAGCTCGTTCAACAACAGGCGCGATGGCTCGTTTGCCAACCTACAGACGCAGTCTAGTTAAAAACAATGAAAACTTGGAGCAGGAGGAAAGTGGAAAATACTCCCAGCGATGACGACTGTTGTGCAGTTTGCAATCTGCCATATCGGTCTTATTTCACAACGAAAAACGAACCCGCTGAAGCTAGCTTAGCCTGCAGCCTAGGTGGCTAACAGGCTAACGGACTCAATAAGAATACAGCGTTAACTAACGGTTGCGTCACAGCAAACAGGTGATATAAAAAGTCTATCGAGCGATTAAAGGTAAAATGAGACCCACTAATATGTCCCACCATCACATTTATTGTTTCCTCCATTTCTTACCGGCTCTTCATTATTTTAGCTTGGCTAGCTAGCTAGCGGTTTCGGTCTCACATCATCATCAAGTGTAGTAAACAAACGATCGCTAGCTAAAATATGCGGTGCATCGTTTGGACCCGGAAGGCTCCCGTAGACACAACCACCGCAATCACTGAGCTCACTAGTGTCGCGGATGCTGTGGTGAATCAGGCTGTTAGACTTCGTCATCATGGACTAGTGCAAACCTGCACAAACACTTTGTGATACGCTGTTACTGGGGAGGGAATATCGTACTTTGGAGGTGTGTGGTGCTCCATGGGAAACACTGCAGGGCCTCTTTTATTGTTTGCAAGCTATAACTTGTAACACACTAGATACCATGAACTCAAATATTGTTCTGTAGAACTCTAACTGAATTCAGAAACTAATTAAAAAAGCAAAACTCTGTATTGTTTTTAATTCAAAGAAATATACAGTCACACAAGCATTGTAGTTTGACAGGTAACAAACCTTCCAGGAGTACAACTTTAGAGAATCATGAAACACAATTATTTGTGATTAGAAATTTAAGAACTGATTTTCAGAGGAGACAAAAACAAATCAGACAATTACACTGCAGTTGTGCCCAGTCACCAACACCATAATCAACCATACACATATTATGATTTCACATTTGTACCAGACAAAGATAATTTATTTACCAGAAATTTCAAATAATTTAAACAAAAGTGGCAAACTAGGAAATTGCATTGGAGGCATTAATGAATGTCATGTGCACAAGTATTATCATATAAAAATAGATCTCTGGTGAATTACAGCAGATTTGTCTAACAAACTGTTTAGGCTGTGTAGTACAATTTAAGACTTTGGAATAATAAGAAGAACCTGAGTAGCATTGGCAAAGACCCCTACACCAATAATTTTAACAATCATTCTTATCAAGGATTATAAACTAGTTCATAACATTCAAATAGAAATCTCAAGGACGTCAGCAATCTTATCAAGGATTATAAACTAGAGTTAGAACGTTAGAACATTCAGATAGAACGTCAGTCTTTGGTCTAGAACAACATTTAGATCTTACAAAAACAGAACTGCACATACAGTAGGCTTTCTACTGGATTAACTCCAGGTGGGATCATACTGGGTCCATCCAGGAGGAGGGGCTAAGTAAATTCTTTTTCCTCTTGACAAGAAACTGACAGTTCCTCTGTATCCTGTCCTTGGAACCCCAGACTTCAAGTCATCCATGATGCCCAAATTTTTGGCCAGTAGTTTAAAACTGTTCTTACTTGAGTATTGAAGGCGGAAGGGCCCAGGTCCTTTGAGCTGTCCCTGTGTCACTTCCTCATATGTAACCACAGGAGCACTGTAAACTTCCTTGATAAAATTTTCTCTGTACGTCTCCTCCTTCAAGTAACTCAGGTCTAATTTGGTGAAAGGCACAAATTCAGTATTCAGTTTAATGTAGCGCAGGTACTTGTCATAAAACTGACCCAGGCTCACGCCTTGACGGCCAAAAGTCAAAGTTCGCGAGATCTCTGGGCGGATGCAGGCACGGTTGCGGCGCTGCTCTGGTTGACGCATCCAGTCATCCCAGAACGAAGCTGGCCATTTTGGCTCCAACTCTTCCCACACCTCCCTGAGGAGCATCCACCCCAGACCAGGAAAGAAGTCTGTCCGGTAGAGCAGGTTGGCTTTGCCAGGATCCACGTAGCCATCCCTGCCGTTGTCATTCCAGGCTGACACACACCACAAACTAGGGTCGGATTTTAGGAGTGGCAGCATGGCTCTGAAGTACTCAAAGAAGTCTGGCGCCACCTAGAGCAGGAGATGAATAATTCAGTTTAAGTTCACATAACTACTGTAACTTAAATTCAAGTGTTTTAAGGATACAACTAATCAGCTGTAAAACATCAATAACCTATCATCGAATATAAATACCTCCAGATCATCCTCCACAATCACAACTGAGGAATGAGAGTGCGTCTTGAACACTTGGTTGAGAGCCCAATGGTAATGCCTGGAGATTTTGTAGTAACCCTGAAACTTCTTGTGCTCTGGTCTCACAGCAATATCTGACAAATCGGGCTGTTTCAGATGAGTTACTTGATTTCCGTAAGAACGAATCACCTCAGCAGTGTCAGCATGTCCACAGTCCTGACTCACTATGATTGGGTAAAGCTGTGCTGAAGGCCGGTGCTGCAGTAGTTTGTCCAAGCAGCGCCTCACCGTGACCCTGTTGCAGGCGATAACCAGGATAGGAATGACAGGCTGAGCGGGGGCAACAACCTTTGGCTTGTTTTTGTTTGAAGACCGTGACTGATGATTTAGGATCTGGATCAAGAGTTCTTTCTGTATCTCCAGCTCGTTTTCGATGGTGTTCGTTATCTGGATCACATCTTCCACCAAATCCTTATTAGTCCTTGAAACCACTTCCCCCTGGTCTCCACTAGGCGTGGGTCTGCCCCACAGCAGAAGTACCAGTATGGCATTCCAGGTGATAAAAAGGAACGTACCACAAAGGATGAGGGAACCTCTCTTGCGGTGCATGGCCCAGAAAATCAAAGAGAGGGAGGGGGGCTCAGGAAGACGGGGTCCGAATAGAAAAGTGTGTTCTTGTTACAGACAATGGAAATGGGATATGGGAAGGGCAGCCCACAAGTGCATGATCAAAGTTTTGGAGTCACCCTTGGCTGGCTCGCTGTGTAGTTACTAAAATTATGACAGCACAATATGCAAAGTGAAGGTGAGAACGGATGATATAGGGCTCATGCTATAGTATAGTTGTGGCAGATCCCCAAGTTTCAATATCCTCTTCCATCTGAAATAAAAAGAAAATGTGTATAAATACGTAACAGATGAATTAGTCATTTAAAATAGTACAGTCAAATTTTGTACATTTCATAAACTAACTTTTAATATTTCTAGCCACTGAAAGATAAGAATGTCCTATAACTTCGTTGTTATATTTGATACTAAACTAAATATCCTGGGTGCATGGCTTTTAATTTTCTCACCAAATCATTATTTTGTCTAGTTCGTGGTAAAAAAAGTGACAAAAAATCCCAAGCATAGCCTAAAGTTGCAATAAAACAAAGGTGAAAAACGAGCATGAAATCCTGCCATTTTAGAAGCTGGAAACAAAATGTGTAGATCATTTCTCACAAGGTTGGCTCTAAAAAAAACAAAGACTCGGGCGATTAATAAACTATTAAACATGTTTAGTTTGTTTTTGGAGTTTGTTTGTTTTTCGGATCGACTCGGTGGATTAATTGGTAACGTTAAAGCTGCTGGCAGCTGGAGATTTTATAAAAGAGAACAGCAGCAGTAACTGCAAACAGGAAACATGAGAAGTTTGGGTTCATTTCCATTTTTTTTTTTTTTTTTTTTAACGAAGTTTATCGGAACTCGAGTGATGATTCACCACACGGTTTGGTCGATTTTATCTTACCACATGTGGCTGCCTCGCAAAAAAAAGAAGCAAGAACAACGTTTATTTAGGCTAAAAAACAACTCTAAACAGGGATTTTCGGCCTACCTGCTGCTCGTCAGACAGGTTAAACTCGACACACTGTCAATACTGTACCTTGAGGAGGAGCGTCTTTAAATTAGCCCTTACCCCGACAGTGGGACCACTTGTTTCTGGCTGTGAACATCTCTTCCTCCGTTTCTCCGATGACAGCCGGCAAAGTTACACGACAGGAGCCGGCGTAAAAGTGCTCTCCTGTTAGTTTCCCTGCTAAAAGCAACTTAACGCCCCTTTAGTTTCTCTTCTTTCTCACAAGACTGGAAGAGGAGGAGGAGAGAAATCCAGTAACACGACGACTTCCTGTGTACGAGCAGCCACCGGAAGTCCCGCCCTCGCTGTCACCTAGAAATGACCCAACACTTTGACACAGTCTCTGTGGAGCTCATTAAAACCAGCAGAGTCTGACTTCACACACTGTAACTTCGACAGATGGTAGTGAGAATAAAGAAAGAAAGAAAAAACTAGGTCATGTGAATTGTTTGTTTATGTACCTGTCTGAACAATCTCTCTTTGGCTGCAGATCTGTGCATGTGTGTCATTTGCAGTGGTTTCAAAGAAAAAGGCAAATGCTGTTTTTGCATCTTTCTTTTCTTTTTTTCATAAGTGGTGTCTGGCTTAATATTATGGGTAGTAATAAGTGGGACACATACATTTATATACCGCTCAACCAAAGTAACAATTGTGTTATGTCTGAATATCCAGTGAACAATATGACTGCCGTAAAATCTACTCTATTGAGTCTGTAAATAAAATGCAGAGACATTAATGATTTATCAATTTATTTGACATAAGAGTTACAGTGTCAAAACAAAAAGAGGAAGGAACATCACAACTGCTGACAACTTGTAATAGACTTCATTTAAATTTCCATTTTAAGAAATTTGATTCTGGGCACACTTCTGTGAAAAAAAACAAACTGTACTACCATTATTTCCAACTACCCACTGGGAGGACTGAAGTTGTCCTTTCTTACTAAAACCTCAAATAAATTCCCTTAAAGACCAGTTGCCCTCATATGCCACTGGGTTGTTTATTGCAAAAGTCAAGTGAAAGTCAATAAATAAAGTTAGATTACAGTGTGTGTTTTGGTGCCGAGGCCTTGGACTGTCCCTCAGTCAGGTCTGTCCTCTGTGATCTTTTGTCCACAGCCCGAGGTGCCCTTGGAGGAGGCGAGTTCAGTGGAACTGTGTTCATTTGCCTGAAAGAGGAAATGATTCCAGTGTATAGTAACTGGCATATGCTGGGATATAAACTACCGTAAATCATGTTTTTTTTTGTTTAGTCTCACCTGCAGGACATTGTGTTTAAAGCTTTTCTCATCTTGTAGGCACAGCACCTGTGACGCACCACTGGGGCTGTTATTAGTACTCCACATCATTTCTGACACCAGAGCAGTCAAAGATATGCAGGTGCTCTTCAGCGTTTTCATTAAATGTCCTGCATGTTCCATCCAACGTGGGGACGTTATGGACACTTTCAAAACGCCACATGGAAAAACTCTAGCTTCCTGAACAACAGCTAAGTTACAGATATGTCCGGCATACTTTTCGCAGTTAATCATGTGAATTACTTTAAAGCATCTGTCTACTCCAGGCAGCTTAAATATCAGCCCGCGCGTCAGCTGACGCACCAGCACGCTTTGGGCGCATGGGTGCGCGTGTCCTGTGGATGGCGAAGGCTTTGGATAAATGAAGTCATTGATTCCTCTAAAATCTTTTTCTCTCAACATATTACCATCTACCCGGGCTGACTTATACACCACAGTCAGTTTTCGTCCCACCACAACACGATCTTCTCGAAGAAAAGCCTCCCACGCTGACGTCTGGCTTGACCGGGTGCGCTCCGTTGGCGAGTCGCGCAGCGCCCCAGCGGCCAGTCCGAGGCTGCACCCCGTAGCGACAGGCCGCTTGTTCGATGGGCTTCTGGTCCAGATAGTTCCCGGGCACCGGAGAACAGCAGACAAGGCAGCAGTGGATGGAGTGGAAGCCATAGGGGTCGACTATGTCCACAACAAAC
The DNA here is from genome assembly GCF_900324465.2 of Anabas testudineus. Lineage (NCBI taxonomy): Eukaryota > Metazoa > Chordata > Actinopteri > Anabantiformes > Anabantidae > Anabas > Anabas testudineus. Next base: position 5,571,122 of record NC_046625.1, read on the forward strand.
TGTTCCTGTTTTGGAAACTTTCTATTCTATTCTATTGTTCAGCCTCTATCCAAGGAGCCACATAGTAACGCTTAAAGGCAGATTTGCATAAGGGGTGGATAAGAGGAGGGGAACTTTTCTGGTCAGGTCTTCCCGACCATATTTGCCTCGACAGTCCTGGAGTTGCTCAGAGGGGTGTGTCTTGAGACAACATGGAAAAAAGTAGTAACTGGCCTGACCCACTGTAAAACACTGTGTAACATTAACAAGCCATGCATTCGACATTAAGTAAAAGTAAAACCTAATTATCAGCCACGTGAGCTGTGAAAAACTGATGCAATGAATGGAAATACTCCACTGGTCAAACTGGACTAAAACAAGGCCAAACTGAGGCCACATCCTCTACATTTGGCAGGTGTGAAGGGTTTGGAAACGTTTCAACTTGTAAATATTACATTTTGTTGGAAATTACATGTGCAAATAGACCAGGATAACAATCTCTGACTACATTTTAAATGTAAGTTTCCTGCTTCAGCACCTCAGAGGGGTGGGTGTGAATGGTCTCAATATATTTTGGGGAGTAAAACCAAACATTGTAAAATACGCATCAGCTCATACATCACCGTCCTCCACATGGTGTCATGTTTGCATTCTTTTCATTTCATTATCTGTAAAAGGGGCAACTAGTTTGTCAAGTTTCTAACCAAGTAGAAAAACAAGACAAGTTTATTTTTAAGTCCCATCTGTGAGTTGTGACCTCACAATTTCTAAAAGCATGGCCACAACTAATTTAGGAAACTAATTTACTAATTACTTGAATGCAGATGTATTAGTCCATAATGATCCTGTTATTTTCTTCCATGTTTAAAGACACCTGGTGGACATTCAAATGTAGCGTAGGACTGTGGTAAAGAGGTCGATTCACAGAGCTGATTTTGTCTTGTGTCCCTGCTGCAGTGTTTGTTTTGGACTTTCATGATTTGCTTGTCAGATGTTTTTTCTGTCCCAAAGAGCTGCATGGTATGTTGCAAGTGATGACAAAGCTCATCTCATTATCAAAACTCACTGGAGGAGAAAGGTAAAGACATTTGGTCAAACAGGTTTGTCCACCTCAAGGCAGAAAGACACAGCCAAGGAGAAATTCTGTGGCTAAGACACCCTTTTAACTGGTTTGTTAACACCACTAGAGGGTATCAGGGGTCTGAGGAACAATGCATGTTTCTGAAACGCAAGATCTCTTTTGACTCAGCAGAGCACAAGTGTTGGGAAAATGGACAGGAAGTTCCCACTGTACTGTAAGTATAATAATTAATCAGAGCAGTTAAAAGGAGACGTGTCATTTTAATGTGTGCAAAAAAAGTCCACATGATTTTGAAAAAAGCGACAATGTCTAGAAAGTGTGTGTGTTTTGAAAATACTGAATATTATCGTAAAGTCCAGTCCTGGAAAAGAGGAAATACTTGTACAGTGAGTCTGTTTGTAAGAAAACCCTTAGAGAACGGCCTCTAGATAGACAGAAGAACCTCACAACAGAGTTTAGTGCATTTCAACATTTACAACCTATTAAACATTATCAACAGTTTCTTTACACATACTGTACAGTAATTCTGGCTTTCACAGTACTAACAAATATATTAAGAAAATAAGTAAATAAGTCATTTAAAGCATACATTTTTGCCAACAGCCTCCATGTGCATCTTTAAGCCTGTTTGTCCTGTGTCAAAACAATGTTGCTGTCCTTGTTTTCCTTCATTTCTTCAATTCACGGCATGTTGAACAGTGAAGTGTCCCCCTGCTTAGTTTTTGCCTCAAGGATCACTGAGACATTATTGTGTAATAATCTCTCCCTTCATTTTAGTCTCCTAAAGCCCAGCCCAGCCAACCCTACTCCTTCAGGGAGACGGATCATCTGTATGTGTGGGCTGGTTTGATGTTTGGTTCCCTGTAACAGGCCTCATGTATATGGTCACATTGGGTACAATCACAAAGGCCAGAATCCCCACTAGCATGAGAGCCACAGTGATGGTGATGATGGACGCCACCACAGCGTAGTAGCACTGGTCTGAGCGGAACAACCTGCGCAGGCGACCTCTCACCCTGTTGGGAGGCCTGCCTACATCCACCACAGTGGTTGGGTTTATTCCCTCCTCCATTGCGCTCAACGTCATGCCACCAGCTGCTGGTTCCTGGACACTTGGACTCTTTTTAGGCAGGGCGAGGACATTAGACTTGATTGGGCTGCTAGGAGGTGGGTTCTTCAGAACCAGTTTGCCCTTGCTGCGCTTGAAGCGTATTGAAAGTGCCCTTTGCATCTCTGGGGGTAGTTGGCCTATGATGTCCTTATTGGTGCCCAGGCGGGGCAGGTCCTGGCCATGGGGAAGCTTGGTCAGTTCACGGCACACAGGGCAGGACAGGGTCTTGAGCTCGGGAGAGGACACATTGATACGAGCAAGGCACTCCAGACAGAAGGTGTGCCCGCATGCCAGCAGCTTTGGAGTTTTGAAGACATTATCATAAGTGCAGAAGCACACAGCACACTCTGTGTCCTCCACATCGGCTTCAGGGAGCTTCGCCTTTCTCCGACTCTTCCCTTCCTGTTTGCTGTCTTGTCTCCGGGCCTCCTCACTCCTCCCACGCTGCCTCCTCTCCCCGTGGTGCTTGTCTCGTTCTCGCCTCCTCCCTCTCTCTAACCTTTCCGAGTCAGTACTTCTGGATCTCCTCACTTTTGCAGGTTTCTGATTATTCCCCTGTCCCTCTTTGCTGTTGCTCTCACTCTGACCGAGCTTGGGCTTCACATTGGGGGCCTGTTTGGCTCCAGAGCTTTGATTGTGTCCCTCCTCGTTCTCACTCATGTTGGTGGGATGATGTGAGAGGTAGAGTGCCAACAGGAGCTGTTGAAATTTAAACATTGTATAAGTTTAAACTATCAGTGATTGTGGAAGATTGTAGGAATTTACCTGCACAATAACCTTTGCTGTTTCATGACGATGAAGCAATAATGCCTAATTCCTAATCACCTGCTATCTAACATCTCTATTGTTACAAAATGTTGTATCTTGATTTATTTTTCATGTATTTATCATGCATGTGCTGCTTTTGCCTTGATAACGAGTTTCTTTGTTTGTTTAATGGGCTTTCCTGCACAGAAATCATTTGCAGAAGTGTTTCTAGTCAGAACGAACAGATCTGAGTTCATCAGGATTTTATGATCCTGCTGTTGTAGTAAGTTGAAACCTGTTAAACTAAACCAAGGGTGACATTGGTTTGTGTCTCTGCTTTACTGTTTTGAAATGTCATAGCAAACATTCCTTTGCAGCTGTCAATCACCCATTGTGAGTCATTAACTTTTCAATTCAGAGGAGGCACACAACTGAGCTGGCTTTGTTCTACATGTTTACAGGTTTAGCTGCAAGTGTATGTGGTAATTCAATTCATCAGTTTTAAAAGAAGTGAATCTGAGGTTTCCAGCTAAGACCAAAAACAACAGAGAATGTAAAGAGTAGTGGTGGTACAAGTACAAAAAAGTGTAGTATTTGCCTAAAAATTACTCTACACTTATTTACTCATGGTAGTGTACTAAGTGCATGATCTAAGATTATTTAAGTACTACAGTACAAACAAACCAATCTAAGAAGACAGAGTATTTTAAATACCAAATTTATAGTAACTAATAAAAAATAAGGGTCAAAGATTGTAGAGATGAGGAACAAAAACAGCACAACTAGTAAAGGTGAAACTGATTTTAACCACTTCATGGCCTGTCGGCTGGTTAACCCATATATATGTATATATAGGTTATATAGTAGATTATAATTTATTAATTATAAAGAAGAATTTACATCTGCAAAAAGTAACAAGTAATTAAAGTTGTCAAACAAATGTAATGCAATAAAAAGTACAACATTTCTCTCACAATTGTAGTGGAGTGAAAGCAAATATAACCTAAACTGGAAACACTCCAGTAATGTGAAAGTACCTCAAACATTGTACTCAAGCACAGTACTTCACTAAATGTACTTAGTTGCTTACCACCTCTGGTAAACTAACACTCACCTGTTGAGGTAGATGAACGTCAGATCACGTCGCCAGAGATCATCTGACAAGTGAAATAATCCTTTTGTGTATCAGTGCAGTAGAAACGTGACCATAACTAAGCTTCATTACTAAAATAAAACAACTACATATTGTCCATCAGGAACTCTTTTGGTCTCTCTGGAGCCCCTGCTCTTCGCGTCTATTGTGCGTCTTTCCTCTCATATTTTATTTTGTATTTGTAACACAGCACTGCCTCCTCTAATCCCTCCTCTTTGCTGCCGTGTCTCACTGCTTCCCGCCCTTCCTTATTCTTTCTTGTCAGACCAGTTGAACCAGCTGTAGTGACAGTGGCTTTTTGCTGTAGCTGTAAAATATGTCGACAGGGAGGCCATTTGTTTAGATACTGTAAGTCTCTGTACAGCTCACAGAGCAGAATATGCAACATATAAATATAATGTACAGTTCATACTTAGATGCAGCTTTGTGAGTGATTACATCTGAACAACTTCAGAAGCAAACTTATGTTTCTCAGCCTTTGCTGTTTTAGTGAGTGAGCAGTATCAGCTCTGGCATCAGCAGTGTTATCAGTCTCATGTTAGAGGAACACATTCATTTTTTTTTCTTCCTCTAAGGGACTGCTTGTGTTGCACAAATCAACAACAGTGACTGTTGGGAAGATTCCACTGATGTTGCACAAATAGACAAAGGTTGTCAAGACTGCACGTTACCACTGTCCCATACCTGTCGTATGTCTACCCAACACTGTACCACCCAAACAAGAACAGCTACATAGCTCAAACTCTTCTTGTTGCACAGTCATAGTTACTCAATCTTTTTATCAAAGCTACCTAAAAATATGAGAGTACACCCTGATAACAAGTCATTTAAATATTACACATTGAATATTAACCAGATTAAAACACAGAACCGTGGTGTTTGCTTTGTCAAACAACTCTTCTCGTAAGGGAGCGATGAGTCAGTCTTTATGTAAGAAAATCCTGATGGTTCCTGGAGAAATTCCGAAGTCAGTACAGAAAGTCGCTTTAAAGGTGCTACATCAACACTGATTGTTTTTAAAATAAAAACCTTTAGGAATTACTGTAATTTGAAGGAAAGTTTACTCCAACCTCACACAGTCCCTTTGTGTCTCAACTTAACCATCCTGATAGGAAATTATTCAAATAAGGAATCTAAATATAACTTGTTTAACAATTGTGAACTTCCAGGTTCATTTAAAATTTGTACTGCAAGTTCATTTGTATTTACAATACAAATTTAATAACCAATTAAAGAGCTACTAAGCAACTGATATACTTTTCTCTTGAGAAAATCACAAAGGACAAAAATGTCATTATAAAACTTTATTGCGCTATAAAATTGAAAATAAACAAGATATGAAGATCAGAAGCACCTGAAAAACACACCAACAGTCTCAAGTTCATTAATAAATTGAAGAACCCCCTCTTCTGCGGATGTGGGATACTCAGATCCAAGTGCATTAATGATGTGGCCCAGATGACGAAGGTTTATGAATAAACCAGTCAGAAAGTTTGTGAATCACTTTTCCATGGACCCATTTCTCTGCTCCATGTGTTTATGTTCAGCTTCTTTTGTGTGTACAAATTTGGTCCAAAATTACTACTATGAATTCTGATTCTGTGCGAGCGATGTGTGATAAATGCCAAGTCAACCTACAGCAGTTTTGACATTTCACATGTGAAGATACATTGTGTAGCTGTTACATACTGAACTAGTACAGAGCAACTACATTTCCCACATGTTTCCTACTTATTTCCATGTTATTTCCATTTTTTAAAAGTCACCCTCCCACTTTTATCCTCCAAACTGAGGAAGTATGACGCTGTACTTTATTCTGCTCCATGAGCATTAATTAAGCCATCAGCCCAGTTCCTCTTTTGTTTTGCCCTGCTTGCGGGGCATCTTCTTGCTGCTGCTATCTTCTAGCTCTTTGCTCTTGTAGTAGTGAGGAGCTACTTCAAGCAGCCAGCTGCTCTCTATTTCAATCACCTGTATGCATGGGAGAGAGGTTAGTTAATGAGATGTTGATAGGTAGAAAGCAGTTAAATATTACACAGGAACCCTTCCCACTTCCTTATAAATGTGCTATATCATGATCATAGTGCTTATTTTGTGGAAGCCTTCCTGGTGGACTCAGGGACAGGTGTGACTGTGTTGTTTAGCTTGTTAAACAACAACTACATGACGTGATATAATAATGGTGAAGGCTCGTGATACTGTAAGGAATGTATTTATAAAATCTATCTCCTAAAAGACTATTTAAAAGAAAACAGTGTCCTGTCCTCAGGCTGACCTGTCTCATGAACTCCTTAGTGGTGAAGACCAGCTCATGGTAGATGAGCCAGCGGGGCTGCTCCTCGAACAGAGAGCTGTTGGGGTGAACATAGACTGTCTGCTGGTGTTTCACTGTCTTGTAGCCACCCTTGCTCAGTCGTGCAGTGTGATAGAAATATCCGGCTGTAATTGCCTAGGAGGAGAACAAAAGGGGAGGAGAGGGGTTTATATAAATTGATTAATCATCATGAGGGGTCGAAGTCAAGATGAGCACAGCAACATCATACGAAAAGAGCACTTTAAGGACAAAGAGCATAAATGTGAGGTTGTAACAAAGCAAAAGATATGTATGTGTAATAAAACCATACTGTTAATTATGTAGTTTAGTGATCTTCAGAGAAGGTCATAGTCAGACACTGCCTAAAAATGTTTGAAATATTCCTTCAGGTGATACTTTTGTAAACAATGTAAAATAGTGCAACTCCAAAAATAGTAGGACAAATAATACCACTGTTCAATACTCTGGTTGAATAAACATAATAAAGACTGGTCCATCCAGTTTGAAGAATACCACAGTGTTAATTATTTGGTCTATTTACCCTTAAAAAAAACTGTGGGAAGTGAAGAGATTAAACTATGTTGTTGTAACAAATAGACTAAACAGTTTTTGTGGTGAAAAAAAGCAAATCTGTCTAGTCTTTTGTTTTCTATCTAGTTTTTGTTTTTCTATCCATGATTAATTACTGATGGGCCTGATTTGTCTTAACCTCCAGTCTCGCCTTAATCAATTCAATTCAATTTCATTTATATAGCGCCAAATAACAAAGAAGTCATCTTAAGGCACTTTAGAGTGTTGCAGGTTTAAGACCTTACAAAATATAACTGCCCTCCACGTAGGAGACTGGGGTGTGAATCCCTTACCTTTTAAATTGCCCTGTACAATCTAAATTGATTGTCTTGTTTGAAGTGTTAAATAATCTAAATTAATAAATATAAATTATCATTATTTCTACATACCTGTTTTACTATTAAATAATTCTGAATCGGCTACAGCAGGGTAACCAGTTTTAACTGTGCAACTGAAGACTTTTGAAGACTGCTGCACAAAGGAGATTTAATCTATAATTTACAAAACTGTAATAAAATCTTCTGTATCCTCAATGCAGAGATAATATACTGTTCAACCTGAATGTGGCGCTGGTAGGAATTACTGTCTGAAGGGAAACACAACAGGAAAAACAGCATATTTCTAACTGCAACTGAAATATCCGTCAAGCATATAAAACAAGGTTTGTACTGAAGATGTGTTTTTTGTGAGGTTAATGAACAAATACTGTCACACTCTCAGGCCCAGCTTTGTTCATCTTTCTTTAACAGATACACAAAAACTATTCACACCTGCTGAACTAGGACAGGTGGTGTTGGGTGTGTTCACAAAACTAATGCTTCTTTCAGACGCGAGGTATTAGCTGCGTGTCTGCATAGCTGTCATTTTACCTTAAAACAAAATAAATATTTTCAAATGACTAATTCTCTTTGTTTAAGTTTGCATGCACAGTAAAAATGAATCTGTCAGTGTCCTCTAGTTGAAAACAGAGATTACTCAGAAAACCACTGAGGCCAGTTCCTCGTTTTCACCATTAGCCATACATAATAGAATTATTTACTGAAGTTTTCAGAACGATAACTGATAAGTCATGGATTGCTTTGGCATATTTGGTTGCTGGATCAAACAGAGGCATAATCCGCATATGATGTGAAAAGGTGTAACCCAGATAGTATAACAAACACTCTCACTTATCTGAAGTGGTTTAGGGGTGCGCTCACGTCGCATGCATCTGCTGATATGAGAAGGCTGCTAACAAACTCTCTATTCAGTGATGATTTATAGGTTTCTAACTAACAGATTTTCAGAGCCACATACTTTTCTAGAGCCCAAAACTGTCAAAGCTAATGACAGGAAGCATTTCCATGTGTCTGAAGTGTTCTTAAGCAAATAAGGGCTGCATCCTGCAAGTTTTGACCTTTCTCTTCCCTATGAACGCTAAAAGATCAAGTTTAACTTCAGCTTACAACAGGATATTTTTAAAAAAACATCCTGTTTTTCCCTGTTGACAGGAGCTTGTCAAAGTCTCGACCTCCACTGAGTCAAGTTTTGCTGAAACTGAAAACACTTTTTATGATATCCAACACAAATTGTTCCTGATGTACAAAGAAAAACTTTAACTTGATATTGGGGTATAAAACAAAATTAAGAATCATCTAAAGACAAAAAACTAGTTCAAAATCTTATGAAAAGCAGTATTGGCATCAAAGACAAAGTTCACTCTGTTTAATTACATCAGGTGCGCCGCTGTGTGTTATAGAAACAGGTCATCACTGTGTTTTATGGTTAAAAAGCTACTCTAGTTCATAAAATGTCCTTACAGATAATGAGGTCTATTGGATAAATGATTACAAGAAACATGAGTTGTGTCAAAAGTTATTATTGTATACAAAACAAATGTTGACCCAAAAACAATTAGTTTTGATTAATTTAATTAATTTTTTCTTAATTTAATAAGCTGAAATAAAATATCTGAAAAAATCTAAAACTAACAGGAAAAGAAATTAATAATGATTGCAAAAACATAATAATAATAAAAATAAGACAAAGTTCTGTCTTACTGCTGATAGCTCCGTGCACAGGTCTCCTGTATGTCCCCAACATCTGCAGCTATAGCCTACAACCTTTAGGTGGTAATGCATCGACTTCGACCTAGCGATCTACAACTTGCGAGGTCAGTATGTCAGGTTGACAATCTGGGATTATTTCAAGTTTAACTGTTACAAGCTACTGCACTTCCAGGTCATAGCAAAGAGTGGATAACCAGCTCCAAGGACAAAATGGTAAGTCACAATCAATTTATTCAGTGACACAGGTTTATCAACCATATCATGTGACACGCTTTCTAAGAATTTCACACTGCACTTGATCTGAAATTCAAAACTCTGTGGACCACACACAGTAATTTTCCTAATTATGTGAGTGTGGTGAAAATGCAAAGTGCCAAAGGGCCTGAAGTAAATGGTTTAAAGATTCAAGCACAACTTTTTTGGAAAAGACTTTGCTGTATGAGTATGGTGTTTATTTATGCAATGTTTAATGTTTTTCACACCTCACCTCAAGTTTTATCCTAAACAAAAATAACTAAAACTGAAACCAAAACAAATGAATGAAACCACTGGTAATAATAACTCGAAATAACTTCAATAATGACATTTTAATTAAAGTAAAAAATATATACAAAAATAAAACTGTTAGTGAAAATACTACTGTTGACTTGTGTCTCAGAAAAGAGGCCATTTGTGGGGGGCCTTCTGCAATATAATAAGAATTTATGCACTGACCTTGCGAATAGGAACACTGTCTTCCTGAGAGCTGACCACCTCCACTTCAATGCGATCCATCAGACCCTCGAGCTGGTCCCTGACATCACGGGCTCTTCTCATGGAGCGAAACTGGATGAAATTCTCATAGCACCACTGAGTGGAGTGGCCGCTCTCAACCCACTAAGGGAGAAACACATGGAGAAGTGAACTGTGGCACATTTAAGCAATTGTTCCATCGTATTGATTGAAATACTCATCCTGTCCTTTAAGCAACAACAGTCAAATGATAGAGAAGGTTACAAACTGTTAATTACTGCGAAGCAGGTGCAAACTAGTGTCAACAGATGTCAAGGTGTCATGTAGTTGGAAACCTCTGTGCATACCCTAAATATTTTCCGTTTCCATTCTAGCGGGTTGGACACAAATTGTTAAAATTATTTTAGCTCATCACAGGAACTCAAATAAAGTCTACATTACAACAGTGAATTCTGTATTGAGACTGTCAGCTCTAACATTCTGTCCTAAATTGGCAATTTAAATAAATTGTAAGAGAACACCAGCATGACATCAAGCTCTTAAACAGAAACAAATCAACACTTCCACTGTACATTATTTGCTTTATACAAACAACTTGTCTAGCAAGTTTAATGGACTGCACTGCATCACATTGCATTCCAGCAGCTATTTTGTACACAACGAAACTGAGAACACGCCTAGTTAATTACAACATCTGTACAAGTAAACTAAATTAATTTGGCTAATAAATAATAATGAAAGGCCCAAATTTTGGAGCAAACTAACAAATGGCAGTGAAAACAACACTAGTCAGATTACATGATATTATTCACTTTCTAAGTTCTGTGTATGTCTGTTTTTAGATTTAATAAACAGCAAACATCTTGAAAGGTGGTGCCATCTGTTATATGTTGCACAAGAGTTTTGTTTTGTTGTCTATTATATCTGCTGTGTTTATACCTGTGTGTAGACATTGAGCAGCACTAGGTGGTCTCCCCCTGGCACTACAAAGTTCATCCTGGCGTTGTCGGCATGCACCACCTTGTCTTTGGGTCGATAGAAAATAGAGTTGTTGACTGACAGCATTGCTGCTATCGTTAACACCTCCTCTGAACACTTGTACCTGGTGAGAAGTGCAGTGGGAGAAATTAAAGAGAAATAGAAGATCTTCAAGCTGAGCACACATAAGCTCCACCATGCTGATGAATCTGCTGAATTTCATAAGCTGCTGAGACAATTCTTTCATAAATCCATGCAGGTCTTCCACCACATATGTCCTGTTACTGTTAAAGTTGGAGCACACCGAGTAGGCAACTGTACAAAATGTCACTCCTGAACCATAGCTGCATGATCAAGACGTGAACAAATAAAAGCTTGGAGTATTTGTGAATGGATTCTAAAAGGAGAGTACATTAAATGATTATGCTAGTATCAGACTGGAGACTTACTGCTCAGACGCTAGGATCATCTTGCTTAACATGGGGTCCACTGGTAGCTCAGCCATCCTACGTCCCAGCTAAAAAACAAAAACAGTTATTCATGCCATAAAAAATAACCTGTATCAGTTATCAATGATGAAAAATATCCTCACATCCTTGATAGCCACTGATTAACAGGAATAACTTTGTAACAGGACCTTGAATGTTGTAATACAACCCTGCAGCTTTAAATGCAGGGAGTCCTCTAACCCACATATTACTTCTGATCAAGCAAGTGAATGACTAGTGTGCAGGGAGGTGTAACAAATCTAAAGAATCCGTTAGCTACAGTGCAATAAGTCAATATGCAGACAAACAATCAAAGACAAAGGTTATAGTTCTCCATTTGCTGCGACCAACTCAACCATGAAAAAAGTTTCCCTATGTTGCACATTTGACTGTGACAACTATCCTGCGGACGACATAATAATTAATCCACTGCTTCTTGTACAAGCTTGTTAGTGCAGTAATAGTGGGAATGTCATTGTTGTTTCACAGATTTAGAAAGCATCTGAAATTCTTTAACTGTGGGTTTTCAGAGCTTTTTTGCTGGACACAACTGCCTGCTGCTGAAGCAATGACACCCTGATGTCAGTGAGACTGAACCAACCAACAATAATGCTGAGATCAGATAGCAGTTAGCTGAAACTTACTAAAAAGCTTCATAAAATTGATTTGAGCAGTGATTATTCTCTCTAGGTGTTCCACAATAAGCATTTTATGTCATAGTCAGCTGACACACTTTGTTTTAAAAATACAGATTATAGCTGCTAATAGTCTAACTAATAATTTGACAAATACAGGCTCTGAGTTTGTACCTTTGTGAGTTCCCCTAGGTGGTTCAGTGCTCCAAGGGCGTAGAGCTGCTCCAGCGCCAACACCAGAGTCTCATGAGGAGGTGGATCCATAAAGTCAAAGTGTATTAGGTCATTGATGCCTGCAAGCAAAAGATATTAGCTTATTTCAAACTCCAACAGTGAAATATCTGCTTTAACTTGAAAACTGTTTGACGAGACACCATTTTATCTTTGCTATAATTTCACCTAGACTCTTCAGCAGCAGGACTACATTGCCCAAGTTAGTCCTTTGAATCTCAGGCACAGTTGTTTCCTCCATTTCATGTTTAAAGGCCCAGGCTGTGTACAGCCGGAAACATTTCCCAGCAGCCACTCTGCCTGCACGGCCAGCTCTCTGGTTGGCCGACGCCTAAGATCAAACAACACACATCATGTCATATTTCAAAAAACAATACAAAGCCTAATGGCGCGTGCACACACACACGCACGCACACACAGTTGAAAAGCTGCCTTATCAACCAATTAAAAGCCACAGCTGTATATAATCCTATTGTTTAAGCAAAAAGGAAGCACTATGCCTGTCTACACGGTTTTGTACATAACACACTGCTGGGAGATCTAAAACAGTCTGTCATACCACTATTTCTCCAGCAGCACTAACCAGGTCTGTTCTCCAACACAGTCTTGGGATCACCTGGAGATGTTTCTACATATGAAGGCATGTGACAGGTGACTTATTGTTACTGTTTATACCAATAACAAAGTCACCAGTCACAACAATGATCTCAGAAAAAAAGTTCTTAGTTCCCTTCAATACTGACGTCTTGCTTGTTAAACATTAAGAAAATTTGTGAGCAATTACCCGTGAACAGGGCGTGACTATGAGTGACTCCATGCCGGTACGGGCGTTGTAACTCTTCTGTTTGCAGAAGCCTGGGTCAATGACGTAAATTATCCCATCTATGGTGAGTGAAGTTTCTGCTATATTGGTAGCCACCACCACCTGAATTGACAGGAACACAAACAGTGCCAAAAGATAAGGTGCTTAAGCAGTGCTCAAACATAGCAGCATGAAGATTAAAACAAACAATGGGAACAGAGATGTAACAAAAATATCAAAACAAGACTTTTCCTGTACAATGTTAAAAAAAAAAACAAAAAACAAACAGAACACCATAAAGAGCCATTGTACTACAGCAGCCTCTGTTGGTGAATAGTCATGAAACCTTAGTACAGATAAATATGAGAGCCTCTTTCTTATCATCAAACATTGTTGTAGTCTGCTGAGCCTTTGTTGTCTGATTCAAACAAATGCCCTTATACATGTACATTGGGACAACTGCGTAGGCAAACAGTAAGAATTTTCCCAAATATTCTGAAAGAAAAAAATCATCAAGCATCTCACCTTACGAGCCCCCGGTGGGGTAGGGTTAAAGATCTTCGCTTGCATGTCAGATGGCAGGTTGGCATAAATAGGAAGGACCAGCAGCTCTGCAATCTTGGATCCAAGCCTTCTGCATCTCTCCTGCAGCAGCTCACAACACGCTTCGATCTCTTCCTGTCAGATACATATGGAAGGAGGTAAACGATTCAACCATCCCACATTGTATAAATAACAAGAACTTCAACTGTGCAATAATATCTTTCTGTGAACACTGATAGAGAAAACTATATTTGTTTGGTTGTATGCAGTCACACCACGACTGTGAAGGTCATGAATGAACTGAGGCAACTTACTGACTGTACAGCTTTGGCACTACATGGACCTCCATGGGGGAAATTCACACACTGACAGGAAGTCACGCCGCACAGGTGTGTTTATGTTCTCTGGTGTCAGTGAGAGCTCCGGAATAAAGCACTGATTATAGGTATTACTATAACACACTGCGACTTGACCTCATTTTATAATTCACACAGAAGTAGAACAGCAACACAAAAGGTGTTTTTTCCCCTGAATATTATGATAAGAGATGTTGTGTTTAATAAGAAACTAACAAAATCACCTCTGTGACTCCTTTTCACTTTCTGATTGATCAGGTATATGAGTTAGTGTGGTCTTTTTCATCTGGCTTCATTCTGGTGTTAAATCTGCACCAGACTTTGTGTCACAACTTTTATATGAGGTTAAACAAAATTAACTATACTGGCAAAGGCTATTTTAAAACAAGAAATGGAGGCACACCGTGATTACAACCACATTTTAGGGGAAGTTAAGAGGCAGTCAAGTATGCTTGCAAGAAACTGTAAGGTGTGTTAACATCTTAAAATTAAAAAGACCTTTACAACAATGTCCGAATGTCTGGAGTTCCTGACATTCCACATCATGAGATTTCCAAGAATCCCATGCTTCATGTAAACAATACCTGTCCAGTGAGGAAAACCAGAATGTCTCCTGGTGACTGCGTGACATGAATCTGTAGGACTGACACCACACATGCTTCCAGGTAGTCTGCCTCTGGAGCCTGGACAACAAAACAAACAGATGCTTACATCTACACAACAGCCCGACTGTGTAAACAGCAACATTTAATTCTTTAAAAAATTATCTCACTGTTGTCTCAATTTTAATGTTACAGATTTGGTCCCCGACAGAATTTGTGAGAAATTGTCTCTGGGACAGGGACTCACTAAAACCTGTTTTATATATTAGGTATTTATTCTTGTAAAATACACAAACAAGTAAAAAAATCTATTACTGAAAATGTACTGTATGAAGAATTCAGATAACATGCTATTTCCTACCTTAGTATAGAAGATATCGACAGGGAACCTCCTGCCAGGTATCCTGAAGACAGGAGCATCGTCGAAGAAGCAAGAGAAGCGCTCGGTGTCCAGAGTGGCACTGGCTACCAGCACCTTCAGATCTGGTCTGAACCTGGCAATGTCCTTAATCAGACCAAACAGGATGTCTGTGTGGAGCGTTCGCTCATGGGCCTCATCTATGATGATCACACTGGAGGTGGAGAAAGAAAGAAAGCACAGGGTAAGAGAATGAATGAGCACAAGATGTACAATAAACGTACATAAACATATTAATTTAGGACGTCGAAGTGCAGAGAGTAACAGTGTGATGTGTAAAAACACCATGAGGTGAAGGTGGACGTGTAAAATAGGATGAGGAATGTAATAAGGAACAAACAGAGAAAAAGGAGGAAACAAATATGAAGAATTTCTGTCAACATTTTTTCCATGTGGATAAAACGCACTGTAGCTTTTGTTCTCTGAACAGGTTAATTTTGGCAAACACTGTATGTACTAATTTTGCTGTGGTGTAAAATAACATGAACAGAAACGGTCCTGAGGAAAGTCCAACTGTGGAACTGCTCAAATTGCAGACAAACCACAATTTCTGACCTGCCAGAAATCCACCTCATCACCTGACAGCCAGATTGTTCATCATTCTGGTGATTAAATCAAGTGACCCACTCTCACATTAAACAGTAACTGATCGAGCAGAAATTCAGCCTGATTCTGAATTTTGGAGGTGATTACCAAAGTCTGGTTTATGCTCATCCATAAGGTGTTAGCCTCCCACTCCCTTAGTTATTCCTTCCTTTTTATTACCTGTAGCTGGCCAGGTCAGGCTCAGTGAGAAACTCTCGGAGCAACATGCCGTCTGTCATGTACTTCAGCACTGTCCTCTCTGATGTGCAGTCCTCAAAACGGATACTATAACCCACCTGGATGAAGCAATAAAGTTAATCCAGAAAACACACATTTTGATTTGATTTCACATTGTTTTACAAACAAAACCTCAGCAACTGTATTAAATAAAGAATGAAGTACAGGAGTAAAAAATTTAAACAGCAGCACATAATCTCAATTTTAAACATAATTAATTTTTGTATAGATCTTTATTTTCATTATCTAGCTCCATCCAGAATTAATAATAGTGTATATATAAAAATTGTATTAGCATGATAATATACGACACTCACCTCATTGCCAAGCTTTACACTCATTTCCTCTGCCACTCTAGCTGCCACAGACATGGCTGCCACTCTGCGAGGTTGTGTACATCCGATCTTCATGCCTCCTTTAGTATAGCCCTAAGAAACACAGTGAAAGCTACATAAATATATCCCCAGCTAACACCCATGTTATGTTCCCATGCAGATAGTTTAAGGAAGATTACCATTTCATGAAACTGATACGTTTCACCGACAAGATGAAAAGATTGACAGCACTCTTACAACAGTACAATAAATATAAAGCTACAGTCAGCTCGTTAGCTTAGCTTAGCGTACTCTAAAGACTGGGCACATTAGGAAATAGCTCATCCTGCTCCAATGGTAAAAACAAAAGCTCCTCTAGAGTAAATATGAGCACATAAGAACCACAATTTGTGGTTTTACATGAATTTCGTGCTGGACTACTTCTTTATCAGGAACAGTCCTTTACTCAAGTCTCTAGGAAAACCCCTAAAACCACAACTTGTTTCTTTTACATTGTTTTTTATTCAGTTTGCAGTCTCATTTTTACTTTCTTGGTTAATAGCCAGAGAGTATATGATGCTTTTATTTGATTCTGCACTTACATCTTCCAGGAGGTACTGAGGGATCTGCGTGGTCTTTCCAGAACCTGTCTCCCCTTCAATGACCAGTATTTGGTGCTCATGGATTGCAGCTAACAGGTCCTCTCTGTAGGGGAAAATTGGCAGGCTGCGCCGGACCTCTTGCATGGACTGCTTCTTCAGTTCTGCCTGTGACAGAGCTGGGGCCTCCTGATCCTGAACAGAGAGGGTTCAGAAAAAAAAGTCTCATCTTGTGCCCACAGCTAGTTCAGTCTGGGGACTCAGGTTGTGCTGCTAATGCATCTTTAAGGCACTACCCAGTAGAAGACGTTAGTATTTATTCTAACTTGTAGGCCTTGGAGTCACTGACTCTGACTTGACGATATTTATCAGAATTTGCACAGCTCCCTCTGGAGAAAAAAAAGCTTAATACTGCTTGCAGGTATTAGTACTCCAAAAGACCTTAACAGATTTTGATGCGCAAACAGGGGAGTTCCACTTTTTACTGAATTGAAAGCAGATTTATGATCTTACTAGAGCACTGTTTCTTCTTTAAATGGTAACTACAGTTTAGTTACAGATTATAAACTGTGGCAAGAATGACAAATGAGTACTAGATAGAGTGTTAGCCAGTTTTCAGTGAAATAAAACCTGATGCACAAGTAATTAAAAAGTAAAGTACTAAATGAAGCCCACCTTTTCTGACCGAGTTCCCTTCATGGTAATGGCAGTGCTGACAAAGTTGATCATCTCATCCTCTTCCAGGATAAGCTGGTACTTCTCCTGCTCATGCCTCATCCCTTGCTCTCGCTCCTTCTTGGCCCCAAAGCTTAGAGAGGCTGTCTTAAGCCTCTCCTCCTCCCAGCGGCCCTGCTCTCCACCCAGCTCCATGGGAGTTTCCTCCAGCTCAAGGTCCCTCTGGGGCACCTCCTGGTACGTGGGGAAGGGGAAATAGATGATGGACACTTTGTTTCTGCTAGGGTTAGAACATATGAAATAAAATATCCCACTTTCTTCCGACTTGACTAGGTTCACTTCATAGTTTGGCACATTTAAAATCACCTCATCCCTAGTTTCTGCAGATTTGTCAGTATCTGACATTACTCATCTGTACCTTGCTTCTCGTCTCTTCTGGCATATAGTATCTGTTCTTCCTTTCTTCCTGTTCCCTTGCACCAGCTGTTTTGTAATCTTTAGCCAGGTCCCGAAGGGTGCGTTTGTATTCCAGCTCCTTTTTCTCCCTCTTACTTAGATCTTCTTTGGAGAAAAGGTACTCCTCGTCATGGATCTCTGCCTCCAGGTCCTCCAGCTTCTCTGCCTCTCTCTTCTTTAGATAATCCCAACGAGAGCGCTTCCTCAATTCTGGCAACTTAAGAGAGAAAGAGAAGGACGAAGGATCAGAAACAACTCATTTTTATTGCCTTCATTTACCAATATTATGCCCTTTAGAGGTACAGCAGTAAATAACTACATGATGGTCTGTTTATTAACATGAGTTTTTTTTTCCAGCACAAACAAACGTATCTGTCAAGTCGGAGCACCTACCATATTTTTCTGATCATCTTCAGCCATCTTCAGCCTCTTCTGGGCCTCCTCATAAGCCTGAAAAAAAAACAAAACAAACAACAACAAAAAAACATAAAGGTTTTCACCTGCATGGCATAGTGGGTCATCTATAAAAAAATGACTGTCATGTTGTGTTTCTCTCATCTCCCACCTTTTTATCAGTCCTCTCTGCTATGTTACGGGTCTTGTCTTTGTCCTTCTCTCTCACTCGTGCAGCAAAAGCATCTCTCTCTTCAATGTCCTGCAGTCGCTCTCTCTCTTCCTTCTCCCACTCTTCTTCTTCCTCCTCTTCTTTCTTGACAGACTGCCCCGAATCACCTCTGAAAAAACAAACAAACAAACAAAAAAAACATTACATTATAACCCTATGTACTTTTTTGTTTTCTTTGTTTTATCATTGTGCTATTGTGAATTATTTTATGATTTGTTGTGTCTAATTGTTTTTTTCCACATTTATTAGTGTATAAAAGATGGGCATAATTCTCTTAATTTTAAAAAGGTTTTGATACACTGCCCATCCAAAAAAAAAAAAAAAAAAAAAAGCCATACACTGTAATATTTTGTTGGCCCGTCTTTAGTTTTGATTGCTAAAGTGCCATCAGGGAATAAAAAATTCCACAGATGAAATAACCTGGTCATTCAGTATATTCATGTAGTCAGTTGACCCCCTACATTGGGCACATGTTGCTGAACCTGGACTTGAACAACTGCAGCAACCCCAGATCAAGCCAATGCATGACAATAATTTAACCTTTCTGAAACACATTAACATCTTTTCCACGACCACAGTCTTCCAACATGGTTGTTTAAGAGATGAGAACTCACTGCATCAGTTAAATAATCATCCATGCAGTTATCCAATGGGAGGCTCTTATTTATTTGCTTAGTTAAATTCAGGGGGTGACTTTTGAATGAATGTACAACTATGATAAAATCACAACATAGTCTGTCCTGCTATACTATGAATACTTTGCACAAATTCAATGAAACATCGTGAAACATGCAACAAGTAGTAAGCATAATTAAATCAGTATAAAATATATGGCTTACCTCTTAGGTATTTCATCCTCACTGGATGACTCGCTCTCTTTCTTCTGTCTGATGTGCTTTCTCTTGTTTTCTCTGTCCTTGTCCTTACTTTTCTTTTTCCCTTTCTGTTTCTCCTTTACGAGATCTCCATCACTGTCGCTGTCCTCCAGTAACGTGTACGTCCGATTCTTCCTCTCCATTTCAATGGCTTGCCGTTCAATTGCGCGGGATGCTTTCTCAACAACCTGCTTGTGAGGAATCTACAACACACAGTGTTTAGAGACTGTTAAGATTGCATTCCTACAACAAACTTCCCAGATTGAAAACATCAACAACTACCGTGTTGAGTTTGAACCATTAAAATCTCACTTGGAAAGGTTATAGCAAGGTTTTCACAAGGAATAGGGACACAATTTTGTGACCGTACCTTTTCATACAGCTCTTCAGCAAAGGCAATCACACTCTGGTCAATGTCAATTGTGCCTGTCTGCTCAAGACGAGTCACAAAGTCTTGAGCACTTGATGCTTTCCGTGCAGTGCCGATCATGAACTGAGACACATATCTGTCACTCAGCCCAAGAATGTCATGAAGACGGTCATTTACCCACTGCTCTAAGCCTGCCATGGTTCCTGTTGAGGAAGCAGTCAAAACACAAAGATTATGGTTATTCACAATCCATCTGTAGGCCTAGAAGGTATGGTATGCAGTTACAGAAATTACTGGTATTATTATTAAGCAATACGGGTGTACGGCAACAAATTTGACGAATAGACAGTGAATAATGTTTTCTAACAATAAAGCATGTTAACAGCTCAATGTACTCAACCTAGTAGTTAAAGCACAATAAATTTCACCAAAGAAATTGGTAACGTTGGTGTATTGTTTTAACCATTTATTTAAAAAGGTTTGATATAAAAACTGGTTAGAGATTTACAAAGTATTTTCCCATGTGTTACTGTGTTTTTCCATACAGACTGTGCAAGAAATTTTAAAACACGGACAGAAAATTACAGTCCAAGTGGAAAAAAAGAAGTATTCATTTACGGATTTAACACTTTCTCGTTCGTCAGAGACGTAATTCACATTATAGCGGCACAACTGTCCAAAGAAGCAGCTAGATAGGGGACAGAATCCTTTAAGAGACGAAGAAACTTAATGAACGAGATTCCACAGCTATTATTATGATTACAATACTTGAAATATTTACAACGTCCTGTGTGAAGACTTCACTAGACACTTTACTTTGAGACAAAATCTCCTCATAAACTTTATTCACTTACCGCTTTCTAAAGCGCACAAACGTTGTTGTTACAGCAGAACTAGCAGGATGTGTGTTAGCTAACTCAGGTAATTCTACATACAAATGAGGTGTATGTAGTGTCAATTGTAGCTCAAAAGTCCCCAGTAAGGGCACTTAATGAGTACGTCCATCTCTCCGTGACCAAATTTATTTATCTGAGACTTTTTTTTGTTCAACAAAACACCAAATAGCATGTAAAACTAAGGTATGTTTTGCTAACATAACGTTAGCCTGATGCACGCTGAAGTTGAAAGCGGAAACACGTCATATTAAACGGCCGAGGCGTATTGGCGCGTCGGACGCTGCTGCATTCACTGCCCCCCTGCGGCCGTCTGAAAAACAACAACTGTTGTTTCTGTCAGTACCTTTAGAAAACACTGTACATTATGTTGTTGCATAACTAAACAACAAAACAACCAAATGACTGTACCCGTAGAATATGATTATATGAATATAATTGTGCTTAAGTGTTGCAGTCTATCACTTTTAAATTGTCCATATACTGAGAAACCGTGCAAAAATAAACACGGGTCACAAGTGAAAGTCTTCTTCTAAAGAAGAAAAAAGCTAATTTCATGACAAAGTTGTCTATATTACAGCAAGTTATTGGATTACAATGATCTTATCGTAACCTAAAATAATACATAATAATACATTTATTTATTCGTGTTTTTATTTTGAATCTTCAAATAAACAAGTACTTTATAAAACTATATGTAGTAAAGTAGAAAACGCATTTTTTGCAAGAAGTAGCTTATTAAGTTATTATATGTTGCAATAATGCAAAATGAGCGAACAGTGAATACTGCTCTTTAAACCGCTGCAGAAAAGCAGTAGTGAAAACTGGGTGGGGGGTGTGGGGTGATTAGATTTTGATGTGTCGGTATAGGCCATACTCTGTAATGAAAACGGATGTGATCTTAAAAAGCACTCAAGAAAAAGATGACAAACGAAACGAAACACTACAACAGCACTGTCGGCGGAGGGGGAAGCTGCATGCTCTCCAAGTCTGCAAACAAAAGTTGAAGAAGATCATCACCTACTCAGAAACGCTACGCCCCCTTCACTCCCACATCCATCGATCCTCCTTGGTGCCTTTATCCTGAGGTCTCACCTGTGACCCCGTTCAGACGAAGACTCCGCTGACCATGCGACGATCCCCTCTGCTGCTCCTGCTGCTGCAGCTTCTGCTGCTTGCAGTGGTTTCCAACGGGTACAAGCCTGTCATCATCGTGCATGGCATTTTTGATGGACCGAAACAGTTCGAGAATATCAGTGCTTTCATAACCAAGGTAGGACATCTTTAAAACTAACACATAACTGTGCTGTGTACTTTAAGTCCTCTTATTTAGCTTTAGAGCAAGATAAAAAAATCAAGGTCCTATTATGGAGTATAATAAAATCTGCTTCTCATATTTTACTCACCATAATTTGAACTATGTGAGGGGACTAATTGGCCACTTCACCCTGAATTGGGCATTAATTAAACTATTTAGGATTTGGGATTTAATGACAGATTATTCCAAAGATTTCAGACTTCAGAATTAAAGTTAAGCGAAAATCAGCAAGATTTTTTAAAAGTAATGATTTCAGTTCCCCTGTCATTTTCTGTTCTTGAAGATCAGCTTTGTTTTGGGGGGCTGATAACACTATCACTCATCAGGCGTAATTGTGTGCTGATTGATTAAATCTGCTATTCCTTGTCATTTGATTGAATCGCAGGCACATCCAGGCACTTCGGTAAAAGTGATTGATTTGTATGACGACCTAGCCAGTCTGAAGCCTCTGTGGAAGCAGGTTCAAGGCTTCAGGAAAGCCGCTGAATTCATCATGCGAAAGGCTCCAAACGGCACCCATCTTCTGTGCTTTTCACAAGGTCCTCTTCCTCTCCCACTCACACACTCATTCTTTAACAATGTTTATGTGCAGGTAATCTACATAACAGAGAGCTGAACATTAGATAAGAGGAACAATTATTTAGAGGATGGTTACTGTCTTTGGTGATCCTCTGCATTTTCCTCTAATGCCATCAATAGGTCAGTTTCTTTTCACTTCCCTATGAAAACCCTTGACTTCCTCTAAATAGACTGGTATAGGATTTTGCACAAACATCTGTGGTACTCAGACGATGATGCCGGTGATCAGATCATGAGGTCTTTCTTCTAATGCAACCAAGACAATGTGATTTGCAATGAAATGTATCAACAGCTGCAATACAGTATTTCAAACTACAGCCCCCCCTTCACATCAATAGCAAACACTTGCTGGGAGAATAAAAACATATAGTCGTTGTTAGAAAATGTGTAATGTGATGCAGCAAATGAGAAGACACATGCTTAGAAACCACACAGTTACATTAAGGTAAATTCTTACAGAGGCCATACTACATCAGATCACAGCCTATGTATTGGTTTGCCTGATTGTTTAATCATCTCCTTCTTTTCTAAGGTGGTCTAATTTGCAGAGCACTTCTCTCCATGATTCCAAACCACAATGTGAACACCTTCGTTTCACTGTCATCACCTCTGGCTGGGCAGTATGGAGGTCAGTAGTCTTTATTTTCTGTTTAAAGCATAGATAAGCCTTGTCCTCTAGTAACATTTACAATGTCAACAAACAGTATTGATTTGTAATAGATACTAAATTGCAAAATACTGTTTTTCTCATTGTCCTGCTGCACAGACACAGACTACATGAAGTCAATATTTCCTGGCTGCATGAAGAAGATAGTGTATAAAATTTGCTACAGAAGATCTGGACCAAAAGTCTCTATTTGTGACTATTGGAATGGTGAGAACGAGGGATTTTAAAAGCTGAAATATTACTCTTGAACCTTCACATGTCATTGTATTCTCCCTATGAACAATATAGGTAGTACAACAGCTATGTGTTCATGTTTTCTCCACAGACCCTCACCATAGGTCCCTCTACCTGCAGAGTAACAACTTTCTGCCGATACTTAATGGTGAAAAACCTCATAAACACATGGAAGGTAATGCTTGCAGTTAATTTATACCTTCGAATGTAAAGTTAAATGTGTGTTGTAAAAAATAAAACTAAATAAATGAAACAATTTTTTTTTTCTTAATTTCACTTTATCAGAATGGAGGGAAAACTTCCTACACATCAAGAAGCTTGTGCTGATTGGAGGACCAGATGATGGTGTCATCACACCGTGGCAGTCAAGGTTTCACTACAATCTTTGTTTCACAGTCACAGTGTCTAGTTTATACGTTTTCTTTTAAATGGGTCTATGAAATGATCCTTTGCATTAAATGCAATTTAATGTTTAAACAATCATTAAAGGTATATTCTGAATGACCAAAAAAGACGTTACAGTTTCAGTGGACTTACTGTAAAACTTCAATGTGTTTCTCTGCTACACTGGAATTTATCAGAATGACAGTTTTGCTGCTTGCTAAGAAACATTATAGCATCTACAGTAAATGAAACTGACACGTAGGGGTGGCAAAAATAGGAGTTTGAGAAGTGCAAGTTTCACCAATGGCTTATTTGGCTGCACATGTGCAACACAATTGAAATAGTTACTAACAGAGCCTTTAAAATAAGCGTGTTAAGTGGACTGTTTCTGGTGTAACATGCTGCTAAGGTTTCAAGACCTCTTTACCTGAACTGACCACTTCCTCTTTTCTTCACAGCCACTTTGGATTTTATGACAGCAATGAAAATGTTGTAGAAATGAAGAACCAGGAGGTAAGTTGGACACTAATGCACCTCTGTCAAATCCTACACTCCACCTCTCCCTACTCTTATTTTTTCCACACATTGTGCTGAGTAAACCTGCGCTTCTCTTCTTCTCTCCTTTTAAAGTTTTTCAGGAATGACACATTCGGGCTGAAGACGCTGGAGGCTCGTGGGGATCTGTCGGTGTGCGTTCAGTCTGGAGTGAAGCACACTCACTGGCACTCTAACCTCACAGTGTTCATGAACTGCATAGAGAAGTGGCTCACATGAAAACGGCTCACCTACAGAATGTGAGAGATGTTGATGATGATTACTGGACTGAAATAGACCATATGATCAACACTGTAAACAGAAATAGCTTAGCTTGTGCAAAGATGTGCATGTGATTCATATTTTACAGTGTGCATAACACATGTTAGATGTATCATGACTTTTAAACTTGATGTTAAAGTGATGTTATAAACGAGGTACAAAGGCAGCACAGGAAAAAGACGTTTTGTTTTTTTAAAGCCGTACTGTATGTGCAATGTTCCTTGTAATTAAATTTCAATGGTGTTTTTTTCCCTTCATTTATAGATGTATTACATTATCTGCTTGTTTTGCTTTTTCTTTCATGCATTTTTGAGATAAAAGCCTCTTTTGGAAATTTCCTTTCCAGAAAAACGATCTTGTTATTGTGGCTGTATATGAGCAATGACTAATCGCTGCCCTCTGGTGGAGGTTTATAATACTTCAGGGTCCTGTAAAAGGTCAGAGGAAGCTGTTGCCTGAAACTTTAAAGTGTGTTGTATTCCACCAAATTGCTTGCTTGAACAAAGAAAAAGTAGGTTAGTGGTATGTTTGTGCTTTATATAATCTGGTCATCACTTGGCCCTAAAATAGAAACCCTTATACATTGTAATGTGATCTTATACAACAATACAGCCACAAAATAATGTTTACACACAACTATGAAGTAGGGGTTAAATCAGTCTCAGCAAGAACACAACATTTTAGAAACAGTCAGTTATTTTTGACTGATTCTCTGATAAATGTTGTGTCTTGTAAAAGCTTCAGATTGATCTATTTATGCTGTTTTCTAACTGAGAGTTAACGTGTTGATGCAGATTGTCAGATGTTCACTTAGCACCCTGACATGTTGACTCTTTGCCCTTTACACGTGATAAGAGTCAAGTGTCACAGGGAATGTGATCAGTCAATTAAATCAATTGTAAGGGTCAACAGTAACGAGCAATGGAAAACATGGAAACTATCTAATCAGACGTTTGACTCTTAAATAAGTGCAGACTGATATTACTGACATTTTCCAATGAGTTCTAATTAATTTCTAGTTCAGATTATTTGTGTAAGAAATCATTCTGCAGGTAAGAATTATCTAGTTTGGGGTTATTTTAGTTTGCGATGACGGTAATTATTCTTAATTGACAATGTCTTATGCAATAAATTTATAGACAAACTGGGAAAACATTGTCTGCACATGTTATTATTAAGGTTTCAGACTCCTTTAATTTATTTCCTCACAGATCGTCATGTTCTCATTTGCTGCCTGTTTTGTTTTTGTTGTCACTTTCTGAATCCTGGGAGGAACCCTGGTCATGTATTTATTCTTTATTAGAGCCACTTCACTGAATCTACCTGTTTGTCTGTGTTTGATTCCTTTTTTTCCGTAAATGTGGATCACAACCATTTTGTTGGATTGATGTATGGCTCCAGTTGAAAGTAATATACATAAGTAACATGAACGTAACTGCAGAGACTACATTTGTACTGTAAGTACAATATTGAAGTACTTATAATTTATCTACTTAGGTTTACTTGATTTATGTAACCCTACTTTTCCGAGATGGTAGAAGTACACAAACCTAATACTCAAATAAAAGTGCGAGTATTTGTCTAAAACACTCAAAAAATGCAATTACTTTCCCCAAATATGCCTGCTCTACAAGTAGAAATACCACTTCAAATTCTTTCCTCAAGTTGTACTACTGCATACATATATACATTTTATAAAATGTATTTTAAGTAGAAAAGTACAAGTAGTCCACAAAGAAAAGAATGGATTTTAAGCAGCAAATTTGATGCTATTGACAACATGAGTGTATAAGTTTAGTCGATAAGTCTACTTGGATCTTTGGATAAATAAAGATATTTCAAGTTGTATCATGTTGTGTTCCTCATTGAACAGAAGTTTCTAAAGTACTGAAATAGTACTATAAACTGCAAAGTGCTTAGTTACATTTACATTTAGTCCTTTGACTAAATGCTAGTGGCTTTTATCCAAATCTTACCCTGGAGGACATGACTGTACAGTCCCCTACTGGAGGTAGTCCAGTAAGAATCACTGGGAACATCACAGCACAGTGACAGTACGAGCCGGATTTCCTTGCTGCACATGAATTGTGGATGTGGACTAGTATTTAAGAGAAGAGGCCCCGGTGCTCTGCTCTGCTCCGCCCCGCTCCACCCTGCTCTGCTCCGCCCTGCTCCGCTCTGCTCCGCTCCGCTCTGCTCCGCCCTGCTCTGCTCTGCTCTGCTCCGCCCTGCTCTGCTCCGCCCTGCTCTGCTCCGCCCTGCTCTGCTCCGCCCTGCTCTGCTCCGCTCTGCTCCGCTCCGCCCTGCTCTGCTCCGCTCTGCTCTGCTCCGCCCTGCTCCGCTCCGCCCTGCTCTGCTCCGCTCTGCTCTGCTCCGCCCTGCTCTGCTCCGCTCTGCTCCGCTCCGCTCTGCTCTGCTCTGCTCTGCTCTGCTCCGCCCTGCTCCGCTCCGCTCTGCTCCGCCTACTGTTCGCACGGCTCTAAACAGGTATGACCGGTGACGTCAGCAAGGTGCCACCCACCTTCCTTCCTCTGCTCCGGTGGGTCCCGACGGTCGCAGTTCAGTTCCCGGAGGAGCCTTTTTTTTTTTTTTTTTAACTTTGCTCCCTTAATGACACGACTATGAAGATTTCTGAGTCTCCAGAGGGACGAGTTTAACTTGTGAATCCCGGAGGAGTTTGAAAGTAAGACCTGCTGAAAGCTGCAAAGCTGTGAGTGATCCGAGCGGTGCTGGAACCAGACTGACCCGCACCGGAGGGCTTTTCCTCCCTGCATGTGGAAACTGTGTGTCTCCTCTTTGACAGTCTGTCAGCAGACAGTTGCTCTGTTGTCCTCTGGATCTGCAGACTGTGCCTGTCGCTTTGGTTAAACAGTTACAGGTCATGCTTTTAATGGCTGATGTGTTTTTCAAAGTTTACTTCTACTATAGTTATGTTGATTTTGCAAATGTTAAATGACTGTAGGGTGTCTAATGCTTAACGTGAGCAGCGACTGAAGGTTGAAGAGAGGCTTTCATTCATCGACTGTGAGACTGGATTCAGTGTCAGCGTGGCTGAAGGTCGACGTGTCCCGTGTGGGAAGCTGCTGTAAACACCCAGCGCCTGAGAGCCGCAATAACCGAGCACAACACCCAGACAGGGAGGAGATAAAACCCAACTAATGCAGGCCAAAGCGCCAGTGAGACACTTAAAGTCTCCAGCTGGTTGGACCAGGCTTCCTCTGACCTGTTTCATGTGTAGAAAGTTGCAAACTCAGCCTTTTTCAAGTTCAGAACCCACAACTCTTATAGGTTACACATAACTTTACTGTAGCTTCTGTCCACAAGAAATACTGTGGAATCAGGACCCTACCCAAACAAGGGTCACTACGTGATTAGTAAGGAAAGGAGAGACTACTGCCAGTGTCTGTAAATAACAAAACCCCTGGTTTTCTGCTTTAATTCACAGACACTGCCCAACACCTACTGGACAGCGAGGGGGGTAGTGGCAGCCCTCTGTCCATGATGTCCTCCAGAGGTAAGAATGACTTGTGCAAAATATGTGGCGGAGCTCTCCAGGGGAACCAAAGGCGGTGGCTGTTTGGGGGCCAAAATAAGAAGAATGGTCAACCTCGCACCCCGAGAGAGTCCTGGAGAGGAGGAAGTCTTTCCCAGTCCACTCACAGCAGCCCCTGGGGTGAGTCTGGAGCATAAGGAAGTAAATAATTTTTATACCTGTTAGTGAGAATGAAGCAAGCATTTTTTACTCTTCACAGGCAGCACATTATCTCTAGGCTCCTCTGCGTCTCTCTCCAAGTCCCAGTCATCCCTTAACTCCCCGTCCAAAGCCATAGATGTGCTCTCGGTGTTGACCCACATCTTGGGGCACTCTGTACCACGGGTCAGTGGGCAGGGGGAGTTTGTGTGCAGCAAATGTGTGTGTCTCCTCGAGCGGGTGTTCAAGTTCGACTCAGTGATAGCCAGGGTTAGGGTGCTGTCCTCCGAGAGGCTCCAGAAGCTGACACAAGAGAGGGACAAGATTAGACAGTGGGTGCGTCAGAATTTCTCCCAGAGACACCCAGTGGACTTCCAGAGCAGGGGCAGCACCAGCGAGGACGACGGCGAGACAGAGAAGGAGGGATACAGGGAGATGCTTAAAGAGAACATGGCACTCTCAGAGTACGAGTGCTGGTCCGAGAAGTGGGACACTTGTCCGTATTTTATAAAAACGGGTAAAAGATGCAGAAAGGGCAAAGGATGTGAAGGCTGTGATTCCTTACGGGTGTCCGACTCGGATTATGAGTCAGTTTGTGGGGTTCCTCGCAACTTGCCTCTCCGGCCCTTCTCCCCACTGCCACTGTCCCGAGACAAATCCCAGAGCATGCCGCTCCACTGGCAGAAGGTGCCATCCATCAACTCCAGCCCGGCTTCGCTGGCAGGGTCTAGCCTCTCCTTACGAGCATCTTCCTGTACTGAGTCCATTCACTCTCTGGACTCTCTCGATGGCAACGATCCCTTTGACTCACCAGATGATCCGTCACTCAACTTCATGCTGAAGGAGCTAAAAAGCATTGAAGGGAAGCCAATCAGCTCCCCTTCAGGGAGTAGAATCCCAGTCCTGGGGAGGAAAGATGAAAGGCACTCAGGGAAAACTGGAGAAATATCATCACCTTCAGTGAACAGAGTGCTGGACTTAGAGGATCTGGAGCATAAAGGGGATGAAATGGATGGAGAAGATGGGGATGTCCTAACAGAGCTGAGGGACGAGTTCATGCCTCTTAATCGTGAGGTGAGTGTTTGGACTTTGTAAGAACATGCTGTGCATGCTAGTGTCCATAAATATTAACACAGTGTGCAGCAATAGGTACTTGCCTAATCTGGGAGCAGCTCTGGCCAGTCCAGCAGTCCAGCAACATCAGAACAACATGTTTCACTTCTGTACAATATATAATACAGCAGTCCATGTTTACAATGAAATCATTTGTCATTTCAGAGCACTAATGGCAGGGTTCAGCACGCTGTCAAACACCTGCGAGTCCAGCTGGACAAAGCTTTGTCCCGCATCAGGACCCTGGAGGACGAGCTGAAACACGGGAGGAGCAAATCAAGTGAAGTCAACGGATCCGAAGACTGGGCCCCTGTAAGCATTTAATTTCTTCTGTCTCACACATCATACAAAGCTATTTGTTAAAGGAGAAGTTAAACATTTTGGGAAACATTATTTACTTGGTTGCCAGGCGTGTTAGCTTAGCTTCAAATCAGAAACAGTGCACTTAGTGCTGTATGAAATAACAGCTGTAACTAATCGTTAGTTGTTTTAAAAACATTAAGCAAAAATATGAAGAAATTTCAAATCAAAAGGATTTGATGCTTTGTTCACACAGGATGAACTTGACAATTCAAAATGTTGAACAAAATAGTTAATCCATTAATTAAAATAACAAGTGAGAGTTCTACCATATTTTACCACCCAAATCTTAAATGTGAAAATGTTCCTTTAAAAGGTTAACAGTCAGTTTTATAATCAATTCAAAGTGAGTATGAACATTAATAGTTTCTAAAAGTATATTCCAAATATAAAAGGAATGTGTGCCCCCAATAATAATCTAAAAATAAAATGGATATAATTAGATATTGGATTGAGATGTCAGTGAGGCTGTGACGTAACGGGTATTTGTAGCAGCTGTCATAGGAAATAAATATCTTTTCTTACACAAGAACAACAGGTTTACTGCACAGTGCAGCAACGGACAGCTGCGCCCCAATCTCATGACCAAACAGCTTCATAAACCACTGGGAATGTTGACTGAGCACAAATATAGAGCCATGAAAGAAATGAAGGGTAGGCGTAATGTGTTTTGTGCCTGTGGGAGGGTGTGTCTGCGTTTCCTCATATAAAGGTGTAGGTAAACACACACTCACACACACACAGGGCCTCTGTCTGGAATCCTCCCCGACCAGTGGAGTTTGCCCTGGGCTCTGTAGTCTTATGATAGAAGACAGGATTAACTCAGCTGCTTTGTAGCGTCCACATGACTGAGCACAGAATGAGGATGTGTGTTCGCACAATGAGCAGAGCTGAATATTAGTAAGAATTATTGTGAAACGTGAGGGAGTAGCAGCAGGTTTAAACCTGTAATAACTGATTTTTTTTGTTTGGGTTGCAGAGAAGACGCTTTGAGAGCTGATACATTATCACTTTTGAGTTGATAAGGCAGGCTATCATCGTTCATTCGTGACACAAGTCTACCGGGCGAACAGAAACCTGTTATCCAGTAACGTTTAGCTTTGTTTTTGCTACAACCTTTGAGGGAAGGATGTGGTTTTTACTATACCAAGATCTCCACCATCTAGATCCCAGTTTTGGTATTTTCACTTTTAACATCAACCTGTTTAGAAACAGAGTTATTGGGAGCAGCAAGGGGATTTAAAGTGCTTTCCACAAAGCATAAAAGATATTAAAAAAGAACCATAAGCCAAAATTACAGTACGCGTGAAATAAAATAGAAACAAGCTGCAATAGAATTAAAGAAAATCTTTTTTTCCCTTTTATTATTAAATCAGTTAATTATTCAATCATGTTTTTATGATCAATTATTTCAATTAATGACTCTAATTGCAAAATGAGCTTTTTAAGTGTCTTGTTTTGTTTTACCAGCTGTCCAAAGCCCACAAAATTACTACTTAATGGGTGGCAAAACGTGATTATTGTAACGTTTCAGAAATTTCAAATCTGATTATTAACTTGGAAATAAATCTGTAGCTACGTTTGTCACCCTGTAGTTAAACAGGTTACTATGTTTATGGGCCAAATGATGAATAGATCAATCATGACAATAATAGTGATTTGCAAGTTTGACCCACTGCTTTGACTTTTAAAAGAAACCACTGTCATTTATTCTCTTCTGTCCCTAGTTGTTCAAGGAGGGGGGAAACAGTTCCCTGCTTCAGAGCCTCAGTCACTCTCTGCACAGCCGGGAGCGTCTGATCCAGGTGGGTGAAGCGATGAGAGGAGGTACGATTTAGTCATGCTCAGTGCACCGGGTTCTTCTGCTGCCGCTCTGGCTGGGGGTCAAAGCTCGCTGGAATGTTGTTTGTCTTTGAAGTCGCAGTACGCCCTTAAAGTGGCAGAACCAAAACAGTTTTCACTTTGTTTGTTCACCACATTACACTGGTTACACTGAACTTACAATAGGAATTTTACAGGATGGCTTATTGTTAGCCACGCTGGATGAATATCACTAATCTTTAATTACTGCCTACAATATTAAAAATTTGCAATATAGCAATATAATAATATAAAAAAGTCTCTGTTGCACATCAACATGTGTTAAATTTTGTACAGTGAGGGTTTTATATTATGCAACACTGAGAATGTTTATATGTGTGCTGAAAATGAAATGAAAAGCCTAATTCTCTGCAAAGTTGGCAGGTTAATTAGTGAAATAGTTGCTGGTAATAGACAGAACCAGTGTAGTTGTCATATCTACAGTGCAAACATGACTTGTATTAGTTAATCATTTAAAATGCACAAATTCCAGGTGTGTTTTTGTGTCAAACACTGTGTGTTTACACTACATGTTCTGAATCCTTATAATAAAAGAACACGTGCGTCAATCATATTCTCAGGAGTTTAGTGCTAATTGTTATAAAGTCAGCAGCTTTTTTTCTGAGCTGTGGTTTCAAACAGATTTAAGCAGGTTTTGACAGATTTGAATTTCAGGGCGAATAGATGAGTAATAAATGTAACTGCCTGTTTCATGGAGCTGTAGATTTATGACGGCCCTGTCTGATCATGGCAGTGGTTCTCATTTGCATGCATATAAGCTTGGCTCTGACATCTATGTGAACACTTGCTTGAGGTTATTATTGCCCTATACATTAAACAAAGCATTGAATGGCGTCATAAACTCGTTTCCCCTCTTACTTGAGCATGTTTACTATTTTGCACTAAACACCCAGATACTGTGTCTCTTCCAGGAGTGCATGGCTCTGATGAGAAGACTGTGTGTGGAGGAGGAAGCAGGAACTGAGCTGGCAGACAAGCTTACTGAGAAACTGTCTGAGAATCTGAAGGAAGTTCTTGCTGACAACAAGGTTAGAGTTTGCATTGTGCTTTACGATGCTGACATGACGCTATTACAGTTGTTCCTTGTGGTGACACACATCGTCCAGTCATTGAGCAAAGCATCTATTAGCACATGCATAAAGACCTCTGCTGATAGTCATCAGACTCTGTCCTTGAAGGCTTCTGTGTTAGCGGTGCACGTCTTGACATTAAATCACTTGAAGATCAACACTTTGTGTTTCATGTGGAGCATTTTGATAAACTGATCTGTTGCCTCTCAGAAACAAATGGTAATTAACAGAGAATAGAGCTAGAAATGTAATCAATGTATTAAATGGAATAATTTCAGCTGTGATCTATTGACTTTCTTCTGCTTATCAGAGACATTGCCTGCACATTTTCCTAATTACTGGCACTGATTTTGTGTTACTGATTTACTTTTATTTCACTCACTCACTGATGTTAATAACATAGATGTTTCAAATGTAGATGCTGTAACATGTTCTGTGGTCTGTAGGCTGATCTGGAGAGTCTGAGGTCCGAAATGACTGAGAAAGAGAAGAGTATGGAGAGAGAGATTGAAGCACTGAGGAAGGCTGCAAGAGACAGAGAGAAAGACCTCAACACACTCAACACCGTGCTGCAGTGCAACCAGGATATTATCAATGTAATGACACACACAAAGGGATGCACTAAAAACCAAGCATACAATTGAAGTCATTGTGGTTGAAAACACACCCACATCCACATACTTAGTACATGGAGGCACGGTGAACATTTGTACTTTGTCTCACTTTATACCCCCTTAAAGTTTTATTTAGACAAACCCGTGCTTTGTGCTTGATTTAGGACCTGCGAGTGGCTCTGGGCGAGAAGGAGCGACTGTTAAATGAGGTGGACAAAGACAGGGAGGTGTGGAGACAGAGGGACAGGGCTCTCACTGTTGTCCTGCAGGAGAAGGAAGCCCTGATACGGTGTCTCAAAGAGGAGCTAGAAAGCTATCAGAAAGATATGCAGGTATATTTTTTTGCCCTTAATTTGAATGTACAGAAACACAATTATACATTAATTGTCTAGTAAAAACAAGAAACATTAAATACAGACTGTTTTGCGTATATACTCTATTTAGTGCTTTAGTATTTTATCCACATAATTAGCAGAAATATATCAGCTTTCTAATAGCTGATTGATGGTTATAATGTAACATGTTTTTATTTAAGCTCTTCCATCTTTAAAATACATTTGTAGAGCTTTCGTTCTCTCTGTGTTATGAATGAGGAGACTTTTCGGCAGTCCTTGTTTTCAGTTTGTCTTTAAATACTGAATACAGTGAGCGAGAGGAACCTTCTACTCACAACATGTCATTTTCTTTAATGATCCCTGTGACTGGTCAGGAGTTGGGAGAAGGCAGGGCTGATTCGGCAGCCTTGTTGAAGGAGAGAGAGGGAATCAGCGCCACCTTGTGCCAGGAGGTCACCAAACTCACTGCAGCCCTGCAGAAATACCAGGACATGGTGAAGGTGGGGAGAAGAATTTACTGATTCATACATTAATAAAAGGGAAAAACAACAGCCTGCCTACATATTCTGAGTTGAATATGTATGTTTCACCTGCTACTTTGATCAATTTTAACTGATATTAGACAAGTGATTCTAAAGTAGACAGAAATGCACTGATCTACCGTGATATTAAATCCTCCTGGTGGTTTTAAGTGCACTTCCAACTAAAACACTTACAGGCAACACATCAGCCGTTTAAGCTTTTTATTCTGCTTTTCACCAGAATCAGGAAGAGAGTCACAGTCAGACGGTGTCGTCTCTAACGGCTCAGCTCACAGACACTCGGCAGGAGCTGAGGCAGAAAGAGAAGGAGAAGAAGGAGGCCGAGAGAACCTGGCAGAACATCAAAGAGGACAGAGACAAAGAGGAGAGGAAGCTCAGGAGCAGCCTGGAGAAAAGAGACAAACTCATAGAGGTAAATGAATCTGTAGTTTAATTTGAA
Source organism: Anabas testudineus (assembly GCF_900324465.2). Classification (NCBI taxonomy): domain Eukaryota; kingdom Metazoa; phylum Chordata; class Actinopteri; order Anabantiformes; family Anabantidae; genus Anabas; species Anabas testudineus. The sequence goes on from NC_046625.1 coordinate 5,605,582, forward strand.
TATTTGCATTTTCACCATATCTGAGGAGCTGTGACGATTAGGCATGTTAGACCCATGCTGTATAAAAAAAAAAAACACAGGGCCATCCAGCGTTCATATCTAACTCCAGGCTGTTATCTGTCAAGACACAACTGATAACCAAATGCTATTAGAAGGAAGAGTTTGCCAAACACACATCAACTCCAAATACATGTTACAGTAAAACAGTCCAGGGTCATTCATTAACAACTGAAAAATAACACTAGTGTGACATGAGCGTTAACGCAGAGTAACACAGATGTGAAGGCAGGAAATATTTCAGTCTGACATCTGTCACATTTCAAGACACTCTCAGTACAAATGTTTCATTCTAGTTTGTCATCCTAGTCGTTCTAGTTTAGTTTGGTTCATCTTGTTTTATTCTTGTATTGCTCTGTACAGTGTTACACTTCTCTCTTCCTCATACCATTCACTTACCAACCCTGTTTCCATACTCTTCAAGCATACTTTACTTCACTTTTATGTGCATGTTATTATGATAATTATACCTTTGCTACTGAATGTCCTTACTGTGTCAATACAATTAAAGGAGACAAAGGAGCAAGAGGTAAATGCACACAGTGAAAAGCACAAACTACAGAAGGAAAAAATACGTAAACAGTAGAAAACTTCTTAATTTACCTCCAACCAAAGTACATGAAGACAGGAACACAATTCAGACCTGTTTACGTTAAGCTGTTGGTAGTTTAGTCTGTATTTTCTCTGAATATGTTAATATCCAGGAAAGCACAGCAGTAATGTTATTTACTTTATATCAGAACATTGCTAGGTTGATTGAAGAGTGGGTCAACAAAACAGTATTCTGTTATCAGCAAATCCCAGGAAATCTGCTGCTGCAACAAGCGGCTTGTGTATAATATGTTACATCTCTTTTTATGGTACATGATCATCATGAATATTTGTGATGGCGACTGACTCACAGCTTTATTCTTTTTCAACATAGCAAATCCTGTTGGATGCTGAGGAGCGGGACCAGCTGTTCAGGGAGCTGCAGCAGAACCTGGTGAACAAACGTGAACCTGTGGCAGCCGTCAGACACACACTGTGAAACACTCACTGACGAGAAACTACAGCGTCGGAGGGGAACTTCTGCACTTTCACCACCACTGTTTTGCCTCTTTATTGTGGTGTAAAATTAGTCTATTTATATTTATCTTTAGTTTTTTTTTTTTTTGCATTTGCAGACCTACGTGGGTTGAAGGACTTTTTTTTCTTTATAAATGGTACTTGACTGGAGTGAATCAGTAATTTCAGATGACATGGCTTCTGGCTTCTTATAGCAGGATGATTAATAGTTGATTTGTGAATGTAAAAGGGTGCCTGCAGGGATTCATGTCATAACATTAATTATATCCTTCAGGGCTGGAGCTGGTACATTATTGTTTAAATCTGAACGTGGCTTTCTTTTTTATTCTCTGACGCTCTTTCCATTGACTTTGCAGCTTGTGTTTATCTTCTTAGTTTGACTTTCTACACAGATCTGCCATATTTTGTTTACAGTGGAGACTTAAGCATTCGTGGAGGAAAATACTTAGGACCAATAATATATTTTAAACAGTTTTCTTCCTCTATATGTCTCTTTTTGTCTTTTATTTTGAAGCTATTCTCAATTATCTTCATTGTTTACATGTCTTGCACTGTTGGTCTGGGCCTTATTATTAGAAACGTTTTATTTCTTTTAATTCAAGAGAATTAAAGACTCTGATCCAAATAACTTATGTCCACAGAAGCTGTTATTTCATGAACAATCATGCTTCTTTTGCAAAGACATGGTCTTTAATATTTCATGTTACTTAACATGGTAAAATGCAACAAGCACACAGGTTGATGTTATGACCACTTCTACCAATTAGCTTTAATTCCTAGAGTCCAAAAGTAAATAGTCTGAAATTACACTTTGCTCGGTGCAGACTGGGAGTCGTAATTAACTTGTGTGCAGCCTATGTGTGAATTAATGAATGGGTCCAAACGTGTAATCTATATTTAAATCATGTAACTTTGTATAGGAACACTGACAGTGCCCCCTGTCTTGTCCTCACGGTCCAATCATCAAACGGTTTGGAGTTTCTAATTACTTCAGGAACTGTTGCTATGGCGCACACATCAACACTTCACACAAACTTTTCTCCCTCGATGTTTCACAGTGGACACATAAAGGGTTTCTCCTGAAACCTAAACTATTTAGCGAGAACAGGAAAGGTGCATGTCTGGAAATGCAGGTCCAGTCGGTTCCCCTGAGCTCGATTACCATCGGACCGCAGTCTTGGCACGATGGGACGGTCCGTTCCGTTCGGAGAGCGGAGCGCCTGGTGCGCCAGACTTGGGCCGGACGGTCGGTGGCCAAAAGCCGGCCATGGAGCTGCAGCGCCGGGGCCAGTTTCACCCCAAAACAAGCAGAGGACGCCGCAGAAACAACCGAAGATAAGATCACAGAAGACGAATGCGGAGAGAGTCGTGACTGCAACTGCAAAAACAAGACATCCAGGCCCCAAACTACAGGAGGGATGGTGAGAAACTTACAAACAAAATCATTTGGTGATGGACGTTTGGCAGACGTCCTATGTTTACATGGTTCTTGAGAAATTAGGTGTACTTGCACATATTAACTGCAGTTTAACGTCCCTGTCAAGTTCCCCAGTGGTTCCCAGAGGACGCCTGTGGCCCCGTTCCCAGCCACCAGCTTGCGTGAGCAGTGTGCCGGGGCCAGCACTGCTGTGGCTAAAGAGTACATGCGGAGGGTGCGGGAGGTGGAGGGCCAGCTGCGCAGGCAGGCCGGCAGGGTGACCCAGGAGGGCATTAAACTGGAGAGGGAGAGGAGCCACTTGGAGAGGATGCTGCGCAGCCTCAGGACTGATTTGACTGTCAACAGGAGGAGCTCGGAGGATAGGACCAGGAGACCATCCACTGCTGAGACGGTAAATGAACTGATGATGAACAGTCAGTTACAGAGTCTTGTCTCCAATCAGTCATCATGTACATAGATTTTGTTTCCATAGTTCAAGACAGAACATGATCCACCTAATCATCTATACTCATGGACCCTGAGACCCACACAAGTTCATTCCCAAACCTGAAAAAGCCACAAAATAACAAAACGCAACAGAAACAAATATAGCAGCATCTCTTTTAGGTATTTAAGTCTCTTCCTGACCATTTCCTTTGGCCTTACTGATACTTATTATGAGTCTTTTGGAGTTGTGCGATTGCCGCCAGCATGAAATGTTAATAGCCACACTCTGCCTGACCCCAACAGCATTCAGCAATACTTCAGGACTGCTGTTATGTTCCATTACGACCTCTTCCTGTGGAGAAGAAACTCCAAAAGATATAATATGTTGTTAAAATCCTACATGTCACACATTTTTATTACAAATCATATGCAAACGGAGTACAGTTAATAAATAAAGTTTAAAGAATAAGACTGGCAGTATTTTATATCCACCCAGCTGTTGCACACTAATGTGTTTCTTAAGGGTTTTGGAAAGTAATGACACTTGGAGGCACAGAGCTGTATAAGGCTTTAGATACACAGGTATTTCTTCTTAAAAGAATTAATTATCTGTTAATTGCTCTGGGTTTGTTCTTTAGACTTTAAATAAGTCCAGTAATGACTAAAACATTTAAGTTCCCACAGTCATTACAGCTTAACAAACGCCACAAGCGATGTAAGTGAGACAGCAGACTAAGGATGAACCTCAGTTGTCACGAGAGGAGATATGTTTGCTGACAGGTCTGTTCTGTTGCAGGAGAGAGATGGTGCCGATTACTTGCTGTTGTGTGAGAGGAGAGAGCTGGCTGAGTTGAAACAGGATCTGGAGGGAGCACTGAAAAACACGCTGATGCATTTAGAGGTGATGTTGTCTACTGTCGTCATCGGTTGACTCATTTTCCTTTAAGCCCCCCCGCCCGAACTGACCTATAACCCCCACATTAACCATTTTAGAGTGTGTTTTTTTATTTGTCTGTATATTGATAAGTATTAATCTGTAAAATAAAGTGTGATATGAAAAAAGGGAATATACAATCAGTTTGTTTCCAGGTTACCTATTTCACAGGGTCTCAGTGAGTCAGTACACATGCTTACTGTAAATCTCTCCCTGTCTTCCAGGCGCTGGGTGAGAGCAGCAGGCGGCTGCTGGACTGTGCCGGTGAGCGGGGTTGTGTCCTGGAGCTGCTGCCTCACACCGCCTCTGCTGGGGGACAGGGCTCCACTGCACAGACCTTCACCAAAGCAGACCCCGTCAGCGCCTTTACACCAGGTATGCTCAGGACAGAAGGTGAAACTGGATCAACGTCTGTGAGCAATCATGCAGTTGAAACAGAAAAAGGAGAGATACACAAAAGAAGGAGTAGGCCACAGAGACCAGTGTTACTAAGACTGAGTTTACACCCTTGCTAAGTATTCTGTGAGCTAAATGTCAATGCTAGTAAGTAAGTAGCATATTAGCAATGTGATCCACCCTAACCTGTTTGACATCTTAGTTAAGCATTTAAAATTAGGTGAATAGCAATAAACACAACACATTACTGATGGTAAAATAAGCAAAACAAACTTTGACACAGTGATGAAAAGTCTAATGGCAGACAGAACATGAATGAATGGGTGAACCTTTATTCCAGTATAAAGCTTTTTACACTTCATAATACACAGTGTGATTGTGCCCAAGAAGCTCTAATTAAACTTTAACTTGAACTTAAATTACTTTTGCTCGACACTATTACTTTAAACATTTAACATTTGTGGTGAAGTTGCAGGTAAGTGCTAAGATTGATCATAAACAGTGACATCTACTGGCCAAATGCTCGACACTGTTTTCTTGTGTGTGAAGTTAATCTGACACTACAGTGAAACTGTGTCTTAAAGGTGGTTTTAAAATATTTTATTATTATTTTGTTGAAAAAGACTGATCACTATTAAACATACTCTGCAGCAGAATGAGGAGCACATTACTCGAAATGTGTGACGCCTCGTGACACAGAGACAGGCTGGTCGTCATTTTTGATGTGGTAAAGTAAGTTATCAAAACGTCTTGGTGCGATACTTCTGCTTTGAAGGGTTGATAGTACGTCAAGTGGGGGTTTTGCTTTTCCTTCCCACCAAGCAGACTTTCAGTTTTAGCTTGAAGGTGCCTTTGTCTTTCAGATCTTATCTTGACATCCACGATCTTCCTTCTCGTTGACATTTTAAAACCAGTAGCACTTATATCTTTATTTAGCTTTCACTACATTAAACTCATCAGGTAGGTAGTTGAAGCGTTACCACAAGGTTTCCTAATGACAAATCCTGACACGCGTTACAAGTTCATATGAATTAATCATTATTTATATCCAGTAGACAGATGCCACATAATTACTGTTGAGTCATTAAAGGTATAATTCTTTAACGTTTGATATAAGGCTCAGGAGTTGTACAGTTTCTTTTCACTACAATAATCTCTAAAACATAGTCTTTGCCCACAGTACAACTGCCCATACTCACAACAAAATCTGATCTGGCCCACTATGTATCAAAAAGTAAAAGAGTTATAGTTTTGTGAATAGTAACAGGAAGATGGTTTATTGTGGGATAAACCTCACTTGTTGAAAACTGATTAGAATATTTTTCTGGACTCTTGCAGAGTGTAAACAGGTTTTAGATGCGTCTGCTCTGACAGTCAGCCAGTCACAGGAACTGAGGGAAACCATCAGACGGATGCTAACCAGCGCCATCACCAGGCAGAAAGCTGCTCATCGTGCTGTCAACGATGGCCTGGTCAAGAAAATTGCTGAGACTATCAACCTGCAGGTAGGCACAAATAGAGGAACACTATAAACATCTCCCTAACTGTTTCTATATGACTAATAGTTTCTACTTCATTCTGTATTTTGTAGCAAAATCTGACTTTGATGTCTGCAGCCACCAGACAGGCCATGTTTCGCAAGCAGAGGGAAATCAACTGCATTCGTCACAGCCACGGCAGAGCGCAGGTTGGTGTGCACGTGGATTTAATTTGAGGTTCAGTGATAATGAACACAAAGTGATGTTCTCCTTGTGCCATTTTTATTGACAGGGTCCAGAGTACAGTGGGGACGTACTGTCCAGAGAGAAACTCAACAGGCCTCTGGTGCATGTTTACCAGAGACACCCGGGGACACAGCTACCTGAGGCCGCCCTTCTCATCCAGGTGCTGAGTGCTTGAAATGTCAAATGTTGCTATCACACAATTTTGACATAAAGTATAATCATTTTGTAAAGTTAATGTGGTGAATAATAGATTAGTAGGGAAAGTAAAAGTTGCTTTATTATGCAGCCAGCAGGTACAGAACAAGATTTAAGCTACTGAAGGATTCACTAGGTTCACCAGCAAAAGTGCTAACATGGTGTCGTGTCTGCCTCTTCAGAGGTTTCTACGCTGAAAACTGATTTATGGCATAAAACTGTAACTTTACACCAAAAAAACACTGATAACACTGCGTAGAGTTGAAGAGAGGGACTTCTAAATATAGAATCATAAACCTTTTTGATGGAAAAGGAGATACGTTAGCTTGCACTTGCACCTCTGCAAACAATCTCAGTGACTAATCTAAACCAAACCAAAACTGGGAGTTGTCTTTCAATTCTGCTGCAAAAGCGGTGTTAGGGTTTGTGGAAGAAACCTGAATATAAAGAATAATGACAAATAAAGGCTTTGTTAGAGGAGTAAATCTGGCTTTTCATAGGAGCTTCTCTTCTCATGTCTTAAAATAAACACATGTAAACACGTGCCAGGATGTCTTTGTATTTGAATATTGTGGCAGATGTTCAGAAAAAGAGTGTCTCAGAAAAAACAAACCAGAGAAAATGTGTTTCTTCTGTCTCTCAGGGCAGTGCAGTGCTAAGGCGATGTCTAATGTCCTCTGAGGGTGAACTGGAAACACTGCAGCACACCTGTCGGCAGCTGCTGAACGACCTGCGGGGCAAGAGTGCAGCAGCTCAGGTGGATGCAGGGATCGTGCGCATGAGGCGCCAGCGGGTGGACAACCGAGCCATGCCTTCTTTCCTCCAGCAGGGGGTGTGCAGGGGCCAGCTCCCCTTATCTTGTGTTCCATAGAGCTTAAAAAAGCTTGACAGAGAGAAGGTAGAATGACTTTATGTGTGATGAGACATGGGAAGAAGCTATGCACAATAGGTACATGTAGTCCTATAGTTCTAGATTTATGCATTATAACAGCATTAGTTTGCAAACAGCTCTAAAAATGTTAGATCTCTTCAGTCATGTTGCAAAGTATTGTTGAAAGCAAACCCTGTTGGAAAAGCAGATTAATGCATATGGTTTCATAAAGAAACCCTGAACAGCTATATGGCTCTAATGTTTGCACACCTTTGGACACATGAGGTATATTTCTGCACTCTTGGGGTTTTTGTTTTCTCTCTCTTTGAAATTCAATAAAAGCTAAAAGAAAGTATAAAAAATTATGAAACAATGTGTAATTGTTTTGTTGTACCTGCCAGATTCTCGAGGTGTAACTAAAGTGAATTCAAGAAGAACAAATGCAATAAAATGTTAGATAAGCATAAAATATTAAGGTCTGCAATCACAATAAATGTGCCTAACATTTCCCTGTAGCAAACCGCAGCCAACCATAATTTAGTCTGTAACGGAAAGGACAGGGTTTATTTGCTTTAACTGCTTCATTGTGGTCTAATTATCTTATTATTACTACAATGAATCATGGCCATAATAAATCAAATGCCTTTTGTTTTTAAAAGGAAAACAACCTTAATAGAGGAAAACAGTTGATCAGATTCCCAACTGAAAACTATTCATTATTAAACTATAGTATTAGAGTTAATTTTAATGTAAAATTGGACAAACTCAGTTTTTTAATAACCAAACTCACTTAAAATACCTGTGGATTAAATTTATTTTCCATTAAATTAAAAACCTTGCTACTGGTCCTATCTCCTGCTCAGATTTCTATAATTCAGTCATGGGACTGCAGGTCACTTGACAGCCCTCCACCCAAACTCAGTTTCATTTATTAGAAGATAAGATTTAGGATTTAGTAAAATCTCCCCTGTTTTACCTCCGTACAAGACACATATCCTGCCATTTTGTATAAAAAATCATTATCTATAGATTTAGACCTAAACTTGAGCAGTTTCTATACAAAGCCTTAGTGAATGTCTTAAATGTGAATAGGACTATTCTCATCAGGACAGTGAGTCCAGGCAGTGCCGTCACGCCACAGGGAAGTTCACAGCCTAATTGAATCATACGTGCTGGGGTGTGGAGATTCTTGGAGTTAATTGACAGAATACCAAGTGAAACCAGAAGAGACGGAGCATTCAGGGGGTTCATTCAGTTTGAGATTAGGACAGCCAGTTTGTTCTAGAAAATAACAAGAGCAACGTGAGGAGCTGAAGAATCAAGCTGCAGGAATATTTTCTTCCCGTGAGACAAACGGTAATGTCGAATCTGGTTTACCCTCTGCTTCTCTTCTGTTTACTTCCAGGCGTGGGTAAGTGAACAAAGCGTGAGTGTGTGCGCATGTTTGAGTGGTTACTTGTGTTTATGAATGTACTAAAACAACAATGTTCTTCCCATTAGAAGTACTGTAGCTTTTACAGTAAACTAAACAAATAAAGTTGAAAATTTTCACTGCACATTAATTTAAGACAGCGAAGGAGAAGTTGGACCCAGCAGATGTTTGGCATCCTGCTTTTGGACTCACCACCCATGTTCTTCTGTAAAACATCAAAGCAATTTTTGTGGTTTTAACCAACATGTCTGTTCATCAGTTCCTCTCTTCTGTTACACCTGCGTGTTCCCCACCGTCTCACCTCTGGAATGCATCGGGTTTCCTCTGAAGTGTCCACCAGGGCAGATCTGTCTCTCAAGCAGAGCTGTGGGAGAAAAAGGTGAGGGCACCTGAAGTCACTGAACAACATTTAAATGAATCAAAACTGAGAAAAAGAACTGAGAAATGTAATGACAGCACAGCGGGAGATGTCAGTGTGTTTTTTTTTTTTAAATGTGTGTTTGTGTGTGCAACTCTCAAACTAATGTTTCTGATAAACTTTCAGGAGACTTCCATGTGGTGCTGCATGAAAAAAGCTGCATCCTGCCTACACTGTGTGGAGACACGGGTGAAAAATCCACTATGGGACTCAACTTCACCTTCACTAACAAATGCTGCAGCACACACCTGTGCAATCGAGCAACACCTGCCGCACACTACTGGACTGCCACATTACTCACTTATTTCATACTCAGTTGTATGAATAGATGAACATTAATGTGGGCACCTGGGTGTGACAGCCTTATTCTGCCCTCTAAGGACCAACATACTTTAGTGAATTAAGTTTAGTAAGTTGATCTTTACTGTAAACAAGATTTATTTTAGCATCTATGTGACACAGAAAAACAATAATTTGATCTGATTGTTGCTAATAACATCTAAGGACATAAATTTTTGGTTGCTAGACTGTTTCGGGAATGGAATGGTGTTGTTTTATTTTAGTATTTTATATAAACTATAATAAACGTATCAGTTAAGTTAATTGCTGATACGCCTGAAAAGTAAGTATTAAATATAGTACAGTATATGTGTATAATAACAGTATTAAAACTGTCTTAATGTGGTGAATTCAGTGTAAAGAAACATTATGTTATTTATGAAACCACATTTGAAACTGTAGCATTTCAGTATTGGACAGTGTTTTACTGAAACCCTCAACATGAATGAAACCTTTGCACAGAGGTCAACTTGATCTGACCTGTGTGTGTGCTCGTATGCAAAGCTGGCACACTTGAACGCCTCCCTGCTCTGCCAAACATAAAACATGACATAAAACGTAATTAATCACATTTCAAGGCAGACACACATACATTTAAAGGCTATACTGTCTATTATTAAATGACTTTTAACCGATTCTCGACCATGTGTGAGTAGAAATCAAGCAGAAAGAAAAAACAAGAAAACGTATAACTCCAGAACTTACATAGTAATGCTCACATTATTTCTTTCTTTATTATTATTGATTTAGCAGGTGTCAGACTAACAGTGCTTGATATTAAACGAGAAGCACTAACATATAAAAGCCGAGTGGGCGGATTCTCTGCTGTGATTGGTCCGCGTCGCTGTCAGTCTAATCTGCCAACTGCAGGTGCTGTTAATTTGGGTACACCTGGAGGAGACACAGTCACTGATGTGCTGGATTACATTTACATTTACATTTACAGTTCTGGTAGATGTTTTAAAACCCTAAACGTTAAAATGTGCCACATTTCAGCCAGACTTCAGCGCCTCTTTCACCTTTCGCTGCTCGTCGTGCTGCCGCTTTTGGCCTCGGCTTTAAATCAAACTGTCCAGGTGATGAAGACAGTTTCCCGGAGAGAAGCACCGACCCTGCCGCCGCCCTACCTCCACCTCCCCGTGTTTGTGGAGTCGAGGCTGCCGCTGGTGAGGAAGGAGCATTTCTCTCCGGCCAGAGGCACCGGACTGGAGCCTTTACCTGAGCCCGTTCGGAACATCCTGCTCCCGCTTCGGCGGCCCAGCACCACCACCACCCCGCCCAGTGCGTCTGGAGACTCCGTGAGGACTTACTGCGAGCTGAACAAAATGCATGTGCAGGTGTCGAAGAGCATTTTGGGCTCCGGGGACGCACAGTCTCAGCTCAGACTGGGGACATGTCGAGCCAGTAGAACTACAAGACACTACCTGTACTTTCAATATGACATTGACATGTGTGGGACGAAACGCCAGGTGATTATCTAGTATCTTACTTTATGTCCTAATAAGAAGGAGAATCTTAACTCTAAACTCTGTTTAGTGGTTTGTTTATAAATAAATGCTGTTTGCAGTAGGACTAGAATGAAACCAACTAATAACCTCATTACAAAGTCTTAAAACCAGTTCTGGACATAGTCACAGACTTTTGGGTGAATGTGCTTCAAGAGTGTTGGTTTATCAGTGGAAGTTTAATCTGGAACTATTACAATAATATACTGTACATAATAGCAATAAATTAATCAAAGTGCCTAAAATGGATTGTTCCAGTTTCTGAAATGTGACAACTTGCTGTTTTTCTTGAGTGAGATAGATTTAGAGCTTTTTATAACTATAATTATTTATGACATTTTAAATTTTTCTGATGTTTCAGACTCAATAATTTATTTGAGCAAAGCTGTAGAGATAAATCTGACATTAAATAATAATAAAATACAGTTAGTTGCAACCTTGTCTCAATAACAAATGGAAGGACTCCGGTGGAGCTTGGTGCACATAAAGTGCAGCTTTACACATATTGAGTCTTTGTCTTGTTAATAGAAGCTTGATTATTTAGCCAAATCTTTGCAGATAATTGATAACAGGGTGACCTATTCGAACACGCTACAATATCACCCTCCGAGGCACCAAGGACTAATCAGACGAACGGTGCCCTTCACCCTGCCTGTTGCATGTTACTTTAACAGGTGAGCTTGGCTTCAGAAATCATTGTGAACAAAACTCTTTTGCCTTTTAAAATCAAACATGTACAGTTTGTATTTAACCAGGAGAATGTATTTACCTGTTCAGGTACCAATATTCATACAAAATTGGCTACACACCAGAGCTACAGATGCGCAAGATTTTCAAACCAATGAAGAATCAAGCAAAGTTCATTCTGACTCCACATAATGGTAAAACTCACAGAAACACATCTGATTGCTGCAGTTCTCAGATCTTGGGTTAAGAACAACACTAATAATAATACTGTATTGATACTATAAAGCAGTTTTCAATACACCAATAGATCCTTTTGATTCTGTTGAATTACTTGGTCATACTAATATATTAATTGCTTTACAATAATCATATTATGTTTCTTATCATTTGATTTTCACCAAACAATCCTTTTACAAACCTTTCTCCATCTTTCAGCTCAGTGGGAGCGGCTTTCTGCATCAGATGAGTACATGTTAGGGGAACCCATGTACTTTGAGGCTCAGACTGCGTCGTTGTCCCAGGATGAAAGACTGTATGTCCACTCGTGTTATGCGACTCCTGAGAAGTCCCACACTTCTGAGCCTCAGTTTCCAGTTGTGACAAACTTTGGGTAATTCACATATCGCTCTCTCACAAGAACTCGATATATTGCGATTCATTCTCACTTAGTTTTCTCTACCTATATTATTAAATGAACATTTGTTATGGCCAGCTTTTCTTTCCTTCTGTTAAAGGTGTATGGTTGAAAGCAAGGACCGTCGCTCTAGGTTCATCCCATATAAAAACAATGCTGTGAGATTCTCTGTGGATGCCTTCTTGTTCAAGGGAATGACAGGCCGGGTAAGCAAAGAGACATTTTTGTGTTAGAGCTTCTGCAGACCCACAAATCATCAGGCGTATGTTTAAATACAGCACTACAAGACTGAAACAATTTATTGACGTCTATCCTCTAGCTCTACATGCACTGCACCACATCTGTGGGTAGTTCAGTTCCTTCACGTACAGCCAAGTCCTGCAACTACGACACAACTTTGGGAAGGTTAGTCCGTTGTTTTTTTTCTTTATTTAATTTTTTCAGAAATTGAAAAGTGAAAAAAGGAATCTGGTCTTCATCATTGTTTTTCTCAGATGGGTTGAATTGTATGGGCCAGACTCTGTGTGCACCTGCTGTGACTCCAATTGTGAATCTGTTGCATCTACAGGTGAGTCATTACTTCTTTAATTTTTCCTTAATACAACTAATGTAAGGCATGAAAAAGACATTCTGCACACTATTGTTTTGTTGTTTATTAAAGTAGTAATTTCTAACGTGTGATTCTGGTGTGCCTGTGAGATGCCTTGGAAGTCAAAGTTGTAGGCGTAGCGCTTCCCGTACAACTTGGTCATGATGTTCTTGTCATAGTAGTAGCGCAGAGCGCGGCTCAGCTTGTCATAGTTCATATTGGGCTTGCTTTGATTCAATTTCTTTGTTTCATGTGATGCTATATGTCTCAATTAAGTACTTTGTGACTTACAAAAGGCTGGAGTACTTTTCTATTGGACACCTCTGCTATAATTTGTGGATAAATTATGTGCTAATATAAAAAGTTCAACATTTTGCAGTGACCAAATTAATCAGCACCAGAGCGTGGAGAGTAGAGCCTAGAGTGAAACCTGCCACAACCCCAAAGAGGAAGACTGTTTCCACCACGACATCAACAGCACCTCAACTGGAAACGATGGAAGAGGTGACTGAATGGACGATGGTTTCACAGCCTGAAGCTATAGCAGTGACTCAGATGGGACAGGGGGGCAATAAATTGGAGTGGCCGCTCAGAGCAGGAGGGGAGAGGTGGGATGGGAAGGAGGATGGAGGAAGGCGGGTGACAGGCTCTGCTGTTGTGGCAGAGGAGTTGGTCTCACAACCACACACGATATTTGAAGAAATCTTTGGTTTTGATGATTAAAGTTGACGTTCAAAATGTTATTTTATGTTATGTTACTCTTTTAAGACTTGTAAGGGTTCCGTTTTCATGCAGAGAGTAAGTTGCAGGTATCCACACGACGGCTGTACATAAATGAATATATACATTAAACAAGAGATCATATAATGTAAAGAGACAAAAACTTCAAAATGCCACATTTCAATACAGAATCAGTCACTGGAGTCCATGTTCTAGTCAAACATTTATTACATCATGAGTAAATGTTACAGTGCTACATGACAGTCATTCTGTACAGTTTATCTTTTACAAATGTCAGGCCATTAAATGTGATAACTGCAATTTCGGCCTATGAAGAAGAAAGAAGTTACAAAACCATTATGCTACTCACACAGTAAAAGGTGTGAAATACACCTTTACATCATTTTACGATCAAACACATTACTTACAAATGGAGAGGAAAAAAAAACTTGGTTTCATAACAACTGAATAACTGTTAATATATATTTTATCAGTATATTCAGAAAAGTCTTGGATGAGTACAATACCAATGCTTTCCATTCATCATGGAGTCACTTTACTCTCATGCTTTGTCCATTCTTAATGTGATACAGACATAATGCCCTTATACACCAGACCGTAGCGTCATATCAGCTTCATGACAGGGTTCAGCTCAGGTACGTCCTTGACGGAGTGTGCACATTTAATCTGGCACACTTGGATTCCTCTCCCATTTTATCCCATTCAGCTGTGACAGGCTTTGTCCTCAGTAGTACGAGCTCAGGTGGGAGTGAGTGGTTGGATGTCTGGTCATGGTTGACCCAGGGTAGATAGGATTGTTGGGGGAGTTCCAGTATGTCGACGGAGAGCTGAAAAAGTTGGCGGGGGAAACTGGCATAGGTGGAGGATGGCCACTCATGAAGTTCATTTTGGGCTGGTGGCTGTGGTAGGACTGGACATAAGACATGTCACTTGGATACTTAACAATCCCACTATCTGACGTGTGATTCTGGTGTGCCTGTGAGATGCCTTGGAAGTCAAATTTGTAGGCGTAGCGCTTCCCGTGCACCTTGGTCATGATGTTCTTGTCGTAGTAGTAGCGCAGAGCGCGGCTCAGCTTGTCATAGTTCATATTGGGCTTGCTCTTGCGCTCACCCCAGCGCTTGGCCACCTCGTCAGGGTCAGTCATCTTGAACTCACCGTTGGTGCCCTCCCAGGTGATGATGTTGGCGTTGTTGCTGTCGGACAGCAGCTCCAACAGGAACTGCCACAGCTGGATCTGCCCTGAACCTGGAAGAAATAAAAAGGTAGAATTAAGGAACTGGACGTGGATGAAGCAAAACAGAAAATCTGCACAATTGTTAGTACTAGGTTTGAGAAAAGTTTGTGGTGTGTTTTTACAGGATGCAATTGGTATGTAAAAACAATGCATGAGCTTTAGGTAACATTTAAAACTAGCATTAGAGTTTTGAATAAAGGGGTGTCAAAAGTTACTCATTGATGCATCCAGTTATTCCAGGACCTTGGGCAGCTCCTTAGTTTTCCTTTTGAAAAGGTGCACTACTTAGTTTTCTTGTGGATGTGTTCTCTTCCTACCATAATATCTATATTTAACATCTCATTCAGCTTTTTTCCCCACCAAATGTGACCTTTTCACTGTGTGGCTTGGAGGAAATGACAGACAACAGGGCAAAAACCTACCCACAGGCCTGTGAGCGCTGGGGTCAGGCAGCTTGTATTGGCTTTGTTTGCCTGTTCGGTTCTTGGATGAGCTGAGGGCTTGGCCTTCTGTGAGGAAACAGCAGGGCAAACAGTCATTTTGGTGAGAGGGAAGCCAGATTTTATGTCTGTGTAAGCGTGATGCAATTGTGCTGACACAACAGGTGTTGCTTGTCATTTACTTCATTTTGGAAAATAAGGGCATGTGTGCCAGCCCTTGCTTGCTTTTTTTTTTTCTTACGTTGCCAAAGCGGACAGTGTAAAGGCCTCATTTGTGTCATTGTTGTTGCTTTATCTTGTCGTGGTTCAGAGTCTTACCTGGGTTGGCTAGTCGACTGCTAATGGGCCCTAATGTCTGATACGGGTCTGTAAGGGGGGCAAAAAAGCATGTTAAGTCATTGTTTTTATACATTATCTTTCTTGCACATACTACTTTAATAATCTTGTTAGTCTCTCTCCCCCCCCCCCCCCCAAGCTTTCAAGGTTGGATAAACACGTTTTACATCACATGCACCATATCTCAACACATCAACATCACATGACAGATATCTCAACATACAAAAAGTACGTTCTTATGCAACATAACTGCAAAGGTGATGAAGGGCACATAATCACTGGATGGATTTTGTTTCAGTGCTACTTTTATTAATGGCAAGTGGTTCGACAGAAGGTGGTGGGTGTGGATGGAAGATGTACAGAGCACACAACTACCACACCACAGACACAGGTTGAACTCCAAAGTCCTGTGTGTGGTTAAGTTTAGGCAACAAAAGTACTTTGGTTAGGGTTAGTGAAAGCTTGTGGTTTTTGTTTGAAGGTTTAACGGTTAATAAGCATGTTGTTTGCAAACTCAACTTTTCACTATAAAGCCAAACCACATCTTCCCCTAACCTTAACCAAGTGCTGTGAGTGCCTAAACATAAACATAAGTGTTGCTCACATCTCTAGTTTGTTGTGATTCTACTAGTAGGTCTTCTGTTGTTTACTGATGCCCACGTGTGCCAGCTGGAGAAACAACTAGTGGGACAGATGTCACTCGCTACTGATGTGTTTGGTCACATCAGCATGTCGATGAGCATTTAGCTCAAACCACCACTCTGTGTAAATAAGAGTAGTGGTTTGAGTGCTTGTATGTCAGTGGGTTTAATATGATAAAACTAGGTTGCGTTCATACCTGGCACAATTCTTGGAGTGGGCTCTGTAACTCTTGTGGTATGTTGGTGATCCATGGAAGAACCTACAAATCAAAAAGAAGAAAATGTGAAGCTTATTGTCGGCTGTGGCAAAACCAGTTTCTAGGGAAAAACAGATCGTCAGTTCCGTAAAGTCCGAGAATTTAGTTGTCATACCTTTAGGCACTGGAGTCATGGTGTTTGTTGGCCAGCTGTTTCTGCGGCTGATCTCATCAAAACTGCTCTCTGCACACACAAACAAACACAGATATGAGATGAGATGAGACAAGACATTGACAGGCACGTGGCTTAGCGAGTCTTTGAAGTGGACACTGGGACAGGTCAGCTATAGTAGGAAGGAAGTCAGCAAATGGATGATAAGCGCTGGTGGTCTGAAGGTGACCCATAGTTTCTTGAGTGAACATTCTTTTGTTCAGGCCACCCCTGTCGCCACAAAATTGTGAATTGTGTCCCAGGAGCCAGACTCATACCCCACATTTCCTGTGCTGGTGCAGCTGCTTCCTGTCTGAAACTGGCTGTTGAGTTCTGGACTCATCAAAGTTTTTTGTCAACTGAGACTAATGCTGTACCGAGCAGCATTTTAGATTCCAAAAACCATTTGAAACTCAGCACCTTTTTTTAATCTCTAAGTCATTCAAGTAGATTTCCTCAGGGCTCTTTTGTGACCCTGAATTCTGAACTTTGATCTCACACCCAGAAACATTCAAACAGACCTCAACAATGTAACTAAAGGGAAACTGTGGCAGTTAAACTTGAAAACTAAGAGAAAAGTGTTATCTTGGAGAAAAGTGTCCCTTTTAAAGTGCTGAACAGTTAAGTACGCAGGTCCTTTAGTAAAAATACCACATTTTTAAAGGGGAACAATTTAAAAATGCATCATTACAGGTATTATACACTAAATAAACTTTATTTTATTTACAGATTTTTAATTGTGTAAGGAACCTTTTAATGTTATCAGTAGTGGATGTGGAGCTACTTTAAATGCAGTTGAGTAGTTCAATGCAGTATCGATAATAAATCTTAGGCTGAGATGAATATCTAGCCACATGAAATTGTATAAAATTTGACTGTTTTCAGGTTTCAAAGGTCAGAATCACTGGTTCAATATTTTGTGTGTTTAAAATATAGCTGCCAAGTAAAATAAAAAAAAAAAAAAAAGCACACAATTAGATTCCAACCACAAACACCCTCACTCATCATCGTGACAAACTACTAACTCCCCCTTTGTCCATTACACAGTTGTGCTGCGGTGGCCTAATTTTAGCTCTCTTCATGAATTATTTCAACACCAACTCACAAACAGTCTCGTCTCACTGCGCACCTCCCCCTAACATCCTGTCTAAACAGGGATGATGTTTAAAATGAAGAAACAAGAACTGCATCTCAGTAGCTACTGTTTTATTGGAGGTGGAGGGAGACGTCTATAGTTATCCAGACTTAAACGCAACTAATCAGCTCGGTGAATATGTGATTTTATTAGATTTCTTTAAATGAGATTTAGAAATTTTTAATTTTGAAAACACAAGTGAACAAATCTTAAACTGTGCAAAAAAAATAGATTTTTCATGGCCTTTGAATGAAAACTAGGTGTTAAGGAGAGTAGGAATGGATGGTCTCACCTGCTTTCACCTGTAGTCTAGGTTGTTGTGGTGGTGTGTTGTTGGTGGGAGTTGTGGGGTATGAGAACGTTGGGCTACCTGAAACAAAGACAGACAAAAATGAACATTATATTATTGATTTTTTTAAAGATGGATAAAACAAAAATTACTGGTGCCTTTCATGAATAGTATTTCAGAAATAAATTATAGACATTAAGGTTTAATTAATCTCTGAGGACTTTTCAGTTTCAGTTATATTTCAGCATGTTGCTTTCATTGTGTGGTAATATCACCATGAAGTCTCTACCCATGATGACTGGTCTTTTTCTAAAGCTTGTAAATGCTGCCAATGGTCTTCTTTTGATTTATATTTCTAACAGTGTTTGTAGAAGCTATACTACCGCTGCTTCATCAGTCATAAACACTACAGGGATGTAATGCAGCATGTATCGAAATCTCATATTAACATATGTGTCATATATGTCAATGACATACATGCTAAACACAGAAAACCTGTGTTAGGAAAAAAGGAACAGCGGCCAAAACACTTGCTGAAGACGTCAAATTAGTTTAACAACATGGCTAACAGCCTCAGATAACATCATGTTCTTCTAGCCTCAGCAGGAAAAAACAGTGACCTCTGTAAATGCTCCATGTTACAAGGCGCTTCAGTTATTTGGCCCACATGATCAATTGAGCTACACAACTGCATATTTTTCTAGAATCTGCCATTAATGACTTTTCTATTATTTTTAAGAATAGTTTAATCGTGTGTAACTTCATAAAACGGTAAAAGCAAAACAAAACATTATTCACTGATATTCCTGGTATAACCACACATTACATTTAACTGTGTGAACTGTGCAGAGACTCTGTTTTTGTACTTCATACTGAATATCACAGTAAAATATCCACAAAGCCTCCTGTCTGATTTCTGTTCCTGCAGATAAAATACTTTGGGCCAAAGAACAATGAAACAACATTTACACTGTGGCAATCTGACAGGTGATGAACACCAAACAATATTATCAGCTGATGAGAGATATCTCAGGCGCATGGCGAGCCTTACTCTGCCGGAGGTAATTAAGGTGCGAGAGCAGGATGTCTGCGTTGTAGGCAGACGTGAGACGCATCATGTCCTCCTTGGTCATCTTGCACAGAGCCTTGCCGTCCAGTGACTGGAAGAGCATGACGTCCACCTCCTCCAGGACGTACTCCTTGATGGCCCAGTCCAGCCACTGCCTCACGTGGTCCTGTGTCCAAACCTCAGGATCTGGCATCAAAGGGTGGAGGGAGGAGATTCACATAGAAACAATGTCCTTTGTTAGACAATAAATCTTTAAGCTGCCTGGAATGCAAATGATATTTGAACTTGTAAATTGTGATGAATGCTGATCTGGTGCTGGTGGTTTAAAAAGTCACAAACAGGAAGTTGCAGGTAGAAGAGTCATACAGAAATGATCATAAATGACTGTGGTCAAACTAATTTTCATAATGGATTTCCTGTGCAAATACTTTATCCTCCACTAAAACATGCTTATTGTGCTTATTTGTCACACTTGAACGCCTCAGCTTCGTCAACCAGAATGACGGCTGCTTTCATGTTGATCGGTTGAAAGGCGCTTTCTCTGTCCTTAGCTTTAATTTAAATTTAAGACATGCTTGTAAGAGCAGCAGATTTTGTGACTAAGTTTAAAACCAGATGTGATTCAATCTGCATATACTGAGAAATGACAGTTTAACTTGTTGAACATATTTGTTGAGTATTTTCTACCTATAAGTAGAAAACAGACTAGAGGATGGAGGGAGGAGTGTCTTTTTAGAAATGCTCTAAAAAAAGTCTTTGACTGAACATGATTTGGTTGTAGGATACGAGAGATGAACAACACAGGAAACTATTGAAATAAAAGTGCCTGATGTGATATGTGTGATTTTGAGACTGATTGTAAATGAGTAGTAGGGTGGGTATAACCACTTTGAGTAAACAGATACCTAGTTTTACCTAATCTAAAATGTATTTTTTATATATATATGTATATACATAGTGTATTTTTATTGTTCATCAAAGGTGTATTTTGCTGTGATGCCTGTTAATTGCAGTAACTCACAGACTGACTTTTAAATTCTTCTTATCCCAGGACGTTTAAATGGTGGTCATTTAATTTTTAAATTGATTTAAAACATAAATAAAATTCACTATATTCAGTCAGGAAGGCAAACTCATTTCCAGTAGCCAACAATGATTGTGAATTGCCCGTAATATTAGGCAGGAGCCTTAGTCATGAACAGAGGTCTCCACACCCTCAAATCCAGATTGTCCTTGTTTAACACATTCTGCAGTGAAATAATATCCGAGTATTATAAAGCAGAATAACTCGGTGATTAATCTAGTGGGCTACATTTGTAGCGTCAACTGCACCGCTCTAAAGTGGTGTCCCTCCAGACACTGACTCATGCTGCTTTGAACGGTATGAAAGCTGTGCAAAATAGAGAAGAGCAAATTTATCATCAGGTTAGTTTTTCAACGACTGGACCTGTGATTCATGCACGGTTGAGCATGAAATAAGGTGTATTAGCTCGTTTAAGTCTTGACTATGACTTCTTGGATAGTAATGACCCATTACTGCCAGTCTTTTATATGATAACTAAGATAAACCTGAATTCATCCCACAGTGGGGAAATTAATTATCCAGGTCATTTACAATGTTTAGATCAAACATGAAGGAACTTTAACTTTAACACACGGCTGCCATAATTATAGAAATAAAGGCATTGTAACTTTAATTGGTGCAGGATTGATCTTCTCTGTTTTAATGGTTGGTTTTACTGCATTATGTATTTTTCATATCCTTTTTCAAAACCTCTATCTATACCATCTACTGATATTTATATGGCATATCTCTATATATCTCAGTAGTATGATTACAGATGTGGCTACTAGTAATTGATCCTTTTAATATTATAGGGTTAAAAACAGAATTCGAATGATTACAAATAAAAATACCCATACCAGCCCATCGCGCATCTATTCCTGCATGTTCTCTCTCTCTCTTGTTAGCATCAGACTTATGAGAGTTAAATTTACTCTTTAGGCTTCACACTTTTAAAATAACATCCATGTATCATTGTGATATCATGCTCAAGCTGACATCTGTGGTACAGGAGAATCATAGTGAGTGGTGGCAGTTTGCAGAAAAAGGGTGAGAAGCACAAACACACTGCGCCCATGTTTAATTCAGTTATTGATATTGCTTGAGCCCAGTTAGGTCGGTTCTTTGGAAATGTCGTGTGTGGAGGCTGATCAAGGATGACTGCCAGCTCATGCGAGTGAGTCAGCTCACCTGCAGGCACGATGACCCTCTTCTCCTCTGTCCCGCTGCTGGGTGGGGTGGCAGTCTGGGGGCTGACTCGTGGCTCTGGGTATGAGGCCTGGTATGACATTGGGGCCCCGTCATTGCTCATGTGTCTGGAGCGTTTGACGCTGCAGTCCACAGGGGACTCACGGCTAAAACATACAGAGGCACTGTGTTAAGCAGTGATCATTAATTAAAACATAGAGAAGAAGTTTGGATTCACAGTGAGATACATCGATTTACATAGCTACAAGAACTGCTATCTTTTCAAACAATGAGATTTTTATTAGTGTGGCTGTTAATCTCTGGCAGTGCATCATAGATTTCACAGTTTCAACTGACTGCAAGTACATTTCCTCTTGTGGTGTTTGTTAATATCTGTAGCTGACTAATTATAAATTTAGTCCTGTACTGTGTCTTAGCAACTTGATCTGTAAAAAGGTCTGTAAGGAGTGAGCTGGAAGTAACGTTGAGCCAGTTGCAGCAGATGTTTTTGCCAAGACATTAAATGTTTGCAGAAATCTCTACTCAGTAACTGCAAACAAAAAGATATTTAGAGTTTCAGGTTTGTTTATGTGTCAGAAAAACTCCACAGCTTCCACTGCATGTATAATGTTACTTATGTAAAAGAACAAAAATTTCGCCTAAGCTCTATTGTCTGTATTAGAATAGAAATATTTAGACTTTATTCTATAATGCTAATGTACAAATGTGTAAAGAGCAGGTTACTGATTGAGGTGAAATTAGTTTTAATTGATTCGTCCTGCAGAGTTTCGCCAGATGAATCTGTGAGCTCATGAGATAAATCACGAGATGGGAAAAAGAAAAGATGTTAAATTGTTATGTGAAACCAGAGTTCAGAGGGAAACAGCTTTAACTTGAACATGTTTCATTATCAAGTTATTGTAGATATCAGTTAAATGTAGTGAAAGAAACTATTTGGAACTATTGTCACTGATTCCTCAGTTAAAATGGAAACATTAATGACATGTTTGTCAATTATGATGACTTAAGTAAGAAATATTTACAGAGTGTGGAAAAACCCTGAATGTTGACATGGATCCTAACAAAGACACAGTCACAAAATCTGGGAATCTGTGCTCCCCTGTGGCCCTGGTCAATCCTGACTCACCTGGTTCCATTGACGTGTTCTCCTCTCTTCCCAGGATTTTGCGCCGCTGACCCCACCCACTCTGAGTCGGTGGACTCCGGACTCTGCTTGGAGGTCTGGCTGAATCCGCCGGGCGACGTCATCTCGGCCTTCATGTGCATGGCCGGGGCTGCAGGGTAGGACGGCTCGAAGATCTGCTGATCCTCACTCACTACGGACAGTGCTTCCTGCCCAACAGAGCAACAGCGGTCAGTGTCTGACATTAAAGTGCCCGGTCACAACCTGTTCAGTCCACGAGGATGTTTCAGTACATATGAAGAGATTAAAAGAAGATTACACCAAATCACATGTACTGTGTCAGAAACCATGAGATATAAAGTCTATAACCAACAGTAACGCCTTTCCCCTTTTCTGCTGAGTACATTGCCATTGATGGAGTATTATAATGGGCGTGTTTTTTAAAGTAATTGTTATTGTATAAACTGACTTGTTTTTATCTGTTCAGTTCCACCAGTTCTCTTTACTTCCTCAGAGGTTCTTCAACAATAGATTTTAAGAGTTGAGTCCATTTCTTGTTGACTTTTCTTGACCTCACCTTTTTTTTTTTTTTTTTTAACTATGTTAAGATTCAAGATGACAATCACGCATGTTATAATACTTACAATTCACTGGGATTCCCCTGTGGAAACTTTACAAGTTCTATCTAAACAAGCAGAGCGATAACTTTATCAAACCTCTAAGAAAAACACTCAGGAGTGAAATGGCAAGAATACAGTTTAGAAATAGTGTGAAGGCTGTAGTAAGGAGGCTGCCTAATCTTAAAGAACATCAGTAACTTTAACCACAGTTTTATTTTGTCGTTAGGATCGGGGTTGCAGGGAGGAGGGGTGTTAGCTCAAGGTGGAGTCTAATCGAGATTTAAGTCTGTCTTCCTGTGTTCAGCACCTACAAAACCCTCAGCCTCAAAACCACCCAAAGATGGCACTTTCATTCCACGCACTTCGAGAGGGCAAATGTCGGACCTGTCGTTTGGTCCTCTGCACAAATTTTGCCTTTGCATGTGAGATGAGACCACAGCGGCCTAAGTGGGTGCAAGTGCGTGTTTGTTTAGAGGAGTTGAGCATTGTCTTTGGGCCTCGTACGTCAGTGCCGTGCTTTTTCAGTGGCCTACAGGAAACCTGGCCGCCATGTGCAGAGGAACCTTTTGGCACAGGCCAAGGGAGAGGAAGTGGTGGAGGAGGGGGGCACAGAGTAAAAAATGTGGGTCATTTTAAAGCTGGAAAACAACCCTAAAGGTCTGCAATCGGGAGGGGGGGGGGGGGAATAGGTTCACTGGGCAGCGCGAAGAGTATAGCCTTGATTGAAGTGCCGCCTTCACATTGTTTTTCTCGCCTTTTTTTTCTTGCCTGTATGTTTTTTTTAGCTCAATTGTTGCTTGAGCATTGTTAACTGCATCTTAATGCATGGCACACAGTTTGGCATTTCCTCGAGGCTGCAAAGAAACTGATACACAAGTCAGCAGTGTGTGTGGCATGTCAATAACCTGCTGCTGCTGCTGCTACTTGCAGCGTTGGCTGTGTTTTTTTTTAACAATCACAGGCAAAAGATTGATATTAAAATGCTAAATCTTGATTTAACATTAAATAAATATGTCCTGAAGACACAAAAAACCCCCATTTTTTTTAATAAACTGAGATTATGCTGCTCTCAACTTTGTCCAACTGACTCTGACTGAAGTGGCCTCAAAGTGATCAGGCTACAGGGTTGTGGTTAAGGTTTTATTTTCACCAACAGACACCGAACTATAGGTGAGATCTCACGAAGCAGCTCTTCAGACTTCTTGGAGCTCTTGGAGCAACAAAAGGCCTTACATGACTTTATTGATGAATGCAGTAGCCTACTCCCAAGTACCTTTAAACAGACTTCCTTGTGTTAAATCAATGGACTTCCCCTTTAAATGTTGTAACTACCTAGTTACCTAACTAGTCAGAAAATGTTTTATACATAAGATGTGATTGTGCATGGTACGTAAAAGCGTAAAATACATGCAGCAAATGTTTAGCAGGACTTGGTGTACTCCTGGTTGCTTTGTTATACTTCTGTTGTGTTGTCCTCTTTCCCCCAGTCGTCCTTTCACACACTGGGTGCCTTCAGAGGCCGTTTACTGCAGAAGTGAAACAGTTGACTGAAAGCGGGATGAAACAGCCTGCCGACAACAAATTCTCATGAGAATGCATGATAGTGAACAGTTGTACCTCGTGGCTAAGAAGAATATTTCGACGTTTCTTTTCATGCTCAACACTCAACACTGTGGATATTTGCTCATAAGATTGACTTTTCACCACTGTACATTCAGTGACATGCTCATGCTTTCACAACCTGAAGACACGCTCCCGCTCTTTCTTTATCTTCCCCTTGTGCTCTCTCCCTCTCTTTCTCTCTCTCCCTCTCTGTCGCTCGCTCTCTCTCTCTGACACTGATACAAATATACCAAAATGCGGCCTGACCGCCAATGCCACAACTCACTTCCTGTTCAGTGTGCTTCAGCCTGTTGCTCAGTGACACAAAACAGCTTATGAAAACATGACCTGCTTGAGAGTGACACTACCTTGTGCCTCGATGTCCTAACATTTACGCTGGTTGTGTTTAGTTTTAGAGTTAACACTTCGACTCCTTCACTTGCTGTGAGAGAACAAACATGAAGTCCTGCATGGAAACTTTTGACACAGCTATAAGTCAGCAGCTTTGCAGGTTGCATCATGCACTCTTGCCCAAACTGAGAACTTGTTTACGACATAGATGTTCAAACTCTTCTTTTTATATTCTTATAACAATTTAGATTCACTGTTTAACTTCAGGTTCACTCCCACCCTAACCTGAGGTGTAGTTTAACAGGTTCAGCTCCAAACAATTCATTTTCGTAGAGATATTAAAGCAGCCTGGTTGACAAAGCATTAGCTGGCAGACATGTTATGAATTGGACGGTGCTGATATTGCTGTGATAACATCCCAGGCCCTGAATTTGTAAAATAAGTGACTGTGAATAACTTTTGCTCCAAAGACAGTTGTTAAAAATGTTTTTTTACTCTTAGATATAATTTTATGCTGCATGTTGATGTAGGTGACGTTACTATCAAGAATTCAATAACAAAACATTCTGAATATTGTTGGTATTGTCTAACTAGAGCCCACCATCTGGCATTATATTTAAGAAGTTTCACATTTAGCCATTTTGATTGATCGACTAATCATTTCAACTCTGCTGTTAAGTTTAAAACCATGTTTTCTGATCTTTTCTGATATTTCTGTTGTTGGAAGATAAATCTCAGCGAACATTTGTCAATTTGTTCAATACATTTTAACTCTAATGTTTGTTTTTTTTTTTGCTTCTCCAGGCAAATTAAAACAATTCAAATACATTTAGATCATGTGGACAGATTGGACTCATGACCAGAGGCTGTAAGAAGGCATCACTTTGTTTAAAGGGATTTTTGGTTGGGAACCATTGCCCCAAAGTGCAACCAAGGATGTGGTTAACAGCTGCTTTTTTGCACGCAAAGAACAGGATTTATACTTGTTGATTTATTTTTAGTAATTTTATGATGTGCCTTTAGGTAGATCATTGCCTCCATATTTTTGGAAACACCTATTCTTATTTGTGGTGCATTCAAGAAGCTGATTTGGGGACACAGTTCGGTACCAAACTTGTTAGTTTAAATAAGAAACTGGCACTGAACTTATTGATATAGGTGTTTTCTTTAATGTGTTTCTAGAAATTCAGTGCATTTTGTTTACAGAGCTCTTTTTACATTTGACTCCACCTTAAAAAACTTCCAGATACATTGAGTGTATTTTAATAATAAAGTAAAATGCATGTTTTAGCTCTTGTAAATGTTACAGGGGATTGTATTCAAATGGATTAGAAAACCACAAGGACACAAAAATGAGGTGTAGCCAGAGATTAAGTTGTGCAAATGCACAGCTCTCTGTCTTGCCCATGTCTGAGGCAAGTGGCAGAAAGCAGAAGTAAAAGTTAAAGCAAGCTGATTTTGCAAAGGCCTGAGCAGCTGCACTTTCTGCTACACAAACAACGGTGCGGTTTTCACAGTTCGAGGCATGGCAGCACGGAGGCCTCTGCAGGCCGCAAAATACTCAGCCAGGCTCCCCCATCACCGCCCAGCCTGTGCGATCCCGCAGTGAAGAGTTAAAACGCTGCAAAGCCCGAGTTTGTCCACTCGTTTCTTTCTGGCAAGGCTTTGTTGCCTTTTTGACATTTTTTTCTGGTCCAGGGGGCGGAAATGAGTGCGGAAAGTCTGAGGTTTGAGACAGGAAGCCTGCAGAGTTCAGATAACGACACCTGACAAGTGCTCCCGTTTGCAGCTATAAATTATACTTAAAATAACCTCAAACGCACAATCTGTAGCAAAAGAGTTCAAGAGAATAATTATCAGAATAATAACGAGGATACCACATCTGAGCCAACATTTAAAGAAGGAAAACATGAAATAAAACATGTTGTAAAAGAATTTAATGAAGCTTTCGTTCCAACATGTCCTCTGTTCAACCTCAGCTTCCTGCACAGGCCTTTTTAATTACTCTGCTTTTAGTATCTCAACGAAAACGATGTAAATTGATCGAAATTGCAATCATCAATATGCCTTTAAATATTTGCTGTAAACGAAACGAGAGAAATGAGTACAAATATTAGTTCCTCAATCCACTCAGGTCCCTTTTTCAATTGCATTCGTTTTACAACAGGCTGAATAAGACATTAAGTTTAGTAAGTAATTCCTTATAATCCTTTATAATCCAATTTTTTTATTTGGCAAAGCAACAATATCTGTAATAATATTTGGTTCAATTCAAGAGAAATTTCTCAGAAGGTACGAGAATATTTAATTGAAGAAAAATTAATTAATAAAAGCATCAAGGCCCCATGTTGAACGGGTTGTTAGACGCACATTTGTTTAAGAATTAGATTTTCTACATTACAATGTTAGACTTTGTGTCATTGCGCAGTTATTACTTTCTATTGTTATTAAACATTTAATAAAAAGCACATAATGCTTTGAATTCCTGACATCAAGGCCTCTATTGCTGCGTTTCTAGGAAGACAAGATATCGAAGCAATTAACGGCATTGTGGTGTTCAGGAGAAGATAAACAGGTGTCGCTGCAATAGTATCAAATGTGAAATACCAGTCATCTGATGGAAATGGATCCTCCTGCTCTTTGAAAGGAGCTCTCATGTATCCACACTGATCCATGGCGCTTTCAAGGACACCTGTCTTGTGCGCACCAATAAAGTCCCGTACTCCTTCAACGACTTATTGTTCGTTAAAGGGAAAAATAATACGTTTCTCAGTCCCCAAATTGTTAAGTAATTTCGCTCTCCATGCGTTAGTTTTGCTGTTGTTTTGTGGTTCCGTGGATGGTGAGAGACGAGTTCGATTAAACGCTGCAATTGGGGAAAAAAAAACAAAACTCGTGCGTTTGGAAATCCTCTTTCGCGTCTTACCGGCCACCAATTAGTGTTTTTATCTGAGTGTAAAGATGTAGTGGTTAGTTGTGTTATTATAGAGCCGACATACAACCACGAACGGGAAGGAAGAGGAAATTTTGTACAAGAAGGAAAGAGTGGGGAGCTCGCATCACCGCCTTGACTCTCTCACTCAGCAGACTCAGGGCTGTTGTGGGTGGCCGCCTGTCATTATCGCCACCAGCAGCAGCGTTAAAAACAAATCAAACACGTACCTTTATCGTACAGTCCATTGCAGCAGCCTCGCAGTTTTTGTCATTTAGTCTTTTTGTAAATGTTACAGCTAATTTAGCCTTCTAACCTCACTTCAATTCATGCAGGGGCGCATTGGCTCTATGGCGCAAACCATTGCAGTTACAATTTTTTGCTCACAGACCATAACCGGATGACAAGTTTTTTTCCCCTCTCTCTCGCTCTCTCTCGCTCTCTCGCTCTCTAAATTGGGAAGTGAAGTCACTCTTCACTGAAAGCATGAAACTGCTTCTCATGAAACCAACTCTTACTGTTCATGAGGCAAAACAAAAAGCACTGTACTTAGTGTGTGCGTGTGTGTGTGTGTGTGTGTGTTAGATGAATGCGTAAAAATCCTACCTGGAGACTAGATGTGAGAGCGTAAACACAACACAACACAACAGTTGAAACAACACATTCTTTGCGTTTTGCAATAGTTTAACCACAGTGAAAATGAAAGGAGCCCCCGCCTATAGAATACCCCTGTAGAGAGAGACAAAAAATAGCTTTTGTGGTTCTAAAGTCTGTTGAACGCAGTGTTTGACTAAAATTAAAGACATTAATTGCATTTGTGTTTGTGCTGTTGCAGATGTGGCATGTCACGTGTGTAAGTGAATAAACAGCCACCAACCAGACTGTTCACAAGTGTTAGAACAGACCAGACAATGTTAGGACAGATAGAAGATACAACTCAGTCTATCAGGTGTAAATGCAAAGAGAAGAGGGAATAATAAAAACTATACATCAACAGGTCCACATCTGTACTGCAGGGGTGCAGCAGTCGCAGGTTGATTTATTTATGTTTATTTTTTGGTCTAGGCCTGGACCTATGTGTGAAGGATTCATGACTCATCATCAATGCATACCCCCCCCCACAAAAAAACAAACAAACAAAAAAACAAAACACCTGTGTATTTTACAGTAGGCCACGTGTTGTCACTTTTGTGACTCATTAACTGTCAAATATCACATGACACTTTAAACTTGTGATACATTTATTTATAAAATGGATCATGTGCTCAACTGACAATTAGTATTTTAAGTTAATTAAATGTTAGACTAACTGTGTCGACACTTAACTTTAATTTAAATAAAGTTTATAGAACTTTCATGTACCACTGCCATTAGAGTGCAGCAACACATTTACACAGTGAATATGAAACTGTAGGTGTTACGCAATGTACAGTATTCATGGGAGGGGCAGTGTTCAATCCTCAAAATCTCAATCCACATTTTTGTAGATATTTTTGTTCTTGTTTCTGTTCCCTCTGCTGCTGTAAACATGAGAATTTCCCCACTGTATAATTATTAAAAGTCTATTTTATCTTATCTTATGTTCAGTACTGTGGAAAAGTTACTAACTCATAATAAGGTCTAAATTATTTAGTGCATATTTCACTAAAGTAAAGTGAAGATGCTCTTGAAAATAATGTCACACATCAGTGAGGTTTAGCAGTAAACCATGTCGGGCAGGTGAAGGTTCTTCGCAGCATCTTGGAGAACAGTTCTGTGCCACAGCACCTTCTCTCTCTCCCGTCCCAGGTTGAGATCAGGGCTTGGTGGAGCCACAGCATCTTGTTCTTGTTGTCCCTGAAATTAATGTTCATCTATCAACTTGTGGATAGATGAGAATGTAAACATCAAAACCAGCTCCACAACAGTGTCCTCATGCAGGTTTGTTTTTTAGATAGGTGCATTTCTTTGCATCAACTCGTGGCCTTCAGCCTGAACTGATGCTGATTCAAGTTACATCACTTGTTGACTTGTGATCGATGGTGCTTCTTGAAAACAGCTAATTTTTGGGGTAATTATCAAAACAATGAATATGAGCCAAAAGGCTCTTCTGTAATTTCTGTATCTCTCCTCAAATGTGTCTCTGAAGTCCAGTGTCCAGTGTGTAAAACTTAAACATCTGAACAAAAGACAAAAGTAGCCCAAAATACACAGTGGTCGGAAGTAACTGAGTATATGTACTCAAATATTGTAGTTTCATTTAGTTTCACTACAGTACTTGTGCTTTCGTGCTACCTTTTGTTTATTCCGCTAAATAACACTTGTTTTGTAGATAAAGTATCATAAACAAACCACACGATGACACTGACAGGAGCCAACTTCTGTGTAGGAAGTATTTTTATTTTTATTTTTACTTTTACCTTTAACATTTTGAATATAGATTTATTTTCTTCTTAGCTTCATAAAGGTATTTGAAATCTAAAGTATTGTTACTGTAATCCTACAGTTTCAAGATGCTAAATAAAAAAATAAAATAAACAGTTAAGACATGTTGCTCTTTTATTTGTGCTTGAATGGCCACAGTTGAAATACTTCGAGGAAACATTAAAACCAATAAAGTGGATCAGCAACTTTAGAAATAAGAACAAGAAACAGTTGGAAGCTGTTTAAATTGTAATATATTAAAGCGCCCTGTCCATACTTCTGGTCTCGTTATGATTTCACTCTTGTCTTGTTCCATGACACACGGTGCAGTTAATCTAGGTGGATTCCTGAGCTGAACGACGATTGTTAATCACTTCACGTGTTGTGTAACTTCATCCCGTTGTGTCCTTGTCTTGAGGTGGGGCTCCCAATCACGACTCACCGACGCGCACGATTTCACCCGGCTCCACTTTTCCAGATGGAGTTGGCCCTCAGTGTGTGTGTGTGTGTGTGTGTGTGTGTGTGTGTTTTCTTCCCTGTCGGAGGAGAATAGTTTGTTTACACAAGGCTCTGGGCTCGGTCTTATCTGCTGCAGCCACTCACGCCGTGATTTCAGACTTTCTTCAGCAGCTACTTGTGTGTGTGTTTTTTTACAGGCCATTGTTTTGTCGAATGGTTTCTAAAGATACAGAGATTTTTTTTTTCTTCCTCCCACCTCATTAAAAACCGACTGACATAGCTTTGATTTCAAAAGCCTCCACCCAAGTGAGTGTCCCGTCTGTCAGACAATCAGAAGAGCCGCAGCTCTGAAGGCCATTCAGAGTAAAAATACTCTGTTTATTGTTTCGGTTGCTAATTATTCACCACAACAATCTACATTCCTGTAGTTTTTCATTTGTGTTTCTTATTCAATATAAATGTCAAACTACTGATTATGTGTAGACCTTATACCTTGTAAAAAAACCCTTCTTCATATCCATAGTTAAACAACACATACCAACAGCAATGCTGACTGATCTGTGAGTTAAGTTAAAAGGTTAATCTTGTGCATTATGTTTATTTATCATGTTATTTATTTGAGATGTTGTTTTTAATGCTAATTATTATCTCAATTATTTCATCTTTTGGACTATTAGAAGGTGGAAACTAGATTCTGCAACTGACTGAAACCATCAAATACTCACGTTGGAGAAGATGCTGTGACTTTATAGTATTGACTCAATAAACCAGCTGTTAAAAATGTCATTTATTATTTATTCTTCGCATTTATGTCCCTTAATGTAGAGAAATAATCTAAAATATCATGATCATCACTGTGGGAATCATATTTTATCTATAGTGGGACTCAATTAACTAACATCTATGACCATATTGAGCAGGTTTACATTATTATTCTACACCATCCATTAGTAATCATTGAAATGAGAGATGTAGTGCAGTGACTGTTCAGTAACTCAGTAATGTCTCAGTAATCTTTGATTTATCGTGTGCTTTATGCTTTGTTGTTTATATCCAGCTGTGTGCACGGGTTTGGCCTCACATGTAGTTGATGTTTCACGTGTAATGTAAGTAAATGTATCATCTGCAGACACCAGGCGTTAAAATGAGCCTTTCTTCAGATGTTAGTACTTACTTTTTATTTTATCACTGAAAGTGAAAAAGTTCACAAACATGAAATTTTTAAAACACTGGGCACCCTATGGAGTCAGTACTCAATCCACCTTTTGCACGAATCACAGTTTGCGAACACTGTTTGCAGCCAGTTTAGTGTCTTTCTATTCCTGATATGGTTTTCAGGCACTTCTCCTTTTATTATATTTTAGTGCAGGTTAGCAGACTGTGATGGCTTTTCTAAAAGCTTCAGCTTTTTGAAGTAGGTCACGGTGGATTCTGAGATACATCGTCTTTGTGTTTTAGAGGCAGTTTGTTTGCAGCTCCACATTTTAGATTCATTTTTATTGGAATCCATTCGTCCCTGTGTCACTAGCTGCCACACAGCCCCAAACTGCACACTTTACTGTTCACACCAGACACATGCACAACTGCACAATGTTCACACACTTTATAACATCTGTACTGTCGCCTTCTGACTTCTTTCCCCTTTCATCTCCATCCTTCACTTTCAAACTCTTACTTTGTTGTGAGTTGATTGATCATTAATGTGTCTCTATCACAGTGTCAGTGGATTTTATGAATGAGTGTTTGGTTGCCTGTTGCTGGGGGGTGGGGGTGAAGGACGGGGGTGTTTGACGTCACGTTTTACCAAACAAGCGCTCGAGCCGCTGGTCACGACACAGAGCGGGCACGCGCCCCTCCCACCCGTGCGCTGCCTTTATAACGGCAGCGGCCCGACCGCAGAGAGAGCACACTGTTGTACGGTGACCCGTGAAAGCAGCACAGAGACCGGGAGAGAGCGATATGTACTGGGACACTACACTGAAACCAGGAGACAGCAAAGACTCAAAAGTAAAGGTAGGATTTGACTTGGACTGGATTTTTTCTGCTTTTCAGAATTAGAAAACACGTAATTCATTGAAAACGTATTGGGTTAATTCTAAGACTCACAGTAGGTAGAAGTAAATATTAAGTTCATTTAGCTCATTACAAGTTAGTTAATCACCTACACACAGGTGTAATTTACAAAAATAAAGAAGTAATAATAAGTAATTTTTGTTGTTCAGACTCAGTTGGGCTTCTAACTACCCAGGGGCCCCAGGAGTCCCCATAGGATGTGGTACATTTACATTACATCATTTAATTACCTTCAAATTTGATTCTGTTCTTGTGGCTTTAAGACGTATTTCTGCAAGTTATTAACACTGAGATAATCTTAGTTATTCGATCAGAGGAGAACTTTAAGACTGAAAGCAGGTACTTTGTCATTAAGTCTACTACCAGACCAAACACTAAATTATTACACTTCACTACACTTTCACTGAACCTAAAATCAGTGGTTGTCAATTTCTTATATTATTTTTATCTAATATTTATTATATTAGAATTAGTTAATCAACTGATCATTTCAGCTCTCAACTACTCATTTGAAAGTGTCCTGTGGGGTCATTTTGACCTCCCCTAGGTTAATCTGGTGATTGTTGCCTTTGTCTCTAACCATACGTGAACAATGAGAGTTGAGTAAACGTCTAATTTAATTTGTAATCACATGGCCTCTTTTTTTATGGCCCACAGATGGAGATTTGCCAGACTGGATATTACACAGAAGACTTCAGGACACAGGAAGTGCCAGCTGGCTTCGACTTTGCATCTTATGGTGAGTTTAAAGACTCGCTTGACTCCACCATGTTGCCCAGAACTTCAGTCCTGGTGATGGTGCAAGGTTTGACCTCTCGATGACGAGCAGCCCAGACAGATATGAGGATAACACTTTTTTTTTAATGTTTGTACGATCTGTTTCCTCTGAACCTGAGAGGCTGAAGGACAGAGGAAATATTTTGACAGACAGTATCATCACATCTGTCCGAGTTTACTCCATGAGACCTTGACACTGTGGATTCTCCCTCAAACTTAGTGGCTGTGTCAGGATAATGGGGTGCTGCTGTGTGTGTGTGTGTGTGTGTGTGTGTGTGTGTGTGTGTGTGTGTGTGTGTGTGTATGTGAATAATGCTTGAATGGGCTGAACAGAGTGAAACAGGGTGGTCAGGTTAAAGACAATCCGTGCTGCACTCCGCTCTCTGTCCTCCCTAATCCTTTCCTCCAGACTTCCCCCTCCAACAGATTTAGAGTCCCCCCTGCCCATCCCGCCATCACTACTCAGTCACACTCCCTCCACTGGCGTTTCCTCCACTCTCTTCCTCCCCTCCTTCCCTTGTTTCCTCCTCATTGCCACCTCCATCCATGCATGGATTTGAGTGCCTGGTGCTGATTCAACAGTAAACAAATCTTTTTTTTTTTCTTGTGTTAACTGAGTCTAACTTACAAATGCATCAAATCTTTCTTCTCTTACTGTTTTTCTGCTGAGCTACACTTAACTTCCTGCTAAAAGGACCCTACCAATGAGTTTGGTATGGACAAGTAGTCAAATTTCTAGTCTCTGCTAGTGCTGTGTTAACAGAAACAGCAACTGGTCAATAGGGTTGAAATCACTCCATAAACATTTTAGTAAGCATTAATGTAAAGTATGCATGGCTACAACCGTGAGTATGGTCCTTTACAAGCATGAACTGTGCCTCTGTCCTGCCTCCGTCATCATTCACTGACTCCATCTGTCTGTGTCTGTGTTTAACCTCCAGACTACACTGGTGAAGACCTGTCTTTTCTGTTAGACAGTAAAGCACCTGGACAGCAGCAGTATCCAGCAGAAAGCAGCTACCCAGAGCCACCGAAACCTTCTCATCCTTACGATGTCAAAGGTGAAACTTTACAACATACGTATTGGTCTCGTGTTGTCGCGTGTTGAGTTTGAATAGTCTCACAGTATTTGCTTGTTTTTCTTCAGCGAGTGCCAGTGACACAGCCCTGTTCAACCTGGACTCATACCAGGAGTTCAACTGGTGGGCTTCATATCCACAAGGTGAGCCTCTCACTCCTATAGTTAAACATATAAATGCTAAGGGAAATCCTTTTTCTGACTCATCTTCTTTGTAATCAACAGATGGCCTGACAATAGATCAGTCACAGTCTGGATACCAGGAATCTCCACAGACATACCAGAGCTTGGTGCCTCAGAACGGACAGTTCAGCCCAGCCATGGAGGGCAGCCACAGCCCCTTTGTTACTGCAAAGGGATCAAACACATTACAAAGTAAGATATGTCAGTTACTGATATAAAATAATCTCCATCAGTGGTGTCATTCGTCAGTTCAGGGTCTAATTCTTCTCTTTGTTCCAGGTGAAACAGATCAGAGCTACTACGACTCTGATGGACACAGGCAGTCTTCGTCGTACTGGCCTGAATACCCCTCTCCCAGCTTCACTGCCCCGATACCACACCCGCCTTCAGCCTCCTGCCCCTCAAATTCCAGCCCTCAGTCTTCAGAGCAGTACTGCCCCCGGGTGGCCAAACGTAAAACCACAGCCCCCCACAGACCAGAGACCCAAATGGCAGGAATGTCAGCTTATCCGGGTAAGAATATACTGTTTTATCTTTTTTATCTTTTTTAGAGAATGCTTCATGTTTACAAAGATCTGACACGTTGGACATATAAGAACATTAACCTGTCAACACTTCTGTATATATCACTCAAAAATACTTTTGATAAAAATGCCATCTGTCTGCTCATAAATCAGTTATTATTTTCACTCAGGTTCTGGTCCAATCCAGCTGTGGCAGTTCTTACTGGAGCTACTTCTTGACTCTGCCTGTCGTACCTTTATCTCCTGGACTGGAGACGGCTGGGAGTTCAAGATGTCCGACCCCACAGAGGTAAGGAATATCCTGTGTTGGATTAAGCCCTGACTAAAATAGTGTAGTGCAATACAACTAAATACAACAATTTACTGAAGGGTTGTACATGAGTAGGATTTTAATTCAAATTTAATGTATTAGTACAGCTACCTAAGTACATTGATTTTTGTTGATCCTGCAGGTGGCCAAGCGCTGGGGTCAGTGCAAGAACAAACCTAAAATGAACTATGAAAAGTTGAGCCGCGGCCTGCGTTACTACTACCACAAGAACATCATCCACAAGACGGCAGGCAAACGCTATGTCTACCGCTTTGTCTGTGACGTGCAGGGCATGCTGGGAAAAACAGCACAGGAGGTCCTGAGTAGTCTAAACGTTTTGCCTGCAAACACAGATTCATGGCAGTGTCCTGGGGTGCAAGCTGCAGCGACATCAGAGCACAGCAGTGAAACATGGGGGTCACAGTAGGGAGCTGGTGCCGGGACTCTTGGTGCTGCTGACTGAGACAGAGCACATTTTTACTGAGTACTACAGCCTGCAAAGATAACGCTGCCTCTTCAAACCCTGGCTGAACTACAGAGTCCTCATGAGGCGGTGCTGTTGTAAGAAGGAAGCAATTTTTAAATGCTGCATTTCAGAGAAAAAAAATAACTAAACATCCACAAATTCACCGTGAAACCAGTCTTCAAAGACAAGGCCTTCATTATTTTTTTAAATAATTAATTATACTACATGAAAGTCTGACAAAAGCTGTCCCATAAACCTGAAGCTGCTTAACCTCAGGGCGAATAACTGCAGCACAGAAACTAGCCAAGGGCATTTTAAGCACTATAAATAGATATATTTTACATGTAGGACCATTTTCTCATTTTATTTTGATTTGTAAATAGTGTTTATATGAACCTATATTTAGAGTTTTGTGCATTTTATAATATTATTTGATTCAAAACTCCTTTCTACCTCTGTTGCTAATCAGAATAACAAGTTGAAATGTTTTCATGCACTCACTGTGAAAGCATTAGCCTGTGATGATGGTTTTGTGTAAATAAACTGTATATAAACATAGATTTGTATCTTTTGACTCTTATTCTGTACAATTTGTTTCATACTGCAAGTTTTTTGTATACTTTCAATTCTGAAAATATAAAAATGTGTGGTGCAGGTGCTGGTTTTTATTATCTGTGTTCTGCTAAATCATTCAGGTACTGATAGGAATTTTCATTCAGTGTGAAGCTGCATTCTCTGTTGTTACCTTATAGATTTATTACACGATTGTCAGTGTTTTGATTATTCTAGAGCTGTAAATTCATTAGTACTGAATCGGCCTCATAATCTATGGAGTAGTTTCCTTTTGAGTGCTGCCTTCAAGTGCTGCTTGGAAATATATACATCCTAACTTGATTGAAACTTTAATCTGGTCATCTCACCAGGTTATCGAAACATTTCATGGAGGTTTTTTCTATTAAAGGGAGTTTTTCCTCTCCACTGTCACCTAGTGCTGCTCAAGTATGGCTGTTGGGTTTTCTATGTAATTCTGGATACAGTTATATTTTGTTATATTTTATACTGTAAAGTGCCTTAAGGTGACTTCTGTTGTGACTTGGTGCTATATAAATAAATTGAATTCAACTTAATCCTCCCACTTGGTTTGATTTTGTTTCTTTTGTTCTTAAAACTAAATTTAAAAGGTGCTAACCCCCCAGGATCTAAAGGTGAAAAACTATTATGTAATAATATCTAACGCCTGCCCTACAGCTACATTTAGTCATTTGGCAGACGCTTTTATCCAAAGCAACTTACAAGGTAAGGCAGGGTAAGCGTAAGGAGGTCTTGCCTAAGGACCCCTACTGGAGGTAGGCCACCGTTGGGAACCCCAGTCTCCCACATGGAAGGCGGTGATCTTACCACTACACTAACCAGCCTGCAGACCTGGCTGTGTCCATGCAGACAGGTCTGCTATCCATGCATAAACTATAGTATCATTGACTCTTGTATTTGGTGCTTTCTGTGTTTACAATTTGGGACTTATTTTCATTTAGTCTATAACAGCTTTAATGGTAATTGGCAAAAATCTTTTTTTAATCAAGATTTCAGTTATAGAGTATAAGTTTTACTTAATATAACCTTGATTATTTTTGGTATTTTGACACACACAGCAGTGATTTGCTATAACAGCCTTGATGTTATTTATATTTCATGATATAATTCTTTCTCATCAAGTGTTGACAAAGTCGTGATATCACTGCACTCTTAACTAAGCAGGTGGATGCTCCAACAGTTTACCTTTGGTGACAGGTGACTCAGCTGACCAGAGGCCTCATTCATTCTGCTGATGCCAAACGAGGTAAAATACAGTTATCATCAACGACACGGGCTTTGTATCATTGATTAATGTTAACACTGTGTATGCCTCAGGGTCTGTCAAAACATGACCACGATCCTTCAAGAGATACACAAGTTTTTCGATGTTGCTCTTGGGTGTTTTATTGTGAAGGCTCCACTTCCGCTCCTGTATTGCCGGAACTTCAGATGCAGATGAGCCTCGTGTGATCAGGATCATCTCTTGGTGAGAAATGGCATCTAAATCCATTAAAATAGCTTTAGCAGACATGCTGGAGGACCTGTCGAAGCAGGACTTTGACAAGTTCCGCCACCACCTTCTGGACCGCAGACAGGAGCCTCGAGTCCGGCGCAACAGGGTGGAGGGGAAAAACTTCCTGGACATTGCAGACGTCCTAGTCTCAACTTTTACCGAAACCAAAGCTTTGGAGGTGGCTCTGGAGATACTGAGACAGATGGGCTGCAACGGGGACGCAGATCGACTCGGTAAACATGTTTTAATAGTTGGAATCTAGTTTGGATATAAGCGTATAGATGAAAATTGGAATTAGTCATGAAAACAGTTTTTACTTTAACTTTCGTTACTATACTATACTACTGTTTCCTACAACTCACTGAGACAGAAAACCACACCAATGAAGCTAAAATATGCATATTATTATGTTATTACAATAAAATATTCTTATTAATTATAAATAAGCATAAATAACCTAATGGCCAAAATTCAGTGTCCATTATCCCTGGTGGGATTCATTATTACACATCTCTTACTGTTACATTTCCTACAAAATCATATTTCACTTAGTGGCATCACTGTCACTCTTAACTCTGTTGAAACGTTTTATATTTTATATTTAATGAGACCTACACTAATCGAAGGATCGGAAATTGTAATGTTAATATTAATATAATCATATAATCACAAGCTTATAGTGTGTCTCCCTGTTTTTGCAGCTGAAGATGTTAAGGTAGCAGGTGGATCGTCTGCAAAATTTGGACCCAGTGAGAGTGAGTTGTTTTCAATATTTCATTAACATCATAGATTAGAATTTGTTGACAGAAAAATGTACAACATCATATTCTTTAAGACTTGTTAGCTATTTGCATAATATGCTACATGATCATATTATGATATCAGATGTCACTTATCATTTAAAACACCCTTGTATAAGACTGGTTAATCCTACTTGTCTTGAACTATAGAAAAAATTCAAATCACATTAGTTTTTTTCTTTAAAATTTGATTTATGTCTCCTTTTTCTTTAGCCAAGCACTTTGTGGACAAACATAAAGTGGAGCTGATCAAGAGAGTGAGCAACATTGGGCCCATTCTGGATGAGCTCTGGGATCATGATGTTCTCCAACAAGAGGTTTATGATAAAATCAGAGCTCTATCTACCAATCAGCAGAAGATGAGGGAGCTCTTCGCTGGTCCCCTTAGAGCCAGTGGCGCCTGCAAAGATGTCTTCTACCAACTTCTTGAGTCAAATGAGCCATATCTCATCAAGGACCTTAAGATGAAAGATGACTAAATATTGATTCAATCCATTTTTAGACCAAAGATATTGTTTACCTGTTTACATGTTTACCTGTAACCATTCGAGTTGGTGCTATTTAGCTCCAAAGATTTCATTCCAGTGCAATCAGGGCAGTTGGCCTTAATGAGATGAGATTTCCTGTAAACTGAATTCATGATCATGCCTTTTGAAAAACAGATGTAGAGGGGTCATAATATTTTAAATTTGGGGGTCCAGTGATAGAAGATTAAAAGATGAAAGGTGGGCAGGAAGGTGTAGTTAGTGGGTGGAGGAGCCCAAACACATGGCCAGTTATGGAGCGCACCAATGCAAACACATACATTCACCTCAAGCTTTGAGCCACAAAGCTACAGTACATATGTAACATAGGAAATAAAACATGAAGAGCATAATAGGACTTTCATTTAATATTGTGTTTCTTTTACTGTACAACAACAACTTACTGTTGAATGGTCATTAGAATGTTTTTTATCTTGAAATTTATAGTAAAATCTTTTGAATGCTCTGTCAGGTCTCTATATTTGTTATTAAAAAGCGTATTCTATGAAGCGTGTTCAATGTCGTTCATTCCTGTCCAGCTTTTTTAAAATTTGCAACAACATCTAGTTGTTAGTACTGAATCAGCCTTATGCCTATGGAGTAGTTTACTTTTGAGTGCTGCCTTCAAGTGCTGCTTGGAAATATATACATTCCAACTTGATTCAAACTTGGTTACTTCTCTAGATTGTCAAAACATTTAATCTAGGCTGATGGCCGCCCACTCTGAGCCCGGTTCTGCTGATGGTTTCTTCCTCTAAAAGGAGTTTTTCCTCTCCATTGTCTCCTAGTGCTGCTCAAGTATGGTTGTTGGGATTTCTATATAATTCTTCATACAGTTATATTTTGTAAGGTCTTAAACACTGTAAAGTGCCTTAAGATGGCTTCTGTTGTGATTTGGTGCTATATAAATAAATAGAATTCAACTGAATCCTCCCACCTGGTTTTGTTTCTTTTGTTCTTAAAACTCTATTTAAAAGGTGCTAACCGTCAGTGTTGCTTTTATTGTCTCCCATAGCAGAAAACTGATTTACAGTAAAAGACATTAAATAAGAAACTATTTTCCATGGGGAACTTTGAGCGACCTGAATGTCTTCTTAACCAGCGAGGAGAAGGTGCCTGTTCATTTCAGGTGAAAAGCTAAGACATGGTCAAAACTATTAAACTGACTTTAGCAGAGACACTGGAAAACCTTTCAAAGCAAAATGTTGAGAAATTCTTGAGAAAGCTTGTGGACTGAAGGCAAGAGCATGTGAAACAAACAGAAACTTCCCATTTTACTGTCTTTTTTAAATGCCTGCTGACATATATAGACCTATATGAGAGTTATGAGTTATGTAATCACATGAACTGAAAGGAGCCCAGAGACTTTAAGACTTATTTACATTTTGTAGTAGTAATTGTCAACCACATCAATTATAATAATGCATGCAATTGTGCTAAAACAATTCATTCAGCAGACAATAGGCTTAGTTTAACATAGAGACAGCCACCCTGGCTATAAAGATTAAACAATTTATCTAACAGCATATTTGATCACCTCTGATTATGTATTTCATGATCAAAAGTGCATGAACCTGTTTACATCTTTTATGGGGGTCTAAGATGACCCACAGTGGATTCATATTTAGCATACATACATGAGCATGGTATCGCTCTTTTACTTAAAAGTGAAAATCGAAGCAAGAAATTGATAAAGATTTTCCAAAAATGTCAAACTATTCTTTCAAATGGTCCCTTAAAGCAGACCAGTAAAAAATAGATGCGTTTCGAACAGAAAACTTTATTTTAACAAGAACATACAGCGCCATCTAGTGTGCAAAGAAGGTATGGTGCCTCTATTTCTAAGTCATAAATGTTAACTCAGTTTATTCCATTCTGCTGGAAAAAAAAAGACTAAACCACACATAATAAACAAATGTAAGAGTAAACTGCACACTGACAGAAATCTGTTTTGCCATTTAACATAAATTTCAGTTTTTTGTTTTTACAGTAAACGAGGCCACTGGTCAACATTTTACTTTAACAGTAAGTGGATTATTTTCCCCACATGCACTGAAGTTGTCAACATGTGTAATTGTTGTTTTCTTCTTATTTGTTTTACAGCTGAAAGACCCTCAGTGGGAGCCACCCTTTGGGGAAAATATAGACACTGGTTATGTACCTCTGAACACATATTCAATTTATAAACATTTATAAGAAATCAGCAGATAGCTGCCTCCCTCAACAGAGATATCAACTATTTATGGACACAATGCCTAATGCCAAAGAAGGTTTCACCACATCAGATAAATGGACCAGCAGAAGGATTCCTACATACAGAGGATCATTTGGAGGTAAAGCATCACTGTTTTGTATTTTTCACACATAATAAAGAGTCATTCTTGAGTCGTTTTGTCTTTAGTGAGTGAATAGAATCAGTTCCTCTGTACAGTTTTAAAATCACAACATAGGAATTTATTAAGGCTTCTTCCTTCTACTTCTTTTTAGCATTCTCCTTATGCATCCTGGTGAGGAGGCAGAAAAAACTAGAATGAGCCAGAGCACAGAGCCATCACAGAAAATACACAAAATACATGTCAGATGGTACCCAAATTATCTACACAGCACAGCTTCAGCGCTCTACCGACTGCACTGAACATATACAGTACTAATAGAACAGCTACTTAGTACACCTACAACAGCTGCAGTACTTGTACTACAACATGTGTAGGACAAAGGGTTTTTAAACAACTTGCAGAGCACTACGTACACATACTGTACATAGACTGCACAACTGAACACAAAACCTACCTTGATGTGCTGGTGGACTGGCGTCTAGTGTTGTGGACCTGTTTTCTTTTAGTCTTTCTCTTCCTGACAGCTTTCTTCTTGTGTCGCTGAAAAATATATCTGATAGCATCCTCCATTCTGGACCCTTTCTTACAGGCTGACTTCATGCCCCGGAGATAGTTGACATAGCTGTGTGCAAAATATGAGTGATGGTCTTGAAAATCTGCTGCTGTACAACCACCAACATCAGCAGCACCATTTTTCAACACACACAACTTCAGTCATACCTAATTATGTCAGTGTTTTTC
The DNA here is from genome assembly GCF_900324465.2 of Anabas testudineus. Classification (NCBI taxonomy): domain Eukaryota; kingdom Metazoa; phylum Chordata; class Actinopteri; order Anabantiformes; family Anabantidae; genus Anabas; species Anabas testudineus. The sequence goes on from NC_046625.1 coordinate 5,648,251, forward strand.
GAGTTGTACAGATCCTGCAGGGTCAGTGAACGGTGACAACCAAAGCCAACAAGGGCCATTCCTTCCTGGCCTGACTGGCGAGATCTTTCTTTGGCTTCAAGGTATGCAAGTTGGAATCTGACTTACCTTCAAAACCTCAGGATAAGCCATCGCGTATTGAGTCAAGGAATCCTACAAATAAAAGACAAATTACTTATTACTCTGCTGTTTTTATATTATTTTTTTTATGTGCAGTACCTTGTTGGCCATCAGCCGGCTCTGACATGTTGAGTGCTGTCGCTCCACCTGGTGGTTAGCCACCAGATATGCAGTGTAGTTCACATCGTTCTCCAACAGCCACTTGAAGGTTTGACCTTTGTACTTGCCAAACTGAATGGTACACATGCTCTGATTGACATTTCCCAGAGAGAGAGCAGCTGTTAAAGACCTGTTGTCAGGCGCATAGTTCAGAGCCTCCTGTGACGGGTCTAAATCCAAATCCCCATCTGAGTTCTTACGGAAAGTAGGATCACCGTCCTAATGAAGGGGAAAAAGAATGAAAACAAAATGGAAAACACCAACACCATATAACTTTAAATGTCCAAACACGTGAAAGTCAATATTTTGATCCGATTTTGTGATAAGGTTAAACTTACGTCCTGAAAGGCTTCAGTTTATTTTAAAATGGCTTACAGCAGGCAACATACACTCACCGGGCACTTTATTAGGCACACCTGTCTACCTGCTCATTAACGCAAATTTCTAATCAGCCAATCACATGGCAGCAACTCACTGCATTTAGGCATGTAGACCTGGTCAAGATGATCTGCTGCAGTTCAAACTGAGCATCAGAATGGGGAAGAAAGGTGATTTAAGTGACTTTGAACGTGGCATGGTTGCTGGTGCCAGACGGGCTGGTCTGAGTATTTCAGAAACTGCTGATCTACTGGGATTTTCACGCACAACCATCTCTAAGGTTTACAGAGAATGGTCTGATAGAGAGAAAATATCCAGTGAGCGGCAGTTCTGTGGTCACAAATGCCTTGTTGATGCCAGAAGGTCAGAGTCTTGGTCTAAATCCAAAACCCCATCTGAGTTGTTACGGAAAGTAGGATCACCGTCCTAATGAAGAGGTACAAGAATGAAAACAAATGGAAAACACTAACGTGAATATAACTTTAAAAGTCCAAATACATGTCAAAGTAAATATTTTATTACAATTTTGTGATAAGATTGAACTTACGTCCCGAAAGGCTTCAGTTTTTGAATCTGGAGTGAAAAAAAAGACGGTAAGAGTGAAATAAGTAAGGTTTATTCTAAAATGGCTTACAGCAGGCAACATAGATCCCCCCACTATACAACGTCAATAAAAGCTGTGACTAATGATTAGCCTATCGATTGATCTGCCTATTCATTAATACTATTTATTGCTTGGAGTGTTGTAAAATGGTGAAAAGGCCTATAATAATATACCAGAGCATTAAACTACAATAACATCAAATCTCTCTCTCTCTCTCTCTCTCTCTCTCTCTCTCTCTCTATATATATATATATATATATATATAATTATTATTTCCATGTGTTATTAAAGTTCTCTGAATTTTGAATATGAGGAAGTCAGCATTTTGCCACATAGAAGCCACTTTCTTCTTTTTAAAGTTCCTCAAATGATTAAAAGAGTTGCAGATTAAGTTTATTCTAACTAATAGTGACTTTTCCACTGCTTTTAAGACACAATGATAAGGTATTTCTCTGTAATATAATTGTGTATTGTCTGTAACTTATTCTGTCACTGTGATGACTGTGGACTTGCCATCAGGTTTGGATTTACCTAATTTCTCAGTCACCTCATTGCAGTTAATCAACCTGCGTATTTCCAAAGTCACTTTAAGAGCCCCGGCCCCGGGGAAGAATGAAACCAAGAGCTCTGTGATCTGCAGAAAACTTTTCCCCTACAGAAATAATTCAAATCACATTAGTTTTTTTCTTTAAAATTTTATTTACGTCTCTTCTTTCTTCAGCCAAGCAGTTTGTGGATAAACATAAAGTGGAGCTGATCAAGAGAGTGAGCAACATTGGGCCCATTCTGGATGAGCTCTGGGATCATGATGTCCTGCAACAAGAGGTTTATGATAAAATCAGAGCTCTATCTACCAATCAGCAGAAGACGAGGGAGCTCTTCGCTGGTCCCCTTAGAGCCAGTGACGCCTGCAAAGATGTCTTCTACCAACTTCTTGAGTCAAATGAGCCATATCTCATCAAGGACCTTAAGATGAAAGATGACTAAATATTGATTCAATCCATTTTTAGACCAAAGATGTTGTTTACCTGTTTACATGTTTACCTGTAACCATTCGTGTTGGTGCTATTTATCTTCAAAGATTTCATTCCAGTGCAATTAGGGCAGTTCCCCTTAATGAGATGAGATTTCCTGTAAACTGAATACATGGTCATGCCTTTTGAAAAACAGATGTAGAGGGGTCATAATATTCTGAATTTGGGGGTCCAGTCATTGAAGATTGAAAGATGAAAGGTGGGCAGGAAGGTGTAGTTAGTGGGTGGAGGAGCCCAAACACATGGCCAGTTATGGAGTGCATCAATGCAAACACATACATTCACCTCAAGCTTTGAGTCTCAAAGCTACAGTACATATGTAACATAGGAAATAAAACATGAAGAGCATAATAGGACTTTCATTTAATATTGTGTTTCTTTTACTGTACAACAACAACTTACTGTTGGATGGTCATTAGAATGTTTTCTATCTTGAAATTTATAGTAAATTCTTCTGAATGCTCTGTCAGGTCTCTACATTTGGACTGAATAGTTTCTTCTATGAAGCGTGTACAATGTCATTCATTCCTGTCCAGCTTTTTTAAAATTTGCAACAACATCTAGTTGTTAGTACTGAATCAGCCTTATGCCTATGGAGTAGTTTACTTTTGAGTGCTGCCTTCAAGTGCTGCTTGGAAATATATACATTCCAACTTGATTCAAACTTGGTAACTTCTCTAGATTGTCAAAACATTTAATCTAGGCTGATGGCCGCCCACTCTGAGCCCAGTTCGGCTGAAGGTTTCTTCCTCTAAAAGGAGTTTTTCCTCTCCATTGTCTCCTACTGCTGCTCAAGTATGGTTGTTGGGATTTCTATATAATTCTTCATACAGTTATATTTTGTAAGGTCTTAAACACTGTAAAGTGCCTTAAGGTGACTTCTGTTGTGACTTGGTGCTATATAAATAAACTGAATTCAACTGAATCCTCCCACTTTGGTTTTGTTTCTTTTGTTCTTAAAACTCTATTTAAAAGGTGCTAACCGTCAGTCTTGCTTTTATTGTCTCCCATGGGAGAAAAGTGATTTACAGTAAAAGACATTAAATAAGAAACTATTTTCCATGGGGAACTTTGAGCGACCTGAATGTCTTCTTAACCAGCGAGGAGAAGGTGCCTGTTCATTTCAGGTGAAAAGCTAAGACATGGTCAAAACTATTAAACTGACTTTAGCAGAGACACTGGAAAACCTTTCAAAGCAAAATGTTGAGAAATTCTTTCACCAGCTTGTGGACTGAAGGCAAGAGCATGTGAAACAAACAGAAACTTCCCATTTTACTGTCTTTTTAAAATGCCTGCTGACATATATAGACCTATATGAGAGTTATGAGTTATGTAATCACATGAACTGAAAGGAGCCCAGAGACTTAAAGACTTATTTACACTTTGTAGTAGTAATTCTCAACTACATCAATTATAATAATGCAGCAGACAACAGGCTTAGTTTATCATAGAGAGAGCCACTCTGGCTATAAAGATTAAACAATTTACAGTAACAGCTTATTTGATCACCTCTGATTATGTATTTCATGATCAACAGTGCATGTACCTGTTTACATCTTTTATGGGGGTCTAAGATGACCCACAGTGGATTCATATTTAGCATACATGCATGAAAGGCATTGCTATTTTACTTAAAAGTGAAAATCGAAGCAAGAAGTTGATAAAGATTTTCCAAAAATGTCAAACTATTCTTTCAAATGGTCCCTTAAAGCAGGCCAGTAAACAAGAGGTGTTTCAAACAGGACACTTTATTTTAACAAGAACATACAGCGCCATCTAGTGTGCAGAGAAGGTATTGGTGCCTCTATTTCCAAGTAATTAATGTTAACTAAGTTTATTCCATTCTGCTGGAAAAAAAAGACTAAACCACACATAAAAAATAAATATAAGAGTAAATTGAACACTGAAAGAAATCTGTTTTGCCATTTAACATAAATTTCTGTTTTTGTTTTTACAGTAAACAAGGCAACTGGTCAACATTTTACTTTAACAGTAAGTGCATTATTTTCCCCACATGCACTGAAGTTGTCAACATGTGTAATTGTTGTTTTCTTCTTATTTGTTTTACAGCTGAAAGACCCTCAGTGGGAGCCACCCTTTGGGGAAAATGTAAACACTGGTTATGTACCTCTGAACACATATTCAATTTATAAACATTTATAAGAAATCAGCAGATAGCTGCCTCCCTCAACAGAGATATCAACTATTTACGGACACAATGCCTAATGTCTCTTCAAGCAAGCGAAGAAAGTTTCACCACATTAGATAAACAGACCAGCAGAAGGATTCATACATACAGAGGATCATTTGGAGATAAAACATAATTGTTTTGTATTTTTCACACATAATAAAGAGTCATTCTTGAGTCGTTTTGTCTTTAGTGAGTGAATAAATAAATTCAAATTTTATTTGTCACATACACAGTCATACACAGTACGATATGCAGTGAAATGCTTAGAATCAGTTACTCAGTTACTCTGTACAGTTTTAAAAAAGGCTTTTATTAAAATTGGTCCTGTGAGACATTAGAAAAAACACATATATACTGTCTATTTCCATAACCATGTGGCGTTTTGTTTGCATAAGTAGATTTTATTTTGACAAAAGAAAAATCAGGTCTTCACTGAGATCACATTCGAGATTCATTTAGCTGTGTTTACCTCCAACACGTTCATTTAGTTAGAACCTGTTTCACAGTTTTACATAATCTTTTACCAAAAAGAGGCTACATATTCGTCTTAGGTCATACTTCTTTGCTAAACAGCTTAATAACTGGTCATACCTTCTAATGTGTAATAAAACGTCATTTACAGTGGGAATTATTATTTTTTGATTGTCGGGTACGACATGCTGGACTGACCTCCTTTCTTCTTTCTTTCTTTCAAAGAGGAAAGAAGGTTTGTCAGAACTGGGACAGAGGAAAGAAGTGTTTCTTCCTTCTACTTCTTTTTAGCATTCTCCTTATGCAGCCTGGTGAGGAGGCAGAAAAAACTAGAATGAGCCAGAGCACAGAGCCATCACAGAAAACAGAAAATACATGTCAGATAGTACCCAAATTATCTACACAGCACAGCTTCAGCGCTCTACCGACTGCACTGAACATATACAGTACTAATGGAACAGCTACTTAGTACACCTACAACAGCTGCAGTACTTGTACTACAACATGTGTAGGACAAAGGGTTTTTAAACAACTTGCAGAGCACTACGTACACATACTGTACATAGACTGCACAACTGAACACAAAACCTACCTTGATCTGCTGGTGGACTGGCGTCCAGTGTTGTGGACCTGTTTCTCTTTCGGTCTGCGTATTCCTGACAGCTTCCTCCTGGTCTCGCTGAAAAATATATCTGATAGCATCCTCCATTCTGGACCCTGGTTCACAGGTTGACTTCATGCCCCAGAGATAGTTGACATAACTGTGTGCAAAAGATCGAGTGATGGTCTTATATCATAATATCTGCTGCTGTACAACCACCAACATCAGCTGCACTCTTTTTCAACACACACAACTTCAGTCATACCTAATTATGTCAGTGTTTTTCGAGTTGTACAGATCCTGCAGGGTCAGTGAACGGTGACGACCAAAGCCAACAAGGGCCATTCCTTCCTTGCCTGACTGGCAAGATCTTTCTTTGGCTTCGAGGTATGAAAGTTGGAATCTGACTACCTTCAAAACCTCAGGATAAGCCATCGCGTATTGAGTCAAGGAATCCTACAAATAAAAGACAAATTAGTTATTACTCTGCTGTTTTTATATTATCCATATTAAATTCCACCTAACTTCAAAATAAATTAATGTGTTGGTTTTGCCTGATAAACACCTTACAGCTTGTATTAATAAGACCTTTTAGGAGCTTGCATGTTTCAGCAGACAGCTTCTCTTTTTTATGTGCAGTACCTTGTTGGCCATCAGTTGGCTCTGACATGTTGAGTGCTGTCGCTCCACCTGATGGTTAGCCACCAGATATGCAGTGTAGTTCACATCGTTCTCCAGCAGCCACTTGAAGGTTTGACCTTTGTACTTGCCAAACTGAATGGTACACATGCTCAGATTGACATTTCCCAGAGAGAGAGCAGCTGTTAAAGACCTGTTGTCAGGCGCATAGTTCGGAGCCTCCTGTGACGGGTCTAAATCCAAATCCCCATCTGAGTTCTTACGGAAAGTAGGATCACCGTTCTAATGAAGAGGAAAAAGAATGAAAACAAATAAAAAACACCAACGTGACTCTAACTTTAAATGTCCAAACACGTCAAAGTAAATATTTTAATCAGATTTTGTGATAAGGTTGAACTTACGTCCTGAAAGGCTTCAGTTTTTGAATCTGGAGTGAAAAAAAAAAAAAGACGATAAGAGTAAAAAAACAAGAGGGTTTATCCTAAAATAACTAACAGCGGGCAACATAGATCCTCCCACGATACAATATCAATGAAAGCTGCAACTAATGGCTAGCCTATCAATTGATCTGCCTTTTTATTAATTCTATTTATTGTGTGCAGTGTTGTTAAACTACAATAATATTTTATTCTATTTATATCTATCTAATAATTATATATATATATCTATCTAATAATTATATATATATATATACATATATATATATATAATTATTTCCATGTGTTGTTAAAGTTCTCTGAATCTTGAATATGAGACCAAGGAAATCATTTTGCCACATCGAAGCCAATTTCTTCTTTGTAAAGTACTCATCTGGTTAAAAGAGATTAAGTTTCTTCTAACTAATAGTGACTTTTCCACTGCTTTTAAAACACCATGAGAAGGTATTTCTCTGTAATATAATTGTGTATTGTCTTTTCATTTTCATTCCATATTTCTTTCCATAAAAACAAAGTATACACAGTTGCCTCTCTGCTGGTCGTTTTTTCCACATACTGCAGATATATCCTATGCTACTATACCTATAACAAAGGTGTCAAACTCAGATTTTATTATATTTGGCCCGCGATATCACATCAAATGTGTATCAGAGATGCTCCCCAGTATACAGCGCATAATCCGTTGCTCCAAATGGAGTTTGTTAAACTGACAGGTGACAGTCAGGTGTGTCTGTTTGACGGTTTCTGACCAATAGACGAAGAGCACGTGTTCCTGTAGTTTGTCTTGACGTCATTTGGTACGCTCAGATTTTCTGTGTGAAACGAAACCGAACCGAGGAGAAATTGCTACAAACTCATCAACTCGAATTAAGGTGTGAAATCAATCTTGGACTTACCTAATTTCTCAGCCACCTCATTGCAGTTAATCAACCTGAGTATTTCCAAAGTCACTTTAAGAGCCCGGGCCCCGGGGAAGGTTGAAACCAAGAGCTCTGTAATCTGCAGAAAACTTTTCCCCTCCACTGCTCTGCGTCTGATCTCCGGATAATCCAGCAGCCGGTGAGAAAATTTATCAAAGTCAATTTTACTGAGATCCTCCAGCGCCTCCGCCACAGCTCCTCTCACCGTTGTTTGGACCATTATTCGTCGAAGAGTTTTGTATTCTGGCGCCTAAACGTCAGGTCTGCTGCCTTCAACAACTGTCAGAAATATCACGACACTGTTACAGCGTCTGGATCCAGTCGGTTTGTAATGACCTCCTTCTTCTTGTGACTGTATGCTGGAGTCAGTGTCACGTTGCAGAATATTTTATTTTCAACTCACTTCACGTTAAGCTAACTGATTGAAACCTGTGGCTTTTTAAAAAAATATTACTCACTTGACGGCTGGTGCGTAAAACGTTTGGACAATATTGTGCGTAATCACACATTTATAAGTCTATGACGGTCACCCAGAGGTGGAGGCTGGTGTAAACAGATAATGGATGATGTACTTCAAATGTAATGTATGTAAATATGAGAAAGAATAAATAAAATGCATGTAAATTGTTGATTCCCTGCAGCTATTGAAGGCACCATCTGCTCCTTCCCTGTATTTTCGGAACTTCAGATGCAGATGAGCCTCGTGTGATCAGGATCATCTCTTGGTGAGAAATGGCATCTAAATCCATTAAAATGGCTTTAGCAGACATGCTGGAGGACCTGTCGAAGCAGGACTTTGACAAGTTCCGCCACCACCTTCTGGACCGCAGACAGGAGCCTCGAGTCCGGCGCAACAGGGTGGAGGGGAAAAACTTCCTGGACATTGCAGACGTCCTAGTCTCAACTTTTACCGAAACCAAAGCTTTGGAGGTGGCTCTGGAGATACTGAGACAGATGGGCTGCAACGGGGACGCAGATCGACTCGGTAAACATGTTTTAATAGTTTGGAAATAAGTGTATAGATGAAGATTGGAATTGTCATGAAAACATTTTTTACTTTAACTTTCGTTACTGTACTATACTACTGTTTCCTACAACTCACCGAGAGAGGAGACAGAAATGAGATATGCACTATTATTATTATTATTACAATAGAAATAAGCATAAACTATAATTATGACGCATCTCTTACTGTTACATTTCCTACAAAATCATATTTCACTTAGTGGCATCACTGTCATTCTTTAACATTTTTTATCCAGATTTAATATGATTTACACTAACCAAGTATCTAAAATTGTAATGTTAACTTCTTTTTTCAAAATCACAATCTTATAGTGTGTCTTCCTGTTTTTGCAGCTGACGATGTTAAGGTAGCAGGTGGATCCTCTGCAAAACCTGGACCCAGTGAGAGTGAGTTGTTTTCAATATTTCATTAACATCATAGATTAGAATTTGTTGACAAATGTACAACATCATATCCTTTAAGACTTGTTAGCAATTTGCATAATATGCTACATGATCATATTATGATATCAGATGTCACTTATCATTTAAAACACCTTTGTATAAGACTTGTTAATCCTACTTGTCTCGAATTATAGAAATAATTCAAACCCCATTAGTTTTTTTCTTTAAAATTTGATTTATGTCTCCTTTTTCTTTAGCCAAGCACTTTGTGGACAAACATAAAGTGGAGCTGATCAAGAGAGTGAGCAACATTGGGCCCATTCTGGATGAGCTCTGGGATCATGATGTTCTCCAACAAGAGGTTTATGATAAAATCAGAGCTCTATCTACCAATCAGCAGAAGATGAGGGAGCTCTTCGCTGGTCCCCTTAGAGCCAGTGGCGCCTGCAAAGATGTCTTCTACCAACTTCTTGAGTCAAATGAGCCATATCTCATCAAGGACCTTAAGATGAAAGATGACTAAATATTGATTCAATCCATTTTTAGACCAAAGATATTGTTTACCTGTTTACCTGTTTACCTGTAACCATTCAAGTTGATGCTATTTAGCTCCAAAGATTTCATTCCAGTGTAATCAGGGCAGTTGCCCCTAATTCTATACTTGTCCACATTTGTATTGGTGCTCAGGGTCTGCTCCATCCTGAACAGTGAGCTCATTTAATTGCTTTATTTTAAACAAAACACTTGATGAGATTTCCAGTTGTATGATTTAAAGTAAAACTGAATTCCACGATCATGCCTGTTGATAAACAGATTTTGAGGGGCCATAATATTCTGAATTTAGGGCTCCAGTCATAGAAGATTATATGATTTTTTTGACAACATTGAGACCAAACTGTATATCAGGTGCATATTAACATAACTCAGTGCTTCTCAATTATTTTCAACTATTTTCTGTTCCTCGTCTCCCACCGTAGCCAAGCGCTACATAACCTTCGTCATATGTCATATTTCCTTGTCTTAGCTTTCGGGTGGCTTTCATTTCTCTCATTACCTCTCTCTTTCTTTTCATCCCTGTTAAATATTTTTTTCATGGTGTGAGGGGGTTTGTTGAGGGTTTGTTCACTACACTTCATACCTCCCGCTCTCTGCAGTATGTGCGCATACTCAGTGCAATAACACCATAGAGCTAATACTCTCAGCGCACACTCTGAGAATGAGAGCGCCACTGACATAACTAAATTTAACCTAAGACTGAAACTAACCTAAGAGGGTGGGCAGGAAGGTGTAGTTAGTGGGTGGAGAAGCCCAAACACATGGCCAGTTATGGAGCGCACCAATGCAAACACATACATTCACCTCAAGCTTTGAGCCTCAAAGCTACAGTACATATGTAACATAGGAAATAAAACATGAAGAGCATAATAGGACTTTCATTTAATCTATTTAATTGTTTTTATTTTACTGTACAACAACTACTTGCTGTTGGATGGTCATTGAGCATTTTCTATCTTGAAATTCATAATAAAATCTTCTGAATGCTGTGTGTGGTCTGGTGGATTCTATGAAGCATGTACAATGTCGTTCATTCCGGTCCAGCTTTTTGAAAATGTGCATGTTGATTTTAACAATTAGTTGTTGCAAATGTACAGAGCAGTTTGTCTTTACTGACATGTTGATGCAGAAGTGAATTTTATCAGTATGGATTTTTTTTATTTTACATGAAAACCTTTTTTTACACATGAAAAAAATGCCTTTTGTTGGCCAATGTTTGAACATTAAACTATGAAATATTATGAATAGGGTTCTGTATGTCTCACATTTCTTTAGCTCAGACTCACAGTGGAGTCAATTTATTTACTACTGACAGGGGCAAAGATTACTGCTGCTAATTTAATGCAAGAAAATCTCTGAATGAGCAACATTTTGGCTTTTGGGCTAATGTTTACCCAAATGTGCTATTTGATGGTAAATGGGTTTGATTTAGGTTGACCTATCATAAACAAGGAAATAAAAGTCAATCTTGATAATCAGTACAGTTTTCCATTCATGAACCACTGTGTCTTTATCTTGCAGTAGAGCTTTATAAATTGGGCGGTGATTTGATGAGAGGATGGACAAACTGACTTTGAACGCATCACTACTTCACGCCACTCGACTGAGGGACACGTTTGAATTCAGGGTGCTGTCAAAGACAAAACGTTCAACAGGGACTGGATCTGAAATTTCATGATGATATCAGCCGCCCTCCGACTGTGGAACAGGTTCACCAGGAGGAGAGGATCAGTCCGACCACGGGTGAGTTTGATTTCCAGACTGCATCACGTTGCAAAGCGCATTAATCCTCAGTAGGAGCGTCTGATTGCAGCGACCTCATTAAATTAGTTTTACTTTATTTGATTTTTTAGGGACATTGCACATTTAACAGTATTACTGTAGGCCTAAATGTGTCAGTGTCACCCAAGAGGCTGGTTTTTACCTGTTGTCCCTTAATAACAGCTGGTTTTAAATGATTAAGCCAAGTGTTTGTCTCTTCTCTGTTGTTGAGCTTCCTCTTTGGAGCAGCGATCACGTGTCAGAAAAACTAATGAGGTCGTCATAGTTTTTAGATATTTCAACATTATGTTAAGTTTTATTTTAGTAATGATGGCAGGTCCAGTCTCCCTCTGCATCACTTATTGGATCCTAGAGCTGGTTCTTTCCTTCCTGGCCGCTGGACCTAAGTGTGTCCTGTTTTCAGTCTGTTTTCCTGTATTCCAGTTACTGAAGATTATTTATATTTAAGCTCTTATGTCTGACATTTCCTTTGCCAATGGTTTTAGTTACATTAAAACTGTTAGTTGTAGTTATTATGGAGGTCATTGGTGGGTTTGGTGGTTTTGTTCACTTCTGTTATTTCTAGGCTCTAATGTATGAGAGTCTGCTGTTCGGTGATTTATGTTTCTTGTAGTATCTTTAATGAATATTCATAATATTACTCCTCCTTTATTATGTAGTTTTAATGGATAGTTTCCTACTTATTTTATTTCACTGTATTTTTATATTCTCTTTCATTCTCAAGGTTTCCTTTCGTGAAGTAGTAAACATTAAAGCTTTGTCTGTAATTGACAAGACATTTAAGTAAAGCTTTAAGTTGTATTTTATTTATATTGTCTTTTGCTTTAGTAGAGTGTAAGAGGGATAGGAGTGCAGTGCATAAACCTCTAAAAAATGTTGAATGCACATTTTTTAGTTCAGTGGTACGAAAGTCATACACACTGGTCTGCAGAGGTGTTGAGCAAAAGTGTTGTGGTCGGATGACTCATCTCTTACCATATTCTGAATAAGTGGGTCAGTGCATACACCAAGAAAATGGCACAGGCCTGAATGTTGTAAGCCTGTGCAGAAAAAGTATACTGTACTCTTATAGAAGCTCTTAATTCTAAAAACTACCAAGTTACATGTATCAGCCTAAAAACTGTTAGAAAGCTGCAGTATTTATAAGACTCTGAGTCTCGACAGAACCACAGTTAGAAGCACAATGGTGAAAACGCAGAACAATACTAAACCTTTTCAGTGTAGATTATTGAAATTACTCATCCAGGAAGTTACAAAAACTCATAGACAATTTTCAAGAGATGCAGGCATCTCACCTGAGTGAAGGCCAGTTGGTCATAATGAGTCATGACTGAACTACTGGATAGAAATAGCATCAGTGGGAGGATGAGTGAAAACCACTGCTTATCTATTAGGACATTATGGTTTGTCTGCCACAACACACATAGATAAACCTCAAATCTTTTAGGAGTTTGTTTGACTGATATGATTTATTCTTCCAGGCAAACACAATGATGGCTAAGACATTGTCTGACTCCAGTTCAGAAAGCAAAGGTAAGGCAAAGAAGACGTAACATGTACAACTACTGCTGCGCTCAAAACACTTTCACATGTCTCATAAATTATATTATGTAAAAATAGAAATAAACACTATGATAATACAAAAGAATTCAACCTTGAGAATTGGAGGTGTATTGCTTAATAATGTCTGTTATTAACTACATAAATACTTTTTCTGTATTTTCAATACATATGCTCCTCAGTGAAACAGTGTGTGGATGTAAAGCAACCTTCACTAATCCAGAGAGTGAGTAATGTCTCGTAAATAAAATGTAGATTGAAAATGTTGAAATTATCAAAATAAAATGATGATTTTTTAAAATCGGGATACTACTGATAAAAATATATAGCACTTTACATTTTGACCTTATTTGTTCATCTGTTGGACCTTGTTTTGATCTGTATTTCTAATTGATGAGTAACTTCGATTAGATGTGAACAGAAAAATGTGACCAATCTTTTATTTTTATTATTTTGCACCATCACCAACATTTTTCTTTAACTCTATTAGGTAGAAATGTTGACGTCTGTTATAGAGCTACTTTTGGAAACACTGGAAGAGTTGAACGACCAAGAGCTCAAAAATTTCAGGAAGTGCCTGCATCACATCCAATCAAACAAACATCATTCAAACATCCAAAGCAGGATGGAGCTGCAAGATACTGTGTTTTTAATAGTGCAGATTTGTGGCAAAGAGTCTATGGAGACGACCAAGGAGATTTTAGATGAGATGAAGAGGAATAATATGCTGCGAAAGCTGTCAGTAAAAACCTCAGAATCCAAAAGTAAGAAAACAAATAACTTAACATATGTCACAAATACATCACCTTTTACATAATTAACATGACATGACAATTAACAAGACTTATACTGTAAACATTTGAAATATTAGAGGAGAGCAGAGAAAAATGTGGATGATTTTTGACTGAAATTCTTTAAATGTACATCTTTCTTGCCTTGTGTCATTCACTATTTATTATTTCTCCTCAGAAAAGCCCTTTGTGGATAAGGACCTCTCCACAACGATTCACAAAGTGAGCAACGTCACATCTGTCCGAACACTGCTTCAATTCAATGACATGCATGTTTAAAAACTATCAACATTAGTTGTCATGAATGCTGATGAATTAAACACAGGTCATGTTTTCTATAATAACAATTATAATCTAGCTGCTGTACTCTACACTGTTTTTGAGATTAAAGGACAGACAGAAAAGTTAATCATTGTCTGCTCTAAAAAACAAAACCAAATGCATCAGTAAAACAAATTTAAACATCCAATGAATAAAATACTAGTAAACTAGTACTAGTAATAATACCAGTGCTATTAAATATAATTTACTTAGTGCAGAAGTAACATTTTTCTGTGAACATTTGTATGTTTTCTAGGTGGCAGCAATGGTGGCTGTTAAAGAGCTGCTTTTGGAAACGCTGAGTGGTTTGACTCACAAGGAGCTGAAGACATTCAAGTGGTTCCTGCAGTTCACTCTCTTCCAGAAGTGTCTCCCATTACTCCCGTGGAGACAGCTGGAGTGGGCAGACATGGCTGAAATAGTAGACGTGATGATGGAGACACATGGTCTGCGAATTGTGGAGGTGACCACAGAGATTCTCACGGATATGAAGATGACTGATCTGGTGCAGTGGCTGTCAGAGACCAGCTCAGGGTTCGAAGGTAGGATGAAGAATTAACTCACATAAATCTGTAATAAATAAATATACACAGATGATAAATCATTTAAGTTAAAATGACACCTACTAAATCAAGTGGATAATTGAACCATTTAAACTGACCTTTATATATTTAATCAAGGTTGGCACAAGCATCCACTTCAGAACTCAAACCTATAACAACAAAGAAATGTAATAAAGACAAACATAGTGTTATTTATTATGCAATTATAATTTGGATTAAATATGTTGCAGATTCAGAATTATTTACTGAAGCATTTGGTGTGAAAACTACAGTGGAAGGTAGGTTCCTTATGAAATGGAAGACACTAACATATAATAAAATAAATTATTACTTGAACTTAATAGAGCTCTTTGTATTTTTATTACTTTCATACTAGGTATTAATCAGGTGAAATTGGTGTACTATAATATTTCCTTTCTCCTCAGAGAAGAATGAATGCTGCTCTGAATCGATCCAGAAAGTGGGTAATGTAACGTCTGTCTGGGAACACATCAGGAAAGTCTGAAGCATTTAATTTCATAAAAAAGAAACCTAATGAACCTGTTAACAGAAATAAAATAATTGTAAAAGAACATGCAAAGATTTAGAGACTTATCTATATATACAGTTTGCTCATGAACACTTCTCCTTTGAATTTTCTAGGTAGAAACAATGATGTCTGTCATAGAGCTGCTTTTGGAAACTCTGGCAGCTTTAAACAACACGGAGCTCAACTACTTCAAGCTGCTTATATGTGAACTTTACCCTCACAGTTCACACTCAGGAATAATGTCAATGCTCTCAATGACAGAGCTGCAGGACACGGTGTTCTTAATGGTGCAGGTTTATGGCCAACAGTCAGTGGAGATGACTAGGGAGGTTTTAGAGGAGATGAAGAGGACTGATCTGCTGCCGATGTTGTCTGACAACAGCAAAAGTAAGACGATAATAAATCTAAACTAGTTGGTGTGTGACGTATGTAACTTACAAGCTATGTATTTGGCTTTTTACTGTTTATCATAATGGAGGTCATCAACTGGTGAACTAAATACATATTTTAATGGCCAGAATTGTTAAGGAAGTTTGAGTGTAATGTTGTATAGTATCAATTTTAGGCAACAGTATTTTATACAGATGTCAGATGAATCACTCATCCATTTTCTACCACTTTATCTCTTCAGAGAAACACCACTCTGCACTGATCCACAAAGTGAGTAATGTCACATTTGTTCAACTTTTTACTAAAAAAACGTTTTTATTCAACAGATGCAGGTAAAAACTTCTTCATCTTGACTATTTGAAGTTTGGGAATTACTTGTATTCACATGGATATTTTCCTAAGCTGACTATATTCAAGCCGAGCTATTCAGAGCATTTTTAACCAGCAAGTGGTATTGCTAGTATTAAAAGACAAAGCAAAACAAATGAAACATAAGAAGAATTATGAAACAAATCTGCTTTAGGTTTTAAAGTCAGTGATCTGTCTGATCTGTGAGTCTGTCTGTCCCAGTGGATTTAACATTGTTCTCATGAATGTATTGCTCTTTTCAGGTGGCAACAATGGCAGCTGTTCATCAGCTGATTTTGGAAACCCTGAATGATTTGAGTTTTGAGGAGCACAAAGATTTCAAGGAGCTGCTAAAGTCCACTGTCTCCCAGAAACGTCCCCCAAACTTTTGGTATTTGAAGAAAACAGTGGGCAACAAAGAAATTGTGGCTTTTATAGTTCAGACCTTTGGCATGGAGTCTGTGGAAGTGATGAAGAAAGTTTTAATGGACATAAACAGAACTGATCTGGAAGAGAGGTTGTCAGGGACCAGCTCAGAACCTAAAGGTAGGAAGAATTGCCACAGGACAAAATATGTCTCTACGGATCAGAGTTTTGTATTTGTTTAGGGCTTCTTCAGATTGAGACGGTGTGTTCGATTCTGCAATAATTTTATTTTATTTTATTTTATTTTATTAATAGTCTGTGTATTTTATTCTCAGAAAAACACTGTCTGCATAAACCTGGACCTGCACTGTTTGAGAGAGTGAGTCTGATTTTACACAGGACAGATTCATTCAGCAGACTGTGATTGGTATATTGCCGCAATCCTGTCTTATATCGCTCCATAATCTTGCACCCACATGTCTAAACACTGACACTATTGAAATGCAAAAAAACATCTTTGAATTTCTTTAACAGATTCTTTTGGAAACACTGAAACATTTGAATCACATGGAGTTTGTGGCATTCAAGTGGTTTCTACAGTTCACTTACTTCCACAAGGGTCAGCCACTAATCCCGTGGCAAAGACTCGAGATGGCAAAAAGGGGACGAACAGTGTATTTGATTATGAAGAGACATGCCGAGCAGTCTGTCGAGGTGACCATGGAAGTTCTCAGGGTCCTGAAGAGAGCTGATCTTCTAAAGAGGCTGTCAGAGACCAGCTCAGGATTCAAAGGTAAGATAAAGGAGAATAATCACATTAATATACACTAATAAATAAATATGGCCTAAGTTCAATTAACACCTCTCAAACATGGTTTCCAAAAAAACAAAACAGAACAGCACAAACTCCAAAATATTAGTTGTTTATTTTAAAAGGAAAGAGTGTGTTTCCTACACTGAAAAGTATTTTATTAAAAATAAAAATTTAAATGTGATATTAGACAAACTTGGCTTCAGTCACGTGACTGTTCTGAATTCTAACCTGTAAAGAAAATGTGGTATGACGGGCTGATGAATCTGTTGATTTTGGTCTTTTTTATAAACATTGTGTTTTTTATATTTGTTCACTAATGCACAGAGTTAGTTCACACTGTAACCTCACAGCAAGCAGTACCACGTGGAGCTAATTTCATCGAGTCATTAGTTGTGTGTGTTAATGTTGTCCTCATAATTTGACATTAATTTCATTAATTGGTTTATGGTTATGCACATTAAATTTATTATAAAATTATAGTTAGTATTAAATCTGTTGCAGGTTTAGAATTGTCAGCTGAAACACTTGGTGTCAAAACTACAGAAGAAGGTATGTTCTTTATTCAAATTAAGACAGATCACTAATAGGAGAAATAAAATATTACTTGAACCTGAAGTGAAAATGACTCCAAGCTCTCTGTAGTTTTATGATATTTTATACTTTAGCACAGAGCTTAATAGGAAATGTGACATGTTGACAAGTGTTTATGAGGTGAAAAGTGATTTTTACCATGTTACTGTGTAGTAATTTACTTTGAAATAATAATATTTACTTTCTCCTCAGAAAAAGACAAATTCTTCTTTTCATCGACCCAGAAAGTTGAGTAACATGATATCCGTCACATCTGAGTTTCATTCAACATGAACACATACAACTAAGAGACATCACCTTCTTCACATTTATAAAAAAAAAATATATATATATATATTTAGTTTGTCCTGTGTACACAAAGAAAGTCTTAAACAGTAAATTAATAAAATAAAATAAAAAGAAGCCTTTAATTATACAGTTTATAACAACTAACTGTGAAGTAGGCTCAGTGTAATTAGTTAAAAATTATTGAGCTTGTGGGATATGGGTGATGCAATCATATTACAATTTCTACAAGACAGTGATAAGAAAAACTGAAATCTAAAAACTGTATCATCCCAGTTAAGAAATTTCCTTTATGTCTTATCTGTGTATTCTTTGAATTTACTAGGTAGAAATGATGGTGTCCGTTATAGAGCAGCTTTTGGAAACACTGGCTTGTTTGAGCAACACAGAGCTGAACTACTTCAAGCAGCTTATTCATCAAACGTCCCCTCACAGTTCACACTCAGACATCCAAGGGGAAATGCTGTTAGAAGCAGAGCTGCAGCCCACAGTGTTCTCGATGCTGCAGATTTATGGCCAACAGTCTGTGGAGAAGACAAAGACGGTTTTAAAGATAATGAAGAGGGCGGATCTGGTGGAGAGTTTGTCTGACAGCAAGTCTAAACCCAAAAGTAAGACAACACACACAAAAACATTCTTAACATTATAAAACTGGTTCTTAACATGTGTCATATAGGTGGACTTTGGACAAATCCCCTATGCATTCCTTTTACCACTTTTCTCTTTAGAGAAACTCTCTGTAGATGAACGCCACTCTGCACTGATCCACAAAGTGAGTAATGTCACATTTGTCTCACTTAATCTACAACAACACAGCTTTCATTCCACAAATAATTGATCTTTTCAGGTGGCAACAATGGCAGCAGTTTACCAGCTGATTTTGGAAACCCTGAATGATTTGAGACACAAGGAACTCAAAGAATTCAAGAGGTTGCTGCAGCTGACTGTGTCTCAAAAGAGCCTGTCAGACAGCTCCTGTTATTTGAGACAAACAGGAGACGGCACAGAAATTGTGGCTTCGATAGTGCAGAGCTTTGGCCAAAAGTCTGTGGAAGTGACGAAGCAGGTTTTAATGGACATGAACAGAGCTGATCTGGTGCAGAGGTTGTCAGAGACCAATCCAGAAACTAAAGGTAGGACCAAGAAGTAAACAATGGTCCCAATATGAATCTCATAAATAAAACACCTTTTACAAATAATTATAAAAAAAACATGCATTAGTTATTTTCTATTTTCTTTCTTCTCAGAGAAACACTCGTCCCTGTTGATTCAGAAAGTGAGTTATGTAACAGCACAGATTTCATTTAACATGCTGATGATTTATCTTTAGTGCAAAAGGAGACTTTTCCATTTGTTTACTAAAATGTCTTTTGCTACAGAACTCCAGTGACTGGACCGAACTTGAACCTGAAGTGAGCTGTACAGATAAGTCTTCGACTTACAGGTAAATACCCTAAATACTGCAGCACAGCTAAGCAGAAATATAGGGAAACTAACTCGATTGAAAGAAAACTAAACTATGCTTCATACCTTTGCTGCTTTTGCACCTATTTTATATGATAACAGTCTTCGTAAAACTATTTGCACCAAATAAAAAGGTAAATGCTGGCAAGATTTGAATCTTGATTAGAAGCAAAATTCCTCACTTATAGAAAAAATTGGAATAGACTGTGATGTATAAAGTCATGTGGTTACAAGTGGCAACCAACGCCAGCACAATTTTTTCTTAATGGTTCTTAATGAGTGTGAGAAGATCCTAAATCAGAGAGGATCCTTGTGAAGTTATGGACATCATCTCATTGGTTTTCTCTTCTCTGACTTAGCCTAAACTCGGAGGCAGGAAACTTTGAATGCAGTATCTCTGGCTTACGCTGGATCTGTAAGGACAAGGTCACCTTCAAATACCAGTTTTGTTCTTGGGAGGATCCTATGGAGAGGATGGAAAGTATTCAGTACATGCCTGCAGGTTCACTAATAGACATCACAGTCATTGCTGGGAAGTTAGATGAAGTGTACCTGCCACACTGGATCTGCATTGGTAAGTGGGATAGTATTTTTAAATGTGAATGTCTCTTTTAGCTTCATAATGACTCATGTGTGCTTGTATCTTGCAGATGACAACCCAAAGATATTAGACAAGTTCGCTGTCCTACACATAGATGAGTGTGGAGATGTTGTTGAGAAAGCGTCTGAGGTCACACCTTCTCATGTCAAGTTATCTGAACCGATCTTCTCTCCTCGAGCAGTCCTGATGAGAGCCGGCTTTCCTGTGAAAATAAACTGTAAAGTGTTAATATATAAGGCCAACACAGCTTTCCTTACACTCCATGTTTATCTGATGCCATGTGACCCTGGTCTAGAACAGGTGACTGTACAACTTACTGTCACCAGCACAAACCATAAGATTCAGAATGACACCACAAATAATTGATATATACACAATACAAAGAAACAACACTGGCTACTGAAACCTTGTGCTCTTTTTGTGCTAAGACCTTTTGTGTTTTTTAACAGGCAATGGAAAAGAGGGAACTGTCTTATGGCTACAGAGTAATCAGAAAACCACATCCAGAGCAGTCTCTGAAAATGTATGATCGTTTCATCCTGAAGGCAGATTTGGACGGTGCAGAGATTTATCCAAATGTATTAAATTTAAAAGTTATTTCTCTGAAAATACCATTAATCTACTTATCATGACAGTATAAAAATCACTTTATAAAAATTTTATATCAGTATAAAATCACTTGTGCTTCATTATTAATTGAAGGACATATCAGATGAACTCTCACTTTTCTTTCTTTCCTTTTTATTAATTGCTTTGGCAGAATTTAAAGCTCAGGTATGAAAGCAGAAATCCAAATTTCTTTGAAATGTTCATTGAAAATCCAGACAAAAACTTCAAGCTCAGCCTCACACAAAAGGACGATCCTCAACCAGTGTGGACCTGTGTGATTCGAAAAGGTTGGTTTTAAATAATACTACAACATAACTAATTTATTTCTTTGTTCATTCCTGTTAGAGCAGACAGATGCTGTTAGATAAAATTAGTTAATCACCTGCATCTTTTTCCTCCTTATCTTCGCATTTTCGCTCAGATGAATATCAAAGTACTGGTCATAGACAAGGTAAGACATTTCAAAGTCAAATTTAGCCATTTGAGCCATTTATTAATACAAATAAATTTTTGGTTTAATATAAAATAGCTAAAGAATCACCTCTGACTGACTTTATTTCAATTAGAAAATATTTATCATCAGAATAAAATGATAATAGATTCAAGATTGCATGTCTTGCATGCTTTGTTGTTCATTTTGGAACATTTTAGTCCACAGCTTCCTGTTTAGATTGTAAATTTTAAGATGCCAAGCTAGCTACATACAGTGTCACAGAGTCACTTTATATTTTCTTTTACCTCAGAGAAAAAGTCTGTGGATGAACATCAGCCTGAACCAATTAAGAAAGTGAGTAATTTACACAGTACAAGTTTCATTTAATTAGATGTTAAAAATAACTCAATATTTTGTATTGTGATGCAAACAAGATCATAATTTAAACTGACTTTTGCACAACTGCATTGAAGAGAACTCTTAATATTATCATAATATGGTCAAATAATATCGCTGTGTTTATTCACTTTCAATTCACCAGGTCAAAACTATCACAAAAGTTAGAGAGGACATTTTGAAAATGCTAGAACAGTTGAAAGATGAGGAGCTCAAAGAATTCAAGTGGCACCTGAAGAACAGTGACATCGGAGAACACCTCCCGTGCATCCCAAGCAGCCGACTGGAGAAGACGGACATGTGGGACCTGGTGGATCTGATGTTACAGACCTACAACCAACAGTCTGTGGAGGTGACCAAGAGGGTTTTCAAGAAAATAAAAAGAAATGATCTGGTGCAGATGTTGTTAAACAGTAGCTCAGGAACCCAAGGTGAGTCATGTTCCCACCAAGCTGAACTGTAACTTACACACAGTCTCACAAAGCCACAGGAACAAAACCCACTTTTTAACTTTTAGATTTAACATTTTTAAATTTTGTTTTCATTTAGAAACAACTGAAGTTGTTAAAAGTTTGAATATGATCAAATACCACTGTGTTTTAATTTCTCAGCAGAGAAACACATAGTGGATTAACAGAATCCTGCACTGATCCAGAACTGAGCAAACACATCTTCAGAGACACGACACACCTTTTGTTCAGTGACTGTTAACCTGCAATTAGCTCCCAGTCATCAGGACCCGAGGCAAATTATGAGGCACCTTTGGTAAAAGCACTTTGAAAATGCAGCAATTTATCTTGAAGAAAAATATTGAAACAAAAATGTCATCATGGTAAATCTGTCATGAAGCTGAGGTCTTCAGCAGGAATGTTTAATTCAATATTGTTGCTGTACTGTTATGTCCCACATTAATGTAAATGTGAAAATGTCATTTTTGATCATTCACACACAGTGTTTTTGAAATTCTAAGATTTTTGTATTTGCATTTTAAATCATGCAAACAGTCATGATTCACTTGAAGAAACAGATGAGGTAGGAAAGTCCAGCACATGTGTGAAAAACTCACAAACACACAGGGTCAAGTTTGTGATGCTGAAGAACATCATAAATTTATGTGATGAGTCTGTAACAGAATCTTAAAATGTTTGTGTTTTTATGGAGTAATTTCATATTTACTGTTGTTTCTTGATGGTGTTTTTCCCCCGTTTGTTTGTTTCTCGTGTTTTTTTTTTTTTTACTGCTTATTTTTAATTTCTCTGTTTTTTTTTACATTTTTTACTACATAATGCACTTAACCTTGACTAAATGGATATTGAACAAGTCTATATGAGTCTTTATTGACCTTTATCTGAAGTTGAGTTTCAGATAACAACACACAACAATGTTCAGTGCACTACAGTGGACTGCTATTCAAAAGCTGATGGGTTAGTAGAGCAATGGACAAAAATTCTCTGTCTCTTTATAGAAAATCCTAGAAACTCTGCAGTTCATCAGTCAACATTTTAAAATGTCAGAATATGTTAAAATGGGAGAAAACGTCAGATTAGCATTATTTTATTTTATAGCTTTCACGCAGTAAATCATTTCCTTCCTCAAAGAAGAAAATCTTTCTCTTAAAGACCATTTCCTGTCATCCTTTTGGCCATTTGAAACAAAACGAACAAACAAAACAAACTAAAAGTTTCCCACCTTCACCTTCGATGTGTTGAAATCTAATAAAGTGGATTTAGACTTTTGGCCAAGGTCGAGAAATAAAGACGTGGACACACCCAGGATTTCATAAGACATCCTTACTGACCTGTTTATGGAGTTTCCAGCTCCTCCTTCAGCCTCGTTTTTTGCTGACGATTTGATCCCGGAACAAAACGAACAAAGTAGCAGATACAACAGGGTGTAGGTTTCGACACCACATCTGGACTAAGACTGAACAGACCAGAGGTTTGGCTGCATTTTAATCTTTACCGTGATTTCAGATCTTTATCAGAGAGTGAAACAGACCTGGTGAGTTTTCTGTTTCTGTTCATTAGCGACCTTAATGTTAATGTGCATTAAAACCAGACACAGAGTAACGGAACACAGTTCAACCGGAAGTTCGTTTTCTGCAACAGATCCGCTTTCTGGACGAGGTTCAGCTCTTAGGGTTAGGGTGTCCTACCTTACCAACAAAAACATATCGTTCCCTGTTTTTTTTACTTTCACTCAACAACTAAAACATTAACTATCTTTGTTAACTCAACAATTGAATATAAATATAAAAAGATGATAGAAAACCAGAAAAGAAAAACGTTTGTTTTGGGTTGGTTGATCAAATTTTATGATTTATTGTTGTTAATAAATACATAAAACAATTTTATTTATTTATTTATTGTACAGCTGCTTGTTCCCCAGTGGCAGCTACTGATGTAAATACAATGGCACAAGGTAAATGAACTGTTCAGGTTTTCTGTAATAAAACAAATGCATGTCCTCATTTTACAAATTATTGAACTGTTGAAGGGTATTTTTATATTCATTGGGCTTCTTTTCTATAATGTATCAAGTAAGTTATGATAAGATCATGTCCATCCTTGACTCTGGATGGTAGCACTGTTAAGTAAATCTTTCACTGAATCCATTGCAGGAAAAGATCTTCTTTACAAAGATCTTGAAGAAAATGAGCCACGTCTTATCAACGATCTCAAGACAACAGAGCATGAAAATGTAATGGATAAAGTGAAAGTGAGTAATTCCACAAATATATAGATAAAAGTCTAGGTCTTGCTTTTCTTCTTATCACTATTTTAGTTTTTGAAATTGGTGAAAAGACTAAAAAATGTAGTATTTTGAAGTACAATATTCAGAAGTTCAGACATCCAGCTGTTAATTTAAAGCCCCAACATGCAACATCCTTATAAAATAAGGTTAAATAAATCAAATAAGATGTGTGTTTTATACTTTACAGGTTGAAACATTGGCGATTAAGAAGCTGCTGATAGAAACACTTAATGATCTGAGTTTCAAGAAATTCTGGTCTCTCCTTGAGCTGGAGAAAGATTTCTCACTCATCTCAAGGAGCCGACTTAAAGTGACAAACACGCGGGATGTAGTGGAGCTGATTATGGAGACGTTTGGCCAAGAGAGTGTGGAGGTGACCAAAAAGGTTTTAAAGAAGATGAACAGGACTGATCTGGTGCAGAGATTATCAGTAACAGAAGGTATGAAAAAGGAGACCAAAAATGTGAAAACAACGACTGCATCACATGGTGTCAAGTCTCAACAAATATATATATATATATATGTATATAAATAAATAAATAAATATATATATCAAAGGCTTTCAGTATGTTGGTCGTCAAATCTTAGCAGTGACAAAGCCTAGTGCTAAATCAGTTGAACCTACTAACAGATCTTTTCTACTTCCCTTCTCTTTAGAAAAACAGTGGCCTACAATGATCCAAAGAGTGAGTAATGGCTTTTTGGTCTGCCTCTAACACAGAGCAGCTTTTATTCAGTGGATAAAGACATGAAACTGTCTTCTACTTAAACTTTGGACTTGACAATATAAGCAAGTGTTTCAAATGTTTCTATGTATTAATTATCACAGTATTCTTGAAATTCCCTAAATTACACATTTTCTTCATGAACATTTTGCTTTGAATTTAACAGGTTGAAAAAATGGCATCTGATATAGAGCTGCTTTTGGAAACGCTGGCAGAGTTGAGTAATTGGGAGCTTGAAAAGCTGAACCATGAGCTCCTGAGTCCAATTCACTGTGATGATGATGATGATGGTTTCTCAGAGAACATGTTGGTGTCACATAACATGACAAACAAGGAGGACATTGTGTTTTTAATGGTGAAGGTTTTTGGCCAACAGTCTGTGATGAAGACAGAGAAGGTTTTAAAGAAGATGCGCAGAACTGATCTCATACAGAGACTGTCAGTCAGAGGTTCAGCATGGAAAAGTAAGAAATAACAAAACACAGGTTCATAACATGTGTCTTATAAAGTCATAAGCTATGTAGTTAGTTTCCTCTTTACACTACAAATGATTTGAGTTATGATGTAGCAAAAGGAGGACTTGTAATCTAGTGTGGAAATGATACTGTACTTTAGGATTAAGGGGAAATATTAACTGTACTGTATAACATTTTATACAGTATGTCTCTAGGGGAGTTTTTAATTTTGTGTTTATCTCTTTATGAAGTTTTTTCGAATAAATATTCCTTGATTTAATCTACTCATTTTTATTTCCTCTCTTTCTCCCCAGAAAAGCATTCTGTGGATGAAAACCAGTGTGAATTGATCCAAAAAGTGAGCAGTGTCATGTCTGTCTGACTGTGTGGAGTAGAGCTGTTTAAAATAATACACTATATTAGTGGTATATTTTTATATTGCAGTACCACCTATTTCAACAGTAGATCAAGATCACGTGTTATCGGTATAATATGCAAAAAGATCAATTTCCCAGTTTATAAATAATGTGTTTTCTATTTGTAATTCTCCAGGTGGCGATGATGGCGGCTGTTAAAGAAGTGCTTTTGGAAACACTGTCGTATTTGAGTAGTAAGGAGCTTATGAAATTCAGGTGGTTTGTGCAGTTCACTTGCTTTCAGAAGGGTCTTCCATTAATCCCATGGAGGCAACTGGAATGGAAAAACAGTGCAGAAATAGTGAATCTCATGATGGAAACACATGGTCAACGGTCGGTGGAGGTGACCACAGAGGTTCTCATGGACATGAACAGAACTGATCTGGTGCAGTGCCTCTCAGACACCAGCTCAGGACTCAAAAGTAAGATAACAAACAGTCTCATTCATATATATTAATACAAATATGTAAGATTATGAACCTTTTTTATTGTAGGTACAGTATAATTTGCAATTAATGCATAAAGCAATGCAACAACAAGTTACAGCCAAAATACCAGAGGCAAATTTACAAAAACTGAACACTAAAGAGTAGACACAATAAAGGTAAATCTGGTCCTATTATGCCTCTGTGTTTCAAACTAAGGTCACAGCCATAATGTTCAGTTGAATGATCAGAATTTAATATTATTATTACAGCCACAAGCTACACATTGAAATTAACAAGCAGTTATATTTTATTAAATGTTTTTCAGAATTGCCAGCTGAAACATCCAAAGAAGAAGGTAGGAGCCAACACACTCTGCATACAATAACCCATAATAAGTTCTAGATGTTTTGCAAATTTATAAAAAGTCTAAAAACTGAAATCATTTATTTTTACTCTTTTGTGGCAGCGACTACAAGTTTTAGTCTTCTTTTGTAAGTCAGGTTCTCTCAGGCTCTATCAGACTCGATAACAGTCATCTGGAAACTGCAATCTTCAGCATGTTCTATGAGGTTTCAGTCTCAGCTTTAAATGGGCTTATCAATAACATTCAGAGACTTGTCCTGAGTCCACCCAGTTTCAGGCCTCATGCATTTGTTATCTTTAAAGACTTTGGCTGCATTAATCTTTCCTTCAGTTCTGACCTGTCTCTCCCATCATACACATAATGCTGCCACCGCTATGCTTCACCGTAGAGATGGTATCATCTTTTAATAGACATTTAATGGTTAATTGTCTGCACTCCTATAGCACCTTTCTACCTTCTTTGTACTCAAAGCACTTTTACTCTGCTTCTTATTCAACCATTCACTAACAAGCACACACACTCACACACTGATGCCAGAGCTGCCATGTAGCTCACCCGACTCACCAGGGGGCAACATGGGGTTCGATGTCTGAGCCACAGCTGCCTGGTTGACCCCAGTCAAGTTATAGACGCATCTTATAAAAATAAAAGAAAAAGCCATACACTTTCAATTTGATTTTTAGGTTTAGTTAGAAATGAGTGTTTTAATCTATAAATACGTTAAAATTTAAAAAACGCAGCATATAATGCTTTTTCTATTTGCTTTCTCTTCAGAACGCTGCCCTGCACTGATCCAGAAGGTGAGTGATTTCCTATCTGTCTCATTATAAACAGCAAAGATTTTACTAAACAGATGCAGGCTAAAAACATAAAATGTCTTGAACCTGTTAACAGAAATAAAATAATAATGGAAATGTACAATAAATGCTTATGAAATACAAACTGTTAAAAATGTGGTACAGAATATTTAGTCAATCAAATGAATATTAGGAATTGTATAATCACCTTGTCTAATATGACTGATCTAATCTTACCATTACCACATTTCTTTTGAATCTACCAGGTAGAAATGATGGTGGCTGTTTTAGATCTGCTTTTGGAAACACTGGGTGATTTCAACGAAAGCAACATCAGTGACTTCAAGCGGGAAATTTACCAGTGCAGACCTTACTATGACTACAGGCTACTGACAATAACAGATGTGGAGGACACAGTGTTTTTTATGGTGGAGATGTATGGCCAACAGTCTGTGGAGATGACCAAGGATGTTTTAGAGAAGATCAAGAGGAAAGATCTTGTGAAGAGGCTGTCATGTAGCAGCTCAGCACCACGAAGTAAGAGCATGAAGACAACAGTGTCTTAAAATCTTATAACTACATCATTAAACGTAAGATGAATTATCGTTTTTCTCATTCTTCAGAAAAACATCCCATGGATGAACAGCCATCTGCATTAATCCACAAAGTGAGCAATGTCACATCTGTCTGAACATGTGGAGTAGATCTTGTATATAGTAGGATGAAGGATGAAGGGTTAAAGCAATATCAACGTTAGCAATGACAAATGATAAATTAATGCAAGCAAAGAAATCATATTTATGGTGGTGAGAAAAGTAAGTGAACTATTTTCTATTTACTATTTTCTGAACAAACTGGTCATGAAATTTCATCCGACTTTCATCAAACTCACAAATCTGAACAAACACTTTATTTCTGAACTAATAAACACAGTCATGTCTTTATTGATCAGTTTCTTCTGTTGGAAGAGCTTAGCAACTGGTTAGTGTATGGGTAAGTCAGATGGTGTAAAAGTTGTAGCTCCAGAATCAGTGTTTCGTGTGGCGCTTCACAACATTCAGGAGACAATTCGGATCTTGTTAATAATTTATGTTAATCCATCAGTGAGGATCAGATCACATTTTTATTTAATTGGGCTCCATAACTTACAAAGGAAGGAGAATGGAATTAATAATTTATTACTTCTTTCCTCAAAAAATGTACATAATATAATCCATAATGTAGTATTTTTCATGCACATAAGTACCTTATGTGAACTTGCAGTGGTACTTAAACATTTGTATCTGTGATAACATTGTTTAAATATTTGTCCTGTGAATGTTGAATGAAACTGTTTCAGGTGGCAACAATGGCCGCAGTTAAACAGCTGCTTTTGGAAATCCTGGATGATTTGGGTGAAGAGGACCTCAATAAATTCCACGAGTTCCTTCAGTGGACTGTCTTCCAGGGGGACTTCTCAGAAGCATGGTGGAGGCACAAAGGAGACAACACAAAAACAGTAACTTTGATGATGGAGATATTTGGCCAGAAGTCTGTGGAGGTGACTAAGAAGATTTGCATGGACTCAAAAACGACTGGTCTGGAAGAACTGTTGTCAGAGATCTTCTTCAGCTCAGGAAGAGGAGGTTGTACTGTATGCATTCTATTTATGAATAAAGCTGCTAATTTAAATACATCTATTATGTGGGACTCACTCCCACACATTCTCCTGCAGTGTTAACAAAACTGAACTGTATATCTAAGTATTTTGGGGGGAGATTTATCCTTTATTTAACGGTGGAGACAGACAGTTGGACTTGGACTGAACCGGCTCCAATGTTATGTTGCAGGGATTTTATATTGAACTGCTTTAGATTCTGTAGATTCCTGTAATATTGTTGCATTTTATGTCCTTTTAAAAAATCAGTACATTATTTAAGTATACTTGGATTTGTGATACGTTTATAATGGTCTAATTTTATTTTATTTCTTATTTATAGTGAAACACTGTTTGTATAACCAAGGACCTGCACTGTTTATGGGGGTGAGTATGACTCTGCACAACACAGCTGTCATCAAAAGATGCAGCTTAATTTAAGATTCAGAAAAATTAAAAAAATTAAAAACTATTGAAAACCATCTTCATTGTAAACAACAATTATGACACAAACAATACCCATTTTTTAAACTGGATGGTTTACCAAACAATTTTTTGTATAAACAGAAATATTAATATATCCACATGTCTAAACCAGCACATTTATAACATATTCTATGATTTTTTTCAGAGACCAGCGACATGTGATGTTAAAGAGATACTGTTTTATTTGAGTGACAGGGAACTCGCAACATTCAAGTGGTTGCTACAGTTCATGTACTTCCAGAAGGGTTTCCCACAAATCCCTTGTGACAAACAAGACAGACAAACCCTAATGAATCTGATGGTGGAGAGACATGACCAGCGGTGTCTGGAAGTGATCAGGGAGATTTTGAAGGACATGGACAGAGCTGATCTAGTAAAACACTTACCAGAGACCAGCTTAGAGCCCAAAGGTAAGACTGAGAGACCATAAACGCTGCCACAATATGTGATCATGTTTGTATTGACATACAAATTTCAAACTCAAACTTAACCCCAATGAGAACAAATGACAGAACTGTAGCTACAACAGAAACATAAATTAATCCAACAGAAGTAATACTAAGAGCTGAACGCAGCCTTTCTCTCCATCTCACTACTGAATTGAGTTTAGTGTCATTTTATAATAGATTCAACAAAATATTAGGGACAGTGTACAACATGGTGCAACACATGAATCCAATATAAACTCAAAAACTGATGAGTGTCCTATATAAAAGCTCAGTAAAACACAGAATATTGTATTCAATCATTTAATTGTAAAATACATCTGACAAAGCATGTTTGTCTCTTCATGGGAAATAAAATAACGACTTTACAGAGGATTTAAAAACCTGGTAAGTGATGCGTGAAATATCTGCTGTTTTCAGGTGTACTCAGGTCTCATTAGCAAAGCGGTTTGTGATAGCTAAGATTTCATAAATATTATATAAACCTAATCCTTTATATATTGTATTGGTCCAAAGCAACACCATTGAATTAAAGTTGTTGTATTTTCTGATATTTAATTAGTCATAAGTTATTTTCTATTTCTTTTGTCCTTAGGAAAACGTCATCCTAAACAGGTTCTGCAAGTGAGTAGCTTTCATTAAACAGGTTAATTTTAAGTTCAAACACTGTTACTAAATGTTTTTTTCTGACTTCTTCTGATGTTTAACCACGTCTGATGATAAAATGGGGCTATTTCAAAACCTACATTTTACAGTTGATGTTTAATTGGTGAGGAAAGTTGTACAGAATTATTTCTACAGAAATTATATAATTAGATTTTTAAAAAGTTGGGCCACTTGATATAAGTTACCTGATGTAGGTTCACCGCTAACATTGATGTCAGTGTAATTTTATTTCAGGATATTATTGGTTTCCCAATAATCCAAAGAGACAGAGTGGTTGTGGGGTACAGGGAAGACGATGTGAAGCTGATCGTGGAGAGATACAGTCACCAGAGCGAAACAGAACAAACCACAGACATTTCAGCTGAGATGATGGATTTTGTGGAAGAGCAGAAATCGTCAGTCATCACATCTGGTTCCAGAGGTAAGGGAAGGAGAATCATGTGAAAATAACTTATTTATTTTATTATGTAAATATAATAATAATAACAATAATAATAACAATAACAATAATAATAGTAATAATAATAATAAACTATTGAAATGCTGATTTTGCTGCCATTTATTGTAGTGACAGCGAACACAGCATATCACACTCAAGACAGTTCACACTTTTCAAGAATAATTTGCTTGGACAGTGGTACAGTGCTGGTATTTCAAATATTTCTGATATTTCTGTGATGCTGAATCTAATCTAATCTAATCTTCTACTAGCAAAAAGTCCTTGAAAGAATAATGGAATGATGCATCTAGTATGAGCAGTTCATCCTTTTTAATCCATCCATTCACTGAAAGTCACTTATCCAAGGTCAGTTCATGGTGGTAGTAGGTTCAGTAATTTGACCTACACATCCCTTTCACAGCAACTTTCTCCAGCTCCTCCTGAAGGATCCCAAGTCATTCCCAGGTCAGATGAGATATGTGATGTCTCCAGTGTTTTCTGGGTCTGATCTGTGGCCTTATGAGGTCACATGGAGGTAAACAGCCAGGGGCTCAACAAGGTGTCCTCTGTTCACCCTCTCCACAGGTTTGGTGTTGCCATATCTATAAGGCAGCCTCACCTGCCATCTGATCCAATTCACCATAAGGTGATGATCAGCTGACAGCTCTGCTCCTCTCCTCTCTTCACCAAAGTGTCCAAAACGTACAGCTTCGGGTCTGAAGATGATCATTGATCTGAGACAGAGGGTTGTTCTAGCACTGTGTACACTTGGGAACCATCCCACTGTGTGGTTGAACATGTTCGTTATTGCCAATAATAATTATAACACCACTGGGTTTCAGCTTGGACAGGATATTTCTGTCAAACACTCTCACATTCACTCCTTGTCTTGCGTTGAAGAGGTGTCCTCCACCTCTCGCCCAATGACACCTCATAAAAAGAAATATGGTTATGGTGATGGATGGATCACTTTAGTTTGACTTACATGACAAAGGGTTTGGTCAGATCAGTTTGCTGCACAATAAAGTGAGCTTATAAAACTGTTTACTTTTACTGTAAATACTTAAATAAGATTATTAGGCTAATCGCAACGATTAATATAGTTTAGTCTGTGGTTGTTCAGCGTTGGTTTGCTGAACAAACAAACATTACAATATTAAATCAGTTGGTTGTTCATGACTCTTCTCAAAATACCTTATCTTTCCAGAGAAACAATGGATAGGATCCACAGATCATCATTCTGCATTGCACCAGGATGTGAGTAATGTCACACTAATTTAATAGTTTGATTGATGAATCATTAAAGAACCCATAAGATGGAGAATACTGTACTGTCTATAGTTTTATCATGGACATTAAATGTTCTTGTCTGACACAGATGCCTTAACCTTCAGTGAAAAAAAAAAAATATTCACTTAATTTAGTTAGAACTTGCCCCTTAGTGACAATAGCAGAAATTAGCAGCTACTTTTGGAACTTGATTAGAGTTACCAAGAGCTTGAGAATTTCAAGCAGTATATGCATTTAACTACAAACTGACACTGAAGTAGAAAGAAATCATTATTCTTTACTATTTTAACAAGAAGTGACGACACACTATGTTTTTGTTAATGTTTAGATTTTTTCACTTCAGGACATGAACAGGACTAAAGTAACGCAGAGCTCACTGGAGTCCAGCTCAACTCTCAATGGTAAGTTTATCAATATGATCATTAGCGTTGGTTCCTGTTCTTCTTGAGTAACATATAAACTTCTTCTGTGTCTTCTCGCCAATTGTGTGCTCTTTTTATGTAGACAGCGCTACAAGTTTTGACCTTTCTGCCTGGAAAGGCATTTACATCAAACCATTTTATCTTCAGTTACTCGGATCACCTATGGGTCGCCGGATGAGGTTTTCAGAAGCCTACTATGATGTTGTTCTATATTGTAAGATGAACTCAGCTTCCCTGGCACTCCATGTGTATGTGATTCCACATCATCTTTTTATATTACAGGTATTAAATCAAATTTTTGACCAGTACATTGTACATGATTCTGACTATTTTAATTAAACGTTAAAACACAAATAGCCTGACTAACTTACTGTAACATTTACGAGTTCTAAAACGTAAAAAACGGCACAAACTGATCAAGAGTGCATACTGAGCACTGCATTTGCAGACCTTGCTCCCCAAATCAGTTAATGTTGTGTCCATTTAACCACAGGGGAGCATTTGGCACTGAACCTTTATTAATTACAAGAAATCCTCACGCTAACATTTGGCCCCACCTAACAGCACAAATCAAGAATTAACTATTTACTCTGACAAACACACCTTTGGGCCATATTTCACCTGCAGGATTTTTGAAATCTTATTAAATCATCTTCTCCTACAGGAAGTTCACAAGAGAGAATTGTCTAATGGATACGTTGAAGTCCAACTGTCACACTCGGCAATGTCCCTGAAAATCAAGGTAACATCTTTGGATAGATTAGACAGATTTGAATATAAAAATATTTCAAAAAAAAGAAAATAAGGAACTATAGAGAGAACTTGTAAAATGTTCAGCCCAACATTTTAACTCTTACTCTTTGACCTTAAATTAGTTTTAATTTGACAACACTTCACAATAAATGACAACATTTCCGTTCATATTTATATTGCTCCTTTATACAAGTTTTCACAGTTAAATGACACAGTGTCAGTTTCACCCATTTTATCTGTTATTCCTTCACAGTCATCATTTTCCAGATATGGCAGAAACTTTCATGGCTTTGAGGTGACTGTTGAAAATCCAGACGGTGTCTTCAACCTCTCACTTCAGAGGGAATCAATAACACTGTGGACGTCTGTAATTCAAAAAGGCCAGTGCACTCAAAACAATATCACACTCATTACCACAGTATTGATCAGTGGTGGAAAGTAACAAAATACATTTGCATGATATCTTATACTTTTACTCAACTACATTTCAGATAGAAACATTTGAGCTGTCATGTGTTAGTAGGACCAGTAATAAGGCCGGAGCAATCCACTCAGTTCTGGGTGTTTATTTAGGTACACAAACAAAAACTACAGCATAACCATCAATCAAACCATCCAAAAGGATAATCCAAACATAAAGCTCCAATAGATAATCCAACCAAAACCGCCGGCGTAAAACAAACAGTCCAGAATTAAACAAAAAATTAATTAAACATAGTTTGCAGACATATAGTACCTACTGTCCTGCACACAATGTCGTACTGGGTAGCGAAATAGATGCTGGATCTTGTCAATAAAACATCAGACGATCTGGCAACATGTCTGAGGAACACTGCAGGTTAAATGCACACCGCTGCACGACAGGTGTAATCAATGAATGTCAAGCTGCTGCACGAATACGACACGGCACAGAAATGGGACTTTCAAAATAAGAGTTCAGCCTGGAAAGCAGTTGGCGGATCCTCACAATACCTTTTTAGTTCATAAAGGACTCTCCAGCATATATAACAATTAGGTTTTAAGATTCAAGTTAAGTTTCTTGTGTGATGTTTGTTTTTGTGTTATGTTACATCATTTTATATGTTAATTATTCAACATTTTTTTCTAATGTCCTTTTAGGGAGAAGAATTAAAAAAAAGGATGAAAAAATAAACAGTACATCTGAAGCTTGTGAGCGTGTTCTGGTAATTTGTTTATTTTTTAAGAAGGTACTGACAAGATATCAGTACAAAAAACTTGACAAGCAGGAGGTTGTAAAGTAGGGATCCAGTAAGATTATTTTTAATATTGAAACAACATTGAAACAAGTCTGTTACACTTACACAGAGTGTAAGTGTAACAGACTTACACAGAGTCCAAATGCCAGACATTGTAGTATCGGTGTTCAGTTCAATTAAATTAACTAAATTTCCTGCATTGGCAGGAATTGTGACAGCAGACAGTTTAGAAATGGCACATAAATGTTTGCATTAACATTATTACACTGTTCTGGTCAGCCTGTAGCTGGATAAATGAAGCCAGAATAACACAACAGTATTGTGAGTCCAACCAGCTGATACTAATCAGCTGAAACCACTGCAAATTGCCTCATTTGGTAATTTATAGTTCATTCATCTTAGGTTATTTGTAACCAGATTTATTATCTTTGGCAGCAGGACCCCAGTCACTGGACTAAACTTGATCCCGATGTAAACAGAATGCAGACTGACAAGACTCCAACCTACAGGTAAAATATAACATCTTAACACTCAGAAATCATTGATTATATTATAATATAATAAGCTTTGTCTCTCGCTCCCAGGATGCACCCAAAAATATAACAAATATCAAGCAGAAGCAAAAAAGCCAATCCTAGATTAAAATAATAATAATAATCCTGTGAAAGAAGCACATGTCTCGTCACTTGCCTCATGCCCGTTACTTGTAATATATTAAACAGAGGTTTATCAGTCTGTGTTATTATCTATGTCATTCATACTCATGGAGTTTTCAACTAAGCAAGTAAATTCCCCCTAACATTTTGTCATTTTCGTGTCATTTTCAAGTTCTCAGTTAAGGAGTCCACCTCCTTTTTACTAGACTGCAAAATGTTTCCAATATTATTTGGTTGAGTCACATGCAGTTTTTTTCATTATTTTTACCATATTCTCTGTAAATATAAATAAACTACATTGTTTTAGTATTTTGTTTTTTGCTTGTTTGTTTTTCACATGGTTCAGCCTTCAGTCTGAGGCTGGAAACTTTGAATGCAGTGTCTCTAGTTTACGTTGGATCTGTAAGGACAAGGTCACCTTCAAATACCAGTTTTGTTCTTGGGAGGAACCCATGGAGAGGATGGAAAGTATGCAGTACATGCCTGCAGGTTCACTGATAGACATCACAGTCATTGCTGGGAAGTTAGATGAAGTGTACCTGCCACACTGGATCTGCATTGGTAAGTGTACATATTTATAATAAAGAAATTATAACACGTATTAACTTTGTGTTTAAAGCGTGTGTGCAGTTACATTGATGTGACTCACTTTGTGTGTGTGTGCTTGTATTTTGCAGAAGACAACCCAACAATATTAGACAAGTTCGCTGTCCTACACATAGAGGACTGTGGAGATGTTGTGGAAACAGTGTCTGGAGTCACTTCATCACACGTGAAGTTATCTGAGCCAGTTTTCTCTCCAAGAGCAGTTCTGATGAAAGTCGGCTTTCCTGTTAAAATAAACTGCAATGTGTTGTTATACTACAAACCCAACACAACGTTCCTCAAACTGCATGTCTATCTGATCCCACATGATCCTGCACTACAACAGGTTATTACATATCTTGTCATGTCATATATTAAAAGTTCGCTCCAAATCCAATATCAAATTACAATTTGTGCAGCGAGATTGTAATTATATCAGTATCAGTGTTAAAACAAAATGCAGCTCATAATCTATTTATTGTAAACCTGATCTAGTTTTATGCTTTTTTATTTTTTCCAGGCAGTGGACGAAAAGGAGTTCTCCAAAGGTTATGAAATAATCCATAAGCCACGTCCAGACAAGTATCTGAAAATGCAGGATAGTTTCAATCTTTCAGCGAAACCAGACACAGCCAGAATTCAACCAGAGGTGCTGTACAGGCAGCTTCCCCTTAAACAGGCATTGAAATATGAGTTTGCCAATCATTACATGTTACTTCTTGCACCTATGTAGTACTACTTCTTCTTCTTTCCCATTCGACTGTTCCCTTTCAGGTCGCCACAGTATGTACACGTGCATTTCTATATAATAGAGTCAATGAGTTGCATCTGGATATGTTGCTGTACGAAGATAAATGATACATCCTAGGTTTCCATGGGCATTTACACAATGGATATATTAAATTAGTAAGTATAGGGTTCCAATAACATTAGCCCAATCCATTAAGTTAGTTAAAAAAAAGATTATTTTGTAATATACCCTGAAAGTAAAGGTGCATCATAATTAAAGATTTTTATTGATCCAAAAAGACAAGTTTATATAAATACCAAGATAGTCTAGAGACAATTCTGAATATGAAGCATCACTTTTCTGGCTCTCAGGATCCCCCAGAAGACGCCTTTAAACACTGAATTAATCTAACTTAACTAGAGGTCTTTTTTATTTCTCCTTTAAACAGAAAATAACCTTAAGGTATGACAGCCAAGACCCAAATTTCTATGAGGTCTTCATTGAGAATCCAGACAAGAACTTCTGCCTCACACTCTCATCCAATTGCAGGAAAAAGGCTGAACCAGTGTGGACCTGTGAAATTCGAAAAGGTTAGTGGTTATTAAACAATATCATTTACATCATATGGAAAATGTTCTGAATTATGACTTGCTTTAGATTCTCATAGTTATGATACGTTGTGTTATGATTGCAGTACAAAAAGGTTCCAGTATCAAACATTTTGCATTTTATTCCAGATGACTATTCAAACCCAGGGCTGTTAAAAGGTAAGGTACTGCATATGAGGATTTATCCAAACTGCACTTTGGACTTCAGTCATGATAAAACATCTGTTGAAGTTCTGTTAAATAGTGACTCAACAGTAATTTCCGTTCATGTTAGCATTACGCCTCTGTTTGTAGTTGAAATGAATGTAGTTGAAATTAAAGTGTGAAATGTAGGATCTTGGGCACAAAGATCAGCTACGCTTTATAGGAATGCTTGATTTTACTTTTTCTTTTTTTTTTTTTTGGTTTTATAGCTGATATTTGATGCAGTATGCTTTGGTTGACCTAATCCTAATGTCCTAATGTTCTAAAAACAGAGATATTAATGAGCTCTAATTAATCCTTTATGTCTAAATTCAGAAACGTACTATTGCTAGATTTTTAAAACTTATAAAGTAGTCATTACATAAACATATGACATTTTTTATGACAGATACACCAGAGAAAATATTTATTTTACATTATATTATTATCACATAATATTATTATATGATGTATTATATTCTAATTATGTTCATAATCAGATAGTAAATCTCTCTTAAATGCTTATTTTATTTCTCCTCAGAGAGTGATGAACACCGCTCTTCCCTGGTTCAGAAAGTGGGTAACAATTCTTCATCACTCTGATTTTATGACGAAGTGAAGTTTCTAATTAAGAAGATAATAGTTAACATTTAAACATCATTTGTATTTGTTTGCAAACACAAATCATAATTTGAACTGTGTTGTAATTACACAGTTTTCGTGTGAGCTTTTCAGCTCTAACATCTCTTTTCTATTTGCTTTTAATTCATCAGGCAGAAACTAAGACACCAGTTAGTGAGAAACTTTTGGAAATGTTGGAACAATTAACACAGGAAGAGTTCGAAAAATTCAAATGGTACCTGTACAAGTGACATAGAGACAGGTTTCCCTTGCATCCCAATGGGTCAGCTGGAAAACAAAACCACGTTCAAACTAGTGGATCTGATGATGAACACCTACTGTGTAAAGGCTGTGGAGGTGACCAAGAAGATTTTCAAGAAAATGCAAAGGAACGACCTGGTGCAGAGTTTATCAGACTCCAGCTCAGTTTGCACTGGTGAGTTGTGTAGTTTCAAACTCAGTTGTGAATAATGGGACAAATAAAATGAAATTATAATATATTTACAACAGATATCTCTGACTTTACATGAAGATATCGCTGTCACTGTGAGATGTATCATAATTTAACATTTGGAGCTTTCTACAACACAACAGCTTTGTAATCAATGAAGCTCAAACCAAGCACAGTTAAAACCTAAATCAATTCTGTCTTAGAAAGAACACAAAGCATTTCTCTTCCATTGCTTCATTGCTTCCATTTTGTGTGTTGTGGCTTCAGGTTCAGAAGCTTGAGCATGTAACTGGTACCATGGAGGGAGGTAGGTGTCCTACAAAACTTAAACCATAATATAAAGTGAATTAAAATATAATTCTGTGATTTTTCATACGATTTTCTCCATTGTGATTGTTTGATTGATGGTGGACAAGACCAAGAAGTGTGTAATGAGTTAAAAAAGATGTTTGTTTGTTCATTTATGTGGCTTAGATGAAGATCTGGTCAGATGCTGACATAAATGCAGATAATTAATATGTAGGTAAGTATCACACTATTCTCTGTGTGAAAAGTTTTTTGTGTAGC
Source organism: Anabas testudineus (assembly GCF_900324465.2). Taxonomy (NCBI): domain Eukaryota; kingdom Metazoa; phylum Chordata; class Actinopteri; order Anabantiformes; family Anabantidae; genus Anabas; species Anabas testudineus. The sequence goes on from NC_046625.1 coordinate 5,687,326, forward strand.
TGTATCTGCACTGGTACTAAATTTTATATATATTTTAAAATAACATAATAAATTGTTTAAATTTGATGATGAGTTAATGTTATTGAGTTTTTTTTCCGTCTCTCTTTTGAGAAACTGGATGAACAGTGGGTCTGCGCTGATCCAGAGAGTGAGCAGAGACACATCTGCCCGACCTCCTTGATCACAACACAGCATCTTTATAGCAGTGAGGATGACTATAAGAAATCAAAATATGTTTGTCTTTATTATTCATTCATAAATCATGGACCTGAAGTTTTTAAAGTTTAAACATGGAAATAATGCTACAGCGAAAGAAATCTATATTATTTAGTTAGTTAATTATTGCTGTGGATAAATGCATTACAGTGTATGTATTTATTGATTTTTACTCTTTTTTTCGCTATTTTAAAATAAATGTGTTGTTACTTTAATGTACATCTTTCTTTAAAGCACTTTAAAATGCCTTATTGAAAGGTGATATATCTTTTGAACTTAACAGGTGTTAACTGTTTACTGTACAAATGTTTTCTGTATTTGTGGTTTTTAACTCCTCAGTGATTAATGGAGTACAATGGTGTAAATGAAAAATATAGTATTGTTGTCTATGTGTCTATATGTCAAACAATAAAAACAGCATTTAAACATGTATTTTAAAAAACCAAATCAACTTAGGTATGACCAGTAAATAAGAACAAGTTAAAAAAATAAAGAGGAATACAGGGAAATGGTGCTGATTTCATTGCATATATATATATATATATATATATATATATATATATATATATATATATAGATTCAAACATTCGTTTATATAGATTCAAACATTCGTTTATATAGATTCAAACATTCGTTTATATATATATATATATATATATAAACGAATGTTTGAATCTATTGCACTTGAGTGTGGCTGGAGTCTACCCGGAGCTACTGCAAACTCTTTTTTATGATTGTTCTCAATAAAGACATGAAAGATCAGAATTTATTTTGTGTTGTTATTTAAGATACATTACATTTGTTAACAATCTTGACTTAGATGAAGATCAGATTTGATTTTATGAGAAATTAACGCAGACAGTTGCCACTGTAGTTTGTTCGTGGATGTACTTTACCGCAGAAATGACATTGTTTCCTACTGTAACCTCTAAGGTTCTCGATTAGCATTTGGTTTAATATGAACCAACAGCCTTTATCCCCAAATATTTCAGAATATCTCCTGCTGCTGTTGGCAGCAAACACTTTGTCGATGTATATCATAATAAAATGACATGAATACTTTTACATTTTAAATGCATGGTTTTCAAGTGAGTATTTTTTACATTATTGCTTTGGTTATGCTAAGGATACGTCTTCTTCCACCTCTGTAATCAACTTATCCAGATGTGACACCCTCCGATGCAGCAGGTGGCGACGCGCACCTTTTTCTCTCCGACCACTATTAAAACTAAAGAAGAAGACGAGAACTCGACCAGAGAAAAAACCAGAGAAGAAGAACCCGCTGCTCAGCATAACAACAAAAACAAGCAGGTGACCTGATTCTCTCTCCTGTGGACAGTTGTAGGTCATTTAACTTTAAAGTTATTCATTCGTTTGCCACAAACAGAGCTGTGCTGTAGCTTTTATTCCGCTTCTCAGTGTTAAACGATGTTAACGCTAAATGTCTTGTTCTGGAAATTAGAAGCATTAGCTAGCTAACTAGTTTAGCAGTTAGCTTCAGGGATTCGTGGGTACTGATGACTTTTGAAGATAAGACACCTTAATACAGGCATGTGTTTAACTTATTCTAATCACCTGTACAGTAATTTGTGACACTAAGTCATTTGTCAGTAATATGTCAGTAAACTCAATGATAGCTCTCTATAGTCATTTACCAGTGGATTACAAAGTGTCTTTTGTCTGTAAGTTACAAGGAAATGACTCAATCACCATGCTTATGATTATCAGCAGCTTTAACACACATGGGCCAATAAAACGGATTTCATACACCCATTCTTTAATTTGCAGTTTAATACAGTGATCATCATCAAATCATCCCTTCATGCTGTTGGGCTTTTGCTGAAACTGTTTCTACAACGTTTTGGTTTAACTGTAATTGCAAATGTACTCTCTAATCCTGGTGAATTCTCAACATTATTTTTATATTCAACTTAATAACTGAGGCATCTCTTTCTGAAGTGCACTACTGTTCACGTACAGTCTATCAAATGATCATCCAGTTGAATGCTAGGTGGCTCACACTTGCTTATTTCTGTTATTTTACTTGCAATTAGTTGATGTTTATTAAAACTTTGGTTTGTTAAAAACATTTTTTATTTTTAAAACTATTTTTCAAAATTTTCAGTGTGCCAGAAATGAGCTGTACTTTCCATCTACTGGCTTCAGTCAGTGACTTCTACCATGGTCGTATTCTGCTGATCTTGTCCCGACAGTCCTTGTTCCCCAGAGCGTTCAGTTCCAGCCCTCAGATCAGCCGCAGTCTTCAAGAGAGCTACAGGATCCTGCAGCTGCCTGACGAGGGGCACAGTAGTTCTGCACAGGTGAAAGAGGCCTACTTGCGTCTGGCAAAGCTCTACCACCCAGATTCTGGGGCTCCGACGGCAGATGCAGTACTGTTTGCTCGGGTTGAGGAAGCCTACCGTGCTGTACTGGCACATCAGAGCAAGACCAAGCACCCTGATGAAGGGAAGGAAGTGGAAGATGAGGATAAGTTCAGAGGTGCAGCACTTCCACACAGACACTACCTTAGCTTTGAAGGTATGGGTTCAGGAACGCCTAGCCAGCGTGAGCGCCAGTACCAGCAGATTCGTGTTGACCGGGCATCCGAACAGGTTTTAAACTACCGGCAGAGGGAGCACGAGAGAGCAGCAGCTGCAGAGGGGGCATTGGTGGAACGAGACATGCGTCAGCGCAGCCGGAAAATCAAGATCACCCAGGCTGTGGAGCGGCTAGTGGAGGACCTGATCCAGGAGTCCATGGCTCGTGGAGACTTTAAAAACCTCAGTGGAGCTGGAAAGCCCCTAAACAAGTTTGAGCACAATCCATACGCTGATCCTATGACCCACAACCTCAATCGCATCCTTATAGATAATGGTTACCAGCCACCCTGGGTCGTTACCCAACGTGACATTAGAGACACCACTGCTAAGATCCGAAATAAGTTATTACAGGAGAGGGCCAAGCTTGGTGACCCTATGACCCCCAAAGAGCACAGCCAATGGGAGGAGGTGTGTGCATCTGTAGAGGAGGAGTTGATGAAACTTAACAAGATGGTGGACAATTACAACCTCATAGTACCGATGCTCAACATGCAAATGGTTCACTTTAACATGTCCAGAGAGATTGACCGTGCTGTGAAAGTAGCCCATCAACGTAGACTGGACCAGCAGACAGAGAGAGAGAAGGAGCGAGAGAGGAGGAAGATGGAGAAAAAAAGAGCCAATGCAGTACCTAAACCTAAAAATACCAAACAAGGTCTGATGTCTTGGATGCGGAATTTGCTCAGATTAAAACACTGAAGCTCTCAAACAAGTGACTGGAAAAGATAAAAGTTTATTAGTTGTTTTTGATTAAACCAATCTTAACAGTTCCCATGAAGAATATTTCAGACAGACGTGTTCACACGCTTATTTCAATTTAGCTTGAATCAAAGTTAAAGACAATTGTGCCACTTAATTAGTTTTATTCTGTGCTGTTGTCCAGATATGTCAGTGGAAGGATTGAGTGGTGATGGTTGCACAACTGTAAAGTCTGAGGAACTGCATGTGTTGTTAACATACAACATGATACAAGTTGTTTCTGTGAAATTATTGATCCAAACATGCACACCTTACACTGTCACATTTGGTTGCTATGTAACATTAAAAGTTAAGGTAATTAAACATCATGTGTTATAATATTATTGAATCTGGGAACTATCAGTCATTCTAGCTTGGCAGCTGCTCCAGGGTTGCAGATGATCACTGGCTCCTTGCTGCTTGGTTTGTTAACTGCAGCCTCGCTGTACAGAGCCTGAGCGACCGACCTGGACGAAGTCATCACCTTGGTCCAGTCGTGGGCAATGTACTGGTGGTACGGATCATGAGAGCTCTCCAGCTTCTTGGAGCGAATGTAACTGAACATGATTCCAAATGTGAAGAGGCTGAACATGCCAACAACCAGAAGGATATACACAATGCCTTGAGATTGAAGGTCCGCCAGAGTTCCCGCCACATGGTGCGCTGCCTGCTGGGTAGTGTAGTTCTGGCGTATAGGGGAAGACAATATACTTGTGTTGTTGAAGCAGTGCTGCAGGAAGGAGAGAAGGAGCGACTGCAGCTCGGTGGTGTTGATGTGTGACATGACTGACCTCTGCTGGAACCTCAATAAACTGCAACAGAGAAGGAAGCAGAGTAAGATTAATATCTGCAGGCAAAATACTGTATTATCACATGATTTAGTGTTAATAATATCTAATGATATCTTAGCAAATAACAATTTTAAATTACATGACACGTCAGTTTGTCTTACTGAACAAACATGAGCTTGACTGCCAGATATAATTTTATTTTATTCTTGGCTTTTCAAAATATGTTTTGGTGTTATGAGAGTTAAAGGAGATAATAGAGTTTAATATGTTGACTTCTAGAAATCTATATCCACATTACTATTATTGAAAAGAGCCTACCTTTCATGGATTTCCTATCAGTTCCTTCCACTGCCGTCAGCAGACATTGATCATTTCACGTTGTGTCTTCAGAAGGACTAGAAGCAGCTGGTTTTCTAAGCAACTCCTGAAGTAAAACTGAACAACCCCTGTTTTTTTAGTCACACAGTGAGCCCTCCTTCCATGCTCTTTTGCAAAAAAGCATGTTCAACATGTCAACACATTTAATGAAACTAGGAGGTCACAGGGCAAGGTCAAACTCTCTAAATAAAACAATTATTTGTAGGTAGAATTTTCCACATTGAGCCACATTGTGTTTTGTTTCTCACTCAGCTAGTGTTTAACCCCATTTTGTGAAAAATGCATGTGCAGCTTTAGTGTGCCACGTGTTACATCTTAAATCTTCACATTTGCAGTTGAAGTATGAGTCTGTGGTCAGTGTTGTGGTGCCAGGCTCATGCAGTAGAACAAAGCTGCTTTCAGAGCGGTGGACAGACTTCAACACAGCCCAGACTAGATTGAGTTACAACACAATCACCTCTAAATGTCCTTTAAGTCACTGCTGTGTGTATAGATGTGTGTGTGTATCCTGAAACCTATTGTACAATCCAGTGGTGTTTGAGAGACAGCAGAGATGCATGCAGAGACACGTATACCTTTTTTAACTCTGTGTTCAAGTTTGATTACACAGTATTTGCACCAGAAGCATCTTGATTAACACGCTGAAAACAAATATAGTTCATCAGCAATGACTCATTCTCAAAAGTAACACTGTTGCATCTTAAAGCGAGTACAGTGAAGAAATCTATTTATAAAAACCTTTATTTTTATTCTGTTATTCTTCATTTATAAACTTAGATGGACATTGTTTAAGACAGATGTAGGCATTTAGGCCAGCTATAGTAGCGTGTATGTCTCTTGACACTGGTAAATTAAAGACATTCTGTTTAAGCTTAACACACCATCACCTTCTATTTCCAGTTAATCACACAAGTTGCATAGCGCACATACTGCTTGACCATGACTGAGGCATTCAAAATCAACCTCTTGTACAATAAATATGTTGTTGTCATAACAATAATGGTGCAGCAATAAAGTTGTGATGTTTCCAGAGATGGACTTTTTACCTGGATACACAATGAAAAATAGAAACACCAAAAATCAGATTGCTTTGTTACTGTTTATGTGACATATCCTTAGGTCATATGACATTAAAGCCAGAAAATGTATATAATAATGACTTGAAAGGCGAGTCTGACTCACCAGTGATGTTACTCAAGCTGCACCCCATCACAGTTGTCTTTTGATTCCAACAGTCTGGAAAAATAAAAGGAACATTTTAATTATAAAAATGTCAGAAACAAATACAAAAAAAAAAAAATCTTTTTTACAGTTACAATTCACAGTAAAAAATAATCTGCTAAAATAAGCATACTATAGTAAAATGGGCATCATTTCATAAAACCCCTGACCAATGTATTTTGGTTCAAATAGATCAGGTTCATCTGAAATGAATCACGTTGATCTTATGTTATATAATGGACAAATTAAATGACTTACGCATTCTGAGCCTTGAGAGCTTTTCTGGCTTCCCAAGCCTCGTGCTCTGCTGAAATCTTCTTATAACAGTAGACCAGTACCCCAATGAGCCACAGCTGCAGAACCACAATCAGCACGTACATCATTATTTCAGAAATGACTGCTGCCAGCTCCCGATTGGCTGAGAAAGAGGAGGCAACATTGTAGTGTTCAGATTAAGATTAAGAACGCTAATGGTTAAAAATGTATTTCCAGCAATATTCTGTATAGACTCATACACACACAGTTTGCTTTATTTTCTAAATTTGATTGTGACAAATTTTAAATCCAAATCAGCAATTCCATGTGACCTGTCAGATCCTTAGAACATGGACCTGACCCTCATTTTGTCCATCTTTTCTTCTAGTCTGAAGTGTCTTAATGGACTGCCTTAAAATCTGGTGCGGATAGACACAGGATAAATCCTCATAACTCAAACATTTATTTGGATGGTTTGGCAGAAACATTGTTATAAGACCAAGTAAATTCGCACTAAAATGTACGTACCAGCACTACAACTCTAAAACTAATGTTTCGACCACCCCTGGTCATCTTAAAGCTGGCTTTGTTGTTCCTCCTGACTTTTTGTGGTTTAAAGGAAAATCTCACTGCCTTGATTTCAGACTTTGGTTCCAATAATTGCATTACATCTCTGTGAACTTGAGGGTTATGATTTCACAGAGCTGCTAACGTGGATATATTGCAGAATATTCAATCTGTCTGGCTGATTTAGTCGTAGAGTTCCAGTGCTTGTGAGAAACATTTGCAAATGTATAACTGCAGGGTCGTGGATGAGGAGATGTGGAATCAAGGCTTTATATTTGTTCTAGAAACAGAGGCATTACAAAAGCCTCTTGACAGGAAAACTTTTCTGAACTATGAATACTTTTAAAGTTTTGAACTTTTACATAGAAGCTTTACACTGAAGGCTCTGAAAGCTTCCTCTCCATCTGCTGACATCCAGCCTATTCATCCTTACCTACAGCCACCACAGTGAGCTCCACATCCTTCTCCACAATGACATTCTGCGTAGACGCTGTCATGAAGAGGGTGCGGTGGAAGGTGCAGCGGTACGTCCCTGTGTCATTAAATGTGACGT